>NW_022681461.1:1200000-1800000 GCF_009764315.1 Trachypithecus francoisi
ATTACATCCTTAGCCCTCCCAAGTTCCTGTTTTCCCGTACATTGTCATGTTTGTTCCCTGCTGTAAAAACTCCTAATTTTGGTCAGGGAGATGGATTTGAGACTGATCCTTGGCTACAGTGCCTGATTAAAGCGTTTTTTGTTGGCAATATGTGTTGTCTCAGTGACTGGCTGTCTGTGTGGTGAATAGCAGGTCTTAGACCGAACCCGTGGTATTTCAGTAACACCATCTGGGACCAAGGTTACAGATGAGTACTAGAGGAAAATTAATTAATTAATTAAAGCCCTGCTGTAACTGTTTCCACATACACTTTTACTGTTTTTGCCTGTGGTAGAATGTTTGTTACCATAATTCTTTGATTAGCCAATGCATGTTCAACTTCCAAATAAGAAACATGAGACTGGGTGTGGTGGCTCACGCCTGTAATCCCAGCGCTTTGGGAGGCTGAGGCGGGCGGATCACAAGGTCAAGAGATCGAGACCATTCTGGCCAACGTGGTGAAACCCCATCTCTACTAAAAATACAATCATTAGCCAGCGTGGTGGCGCACGCCTATAGTCCCAGCTACTTGGGAGGCCAAGACAGGAGAATTGCTTGAACCTGGGGGGCAGAGGCTGTAGTGAGCTGAGATTGCGCCACAGCACTCCAGCCTGGCGAAAGAGCAAGACTCTTGTCTCAAAAAAAAAAAAAAAAAAAAGAAACATGAGGGTACTACATACAAAAGGTGATCTGTTTGGGAACCACCATCCTGCAACTTATATACAATTCAAATTCAAATTCTTGTGCACATTTTAGTCTCAAATTTGAAGGCTGTCTTTCATCTCTGCGGCCCACGTTACAAAGAAACTGATTTTGCAGTTCACAGGAGTGTATTTAAAGGAGCTGATTTTACTGCAGAATGTTGTGTCACGTGACACACTGTCATCATCGAAGGACTTGGAGATGCCATGGTGCATTCTGTTGGTGTGCTGTGCAAGTCTTTGAGGGAGCCCTGTATGAAGATGAGGAAGTGGTTTCTGTACTAATTTTGATACTCAGCCGGATTTGTCTGATGCTTAGGGACCTGGTTCTCTGGCTATTGTTATAACTCAGGGAATCATTTCTACATAGATAGGTGGTTTGAAAGACCCATTGAAGATAGAGCTTCTATACATAGATAAAGCTTCTGTCGATATGACTAAGCCAGTGGAAGAAATGTGAACGGTTACTGTGCTAACTAAAATTTCAGAATGTAGTAAAATAAATTGGTAATGAAAATAGACCATTGACATTTACTCTTTGAGCTATAGTTTTATCTTCTTTTTTTTTCCTTTTTCTTGATTTCATCCCTTAAGTTTCCCCCTTTTCATATTCTAATTTGGCCATGATAGGAAATTGAAGTCTTTTTTTTTAAGCTTGTTTTACATACCAAATAAAGTTTCCTTCCCTCATTTCAAATTTAAAAGTAGGTGAATTTAATATTTTGCATTCTATAGGGGATGAGAATTGAAAAATGTCCATTTGCTCTAGTGACATAGAAATCATTGGTATGCTGAACAAGAGCCATTTTGCTGGAGCTTTCAGACACAAGCCATAACGGAGTAGGTGAAGACATGGACACAGAACATGTATTTCCCTCTTTAATAAATGGCTTTGAAAGGGAATAAAAGTGACCTAGTAGTAGCTGAAGAGAGAGGTGAGAATTTGAGGGGGTTTGTTTTTTGTTTGTTTTGTATTGTTTGGGGATAGGAAAGACTTGAGTATTTTTAAGTGAATTGGAAGGACAGATCTGGTGAAGAGGGCACAGATGAATATGCAACATACATAATGATATGCCCACATACATACATATACTTCTGTAAACACACACACAAACATACATAAGCAAAAAATGGAGTCATATAATAACTACTATCTTATAAGCAGATTTTTTTTGGTCAAAGATTATAAACTAATTTTTCCCGACTATTCTTCTGACATTTTTCTAAAATGCAGAAGAGTTAAAAGAATGGTACGATGAAAAGCCATATTCTCACCACTTAGATTCTGTTACTATTTCATTATACATGGTTTTGTAATATCCATCCACCTTTTGTTGCATTTTAAAGTAGCAGACGTTAATATATTTTATCCCACATACGCGCATCCAAGAAAAGATCATCACAACCAAGATGATGAACATGTCTATCACTCCCAGATTTCCTCATGTCCATTGTGCCCTTGATATGTTTAACACCATGCAGTTCATCACCTACTATTTTTACTTTTAGTGGGACTGAAAAATTAAAGATACTTGGGAGGAACTTTGAATACAAAATCCAAGATTTTTATGACTGTCTCCCAATGTTTCACAGAATTTTCACATCGAATTCAACAGGTCACTTGAAAGTGAATCCCTTTTGTACATTTACGTGATAATTAGCTAATGTAAGTACAATAAACAATTTCAACTGGAGTATACAGGTTTGGGAACCTGACCTTTGGTAATCAGACAGCTCGGTGATAGGAAAAGAGGTGAGCGGGTGCGTACCGTAGAGTAGTGGTTCTCTAAAGTGGGTCTTTGGGTCAGCAGCATTAGTGTCACCTGGGAGCTTGTTAGGACTCTAAATTCTGGGGTCTCACTGCAGACATACTGAATTGTGAACTCTTGGGTAGTAGAAGAGGATGGCAATCTGTGTTTTAACAAATGCTCCAGTTAATTCCAAGGCCCACTCAAGTTTGAGAGCCTTTGCTCAGACGGTATGTTTTTCAGAGGGGAGAGAAAACTTTGATTATCTGGTGAGTTCAGTGAACATTGGTTAAGGGATGTTTAGTCTATGTGAATCTTTTTTTCTTTTTTTGTTTTTTTGAAATGGGGGTCTCACTCTGTCATTTAGGGTGGAGTGCAGTAGCGAGATCTCGGCTCACTGCAACCTCCGCCTCTGGGGCTCAAGTGATTCTCCCACCTCAGCCTCCCAAGTAGCTGGGGCCATAGTCACACACCACCACGCCCGTCTTAATTTTTTGTATTTTTGGTAGAGATGGGGTTTTGCCATGTTGCCCAGGCTGGTCTTGAACTCCTGAGCTCAAGTGATCCGCCTGCCTTGACCTCTCAAAGTGCTGGGATTACAGGCAGGAACTACTGTGCCTGGCCTCTGTATGAATATTTATACATAGGATTATGACCATTTCATTGTTTAAAAAAATACTTTTAGACATGGAAATGATGTTAGAGAAAATTTTGTTCAGCTTTTTAACTTAGCACATAAAACAGGCACAGGAATGACTTCTCTATCTAGGGTCAGGCACAGAAGTAACCATTTTCATTTCTATTCTGGAACTCTTTATTTTTTCCCCTTCTATCATTTACTGCCTTCATCTTTTGGCTTAATAATACAGTTAATTAAAAGCCTTTTATTCAATTTTTAACCATTCATTCAATTGGTTGACATTTAATAAGTACTCAGTCTGGGCCAGGCGCTGTGATTGGCACTGAAGAGCCTCATATAAATGCATATGATACCTACTGCGATGGTTAATACTGAGTGTCAACGTGATCGGATTGAAGGATCCAAAGTATTGATCTTGGGTGTGTCTGTGAGGGTGAGCCAAAAGAGATGAACATTTGAGTCAGTGGGCTGGGAAAGACAGACCCACGCTTCATCTGGTGGGCACAATCTTACCAGCTGCCAGCATGGCTAGAAAGTAGGCAGGCAGAAAAGTGTGGAAAGAGAGACTGGCCTCGCCTCCCAGCCTACATCTTTCTCCCGTGCTGGATGCTTCCTGCCCTTGGACCCAAGTTCTTCCGTTTTGGAACTCGGACTGACTGTCCTTGCTCTTCAGCCTGCAGACGGCCTATTGTGGTACTTTGTGATCGTGTGAGATAACACTTAATAAACTCCCCGTATATCTCTATTCCATTAGTTCTCTCCCTCTGGAGAACCCTGACTAATACACCTGCCTTACAGAGTCCACAAAAGGAAATGAGGCCAAGAGTCATGATCTAGCCTGGTAAGTGTAAGTGGCTTGCAGGGGAGAAACAAGCCTGCCTGAGGGTGTCAAAGAAGACTCCACAGGGAGGTTGGTGTTTTCATACTTTGCTTTTGGAAACCCACCAAACTATGAGTTTTGAATTGAGTTATAATGAATTTTATTTTTTTTGAAGGCATAGCTGTAATATAGTATTTGAAAGGTGTATCACAAAAGAGAAGAGCTCAAATTCATTGAATCAAAATAATTTAGTTTTTAATCGTAATGTAATTAATTTTTACAGACACCAAAGTCTTAAGGACTACTATTAAGCTGATGCAGTAATATGTCTTACCATATTTATTTTCTCATCTGCTATGCGAAGAAGATAATAGTACCTTTTGAGTAGCAGAGAGAGAATTTTGCAAAGCGTGAACACATTCTTTGAATTTTTGTTTCTATATTATTAGATATTACATTATTGAAAATATCATTACTGAAGGCTGTCGTATTAAAAAGATGTAAACCTCACTCTTGAGAGAAATGGGATTGCTGATAATTAAAGCTTTCTTAGGTTATTTTTAGTACCTTTTTTAGATAATAAGATCTTCAGTAGTTTCGAAACTACACTAAAATAGGAAGGTTCTTGGGATCTCAAGTCAAGTTATTCACTCAGGAATATAGTAGTAAAGAGAAGAATAATATTGTCTTTATTTTCATTCATTGAGAAAATGCTATAATATCCAATATGGAAGGTTAATTAGCCCCCAGATCCCTGAGCCCTCTTAAGCAGAAACAAAAATGTACCAGTATTTCAAAGATAAAATTGTGTTCCTTGTTTTGGCATGTAGTTCTGATTTCAGGAGAGAGCTTTGTAAAGATAAGTGAGAGAGATCCCATTTCAAAACAGCACTTTGTGTTTTGTGTTTTTTTTCAAAGCAAGCAAAAATCATACTTTTGAAGTGTGGTTCTGAACCACTCTCTCTGTACCTTTTTATCTCCCAGGGAGTTGACAAATAAGGTAGTAGACTTTTTTTTTCTTTTTGTCCTATAAGAAATAGACAATTTTTGCTATGCCTTCTTCTGTTCTGGTCTAAGGGAAGGTTTGTTGCCCTTTTCCCCAGCCTCAGATTGACTCTGTATGTCGTGAGCTGACTGTGTGAGTAAAGATGACTTGTAAAACTGTTGGCCGACAGAATTTAGAAAGGAATGCATGTAAAAACAGAAAGCTTTCCCTGAGTGGTATTTCATTTCTGAAATGCAATTTTTGGCCTTTCACTATTTTAGAGGTGACTGATTTAAATATTTGTTTTTGTTCTTTTCATCTATAAGCAATTTTAGAACTATTCCACAATAAAACATGTTCTGGCTTTTTCTTTGCAGATAAGTTTCAAAACCTTCATTGTAAATTTGTCTTTAGTCTTCTGTGAATCAATATTTTGATAGACCTCTGCTGGGCCACTATAGTGTGATAAGATGGCTAGATCTCCACCCAAAATACGTATTTCCTTTGCCTTCTTAGAGTTTGGGCTAGCTGACAGAGACTGCATTTCCCAAGTCTCCTTGCATGTCAGTGGAGCTTGTAACTGGGTTCCGCCAACAGAAATAAGGGTAGACGTGATGAGTGCCATTTATAGTCCTGGTCCATAAAATCTACCTGTGCTGTTCTTCACATCCTTCCCTAACTGTCTTGTGTATGTTGACACATTACTGTTAGCATTGCCATAATACCTATTGGTATATTTTAATTAATATAATTAATATATGGCTAAGAGTTTGTTAGTGGTTTTAGCTAGCTTCTCCAGTTAGTTTGTATTCTCAACTAAAGTTTATTATTTCAGCTTAAGTGTTTTGGGAGTGGGTGGATGAGTAGTGTTAAGAGGTAGTATAGATGATTTAAATGAGATACAAAGATTTTAAAAAATCATTAGTGGATTTAGTGAATTAAGTAAAGCTAATCTATAATTAGAGTTTATAAATTTAGCTACCACCTATGAAACATCTTCCAAAGATCTGAGATTCTTAAATATAAGATACATTTCACATATCTTTGTTTTAGAGAATTTGACAAATGAAGTTAGATTTAAGATTGTATATCACCTTGGATAGATGAACAAATTGAATTATGAATTTGTACAGTTAGGAATATAATTTTCCTATAATGAAACAATCCATAGGTGAGTTGAGAGCAAATCAATGGATTAGATATTATATTACCTCATTTAAATTGTTACGGTATCTAATAGGTATCTCTCTTGCCTTTTCAGTAGCCTTTGAGGACCAGTTACCTAAAATTAAAAAGAGTGTATCTATCAATATGGTGTGTGTGTGTGTGTATGCATACATGTGTGTATCTTTAATTCTTTAATTAAGGTACACTTAATTAAACAGTAAAATGCACAGATCTCAGGTGTACTGCTTAATGAGCTTTGACAAATGTGTCTCTCTGTGTAACTAATATGCTAATCAAAATATAGGACAATTCTATTACCCTAAGTTTTTTCATGCCCCTTTCCAGTCAATATGCCAATTACCTATACTTTTAATTATAAATTTTCTGTGATCAGTGTTAAATTATATTCCAAAAGGTAGTCAGAACCCAAAATATTATGCTTATTTACACCATCAAGGATTTCAGTAAGTTCTAATCTTAGATTATTTTTAATAGAAAACATAACTTTAAAAGTATTTATAAAATGAAAATTGTGAACATGCATCAAAGATCTTTTACTTAGGTGGTGTTAACCATAAATAGTCCAATGCCTAAACTCAGTCATTTGTGGAGTATCCTTTCTCTTTCTTTTAATTTATGTTCTACATCAGTCAGTTTGCTCACATTAATGTCTCACTGGATTCTTCAGTAACTGTTTTTCTGTTCATCTGTCTACTTTTTTCTCAACCATGCTCCTTCAGGACATCTAACTACCTCTTCCCTGTCCCCTAAATCAGCTTGATTTCATACTACTGAATGATAGAAATAGCCTTTCATCTAGACTGTTCCAGCATCTAGAAATAGCCTTTCATCTAGACTATTCCAGCATCTTGGTGTTTAGTAGGTAATAGATATATTTTTATTGAATGCGTTAGTGAATTTTAAGTTGAATTGGGTAACAGTATGGTTCTATGGTTATAACTTACATTGTCTATATTTGCCAGGCTCTATGATAAACATTCTCCATTAAACATTCATGTTAATTAAGTATTCTTGCCTCTATTGGTGAAAATATTGACATATATAGAAAGGTTATGTAAATTGCCCATTGTCACATAGCTAGTGTGAAACGGGTTGGTCAGACACCAAAGTCTTTGGGATAAGTCCTGCAAATTGAAATGCAAGTTTTGTTAGAATATTTTAAAACTTAGGACAAGTTTTAACCATCCTATTTGTCATTTTTTAATAATATTTTAGCCAACATAAATTTGCAAAAGCTACTTTTGTATTATATACAAGATCACATGCAAGGAACAAAACCTTCTTACCTTAAGGAATGATGCCAGAAAAATAGCTAATGTGTTTTTGTTTTTTCGGACAATGTCTCGCTCTTTTGCCCAGGCTGGAGTGCAGTGGTGCAATCTTGGCTCACTGCAGACTTAACCTCCTGGGCTCAAGTGATCCTCCCACCTCAGTCTCCCGAATAGCTGGGACTACAGATGCGCACTACCAGGCATGGGTAATTTTTGCATTTTTTGTAGAGGTGGGATTTCACCATGCTGCCCAGGCTGGCCTTAAACTCTTGAGCTTGCCCGCCTCTGCCTCCCAAAGTGCTAGGATTAAAGATAGCTACTGTTTGCCCGTAATCCCAGCACTTTGGGAGGCTGAGGGGGGTGGATCACCAGAGATTGGGAGTTCAAGACCAGCCTGACCAACATGGAGAAACCCTGTCTCTACTAAAAATACAAAATTAGCTGGGCGTGGTGGCATAAGCCTGTAATCCCAGCTAACTCAGGAGGCTGAGGCAGGAGAATCACTTGCACCTGGGAGGTGGAGGCTGCGGTGCACTCCAGCCTGGGCAATGAGAGTGAAACTCTGTCTCCAAAAAAACCAAAAAAACAAAAAGCTCTTGTTTATTGAATCATTGATATTTACTGACTTGCCACTTTACAGACATACTTTGTAATTTTTTTAAGAATAAAAATAATTCTGATTACACCATAATACACAGATGCATTCATATAAAACTGCAAGATGTAATTTTTAAATTGAGGTTAAATCCACACAACATTAATTCATTATTTAAAATGATTAATTGAGTGCATTTAATGCGTTCAGAATGTTGTGCAACTCCCACCTCTTTGTAGTTTCTGGGTTGTTTCCACTTTTAGTTATTATGAATAATGCTTCTGTAAACATTTGTTTACAAACATTTTTCTTGTATGTATTCCTAGAATTGGAATTACTGGGTTTTATGGTAATTCAGTGTTTCTTTTTTTCGTCGAGGAACTGCAGTACTATTTTCCACAATGGCTAAAACATTTTACATTCCTACCAACAGTTGTCCAGGTTTCCTGTGCCTCCGCATCATTGCCAGCACTTGTTATTTTTTGGTTTTCTTCATTATAGCCATCCTACTATGTGTGAAGTGGTGTTTCATTACAGTTTTGATTTGCATTTCTGTAATGGCCAGTGATGTTGAACATCTTTTCATGTGCTTTTTTGGCCTTTTGTATATCTTTAGAGAAAGAAATACGTATTTCAGTCTTCTGCATGTTCTTTAATTTCATTGTCTTCTTTATTGTTGAGTTGTAAGACTTCTTTTTATATATTAGGTACTAATCCCTCATCAGATACGTGATTTGCAAATATTTTCTCCCATTCTGTAGTTGTCTTTTTATTTTCTTGTTATTTTACTTTGATGCACAAAAGTTAAGTTTTATGAAGTCCAATCTGTTTTTTTATTTGGTTGAACAAGTTATAATTTTAATGTATGTGTAAATAAATTTTAAAAATAGGACTATTATTTCCATATGTTATTCTGCTCCTTGCTTTTTTTCACTTAAACATGGGTCTTGGAGATCTTTTTATGTTGGTACGTAAGGATTGTCCTCATTCATTAATTAATAAATTACCACATACTGTAGATGATATGTTCTGTAACTTTACCATTCCTCTAGGGACCTAGGGAGAAAGATTTTGGGGTTGTTGCCTATTTTAGGAAATGGCAAATAGTGAATATCTGTAGGACAGAATCCTAAGAGTATTTCTGTGTAAGATAGATTACTAAAAGTCAAGTTTCTGGGTGAAGTGTATAAATCTTTTTTTTTTTTTTCTTTTGAAACAAGGTCTTGCTCCGTCGCCCAGGCTGGAGCATCGTGGTGATCTTGGCTCACAGCAACCTCTGCCTCCTCTTCAAGTGATTCTCATGCCTCAGCCTCCCAGGTAGCTGGGATTATAGGCGTGTGCCACCATACCTGGCTAATTTTGTATTTTTTAGTAGAAGCAGGGTTTCACCATGTTGGCCAGGCTGGTCTTGAACTCCTGACCTCAAGTGATCCACCCACCTAGGCCTCCCAAAGTGCTGGGATTCCAGGTGTGAACCACTGTACCCAGCCAGATTTGTCTATTTCTTTTAATCTGCCAGTTTTACCTGCATATAATTTTAAGCTCTGTTACAGGGTCACAGATCTTTATGGTTGTTATATCTTCCTTATGAATTGACTGTTTTTTTTTACTATGAAATGTCCTTTGTAGGTGGCTCTTTTATTCATTCTGACAATCTCTGATATTTAATTGGAATATTTAGTTCATTTACATTTAATGTAATTCTTATGTTTGGATTTGGATATAACATTTGCTTTCTGTTCATTCAGAAACAGTCTGATTTGAACAGTTTGAACAACCTGTTTTCTGTTCTTCTTTCCTGCCTTCTTTTGGGTTGATGTGATATTTTTTAGAATTTGATTTTAATTTTTCTATTGACTTTTTATCTATACTTCTTTGCTTTTTATTTTTAGTGGTTCCTCTAGTGATAAAATATACATTCTCAACTTTTTGCAGTGTGCCTAATAATGTACTGCTTCAGGTAAAATATATTTTTTGTAGTAGGTCATTCTATTCTCATTTTAAGGAATCTAGGAGTTAGGAATGCTACGCGTAATGCCTAAGATACCTAGCTGATAACTACCTAATACCTAAATTTCAAAGGTTAAACCAAACTTACATTTGCAGAATATAGCCAGTTTGGTTTTGGTATATATTATTTCCTTTTTTAAATTTCTGTGTTCTGTGTCCTAACATTTTGTTTAAGAGTTCGGCCTCTATATGAGTAAGATAAATTGGCTTGTAAATTTCCTGTGTTATAATGTTCTTGTCAGATTTTCTTATCAAAGTTATGCTGAACTCATAAAACGAGGTGAGAGTATTTTCCCCTTTTTCTAAACCCTGAAAGGGTCTGTTATAGATTAGCATTACATTTTTCTTAAGCATTAAGTAGAATTTGTTGGTGAAACTATCTGGCCCTAAACTTTTCTTTGTGGAAGGTTTATAATTACGTATTCAGGTTTATTTCATGGTTTTATGAGTATGTAGATTTCCTTTTCTTGTGTTGGTTTTTGATAAGTTCTATTTCTACATTTCCTCTAAATGTCTACATTTATTGGCAAAGCATTATTATGGGTTATACATATTTTTTGTTTGCCTTTTCTCTTTTCTTTTATCTTTATCAATTTTGCCAGGAGTTTATTTAAAAAATTCTTTCAAAGGATGATGGTTGATCATTTTTTATCATTGTTTGATCATTGATGGTTGATCATTGTTGATCATTTTCATTGTATTTTTTAGTAATTTCTGCTTTCTGTGTTAAATTTTCTGTTATTTTCTTAAGTTTTTGAGATAGATTCTTTGATAACTGATTAATAGTCCCTTTTCTTTACTAATACAGATGCTCCTTGACTTACAGTGGGGTTATGTCCCCATAAACCCATTGTAAGTTGAAAATATTGTAAGTTGAAAACACATTTAATACACCTAACCTACTGAATGCTATAGCTTAGCCTATCCTACCTTAAATATGCTCAGAACACTTAACATTAGCATATAGTTGGGCAAAATCATCTAACACAATGCCTATTTCATACCGAAGTGTTGAATCTCATATCGTTTATTGAATATTTCACTAAAAGTGAAAAGCAATGATTGTATGGGTACTTGATTTACAGTTCTACTGAATGCATATTACTTTTACACCATTGTAAATTGAAAAATTGCAAGTTGAACTGTCGTAAGTTGGGGACTGTCTGTAATATTCATTTAAGTCCCTAAGGCACAGCTTTAGCCGTATTCTACAAATTGAACATGTATTGTTACTCATTATTTAATTCAAATATTTTATAATTTATATTGTGAGTTCTTTGAACTCTGTTCCTTACTGTCCAAACATTTGGAGATTTTCTGCTTATATTTTTGTTATTTCTAGTTTCTTGTATTGTGATCAAAAAACATATTCTGTATGGTTTCTGTCTATTGAAATGTACTGAGACTTCTGTGACCTGGCATACATCAACCTTAGTTTCACTCTTGTTGCCCAAACTGGAGTGCAATGGCACGATCTTGGCTCACTGCAACCTCCGCCTAGGTTCAAGTGAATCTTCTGCCTCAGCCTTCCGAGTAGCTGGGATTACAGGCACGCACCACCATGCCCAGCTAATTTTTTGTATTTTTAGTAGAAATGGGGTTTCACCATGTTAGCCAGGCTGGTTTCGAACTCCTGACCTCAGGTGATACGCCCTCCTCGGCCCCCCAAAGTGCTGGGATTACAGATGTGAGCCACTGCGCCGGGCTCCACATGTCAACTTTGGTAACTATTTTGTGGGTACTTGAACTGAAACTGCTTTGCAGTAGTGTGCAGTGTTCTAGCAAATGTTCACTAGGTCAAGGCTGACAATCGTTATTAAAGTCTTCTGTATCTTTACTGATTATTTTGTTTGTTCTTGCTGAGTTATTTTAAAATCTACCATTGTGCTTGTGGATTTGTCTACTTTTATTTCAGTAAATTTTTCTTTATTGATAAGTTTAGACTTCTTAAAATTTCCGAGTGAACTAATTTATTATCAATATTAAGTTAAAGTGTGCCTCTTTAATTTCATAATAGTTTTTTGCCTCAGCATCTTTGTCTGATATGAATATAGCTGTATCAATTTTCTTTGATTTTTGTTTACATGGTCTGTCATTTTTATTTTCTAATTAGAACTTTATCCCTTTTTTTTTTTAGAAGTTTTTCTTGTAAATGGCAAGGAAATATATTTTATTTGGACAATCTTTATCTTTTGTTTAGACTGTTTAGTCCATTTCCATATAATGTGCTTTCAAATATATTTTGATTTAAGCTTAGTATTTTACTGTTTGCTTTTTATTTATTCCATGTCATGTTTTTCCCACTTTTTTTGTGTCCTTTTGGACAGATTGTTTCCTATTACATTATTATCCCCTTTTATTAGGTACCCATTCTTTTATTTTTCTATTAATGGTTGCCCTAGAGATTACAATAGATACCATTGATTTATCATAATCTAACATAAATTAGTACTTTAATTTCCTCCCTACAGCATGGTGACCTCAGAATATTATAACTACACTTGTGGGCCGGGCGCGGTGGCTCAAGCCTGTAATCCCAGCACTTTGGGAGGCCGAGATGGGCGGATCACAAGGTCAGGAGATTGAGACCATCCTGGCGAACACGGTGAAACCCCGTCTCTACTAAAAAAATACAAAAAACTAGCCGGGCGAGGTGGCGGGCGCCTGTAATCCCAGCTACTCGGGAGGCTGAGGCAGGAGAATGGCATAAACCCGGGAGGCGGAGCTTGCAGTGAGCTGAGATCCGGCCACTGCACTCCAGCCTGGGCGACAGAGTGAGACTCCGTCTCAAAAAAAAAAAAAAAAAAAAAACTAGTGCTCCTTCCGACTAATATACATTTATTGTTATAGCTTTTAATCTGTTGATTTCAACAAAACTTTTTAATTTTCATAATGTCAATCAATATACATATATATTTTGTATATATTTACCATTTTGTTGCTCCTAATTTTTCCCTGTGTCACCGATCTTCTATCTAGAGTCATTTTCCTTGTACCTGAAAACATTCTTTAGATAGTTTCTTTAGTGTGGGTCTTTTGGTGACGGATTAGCTCACTTTTTGGTTGTCTGAAAATCTTTACCCTTCATTCTTGAATATCATCCATAGGTATAAAAATAGAGGTTGCTTTTATTATCACTTTGAAAATATTCTCTAGTATCTTCCATTCTTTTTCCTGCAAGGTCAGCTACTTGTCTATTTGGTTTTTTTTTTTTTTGCTTTTTTTTGAGACAGGGTCTTGCTGTGTGGCCCAGGCTGGAGTACAGTGGTGCTGTCACGGCTCACTGCAGCCTCATTCTCCTAGGCTCAAGCAATCCTCCTACTTCAGCTTTCCAAGTAGCTAGTGACATAGGCATGAGCCACCCTGTGCCCAACTAATTTTTGTAATTTTTGTAGAGATGGGGTTTTGCCGTGTTGCCCAGGCTGGTCTCAAATTCCTGGGCTCAAATGATCCACCCGCCTTGGCCTCCCAAGGTGCTGGGATTACATGTGTGAGCCCCGTGGCCGGACCGGCTGTTGCTTTTTTGTAGGTGATCTGTGGTGGTTTTTTCTGGCTGCTTTTAACAAACATTTTTCTGTCTCAGGTTGTTTCAGTGAAGCACCTGCTTGTGGTTTTTTGTTCGTTTGTTTTTGGTTTTCATTTTGTTTTGGTTTTGGTTCTTAGAAGAAGATTTTGAATCTGTGGCTTGATTTTTTAAAAATCAGTGAAGTTTTCAGCTTTTATTTCTTCAGACACTTCTCCTGTATCACTTATTTTCTTCTATCATTTGGGATTCAGACTAGGTATCCACACCCTTGTTAAGTATACTGTTTTCTATAATGTTTCTGATTCTCGCATAGTTTTTTGTTTTACATAGTTTTTTTCTTATAGAATTTATTTTTGTAAGGTAACGATCAATTATTTTCTTCCATATGGATACCTCATATACCTTTCTTCCCAATCTTTAAAACAACCCTACCAAAATTATTTTTTGCCATTTTTACAGATACTATTCAGAGAGGTTAACTACCTTGTCCAAGTTCATAGAGCAGCCAAGCGATCAGAGCCAACATTTGATTCAAAGTCTAATCAATTCAGTATTTCTTGCTCTTTATTATATGAGGTTATGGTTCCTTTTTTCTATCTGTCTGTTTTTCTCACTTGATTTTTGAAGATGAGCTGTTATTCAAAATGTTGTATATATTAATGAATTAGTCTATCTTAAAATAACATTTTGCCATTTCACATATATTTATTAGATAAATAGAAATGTACAAATTAATGGACCAAATATTATCCCCCTTAAGGAGTTTATTTTCTACGTGGAAACAAGAATGTATACAGTTTATTTTAATAGAGGATATGAAGAGATAGTTTCCATGGTTAGAAACAAATAAAAAGGTAGTGTCTCAAGTGATGGAATTAAGAAAGAATTCATTGGGTAGGTAGAAGTTATCGTGAAAAGGGTAATGTGAGGATTTTTATTTATTTGTTTACAAGTGTGAAAAATACTGTTTGTTACTAGAAATAAAGAAAATCTGTACTAATATTTCATGTTCTATTTTCCACCCAACAAATCTCTTTGTTGTACATACTTTGTCACTAATTGAATAGTCATGTAAGCAGTGAAATTTTGTACGTCACGATACATTATACACAGTGATTGAAAAAGTCTTTTTTCCCCAGGTTATTTCATTTCTGGCTGCAGTTTTGCATAAAAAGGGAACTCGTGAGGATATTGAAAATAACATGCCAGAGTTTTTACTAAGAAGTATGAAAAAAGAACCCCCTTCTTCTACAGCAAAAAAGGTAAAATCTCTAGACATATTTGACTCATGATGCTGGTATTACAAAAGCATATAGAAATATTTAAATATCACACATTAAAATGTATTAGTATAAATTTTAAAACCTTAGAATTTAAAGATATTATTAAAATATTTGTTTTATAGTTCTAATTTTTGAAAGATTACCAATTTTATTCGCAAGTTAAATTTGATTGACTATCATAATGGCAAAACAGAATTTCAGCTTGGGTTTGCTTTGGGGTTTTAATCTGTTGCTTGGCTGGATTTACATGATTTACTTAGGTTGATTTGTTAAACTTCCATGAATGCGTATGTAAAGTTATGTATATGTAAATGTATATGTAAAAGCTTCACTATATTGTTTTTTATTTACATGAGAATGTAAAGGCGATAGTTATCGGTAACAAAAGTCCTTCATGAACTTATTTCAAGTTGTCTAGCTGACTAATTGCATCCAAAAAATATGAAGTAAGTTCTACGAATACAGGAAAGTTGGAATCAGAACGACCAGGTCTGTGCTTATTTCTGTCTCTGCCCTTATGTCTGTGAATATGCCAGTCATGTCCACACTTCAGTTTTCTCCTTCATAAAAGTATGTTTAGAAATATGTTATATAGGATTCTTATAAAAAAGTTTCTAATAAAGCAGTGAAATACTAAAAAGTATATTATACTTACATGTCTTTTTAAAAATACTATTCTCAGCCTGCAGGAAACCAGATAAGAATAAAAATGAAGTGATTTTATGAAATCTTTTATCATATTTGGTCATGAACTACTTACCATAAGTTTTAAAACAGACTCTTTCATACAAGTCTTAAATACAAGATTGCTGAGAAGTCCAAGTTTACTTTTGTCTATCATAACGACCATTTCAGTGCAAACTTTTCAGAACTACTGGCTCAAGATATTATAATTGCTGTCATTTTAAATTCTCTTAGTTTTTCAATAGCATAAATGCATCCTGAGTATCAGATTCAATGTGATCCTGAAGATAATAACGGTACTTAATGTATTTTAAGTATTCAATAGCTCAAGTACTGTTTTTAGCTCTGAATTCAGTTGTTCCCTGGTTCTCAGTGTCACTACAGAGCCTATATATATCTCTTTTATGCAACTGTGACAGCAGACAGGAGAGAGAACAAAACAGGGAAAAGTAATATTTTAAATATATTAAAATACTTAAAAGATATTTAAAATATTATAGAACAAGAATGGGCCAGGCACAGTGGTTCATGCCTGTAATCCCAGTACTTTGGGAGGCCAAGGAAGGCGAACTGCTTGAGCCCAGGAGTTAAAGACCAGCTTGGGCAACATGTCAAAACATCTTTCCTACTAAAAATACAGAATATTAGCTAGGTGTGGTGGTGTGTCCAGTAGTCCCAGGTACTTCAGAGGCTGAAGTGGGAGGATCACCTGAGCCTGGGGAGGTTGAGGCTGCGGTGAGCCATGTCTGCACCACTGCACTCCAGCCAGGGCAATAAAGTGAGACCCCTGTCTCAAAAAAAAAAAAAAAACAAGAATGAAAGAAAGTAAAGTTAACAAAGATACTCATTTGATAATGTGGTAAAATATGCTTATAATAGTTACCTCAGTTGACTCAAATTCCTCTCCTTCCTTTCTTTTTCTTTCTCTTTATATATATATGTATGTGTGTGTGTGTGCATATATGATGTATCATATCACACACACACACACATACATATACAGTTGTCCCTTGGTATCCATGTGGAATTGGTTCCAGGACCTCTCTTGGGTACCAAAATGTGTGGATTCTCAAGTCCTTGATATAAAATAGTATATTTACATATAACCTATTATCCTCCCATATACCTTAAATCATCTGTAGTTTACTTAGTGCAATGTAAAGTCTACACAAATAGCTTTGATATTGTTTTGTGTAGGAAATAATGACAAGGTCTGTGTACATGTTCAGTGCAGATGGAATTTTTTAGTATTTCAGTTTGTAGTTAGTTGAATCCACTGTTATGAAACCCACAGATATGGAGGAACACCTGTAAATTCCTTGCTATAATGTACATCGCTATTTACCTTCTTCAGTTGATCTCTTAATTTATTTATTTCCAGTCTTTTTGTATTCTAATAAATTACCTTAAAGCTGTAAGTGTTCCTTTGGGCCAGGCATGGTTACTCACACCTGTAATCCAAGCACTTTGGGAGGCCGATGCGGGAGGATCGCCCAGGAGTTTGAGACCAGCCTGAGCACCATAAGGAGACCCTGTCTTTACAGAAAATAAAAAAAAAAAACAGCCAGGTGTGGTAGTGTGTGCCTGTGGTCTCAGCTACCGGGGAGGCTGAGGTGAGAGAATCTCATGAGCCCGGGAGTTCTCGGCTGCAGTGAGCCGTGACCATGCCACTGCACTCCAGCCTGGGCAACAGAGAAGACCCTGTCTCAAAAAAAAGTTCCTTTCAGTACTCCTTTGGCTGTGTTCTATCGTTTTTAATATGTAGTCTTTTCATTAGTCTTTTCTAAATTATCTGTAGCCCCAATTTTTATACTGTTTTACCCAAGTACTATTTAAAAGAGACGTTTTAAAATTTCCAAGTGAATAGCTATTGTTGGGGCACAGGATGATAGGAGGGCTGAGCTCTTTTTGACGATTTCTAGTTTTGTTGCATCAGATAACAGCCTTGATATTTTTTTATTTGTGGTAACATCCATGGATCAGTTTTTATGCTTTGATGTTGTACATGGTGTAGTCTCTGTTGTTTTGCTTATATTGTGCATTCTTTGTAATCATGGTCACATGGTTTTATATATTTCTATTTAATCATGTTTGTTAATTGCATTGTTAAAATGTTTAATAGTGTTATTTTCTTTTTGTCTGAGCATTTGGATCTGGAAAGAAATACGTTAAATTTTCTTGTTATGACTTTCAGTTTATTTCTGTTTGTGTTCATACCAACTTTTGCTTAGTGTCTTCCGTTAATTCTTCAGAGGCCAGGTGTGGTGGTTTGTGCCTGTAGTCCCAGCTACTCACGGGGCTGAGGTAGGAGGATCACTTGAGCTCAGGAGGTTGAGGCTGCAGTGAGCCGTGATTGTGCCACTGCACTCCCACTTGGGTGACAGAGTGCGACTCTGTCTCAGAAAAAGAAAAAACTTCTTCGGTAAATTTTTTGTGTTTGTGTATTGCTGTCACACTTGATTATCCATAGGCTTATCTGCCTATAGAATTTTAGGTTCAAAATTTTCTTTTATAATGACAAAGCTCATTTTATTATCTTCTGTCACTCCATATTGCAGATGAGAGTTCAATGTCAACCTGACTTTTTCCTTGGAAAGGATTTTTTTATTTAATTGTTTGGAAGTATTAAGGACTTTTTTAATTGATGAAATTTGGAAATTTCCGTGAGTCCTAACACTCACTGTGGAATTCTTCCAAATAAATTTTGCTTTAGAAAAATATATACAGTGCTTTATGCAGGGAAAGTTGCATACTGATGCTAGTATCAGTTTCTTTGATGACTGGTGTAACTTTTCCTTCTTAAAATTACTTGGCCATTATTTTTCTTGACTCAGTCTTTCCAACTGCCTTAGCTGTTTTGTTGAGTTTTGTTTTGCTTATCGTTGTTTTTTAGGTTCCTTCTAGGAAGAGTAAAGTTTTTAGTGGGGGAGGGCGGGGGAGTTTTTGCTTTCAGAGGTGTAAGATGGGTTGCTCAGTTCTTCAGGTGAGCTAGTTCTCATCTGCTCCTGCAGTGTTCTGACCTGCTGGTACTGCCCTTCCAGGCATTCTACCACTATTATGGATTTATTAGATTTGTTCTTTTGTTTCATTGGCATCAACACAAACATATACTGAGTTAGTCATCTGAACTGGAATTTAGAGTTTTTAATGGAATCACCAGTGACATTCTACAGTATTTCCCAAAAGTAAATACAAACAAAAATTGTAACTTTGAAAGTTTTAAAAGATAAATTTGTATTGGTTCATTTAAAACAATGTACGTTTTAAAAAGACAGTTTGTGAAATGGAGAAGAAATCAGTTCTTTTGTATTTATTATGCTAATGCCAGAATTACAATTGAATTCTGAAAAATTAATGGTGATGCTTGTTGAAGAAAGCCCTTTAATGAACTGAGTGTTACAAATTAAGGAGTGGTGGGCCTAAGGTATGTGTGTGTGATACGATCCATCTCATATACATTTAAAAACTTTTCAGGTGTGAATAAATCATCTAAGAATGCATGAATGTTTTGTGCCAAGAATAAATTCTTAAAGGAAAAGATACAAGCTCTGCATTTTAAACATTGATTTTTGGAATGGCGCTTTAGATGTAGGCTAAGTTTTGATTGAAATTCAGTTTTTATGAATCATAGTAAATTTATTATAAAATATTATCTTGCATGATGAAGCTTGAGAGATTCTAAGTGAAATTCATAATTAATGCAAAAGAGGAGGATTTTTGTAGCAATCATAATACGAGCATCAGAAACAATTTCAATGACAATTTAACAAAAACATTTTATAATTATTTTATTTACTATACATTTCTTTTTAGTTCTTCATATGTACCAAGAGGATTATGTTGCACATGATGCTCCCTTGAGCATCCTTATGCATATATCTTGACAACTTTTGCAACAACAACTGTAGGATAAATTCTCAGTACTGGAATTGGATAGTAGAGCGGGATTTAGGGGATTACTTTTTGATGATAGAATTAAATTACCCTTTATTCCCACCAGTGGTGTGTAAGAATGTCTGTTTCCACCTTTTTATTTGCACTAGGTATTAGCAAACATAAATTTATGACTGAGAGATTTAAAATTTTTATCTTGCTTTGATTTACATTTCTTTATGAGTGAAGCTGTAGCATTTCAGATGCTTAAAAGCTATTTTTAAATCTAATTCTTGTTTTTAATCATAGTCTTTGATTAATAGTCCTTAATGATATATCCTGGAATCTAATTTTTTGCTCATTATATGTTTTGAAAATATTTCTTCGTCATGTAGAGTCAGCTTTGAATTGTGTATTGATTTTTTACAAATGTTTAGGTAGTTACAGGTATTGGTCTTTATAGTTTCTGGGTTTTATGTTTGCCTAGAAAAACTTTTTGTACTCTAAAATTATAAGTACATTCACTCATGGTTTCTTTATAATACGTGTGGTTTTATTTTATACCTTTATATCTTTGTTTCAGCTAGAATTTATTTTGCTGTAGGTGTCTAGTAATCCAATTTTATTTTTCTCAGTGGTTAGCCAGTTATCTTAATGTCATTTGTTGCATAGGTCTGCTTTTCCACAGTGATTTGAAGGGCCACTTTTGTGTAAAATTAAACTCATTTGTATTTCTAGACATTTTATTCTGTCCTAATTATTTGTTCATTTCTCTTCCAGTGCTGAACAGTTTTAGTTACTTTAGCTTTATAATATAAGTTATTATTTGGTAGTTTCTCCTCAGGTTTTCTCAACTTATGAAAAATAAATTTTCTCCAATTTCTCCTCAAAACCTATTGATATATATTAGTTGATATTGTGTTGAATTTATAGTTAACTTTGCTTGTCATTTCCATTCTTATATTTCTTATTTACTTCTCTTTTTTAATTGCAAGAGTTGATATTTATTGATCTGGTTTGTAACTTTCTGGTTTGATAGAATATCAAGTTTTGGCATAATGCCAAACTTTAGTACTTCATGTACTTAGAAAATAGAAGGTGTTCAATTGATGAATGAATTAATACATGAAACCGTACATGTCGATGCTAAGTTAGCAATAATAGTGTATGTTCAGAGGACAGTGACAGTAGACTTGCAACACAGGTTCCACATGGGAATAAGTGTGATATCAAAATGAAAAATAAATTATACCTTTACAGAAAAATTACAGAACGTAAAATTGGAATCCTTGCTAGAAAACTCAAAGTTCTAAAAAAAAAAAAGTTTTTGTATTCCTCTCTCCAATCTTAACTCTCAAAAATACCCAACATAGTTAATGAATTTATTTAATGCCAAAATTTGATATTCTGTCAAAACTTATGCTGTTTTTATACAAAGGAGTTGGAAGGGCCCCTGACTACAGTGGATTCTAAACTGAAATTTCTGTATATTAAATAACCTCTGTATACTGAAGGAAAAAATGATCAGCTATGCACACAGTAGGGTATAAATTATGTTGGGTATTTTTGAGAGAGTTAAGATTGTAGCGATAAATATGAGACTTTTTTTTTTAGAACTTTGTGTTTTCTGCAAAGATTCCAATTTTACGTTCTGTAATTTTTCTGTAAAGGTATAATTTATTTTTCATTTTGATATCACACTTCTTCCCATGCGGAACCTTTGTTTCAACTCTATTATAATCTGTCACTGTCCTCTGAACGTATGTTATTTTTCCTAACTTAGCATCGACATGTATGGTTTCATGTATTAATTCATTCATCAATTGAACTCCTTCTATTTTCTTGGTACTATATGAAGTACTGAAGTTACAGTGATAAATACAGTTATACATCTCAAGAACATAGACTTTTCGATTGAAGGTGCTAACATGATATGTCATGGTAGTTAAGAGTTTTAGAATTAGGCAGACCTAGGTTCAAATAATTGCTTTGCTACTTAATAGCAGTATGACCTTGAGTGTGTTATTTAATATCTCTGTACCTCAGTTTCCTCATCTGTGTTTCTGAGTAAAGTCCCTGAGTTAATTTCTGTAAACTGCTTCTGAAGCCCTTGGCACACAGTAAGTGCTCAATAATGGTTATTATTAATACTATTACTACTTCTGCCACAAAAATTATCACACAATCTTTGAGTATCTCATCACAGTCCACACCACATAGTTTTCCTATGCCGTAGTTCCTGAGGAATCAGATTTGATAGAAAACTCCTTAATAATTGAGCTAGATTCGTTGAAAGATACAAATAATTCAGTATTCTCTAGTTGCACTATTTAACCTAGCTTCTGTTAATTTTAATAATATTTAAGCAAATGAATTTTAATTTTGTGTTAATTTTATATCCAGTTTTATAAAATCGTATTTTAGCTTCAGAATAATAATTATCACCCTTCCCTCATGTCTACAGCAATACCATTCTGAACACACCACATCGCATCTGATCTTGGAAGCTAAGCAGGGTCGGACCTGGTTAGTACTTGGATTAGAGGAATAGCTCCCAGAGTTGCTTTGTGTGTAGTGACTTAGCAGCTGGACACTGCTTTCCATTTTATTGTTTTGGTATCATTTGCTTAAAAAAGACTTATTCAATGAGATATTATTTATTGGATTGTAGGAAATGCTAAGTTCTTAATGTACTTTCCATGGACTCTGCATAATAGCGTAACTCAGTTCTCTGACATCTTTCACTACCAAAATGAATTTTTGAACCATTATTTCACCTTTCATAATTTCGAAGACCAAAGTTTGTAAGAAATATCAAAAATTATGTTGCCACCTTAATTTTTAAACATCTTCTGCAATCTTAGGGCTGATGCCGGGACTCTTTAGATTCATTGGCACCTCCGCTGCATGGCCTCTCAAGTGGAAAACTACTAAGAGTGCTCAGATGCAGTTTGCACCTAGCATTGTCATCCTGTAATATGCAAAAAAATCCAAGGGAGACACTAATTGGACTTAGTACTTGGAGACCTAATTTCATATTTGAAAGTCAAAGAAAAATGGAAATCATAGGATTAACTTTCCCCCAAAGGACAGACATACTTGGTGATGAATCAAGTAGTACTTACATTTGATGGTGGCTTGGGAAAAAGGAACTCTCACATTCAGCATGTTGATTTTCTTTCTTTTTCTTCTTTCTCTTTCCAAAACACAGTCACAAATTTGACTTTTTAGAGTGAACAAATGGCCTAGATGAAATGTTTCACAGAAAACAGGGCAGAATTTAGAGCAGTATTGTATTATTTCTTTGTTAAACTGAATATTTTCTGTATGTTTAGTTGGTTCATCTGTGTCAAGTAGATCAAGTATAAAACTTTAGAAAAGAATCGTACTGGTAACCCTTTTAAACATAACAGGATAGGAATAGTGGTAACAGGGAGAAATAAAAACATTAAAAAGTTAAAATGGTTGATGACAGAGGATTCTGGATTAGTACAGGAAAGCTGCATGAATGTGAGGAATATCCAGAGAGATGTTGGTGATCCTCAGAGGGACTGATTGGTAGGCATTATTAGGGCAGAAGTCCTATTTACCTGAATTTCAAGAGAGAACAGGAGGAGAGTTAAATATTGATAACTCTTGAGGATCTTTGCTATAGGGAGAGTAGAGTAATGAGGTAATAGCTAGAGACAGATGTTGGGTTAAGGAAAAGAGATTTTTTTAAATTTTCGTTTTTTGAATTTTTTTAACTCTAGGAAATATTCGAACATGCTTGTCCATAGGTGATATAGTTCATTAAAATAGAAAAGTTAATAAGGTAGGGGAGATTGGGGGCACTTTCTGCAGCATTGACTTTAGGTTGACGAGAAGGAATGGGAGCTACTGTATACATTCAGGGGTTGTTTTTGGAGAAGAACATGAACAGCATATCCATGGCAACAGGTGGGAGGGCAAAATATATGGAAATGAATATAGATAGGTTATTGATACGATACTGAGAGAAGTTCATCCAGGAAGTTTTCTTCTGATTGCTTCAATTTTCCAGTGAATTTTCCAGTTCTTTAACTGAGAGTATCTGAGAGAGGGGAAGAGGAAATGGACTAGGAAAATGCAAAAGTAAGGAGAGCTCAAGGAGACCATATATTTCAAGAAGAACACGTGGCCTGCTGGTGTGTGTACATTACCCACTTGGCCTTTGAAGCTGTTATTGGGATCTAGATTTTATTCTTTTCTCTCCTTTGGAAGGTTACTTCTCTCTTATTTCTAAATGCCTTTTTGATAGGGGGAAATAAAAAACACGTGTTTCTTTGAGCAAGGTTAGGTGTCTATTATGTCCTGATAAAAAGCTAATTAAATAGCAAAGTACTTTTTGAGAATCTTCAGTGTCCAGATATAGCTAATCACTCAGTTGTATTTGTTGTTACTAACTAGATGTCAAAATTAAGGAAGAGGACTGTTGATATTCTTGATTTCACTATGGGATTATTTTTCAGTTTTTAAAAAACAACAAAATTTTTTTTTCTTCTTTTAGATGTTCTTAATAGTTGCTCCTCTTTCTGTCCTCTACAACTGGAAGGATGAATTGGACACCTGGGGATATTTCAGAGTCACTATTTTACATGGAAACAGAAAAGATAATGAACTAATTCGTGTAAAGCAGAGGAAATGTGAAATTGCTCTAACAACTTATGAAACACTGCGCTTATGCCTGGATGAACTTAACAGGTAATGGGAATAATAGGAATGATTATATTAATATTCTGCTTACATCCCTTTACGTTAAGATTTTTTTTTTTTTTTTTTTTTTTTTTGAGACAGAGTCTTGCTTTTGTGTTTTTGGTAGAGACGGAGTTTCGCCACATTGCCCAGGCTGGTCTGAAACTCCTGAGCTCAGACAATCCACCCACCTCAGCCTCCCAAAGTGCTAGGATTACAGGTGTGAGCCACCATGCCCAGCCTATACTGTGATTTTTTTTAAAAGAAGTAATGATTATTCCTTTGCTTGATTTAATTTCATTTTAGAATTGTTGAAATATTAATTCATAATAACTTATTCTCTGAGAAGGAAAAACCTGCATCAGGTTTCCTAGAATTTCTTACTCTATTTCTTACATTGATTACAGGATACTTCTTCAAACAACGATTGTTAAAGAGTGATAAGACTTGTCCTAAATCTCTTGTACAGCCTTTTATGCAGACCCTGTCTCTGAACTAGGTCAGTGATCTTCATGAATTACTTCAATTATGGGAGTCTGTTGTGAATATACAGTGGCAAAAAATACGCACACACACAAACACACACAGAACCACTGTAGCATAGAGTATAAGAGAGAAGTGGCCAAGAGATAACACCAGTGAGATAAGCAGGGAATAGATTACAGAGAGTATTGGAAGGTACTTGGAGGGTGTTGGTCTTTATCTTGGGAGCAATAGAGTGCTCCTACAGTGTTGTCAGCAGATTACCAATAGGATAAAAATGATCAGATTTGCACTTTGTAAATACCTTAGTTGCTGTGTGTGCAGACAGAGGAGAGCCAAGCTGAATGGAGAAAGACCAATTAAGAGGCTTGCTGTGGTCTGAATTGTGTCACTTCTTCTCAACCCCCTTCCACAGTTTAAATGTTCAGGGCTCAACCCCAGCACCTCAGAATGTAACTGTGTTTAGAGACAGGTCTCTTTGATTACGTTTTAAAGAGGTGGTTAAAACTGAGGCTGATTGGGTGGGGCCTGGGTCCAGTAGGACTAGTATCCTTATAGCAAGAGAAAGAGACACCAAGGACACACACATGCCACAGAGGAGGGACTTGTGAGGACCCCGCAAGAAGGCAGTCATCTGCAAGCCGAGGGGAGAGGCCTCAGGAGAAACCAGATTTGCTAACACCTTGCTCTTGAAATTCGAGCTTCCAGGATTGTGAGGAAATGAATTTTGGTTGTTTTAAGCCATCTAGTGTGTGGTATTTTATTTTGGTAGCCCTGGCAAACCAGTGCAAGGCTTGTATAGTAGTCTGGTCACAGGACCATGGTAGTGAGGTCTGAACTCCTCATAGTTGTTCCAGCAACGGGCTGGGCCTTGCTAAAATCATTAATTTCCATCTGCTTGGAGCCGAGATTTCTCTCTACAGGGATACAATTTTTATCTTTTAGGTGAAGATGAAAGCGTGGCGTTAGAAACAGTTATCTAATAAGTCTTTAAAATGTTTAGACATTATAGTTATACTCAATTTGAACTACTGCTAACAAAGGAGTTAATGATATTCCCCCAAAGTCAACCAAAGTTTAGAAAACTAGGTAATTTTTTTAAGGTAATACTTCCACATCAGCGTTAAAATGATTTAGCATAGGATAAAAAGAACAGCTGATACTTGTCTCAAATATTATAAGCACAAAATAAAGAGTAAAAACATTACTCATTAGCTATGTGGCTTTGGGTAAATCGGCTCATCTGGAAAATGACAGAGGATGAATTAAATCAGTCTTTGTGAAAACTAGCCCCTCAAGCCCAGCTGGAGAGTTGTATTAAAATCAACTTTAATGAGAGTTAATTTGTATAGAATAATTATGCCATTTCAGGTATACAGTTTGATGAATCTTGACCAGGGATTGGTAAACTTTTTCTGTAAAGGGCCAGATAGTAAATATTTTAGGCTTTTGGGCCACATATAGTCTCAGTTGCATATTCTTTTTTATTTTTATGACCCTTTAAAATGTAAAAACTACTCTTAGCTTGCTGACCATACAGAAGTGCCCACAGGCCGAATTTGGCCATGGGTAGTAGTATACTGACTCCTAGTTTTGACAAAGGAGTGCAACCACTATCCCAAACAAGGTAAAAACTATTTTTATCATCCCAGAACTTTTCTCTTACCTCTTTACAGTGGCTTTTCCTCAACCCTCACCTTGGGCAACTGCTGATTTTAATTTCTGCCACTATAGATGAGTTTAAGCTGTTATGGAGCATGTCAATGGTATTACACAGAAAGCACCCTTTTGTGTGTGTTGCGTC
Source organism: Trachypithecus francoisi (assembly GCF_009764315.1). NCBI lineage: Eukaryota > Metazoa > Chordata > Mammalia > Primates > Cercopithecidae > Trachypithecus > Trachypithecus francoisi. The sequence continues at coordinate 1,226,364 of NW_022681461.1, forward strand.
TTTTGTTCAGCATGTTTGAGATTCATTGGTGTTGTGGAGTGGGTCAGTGACTGTTCTTTCTTCATGTTGCATTGTATTCCATTTTATCAATATGCACATTTTGTTGCCCATCCATTTGAGGATGGATTTTTGGGTTTTTCCACTTTTGGATTATTATAGATAAAACTTTAAGGGATATTTGTGTTTAAGGCTTTTTTGGACATATGTTTTCATTTCTCTTAGAGTAGAATTTCTGTATTATATGGTTTACTGTAGGTTTAGCTTTAGAAGAAACTGCCAAACCATTTTCCACAGTGGTTTTACTCCAGCTAGCAATGTGTGAGAGCTCAGTTGTTTCGTATTCTCAGCAACATTTGGTATTGTCAGTCTTTACCTTTTAGTTATTTTAGTAGGTGCGTAGTAGTATCTTCTAGTGTAATTTGCATTTTTCTGATCCATGTACACTTGGAAAACAATGTTTGTTCTACAGTTATTAGGTGTAGTGTTTATAAATATCAATAAGACTAGATTGGTTAAGATGTTGTTCAAGTGCTTTCTATCTTTGCTGATTTCCTTTTTGGTTGGCTTACAGTATCTGAGAGAGGAGAGTTGAAGTCTTCAATTATAATTGTAGATATGTTTATTTCTCCTTTCACTTCTGTCACCATTTAATTTAGTATTTTGAAGCTCTTTTATGAGGTGTACATGCATTTATGATTTTTTTTGTGATGAATTGATCCTTTTATCTTTAAAAAATACCTATTTATTTCTAATAATATCTCTTATCTTGATGTTTTATCTGATATGAGCATAGCCATATTGTGGTACATTTCAGTAGTTTGTTCCGTTTTATTGCCGATGGTGCTATTATATAGCTATCCCATATTTTGTCCATTCTCCAGTTGATGGACATTTGAATTGTTTCCAGATTTTGACTGTATGAATAATGCTGCTGTCTTATGCTGAGTCTTATGCTTACTGCATGTAAATGGCTTTTCATGTTTTTATTGCAGTATATCTGTTCTTAATATTTGGAGTGAGTCTCTTATAGTTCAGTCTTGCTTTTTCATCCATTTGGATAATCTTTGCCTTTTATTTGGATATTTAGACCCTTCACTTTGAATATAATTATTGGTAAAATTGAACTTAGAGCTACCATTTTTGTCAGGTCTGGGATTTAATTTTATAAATCAAACTTGTAAGCTAATGAATTAGCCTGTTACTATTTCATGGATCCTGACAGAAGACTAATCTGAGGCATGGAGAGGTTAAATCATTTTTCTAGGCCTTGACAACTAAGTCAGTGGCAGACATGAGGATTGAACGTTGACCATCTAACGCCAGACCTCAGGTTTGGTTTGATTTTGTTTTTGAGACAGAGTCTTGCTCTGTTGCCCAGGCTGGAGTGCAGTAGTGCTATCACCGCTCACTGTAGCCTCATCTCCCACCTCAGCCTTCCAAGTAACTAGGACTACAGGCATGCGCCACCATGCCTGGAAAATGTTTTTATTTTTTGTAGAGACAGAGTCTCCCTGTGTTGCCCAGGTTGATCTCAAACTTTTGGACTCAAGCAGTCCTCCCACCTCGGCCTCCCAAAGTGCTGGGATTGTAGGTGGGAGCCACCATGCCTGGCCAGACCTTAGGTTTTTAACCAATATACTGTACCACCCCAAAAGATGTTTTGCAATTCAATAAATGTAATAAATTCATCTATCATAGCATCAGTTATATTTTAATTATTTCTTACCTGTCTGTCCCCTTAGACTGTAATGTAAGCTCTTTGGTGTAGATTTTTATCTTTAAATTCTGTATCTTGGTACTTTTAGCACATAAGAGTTGCCAAATAAATGATTGTTAGGTGACTGTTTTTTCTGATTATTATAAGTATTGTTATAAATATTAAATAAGAATTCTGAAGTAGAATTATGTAACTATAAATCATATATTTATAAGATTAGAGGAATGTTTATGATTTTTGTTATATTTATTTAGTTGTATTTTTTTGTTCAACTGTCTCTTTTGTGTTTGGCAAATATTTAAAATAATTAATATTTTACCTGAGCAAATATTAAGTTGTTTTTGTGAGGATAGTGCTCTGTCCTTTTATCACGCATACCCCATGGAGGGGATGAACGTGCTATGTAACATGAGTGAGCTATAGTATTTTTCTTATTGTTGTTATTTTTTTTACTTCATTTCAGTTTTTATTAGAGTTAAGTATGTATATGATTTAAAGAGCCAAATATGATAAAAAGCTTCTAGGGAAACCTGCAGTTCACTGTTCCCCAGTTACCTTTACCTCAGCTCTTACTGATCTTCATCGTCTTTACTTCCTTCGTGCTGAAGAACGTGTTTATGCTGCAGCTTTTCCATTTTCCTTTAGTTTTCAGCATCATCTGTTGATTTCTTCTTAAGGAAAATTAGGATTTTTGCCCTTCTCTTGCCCGCTTTCGGATGACCTGGCCCATCTCCTTTGTGCAGTGGGAGGATTCTTTTTTTTTTTTTTTTGAGGTGGAGTCTCGCTCTGTCGCCCGGACTGGAGTGCAGTGGCCAGAGCTCCGCCTCCCGGGTTCCCGCCATTCTCCTGCCTCAGCCTCCCGAGTAGCTGGGACTACAGGCGCCCGCCACCTCGCCCGGCTAGTTTTTTGTATTTTTAGTAGAGACGGGGTTTCACCATGTTAGCCAGGATGGTCTCGATCTCCGGACCTCGTGATCCGCCCATCTCGGCCTCCCAAAGTGCTGGGATTACAGGCTTGAGCCACCGCGCCTGGCCAGTGGGAGGATTCTTAAACAGACTGTTGAGCATTTACATGACTCCAATTTCCAGAGGCATCTGGGGCCACCAATTCTTAACTTTTCAAGAATGTGTAAATAATATTAGATTGCTTCTTGGCTTTTTCCACTATTGGCATAGGACACTGTAGTCTCTGCTTTTGTAAGCCATCTTGTCCATGTTCTTTTCAGCTTCTAGAATTTTTGCTATTTTCTCCTCTCTTCTTGAGGCTTCTAGCTTTTTTCAGCTTTATATTAAGAAAATGATGAAAGCTATAGAAAAGTTAAAATAACAGTACACGAACATCCATCCATATTCTCACTATCTAGATTCGGCAGTTGTGTGTGTGTGTGTGTGTGTGCAAATGTTGGCAGAATATAAGTTTATGTAAATGTGTGTGTGTCTGTGTCTGTGTCTTTGTGTATGGTGGTGGTAATGAGTCATTTCAGCAAGTTACATAAAACATGACATCCTTATCCTGAAGTATTTTAGCGTGGATTTCCTAAAACTAGTGATACTTGCTGTCATACCACGTTATCATTGTCACACACGAGAATATTAATAGCAATTAAAATTTCCTCAGTCATTCTCAAAACATCTTTAATATCTAATGCTTATAAAGCAGGATTCAATAAAGGTTCAAATGACAAGTTTGGTTAAGTCTATTTATTCTCTAATCTCTATCATTTTTCCAATTTGTAGTTTTTAATTATATGGCTTTTTGAGGGGACCAGGCCAGTTGTTTTAGGATATCTCACATATTACATTTGTCTGATTACTTTCTCAACATATATTCATCTGTCATCTATATCTTAATAAAGTGGTTTTGGCCCAAAGGCTTAAATAGATTCAGATTAAACATTTTTGGCAAGAATGCTTCATAAGTGATGCTGTGTGGACTTCATATTGCATCACTTCAGAAAGTATTAATGCCAAGTTGTTGACTGTCAGTGATGCCAAGTGTGTCGCACAGGTTAAGGAGGCTACCATCATCAGATCTCTCCATTGTCAAGATACGTTTCTCGCTTTATAATGATCAGATAATCTGTGGAGTGATACTTTGCCACCATTTAAATATTCTGGTATCCCTCAATCCTTTTACTTAGTAGTATCAGCACACACAAATTATTCTTGTCTGAATCAGTTACTTTATTAGGTTTGGCAAAATAATATTTTTCTAATTTTATTATTTCTTTTCTACACATTAATGGTATTCTCATGTAAAGGAAAGCTTTCTCCATTAATTAGGAATTAACCACAATTTTGACTTTAAAAAAGCAAGATGAATGTTTGATTCTTTTGCTTTAATGACCAATTTTTGGAGTAAGAAGTTAGCATAATGGTCATCTATACTGGTGGCAAAGTTTCTCACTCCCTTCACTCGCTTTCTCTCCCTCCCTCCCTCCTCCCTCCCTCCCTCCCTCCCTTCCTTCCTTCCTTCCTCTTTTCTCTTTCTCTTTTTCTTTTTCCTTCCTTCCTTCTTCCTTCCTTCCTTCCTTCCTCCTTTCTTTCTCTCTCTTCTTTCTTTCCTTTTTCTTTCCCTCCTTTCTTTCTTTCTCTTTCTTTTCTTTTCTTTTCTCTCTTTTCTTTCGCTTGCCTGCCTGCCTGCCTGCTGCCTGCCTGCCTGCCTTCCTTCCTTCCTCCTTTCTTTTCTTTTCTCTCTTTCTTTCTTTCTCTTTTTCTTTTTCCTTCCTTCCTTCCTCCTTCCTTCCTTCCTTCCTCTTTTCTCTTTCTCTTTTCTTTCGCTTGCCTGCCTGCTTGCCTGCCTGCTGCCTGCCTGCCTGCCTGCCTTCCTTCCTTCTTCCTTTCTTTCTCTCTCTCTTTCTTCTTTCCTTTTTCTTTCCTCCTTTCTTTTCTTTTCTTTTCTTTTCTCTCTTTTCTTTCGCTCGCCTTCCTTCCTTCCGTCTGTCCTCCCTCCCTCCCTCCCTCCCTCCCTCCCTCCCTCCCTCCCTCCTCCCTTCCTCCCTTCCTCCCTTCCTTCCTTCCTTCCTTCCACTGTGGACCCGGATTGGGTGGATTATTGAAGTATACTTGACATAAAATGTACTCTTGTAAGTTAGAATGATGTTTAGTAAATTTTAACAGTTGTGCTATGACCACGATCTAGTTTTCGAACGTTTCCATCACCTCAGAAAGGTATTTGTCTATGGTCAGTCCCTGCTCCCATCTCCAGTGTCTGGCAGCTACTGATCTGCTTTCTCTTTCTATAGGTTTTGCCTTAACTGGACATTTCATATAAATGGAGCCATTCAATATAAAGTCTTTGGTGTCTGGCCTCTTTCACTTAACATAATGTTTTTGAGGTTCATCCATATTGTGGTACATTCCAGTAGTTGTTCCTTTTTGTTGCTAAATGGTACTATTATACAGCTATCCTATATTTTGTCCATTCACAAGCTGATGGACATTTAACTGTTTCCAGTTTATGGCTCTACAGATTTGCGGCTGTGAACATTCACATGCAAGTCTTTGCACCTAAGTTTTCATTTTTCTTGGGTAGATACCTAGGAATGGAATTGTGAGGTCTTATGCTAAGTATATGTTTACCTTTTTAAGAAACTGCCAACTGTTTTTTCAACAGTCGCTATGCTTTCCCAAAAGCAGTGTATGAGGATTCTAGTTTCTCCACATCCTTAGCAACACCTGATACTGTTAATCATTTTTATCATAGCCATTCTAGCGGGTGCGTTGTGGTATTTCATGTTTTAATCTGCAGTTCTCTAATAACTAACGATGTTGAGAATTTTTTAATGTGCTTATTTGCCATCTGTATATCTTCAGATAGACATTTGGTGTCTATTAGAATCTTTTGCTCATGTTTTAATTGGGTTGTTTAAAATTTTGTTGAGTTATAATAATTTTTTTTTTGAGACAGAGTCTTGCTGTGTCACCAGGCTGGAGTGCAGTGGCACAATCTCGGCTCGCTGCAACCTCCAACTCCCTAGTTCAAGCGATTCTCCTGCCTCAGCCTTCCAAGTAGCTGAGATTACAGGCACATGCCACCACACCCAGCTAATTTTTGTATTTTTGGTAGAGACGGGGTTTCACCATGTTGGCCAGGATGGTCTCGATCTTCTGACTTCATAATCCACCTGCCTCGGCCTCCCAAAGTGCTGGGATTATAGGCATGAGCCACTGTGCCTGGCCGAGTTGTAATAATTCTTTATATATTCTGTATACAAGTCCTTCATCAGATTATGATTTGCAAATATTTTTGCCAAGTCTGTAGCATGTCTTTTTATTTTCTTAATGGTGTCATTGGAAGAGCAAAAGTTTTTAACTTTGATGAAGTCCAACTTACCATTCTATTTTTAATTCACTATAAGTTTTGTGTCATATCTAAGAAATATGTGCCTTATCCAGAGTCACAAATATTTTTTTCCCATTTTTAAAAAAGTTTTAGTTCATATTTAGGTCTGTGATCTATTTTTAGTTAATTTTCATGTGTGGTGTGAAGTGTCTAAATTCATTTTTTTTCATAGAACTCCTGGATTTTTGTTTATTCAATATTTTATTTTCAATTGTAGTCAATATTCTTAACAATGCTCAAATATTCCAATTAGGCTGGCGTCTCTGTTCTTTGGCTGGAGTCTCTGTATGTTCGCGATTGTCTTTGGATGCGTCTGTGCTTTTCGGCTGTTCAGTGTATCCCCCAACATATGCCTGAAATCAACTGTCTCCATTTTTCCGCAAGACTCTCGTTCCTTTTAGTGAAGAGACCACTATGGGTGCTCATTGCTACTGGGGTAACAATAAATTCTAACCTTTCTTCGTGGACAGGGCTATGTAATACAGCTTTTTAAAATCATGAGTTTATATTGATATTTTTCATTCAGAAAAACGTTGCAATAAAACATTGCAAGTTTTATTTGTTTTTCTGGTTTGCAACTTTAAAAAATTCCTTTATTGTTATTTCAGTGATGTTTAAATGAAATTTTTCTTTCTACCATCATTAAAGAATGTCTGTACCTTTTCTGGTCTGCGCATTTTATTTTTGTGGACTGCCCAAGGCTGTGACCATTTAACTAAGTGGGTAAGAATCCAATGGAGTCATCAAAGAGTACAACGGAAAAAATAATTCCAAAACTTCGATAGAGAAAGCTACTTTCTAAAAATGCCATGGACTAAGAAAGGAAGTTTTCTCAACCTCACCTTTCTTTTTTCTTACTTTATAGTTTGGAATGGTCAGCTGTCATTGTGGATGAAGCTCATAGAATCAAGAATCCGAAAGCTAGAATAACAGAAGTTATGAAAGCTTTGAAATGTAATGTCCGCATTGGCCTCACTGGAACCATTCTTCAGAACAACATGAAGGAACTGTGGTGTGTTATGGACTGGTGAGGGAAAACACTTTTTAAAAAATTGTTTAATAGTTCTTCAGCTGAATACTGTCTTGTTGGCTAATCATTAGTTTCCAAACAAAACAGTCATTTTTCTGTTTTTAGATGTGTTTGATCCCAGATGTGTTATACAGAGTAGAGAGTCCCATGAAAACCTATCTTTATATGTATATTACTCTTGGTCCCTGAAGTGAATATACATGTTAACTGCCAGTTTCATCCTCATAGTTATAACCTGAAACTATCGTAAAGAAAGAACATTCTGTTTTCTTGGCTTTTGTTTTTGTTACCATTGATAATCAAGTAATGTGGTATGTCTCTTAGATGCAAGAAGTTAGTGTTTTCTTTTTAGATAATAAAGCCCTTACATTTTTCTTATTCTCTTTATAAAGGGCTGTGCCAGGCCTTTTAGGGACCAGGACCTGCTTCAAGAAGCAGTTTTCTGACCCAGTAGAACATGGTCAGAGACACACGGCAACAAAGAGAGAACTAGCCACTGGCCGAAAGGCCATGCAAAGACTTGCCAGAAAGATGTCTGGCTGGTTTCTCAGGCGCACCAAGGCTCTTATCAAGGATCAGTTGCCTAAGAAGGAAGACCGGGTAAGAACCGCATTTGTGAATATTTGTGTGTATTATTAATTTGTGGTCATATTTTTTTTTTTTTACTTTTTAAGAAAAAGTCTGTCTCCTGTGGTATTTTGTAAATACAGTTTTTTGCCTTTTATTCTGTATGGAAAAAAATTGTTAGGTGCAGAATTTCAGAAACCATTGATTGAGCTCAGTTGTTTTCCTTACTGACTTTATTAACCTGTTAGTTAGCAGGTTTATTATTAGTATACATTAAACTCATTTCTCATCAAAACTTTTTTTTTTTTTTGATAGAGAGTCTGGCTCTATCACCCAGGCTGGAGTGCAGTGGCATGATCTCGGCTCACTGCAACCTCCCCCTCCCGAGTTCAAGCGATTCTCCAGCCTCAGCCTCCCAAGTAACTGGGATTACAGACGTGCACCACCACACCTGGCTAATTTTTTTGTATTTTTAGTAGAGACAGGGTTTCATCATGTTGTCTAGGCTGGTTTTGAACTCCTGACCTCAGGTGATTCACCTGCCTTGGTCTCCCAAAGTCCTGGGATTACAGGAGGGAGCCACTGTGTCTGGCCTCATCAAAACTTTTGATGCAGTTTTTCCCCAGTAAAGAAGGAAGAGCTTCTCTCTCCAATGTGTTTTCTGTTCACACTTTGTCCTTCCTATACTGTGTAGTGTCCACCACACAGTGTATTCTTTGGTACCTTAATTCTAGCAGTAGAACCAAAGTGGTTAAGAACTTTGTAAAAAATACATAGATTTGTTTCTTGTAGAATGCTATTTGCAGTTACACAACTAACCTAATTTTTAGAATTTGTAGGAAAACTACATTGTTAAATTGTTAAGAAAATATGAGGAGTGGACTTCAAGAGGATTTTTTTAAAATGTTGTAGTCTTCTTATATAGTTCTTAATCTTGTGTTTCTTCTAGCTTGGGCAATGAAGTAAAGGTTCTATAAATTACTATGGAACTAAACCTAATTAATGTTATCCCAAATAAGGGCAGTCCTATGAAATGCCCTCTAATTTTAGTATATCCTCTTGATTGTTTCTTTAAAAAAACAGATTTGAAAGGAAAATATGGCCAGGCGCGGTGGCTCAAGCCTGTAATCCCAGCACTTTGGGAGGCCGAGACGGGTGGATCACGAGGTCAGGAGATCGAGACCATCCTGGCTATCACGGTGAAACCTCGTCTCTACTAAAAAATACAAAAAACTAGCCGGGCGAGGTGGCGGGCGCCTGTAGTCCCAGCTACTCGGGAGGCTGAGGCAGGAGAATGGCAGGAACCCGGAAGATGGAGCTTGCAGTGAGCTGAGATCCGGCCACTGCACTCCAGCCTGGGTGACAGAGCGAGACTCCATCTCAAAAAAAAGAAAGAAAAATATGATATTGATATGCAAGTCGGGGAAATAGATACATCTGACTTTTGATATTTATCTAAAGCAAATATTGTTATTAAATTGAGATACTTCATGAACTCTCACTTTTAAAAATGTTTTATGCAACTTCGTATATGTGATTTAGCTCTCCATCTAGTAGGAACAATACAAAAGTGTAAGAAGAGAGTTATGCATAGAGATTTAGAGCTTGGACTCTGAAATCGAATACTATGTGATTACGGTCTTTGTGACTTGGAGTTTCTCTGCTTCGCGTTTTGTGACTTGGAGCAATTTGTGAGGCCCTGGGATCTGGGCTTCTTCCTCTGTTAAATGGTAGTGATGATAATAGTGCCTGCCCCATGTGGTCGCTCTGAAGTGCATGACACATAAGAAATATTGAGTAATTGGTACTATGTTTAATAATAATAAATAGTCCAAGATACCTTCGTGCTTCCGTCGTTGACCACCATCTTCTATATTCTCTTTTTTTCTTATATGTACCTTTGTATTTAAGGTTGGGGTCAAGGTGTACTAAATATTTTACATAAACATTTTTTTTAAATCTAGCATTGGGAGGGGGCAAGCCGGATGTGTGCTGCCATGCGTCCTTCTTCAGTCTGGTCTGAGTCTTTAAAAAATGAAAGATAAAAATAGCTTCCAAAAGAGTTCTGGTCATCCTGGCTAAAGGAGCAGAGGAAATGGAGACAGTCAGCCCTGGAGACATGATGAGACAAGCTGAGATTAAGGTCACCATTGCAGGTCTGGCTGGAAAAGACTCAGTACAGTGTAGCCATGATGTTGTTATTTGTCCTGATGTCAGTCTTGAAGATACAAAAAAGAGGGACCAAATGACATGATATTTCTAACAGGACGTCATCTGAGTGCAGTTTATTTGAGTCTGCTGCCTTGAGAGAGATACTGAAGGAATAAGAAATGAGAAGGGCCTCATAGCTACCATCTGTGCAGGTCCTGCAGGTCTGTTGGCTCATGAAATAGGTTTTGGAAGTAAAGTTACAACATACCTACTTGCTAAAGACAAAATGATGAATGGAAGTCATTACAGCTACTCTGAGAATCGTGTGGAAAAGGACGGCCTGAGTTTTACAAGTCGGGGCGCTTAGGACTGCCTTCGTGTCTACTCTTGGGATTGTTGAGGCCTAAGAGCCAAAGAGGTGGTGGCTCAAGTGAAGGCTCCACTTGTTCTTAAAGACTAGAGCAGAAAAATGTGACCATCAGTTAGAGAAATAAGCCGTTCTCATTGTGTTTTTTTAAAAACAGAAAAATGGTAGGTTAATATGCTCAGAAGCCATCGTCATTCCTGCTTTTGTGAAGTATAATTGTGAAGTAACAACTACATAGAGATTTCTTAACCTACAAATTGTATCTTTTTTTTTTTTTAAGACAGAGTCTCACTCTGTCACCCAGGCTGGAGTGCAGTGGCATGATATTGGCTCACTGCAAGCTCCACCTCCCTGGGTTCAAGTGATTATTCTGCCTCAGCCTCCCAAGTAGCTGGGACTACAGGTGTGCACCACCATGCCCGGTTAATTTTTGTATTTGTAGTAGAGACAGGGTTTCACCATGTTGACCAGGCTGGTCTTGAACTCCTGACCTCATGATCTGCCCGCCTCCCAAAGTGCTTGGGTTACAGGTGTGAGCCACAACGACCGGCCTGTGTCTATATTTCTGAGCCTGTTTACAGAATAAACAGGGCATTTCAAAAAAAAAAAACAACTAGCATTGTTTTGTATAGACATTACTGTATTTGCTTGTATGCACCTTTGCCTATTTATTACCAGTAATCTGTTGTAGTGATATAAGCATATAAATATTTGCAAATATTTATATATTTATATTTTACAAATATAAAAAATGCTTTGTCCCTGAAGTCAGGAAGTGCCTTGCCAGTAAAGGACTAGCTTTTAAAGTTCTGTTGATATTGGGTAATCCTTGTGGCCACCCAGAACCCCATGAGTTCAACACCAAAGGCGTCAAAGTGGTCCACTTGCCCCCAAACACAACATGTCTAATTCAGCTTCTAGATGACAGGGTCGTAAGGACCTTCAAGGCTCATTACACCTGGTCCTCTATGGAAAGGATTGTCAGTGCTATGGAGGAGAATCCTGATAGAACATCATGAGTGTCTGGAAGGATTACACCATTTGAAGATACCATCGTTTTATAGAAAAAGCCGTGAAAGCCATCATTCCTGGAATAGTAAATTCCTGCTGGAGAAAACTGTATCCAGATGTTGTGCATGACCTAACAGGATTTACGACAGAGCCAATCAAATAAATCATGAGAGGCAAAAAAGGTGAAGGATTTCAAGTGACGGATCTTGGAGAAATTCAAGAGCTAATTGAAAGAAATTCAGGATACCACACCAGAGGAATTAATTGAAGATGACTTGATGCAAATACATGCTTTCAAACTGGTGCCAGACGATGAGGAAGATGACGTAGAAGAAGCAGTGCCAGAAAACAGACTGACACTAAATACTCTGGCAGAGGGGTTCTGATTATTTGAGACTGCTTTTGACTTTTTTCATGACATGGACCCTTCTATGATATGGGCACTGAAACTAAAGCAAATGGTGGAAGAAGGACTGGCACCGTATAGGAACATTGTTTAGAGCAATGAAAAGCAAAAATGTCAGACAGAAATTACAACATGTTTCTGTAACGTTACACCGAGTGTGCCTGCCTCTCCTGCCTCCCTTGACTTCCTTTTCACTTCCTTCACCTCTTCATTTCTGCCACCCATGAGAAAACAAGACCAACCTCTCCTCTTCCTTGTTCTCCTCAGCCTGCTCAATATGAAGCCCTTTATGATGACCTACTTCCACTTAATGAACAGTCAAGATATTTTCGCTTTTTTATGATTTACTTAGTAACATTTTCTTTATAACATTTTCTTTTTTTCTAGTTTTATTGTAAGAATATAACATATAATAGATACACAAAGTAGTGTTTTTCAACTATTTATGCTGCTGTTAAGGCTTCCGGTCAACAGTAGGCTAGCAGTAGTTATGTTTTTGGGGAGTCAGAAGTTATACATGGACTTTTGACTGTGTGGGGAGTTAGCACCCTAGCACCATCCATGTGCAAGAGTCGACTGTGTAAGGAACATCATTTGTTTGTTCACATTATGATTTCTTTTAATTAAAATAATTCTATGAGGTTTACTTGAAAATGAAATTATATTTTATATTATCCAGGGTGGGGTGGAGAGCAGAGAATACAAGAGAATCGGGAGAAATCATCATAATGATGTAGAGGGAAAAAATTAGTTTATAGCAATTTTCACTTTTTTTTTTTTTTTTTTTGCAACAGAGTCGTGCTCTGTCGCCCAGGCTGGAGTGCAGTGGCATGATCTCAGCTCACTGCAACCTCTGCCTCATGGGTTCAAGCGATTCTCCTGCCTCAGCCTCCCGAGTAGCTGGGATTATAGGCGCGTGGCACCATGCCCAGCTAATTTTTGTACTTTTAGTAGAGATGGGGTTTCACCATGTTGGCCAGGATGGTCTCGATCTCTTGACCTTGTGATCCACCCTCCTCAGCTTCCCAAAGTGTTGGGATTACAGGCGTGAGCCTCTGTGCTGGCCAGTTTTCACTGTTATAATCTGTGAAATCAGATATAGATTATGATTTTTATTATTGCTATAAACAACATGCTAATAACCACCTTGTGTTTTATCTGGGCAGATGGTGTATTGTTCTTTGACGGATTTCCAGAGAGCTGTCTATGAAACAGTGTTAGACACAGAGGATGTGACTTTGATACTTCAGTCTTCGGAGCCTTGCACCTGCCGGAGTGGCCGAAAGAGGAGAAACTGTTGTTATAAGGCAAGCGTTTCCATAGATCTCTCTAATCATGCTTTTGATTACATAGTACTCTGTTCTAGTGTAAAAGAAAGTAGCAGATAATAAAATACCTTTTCCTCAGATAGTTCTTTAAAGCTGTGTCTTAAAAAAATAGTTTTCAAAAATATTTTACAATATCAAATAGTAATCACATATAAAATACAATATTCAAATATATTTTCAAAAAGTTAATTTCAGAAAGTAAGCTTAATGTTGATATCCTCCATTTTAGCTTTTTTTGGGAAGTATCTTTTCGTTTTGAAATTTCATTTCATTTTCGAGAAGTTTCTCATCCACTAATAGTAAACGAACATACTGTTATATAGCTGGCTTAAAATACTATTCTGATGTTAGATATAGTGTCAATTTAATAGAAACTGTAGATCAAAGAAAGTTTTTTAAGAAACAACATTTATTTGTGCTTTTTTTAATCTTCTGTCTATATTTCCTGCTCATGTTTCACCTGTTTTATTAAACTATCTGTCACGTATCTGTGTACGTAGAGGGACCCTAAGTGAATATTTATCTAGTTTGATATTTATTTGGTCTCATTTAATATTTTGCTGTTTTTAACTACTTCCCTTTTTTGTAAGAGCCCAGTCTCCTAGGAGCGTTGGAGCGTAAATGAGACGGGGTCCACATAGCACTGCCACTGCACTGTAGATTTCATTACCAGGCACCTTGTAATGGCAGCATTTCCATCACTGTGTGTCATGAGGATACTTTCTGTAATAAGGATTTTCTCCCTTTACGAAAAATATCATTGTGTTATGATTTACCAAAAGTGTGATTCCACATTAGTGATTTGTGGATATTTTGTGCAATAGTTGATCATCATTTTCTTGAAATTCATTGTGCTGAAGTAACCAGATAATAAATATTGTTGTATGTGATGTATCTTATGATGTAAGCAGGTGCATAGCTATGTTGGTCCTTTTTATTTTCTATATTTTTCTGGTTACAGACCAATTCTCATGGTGAAACAGTAAAAACCTTGTATCTCAGTTACCTTACAGTCCTTCAGAAGGTAGCTAACCATGTCGCGCTACTGCAAGCTGCTAGTACTTCCACACAACAGGTTTGGTTGGCATTTTACATTTCTTTGTAATGCTATTGTAAATATTTTATAAAGTTTTAAAATAGTTATTAATGTTTTTGTGGATGAAATTTAAGAGGAAACTCATTTGCTCATTTTTAAGTGTAGATATCAAGGAGTATGTGCACTTAAGTGTTTAATCAAAGTGAACAAATTTAAGCTTAATTTAAAATAAGAACTGTTTTTTATGCCTTTAATAATGTTCATGTCTTTATTTCTCAAAACATTCTTTGGTATAATTACTAAATAACGTATTTGATGAGTCAGTTCTATTCCTCTAATAATGTCTGTAATGGTATTTAATCTGCTGGGTAAAATGAGGATTTATAATAATTTGTATATTAAATATTAGGGCTGTTTACCGAACTGGCAAAAATTGGTAATTTCAAAGTTCAGGTTTAAACTCAATCATTTACTGTAGTTGTTTCCTTTTATTCTAGAGCACACAAATGAAACGATGTTTTTGTAATGATTTTATATTTTTTTCTGTGTTATAGTTGATGCCATTTAAATGTAATTTTGAAATCTCGTAAGAATTTGATATTGTTCTTTGATAGTACTCTTCACTCTTTTTGGGAGTATTTAGCACCTTGTTTTGGAAATCTTAAAAAATCTTTGAAAAGTAATGACCAAGTTAATAACCACATCATTAAGAATTCAACGCCATATATGCTTAACATACTACTTTAAGAGTTTTTGAATTCTTAGTCTGACTTAGGGAAGCAAAAATCTTCAAAGTAGTATATTCTTTCTAAAAAGAATTTTTTTTTTCATAAATTATTTCAATTCTTACAGGTTTGAGTGTGTTAAGTGGAAATATCTTTTCTTCTGCCTTTTCCCTTCAAGGAAACACTTATCAAAAGGATATGTGATCAGGTATTTTCCAGATTCCCAGATTTTGTGCAGAAAAGCAGAGATGCAGCCTTTGAAACACTTTCTGACCCTAAATACAGTGGAAAAATGAAGGTAAGTGCTCCTCTTTCAGGTTGCATACAGACATGGTACGCAAAATATTTACTCAGTGGTATGACAGAGACACCAACTCATCGGAACAGGTGTTCAGTCATTCAGGAGAGATGGTGGCTGTCGACAAGTGGTGCCGTTGTATCAGCATTTACTAGGTCACTGTGAACCCCGAATGCAGATGTGGGTACTCAGTAGGTCCTTTGTAGTAGTTGCTTCAAATATACTTCAAATTTTCCTTATTGATATATTGGACTTATGCCCTCTTAATATGCTGCGTGGACTGTTACCACATAGCTAATAGCTTGTCTTCAAATGTTTAAGGAAATCACCTGCCAGAAATATAAAAGCTAATGCAAACCAGGGGTGGTAGCAAATCTATTTTTGTCATCCATCTCTTTGGCTTTAATTATTTTTAAATTAAAATATATAAAAAGTCCGGTTTAGAACTGAGCACTTACTATCCCACAGTTTAAGCCAATAGGATATTTCCAGAAATTATGGCCTCCTCTGAAAACTGCATTAGCCATTATTGCTGCTCATTTAAATTTTATTCCCCGTGACTCTTCACTAAAAAGTTACCAGTCTGGAAATTAAAGTTTTATAACTCTGCATTTTATATTTTTTATGTATTCATTAAATATATACTTGTAAAATACACTTTTAAAGTTAATCTCCCTAGGAATAATAGTGTCTGATTAAGAGAATGATTAGATTTAATTTTATTTTAATTTTTAAGAGGGAAAAGGCAAGCATAAATTGTTGCCGGAGACTTGGTAGTATTTTTACATGTGAATGATGTGGGTAATTTACTTGCTTTGTGAGCAAGCATCCACCAAACAGATGGATAGTAATAAGCTAGGGATATATTTTTAGTACTGTGTTAAATCATTTGACTAACAGCATCATCTGCTCATATATTGATTTGGTAATGTAAAACTTACAGGCTGATCATAGAATCATTGCCTATTGGTTTAAGAACTCCAAGATTTGAGTTGCATGTACTTTTTGATTTCAGGTGATAAAAGATCTTTGTTTGGCTTGGCTTGTCATAGGTCAGCCTGCAGGTGCAAGGACTTTGAACAGAATGCCTGCTATAATCTTCATAGCCTCAAAGCTGCACCATGACCCCAGCTGTTTCTCTTGAGTGTCACAGTTTTGGCCTCAGCTATCATTCAAGGGGTTAGTCACAAGTTGCAATCATTCACCTGATGAAAATCTTCCCTTTTCTTTCTCTTGAGAAATGCTGCAGAGCCACTCACTGTGGAGGGTGGGAATAAAGACTAGGAATCCAGCTTGGTGCTGCTGAAGTCACACAAGGGTCATGTTGGTCTTTCTAGGCCTGACTGGCCAAGTTGAGGAAAGTTAAGATCCAAGATTCCTTGCTGTTAACACCCCCAAATATATGATTCCTTTATGGGTGGATTGTCCTGTTCTGTGGAGGACAGCTGAGTGATAAAACTTTGGGTCTATATTGTTAAGACTCCAACATCTATTGATTACATTGTCATTGTGGAAATTTCTGGGATCTTAATTTATAGTCGTTCATTTAGTTAGTCTCTTTAAACTAGCCTAATTAAGACCTCAAGTCTAAAAACATCTACTTTTCCTCTGACTTGGTTTTACTTTAAAATATTTGAAAACACTTAAAGTTGCAATAGTTGTGATACCACCCCAAACAATAAGAATGGATTTCTATACAATATATCCTTGATTTAAAATGTTAATATCTTAAGGAGAATGAAAAACCACAGACTGGGAGAAAATATTTAGCAGAACAATAAAGGACTGGTTTACAAATATACAAATAACTCTTAAAGCTCAGCAATAGGAAAGCAAACAGTCCAGTTTGAAAATGAGCAAAGGATCTGAACAGATACTTCCCCAGAGAAGATAACAGAGATGGCATATAAGCATATGAAAAGATGCTCAACAACGTATGTCATTAAAGAATTGCACATTAAAACAGCAATGAGATACCACTAGGTACCTATTAGAACGGCCAAAATCCAAAACATTGTCATGCCCAAATGCTGGTGAGGATGTGGAGTAACAAGAACTCCCATCTGCTGCTGGTGGGAACGCAAAAATGGTACAGTCACTTTGGAAGACAGTTCAGTGGTTTCTCACAAAGCTCTTAACTAAAAAATATTACCTTAAATACTCTTACCATATGATCCAGCAATTATGCCACTTGGTATTTACCCAAATGAGTTCAAATGAATTTATTGAGTTTTAATGAGTTAAAAACTTACATCGAGACAAGAACCTCACATGAGTTTATTCATAATTGCCAAAGCTTGGAAGCAACTAAGATGTCCTTCAGTAGGTAAATGAATTTAAAAAGCTGTGGTACAGCCATACTGTGGAGTACTATTTAGCAATAAAAAGAAATGAGCTATCAAGCTACCAAAATACATGGAAGAACCTTAAATGCATATTGCTGAGTGAAAGAAACCAGTCTGATAGGCTACGTACTGTATAATTCCAACTATATAGTACTATGAAAAGGCAAAATTATGGAGACAGTAAAAAGATCAGTGGTTGCCATGGGTTCTGGGGGAGGAAAGGATGAGTAGGTGAAGCACAGGGAATTTTTAGGGCCATGAAACAATTCTGTATGATACTGTAATGGCAGATACATCTCATTATTATTTGTCAAAACCCATAGAACTATGTAACCCAATGAATAAACCCTAATGTAAATTGTGGACTTTAGCTAATAATAATGTATCAATATTCACTCATCAGTTGTTACAAATATACCACACCAATACTAATAATACTTGATGTTATATTTTCTAATAATATTATTAATACAGATATTAATAAGAGAAAGTGTGGAGGAGGTTGGGAGTAGGGAAGGAGGAGCTTTGTGCATTTTCTACTCAGTTCTGTAAAACAAAAAATATTATCTACCAATTTAAAAAGTTAGTCTTATGTGAAACTCAAATTACATACTTCATATAGAATCAGTTGTTTTATTAAAAAATTAAATGCAAATAAAACTTCATATGTTCTCCAAATATTAATGTTTACCTGATCTATAACATTTTTATTTACTGTTTGATTGGTTATCTGAGTAGAAGTTTTTTTTAACTCCATAGCTTTTTTTGAGGGTCTAGGGGGAGGTAGAGGTCAAAGTTAGCACAATAGCTTCTCTTGATTAATTATATTGAGTATTTTTTTAAATTTAAAAGCTTAAATGTTTATCGTTAAATAAATTGTTTTAGTGTTTGTTTCATCTTTCAGAAAAATTTTCAACTTTGTATAGAAAATTTCTTTTTCCCCTCTGTGGATTGCTTTTGCACATTGTTCTGGAGTTGTCATTGCCAGATGTGGAAATAAAAGTAACAGTGTGACTGTCACACACAAGGCTTTGGACTGTTTGCTTCCTCCTTAAAAGCACTGTGTTTGGGGGCAGGTTACTGGCATTTTGAGGTCAAAATCAAATCTGGAAGTCAGAGCTTACTGTAAATAGAGAAACAAAGGGGAGAAAATGAGAAGAGGTGTATATCTGACTGATTATTCTAAGAAAATAAATATCAAGACTTTTAGAACCTAGATGTAATTGAACACATTTCATTACATCCATCTAGGGACAATTTAAATACTTCCTAAAAGGAATGCTGCTCTATAATTTAGTTTCTTAACATATTGTAGGTATAAAGAAAGTGTATTTTGGAAATTAAATTAATCCATTTAAATGCATCCCATAATCTAAAATGCTTCCTTTTTATTAAAACCAGATGAGATGAAATAAAAGTCTTTGGGAACTTTACCTCCTTATTGACAATATGATGATGAATAACATTTGATGTAATAGCTAATACTTTATTTCTCTAACTTGAAAAAAATGAAAGGAATTAGAAAAGATGATTGAGGTTAGTATTGTATGAAAGTAATTTTAAAGAAATTCTCAAGTGATGTTTATATGTATAAAGTGTACTTTTAGTTGGAACTGGTTCACTGGTTTTCTGTGGTTCATTTTCAGGTCCTGCAGCAGCTTTTAAATCATTGCAGGAAAAACAGAGATAAAGTTCTTCTCTTTTCTTTTTCCACCAAGGTGAGTTTCATCTAAAGTATATCCTTGATTGGCCAGCCCTAACTTTTGAGGCATAAAGAATAAAGCATGTGCCTACATGACACCTTATAGCCACATTTTCTCTTATCTACACAGTAGGAAATAGTGAGGCAAGCAACTTGAAGTTTTTAAACAGACACTAAAATTTCAGTTGTTTTAGGGTTGCCAAATATCAAACTCAAAGATAGATTTTTATTTTCTGTTGATGTTCTTAATAATTACAATGTTCTTTAAGACATTTCAGATATTTTAGAACTTAGAAAATAGCACACATATATTTACGTAAATGATTTGACCAGTAATATTGTTTGTTTCTTAAAAATGAAAAGATTCACATGTACCTTAGAACTTAAAGTATAAAAAAAAAAAATGAAAAGATTGATTTTTAAAACAAGTTCTGAATGTTAAAGCCGTAATGTTGCAGGATAACGGGAATAAATATATGGGTCAGAAGTGAGAAAAATATTTATTGCTCTTGGAATTAGAAGAAAGAAATTATGAACACCAATAATTAATACTTAACAAGTCTCGACTTTGTAATGGTCTGAAACTTACTTAACCAAGATTCATATTTGCCCATCTTCATACCTCTCCTTTAGTTGCTTGACGTGCTACAGCAGTACTGTATGGCGTCTGGGCTTGATTACCGACGACTTGATGGAAGTACAAAATCAGAGGAAAGACTCAAGATTGTAAAAGAGTTCAACAGTACACAAGATGTTAACATTTGCCTTGTCTCTACAATGTAAGAAACTTAAATTCAGTAACTTGATTTTTATCCAATTACTTTTGAGATTTAGGGTAATTTTTAAAACTGTTACTGGATTAATTTTTAATGGCTATGCTTATTTAGCAGCAGCAAAAATACTATTATGACTGAAATTTCAATATCTTAAGTTTTAGCTAAGCTTTTCTCTCATTTCCTTTATCAACATTGAATTCCCCTGAAAAGTGTGGCTTTATAAAGGTAAAAATTAAAAAATTGATATTTCCTCCTGTGAATTTTCTATGGTAATGTTTTGACCCAAGTCTCCTGGTGAGAATAATCAGACTTCTTATTAACTGGATAACTGAGACTCACTGTAGCAGCAGTTTTCCCACCGTGTCAGGGAGCCCTTGAGAGCCCACTGGGGCTAGGGGCTCGCGTTTCCCTCCTCTGCCTCTATCTCATCTCAACTGGAGCAGCTCTGCAGCTAGAGATTTTATGAAAGGTAAATTGGTTCTAACCCCTAGGTATGAATATCCCTTTAAGACCTTTTAGAGACTGTACACACTTCTGAAAAGATTTAAATCAACATAAACACCTAAGTAAGATTAATCCCATTTTAGGAAGGAACAGATCAATAACTTTTGACATCCTGTGTAATAAGAATTTTATAGATTCACTCCCACTGTCTTTCAGAATTTCAATGGACTTTAAAAATAAACATGTAAAATGTGCAAAGTAAAAATTAAATCAAAATAGAAATTAACTTAAAATGAGGAATAATAAAATATGTTTATGAATGAGCTAACATTGTTGAGCACTTTAATTATTCTTGAATTCCCACCACTAAGGCAAATGGGGAAAAGCTTTGGATTCCCATTTTCCTGTAAATGAATGTAAGAGGTAATTTTTTGCATGCGTCCTTACGTACAGAGCACTAAATGACATAGATTACCGTGTTCGATTAAATTTTGTAAAACACATAAGCATTCTAACTTTAACGTGTTTCCAGTTGATAGATGCACTAAACAGCAGTTCCAGTAATAGACTCTATAATGACAAGCAGTAGTCTCTCATCCCTCTTCTGCTCACTTCCAGCTCATTTGCTGAGATCCTCCATAAAGCTCCTAATTATCCCTTCACCTCTGTCAGAAATTGCTATTTAACCTATCCATTGAATTTTTTGCTGTAATCGTACTTTGAAAAACGTCTTTTTGGACGGCATTTTTGCTCTGTTTATTAACTCCTGTCCTTGGGGAGCTGATCCTGCTATTGGTTGATTCCTCTGGTGCTAGCTTATGGGTGATGGCTTCTTCATGTTTGGTCACTGTTTTCTTTTGAGCTTATCTTCAGTGGGATTTT
Source organism: Trachypithecus francoisi (assembly GCF_009764315.1). Taxonomy (NCBI): domain Eukaryota; kingdom Metazoa; phylum Chordata; class Mammalia; order Primates; family Cercopithecidae; genus Trachypithecus; species Trachypithecus francoisi. The sequence continues at coordinate 1,247,494 of NW_022681461.1, forward strand.
TCCTTCTGGAAATCCTTTGGAGACCGGTTGTAGGAGTTTTCCACTTGTGTGGTTTTGCTTTGGCTTCTGCTGGGCATCCTGACAAGACAAGGGAAAAAGTTTTGGATTCCTATTTTTCTGTGACAATTTGAATAATTTATTGCATAAGTCATTACATAAGGAACCTTGCATAATATAACAAATACGTTCCTCAGCTGTGTTTTGCAAAAGACACATAAGCTCAGTTTTTGTTTTGTTTCTATCATTTCGCAAGGGTTTATATTTGATATCTGTTGTAACAGAAGTGTTTTCACATTAGTTTAGCCATTATCTTGCCAGAGTACAAAGTCTTCATTATGTTTTAGTTATCAACTTTACATAACTTGGAACTTCTCTTAAGCAAGAGTATTAGGCTACTCTCACTACTCTGTCCCCTTTTTTCTCACAGTGTTTGCTATTTTAAAATTATTATTTGTCTATAAACTACTTTTGTAACTTTCAATCTTTTCACTTCTGCATTAGATCCATTGAATTTCCTTAGATCTTTTTTCTGGATTCTGTGTCTTCTTTCTTGGTTTGCTGCCATATTTTACTGGAAAATGATTCAAGTTTTGATGTTCGGTCTGTTAACTTTCTGCATGCCTTCTAAGTCATTGTAATGTGTGGTATTAGCACTAGCACACACCTACCCACCCTTCCACTTTTGTCACCTGTACGTATTATCTGTTAACTGTTTTAACTTTTACATTGGCAAGGGTATGTTTTCAGTATGCCCTGTGCCAATAAACAGTTATTGTCCGTAGGTTGGCTCTAAAATTTGGAGGCAAAAAACAGCGTTTACATTACTATGTTTTAATAAACTGAGCATCTTTAATGCAGGGGCAAGTAGTGCTATAAGATAATTTATCTGAATGTTCATGACCTGTTGGTCAATTCAAGATTAGTCTTAACATCAACCTCATATGACTTCTCTTTCCTAAGACTTCATCCGTGTTTTATGTTTGCACTGTTCAGTTCACTTCAAATTTCAATCATGACTTTTTCAGTCTTCCCCCACCACCAGTCTGTTTTTGCCCTTTGTAATAATCCTCAGTGTTACTAATTCACATTCACACATTCTCTTCTGTCGAGTCCTCTGTATCCTGAACCTGCCTCCTGAAACCTTTATTCCTTGGTTTCAATCTGTCCCAGTTGTTTTCTAGGCCTGATAAAGAACTGTCATGTTGGAGCTTTCTTTCACTGCTCTTCTGCATTGGATCTTTTTCCTGGGTTCCATACTGTTTTTATTCTTGACTTGTCCCTTTGTTTTCCTAGGAAATATCCTCCGGTAACTTTTTAAGCCAGAATATAGAGGAATTAAATTTTATGCATCTGTAAATATAGAAAATGTATTTTACTGCTCTCTCACTTAATTGATACTTTGTTGGACTATATTATTCTGAATCAAAAATCATTTCCCCTTAGATCTTTGAAGGGCTTGCAGCATTGTTTTCTGATAGGTGGTATGGCTAAATGGATGTGCAGTGCCAATCTGATTTTCATTCCTTTTTGGGAACTCGTAAGAGTTTTTCTTCATCTACCGTATTCTAAAATGTCATGGTGATATTTGAGTCTTAGTGTGGATCTTCGTTCATTTTTTATGCCGGGTGCAGTAGGCCTGTATTCTGAAGGCTTATGTTTTTTTTTTTCAACTCTGGAAAATGCTTTTTTATATTTCTTTAACAATGACTTTTTTTCCTTCCTTTTTCTCTGCTCCCTTCCTCTTGCATGCCAGGTCGTCAGACTTTCAAGCTTTCAAACTATATTGGTTCTTTAAATCTCTGAACTTTTCTATCAGATTTTGTCTTTTTGCTCTGTGTTCTGAGAAATGTCAGTTTTTGATCTTATTTTGTTTGAAATGATCACTTTTTTTTTTAAGACGGAATCTCACTCTGTGGCCCAGGCTGTAGCACAGTGGTGTGATCTCGGCTCACTGCAACCTCCGCCTCCGGATTTCAAGCAATTCTCCTGCCCCAGCCTCTCGAGCAGCTGGGACTACAGGCCCGTGCCACCACACCCAGCTAATTTTGTGTTTTTAGTAGAGACAGGATTTGACTATATTGTCCAGGCTGGTCTTGAACTCCTGACCTTGAGATCTACCTGCCTCGCCCTCCCAAAGTGCTGAATTACAGGGGTGAGCCACCAAGCCCAGCCATCACATTTTTAATCTAAAGTTTTTCTTGCTTTCTGACCTCTTTTGTTTTTGGAGTTACCTTTTGTTTAAAACATCAATGTGTTAAATTCAAACATCAATGTAGTCATTTGATTCAGTTTATTTAAAGAATGATCATCTGGCATTTTTCCTGGGGTTTGTTTTTTTGGTTTTGGAGAATCAGTGAATTTATTAATAAGTTTGAAGAAGATTGGAGGTTTTAAGATATGAAGCTGCCCTCCCTATCCATAAATATGGTATCTCTTTATATTTATTTAGGTTTTCTTAGAAGCATTGTTCAAATGGATACTTCGTTTGACCTTTTATAATACTTAATACATAATAATAAAACTTACTTCGTCAGACATGTTTGTAGAACATTAAGATGTAGTTAAGGTGTACTTTCTGATACACTTATTTGATACAAGAAGAGCATGTGGCAGACCTAAGGAATAAACAGCCTGCGTACTCATTAGGTGACTCAAATACCAATCCTCAGTTTGAAAAGAGCAATATTCAATTTTTTTTTGCTTAACAAGTAACCTTTTGCCATTAACCATGTAAGAACAGAGTGACAAGTTTTAAAGTTGAGGTTTGTGAGTTGTATTATCATCAAACGGATAATTATCTCATCTGCAGAGAGAGAGTCTAGGGCTTTTTTCTTCTTCTTTAACGGGAGCTTTGCTTCTTCAGCAAGGACTGAAGTTATAACTTCAGAATATCTTGGAAGATTGCTACCTCAAGTAGTAGAGATCTTACCTGTGGCTCCTATGGCATCTGAGATGGCATCATACATGGTTATGCCTGACCTTGCCATCAAGAAGGTAGCTGGAATAGTTGATTATATTTATTTGACATATAAACCTTTAACTCCTTTTCTGCTTTTCTGGTGTCTAAATTCCACCCAATCCCCTAACTTACCCATTTTTTTTTAATCCTTTCTAATACTTTCTCCCTATCCCACCTCACTCTTAGAGTTCAAGTTTCTATGACATCTTCATGGTATGTCTAATAAGCTGTTTTCCAAAGGAGAGAATTCAGTTTCTACTGAGCACTGAACTTCAAATCAGGACATTTGGGTTTGAATCGAGACACTTGCTACTTAGGAGACCTTGAACAAATTAATTTTTCTGTTTTTCAATTTCCTCGCCTGAAAAATCAAGATATTTTGCTTATAGAAGTCTTTAGAACAGGCCAGGTGTGTTGGCTCAAGCCTGTAATCCCAGCACTTTGGGAAAGCCAAAATGGGTGGATCACCTGAGGTCAGGAGTTTAAGACCTGCCTGGCCAACATGGTGAAACCCCATCTCTACTAAAAATACAAAATTAGCCAGGTGCAGTGGCTCATGCCTGTAATCCCAGCTACTCAGGAGGCTGAGACGGGAGAATCGTTTGAACCCAGGAGGTGGAGGCCACAGTAAGCTGAGATGGCACCACTGCACTCCAGCCTGGGCAAGACAGAGCAAGACTCCATCTCAAAAAAAAAAAAGTCTTGAGAACAAGAGAACTAGCATATATGAAAATACCTTGCATAGTTCCTGATATATAGTAGATGCTCAATAAAGGTTAATTTATTTGCATTTTTGATAGAAATTGTAGGAGAAAAGATTATCATCATTTTTCTTTCCCTGGATGATTAGCATCCAGTGTAATGCATTATCTAAGTATGAGTTGTTTTGTGATACAGTGTGGGCAGCTGATGAGGGAAAATGACAATGTGAAGCCTCACAGAAAAGTCTGAAAGGCAGCTGGGCTTAGGAAAACACTTGAGGAAGAGAAAGAAAATCATTGTGTTCTTGGATTTTGGTTTTGCCTTCTCTCTGTAAAAATGTAAAAATTTATCATTGTTGTCTTACACAGTATTAAATATAGGATATGTAGGTCAGATAGTTTAAAACATGGAAAGATCACAATTGTTATTTAAAGTTATATAGGCAGCTGGAATCTTCAACTCAGTATATAAACATTATATACATTCAGTTTTGCCAAAAGTTTCCTTTAGAAATTTTATTCCAAAAGAAATGAGTAGTATGCTGATAGAAAAATGAATCTAGCAAAACCAGTACGTAATTTTTATACTAATAATAAAAACTACCAAAAAATATATCTTTAGTGACTTCTCTTCACTATTACCTTAACCACAGGCGAAGTTAAATGAAGACAAAACTTTTGGCTTCCAAAAGTGGGTTAAGTGGCAGAAAGACTCTGTAGCATGAATACTAGGCACACCTTCGTTCTTGGTTTTGACTTTCAGAATCATACACTAGTTGACTACAAACAGCTTTCTAAGCAAGCCATGTCATTTGAACTACAATGCTTTCTTCGTACTTATTAACTTGTAAAGATTAAGTTAAGGTTCTGGGGTACTGTACTGCAAAAGTAAAGTTTTCCAGATGATATTAAGTGCTTCTAGGTAGTTGAACACCAGGAATCATGAGCTCTGAGAGGCTCTAGAGAAACATCATTTTCTGTCTCTCATAACATTATTCCAAAACACTGTCAACTCTCCCAGAAAAATGAGGACATTTCTTTTGTTATGCACCCCAAGAGAAAGAGATTCTAAACCACTCTTTTCAAATAAATAATGAGAATCATATTATATGCCGGTTATTAAAATCTGCCTTTACTGCTTTATTTTGTCTCAGTCTCACACCTTTTTGTTCAACTATTAATATTGTCATGGACCCTTAATGTGCAGCAAGAAAAAGATGAGAATTTCTGCCTTTGAAGAGCCATGTCGGGCGGCGCATGCTCTACGGAGTAAGGTGTGAAGATCGTAGGCATTTAAGAAACCGATAGATCAGAAAGTCCCATGGAAGGGTGGTGATATTTTAACTGTTCTTTGGAGATAATATTTTGTTAGAAAGAAAAGGAAAAGCAGGTTTTGGCAAAGGGCATTTTAGGCAGAGAGAATAGCATAGGTACCAAAATGACTAGAGAACTTATGTGATTAGTGTTTAGGATTTGTGGAGGCAACAGCTTGGGTGTATGACTCCATGGGAGAACTCCTGGGTTATTTTAATGAAGCTCAGTTTAACAAAGAGAGTGTAAGTATCCACTGTGTGACAGGGCCTGTCAGAGAGTGACATGTCTCTCAAAGTTTATAACTCAAAAAGTAGAGGGGTGCAGGAGTTTTTCAGAAACATGTAAAAGGATAGTTCAATACAGTATGGTGAATGCAGGGTGGGAGGAGGCACAGAGGAGAGAGATTTAGTTCAGGCTTTGTTAGTGACACTTGAAGGACAAGGAGAAGTTAGCCAGGTAAATAAGAGAGCGGAGAAAATTGTATGAAGGTAACTTGAAGTGTTTTGGTCACTTGTGGGATAGGCATCAAGAATGACTGCTGTGATGTCAGCTGCAGAGATGGTGGGCCTGGTCACTGAGGCCTATTGGTCTCTGATGAATAGGAATTAATGGGTTTTAAACTACAAACAGCTTTCTAAGCAAACCCTATAATTTGAACTACAATGCTTTCATACTTATTAACTTGTAAGGATTAAGTTAAGGATTTGGGGGACTATACTGCAAAAGTAAAATTTTCCAGTTGAGTGGTACACTTAGTTCTGTATATTCTGTGCTTAAAATAATTTTTATGTAATGTGAGAATGGGCATGGATGTAAGGTCTGAAGTAAGGGAGGACAATTAGAAGGCCAATGAAGTAATACATGCAAGTGCAATCTGATAGCTCTAAAAAGGGCAGTGGTGACAGCAATGGAGAAGGGACTCAAGAGAAAAACATTTCTGAGCTAAATGTGACAGGACTTGATACTGGTTAGCTTTTAGTGGGAAAGGGAAGTGGTGATGGAGAAGAAAACGTCTATAATGATACTTGGCTTTTGACTTTGATGAGTGAGTATATGGTTGGCATCACCAGCCCGAAGAGGAAGTATATGGAGAAAAAGAACTCTGGGCCCAGGGAAGTATTAGATGTAGCTCATTATAAAATGAGCGTTGATGTTATTTCATCTTGTTCTCTTCCTTTTGGAGAGAGAACGTGTGGCATCCTGTTGTGGTGTAACTCTTGGCGCTCTCTGTATTTACTGTGACAAGCCTGAAGTATGTGCAGTAGCACCCTGCCTGCCTGCATTGTGATCAACATGTGGTGTGGAAATAATCTGTACTTAAGAATCCATTCTGTGTTAAGACTATCTGTATGTTATTGTTAGCCATATTTTTAAATTAAACTTTTTATTCTGAGATATTTCTAGATTCACAAGTAGTTTTAAGAAATAATACAGAGTGATCCCAGGCCCTCTTTACCCAGTTTCCCCCATGTAATATCTTGTAAAACGGTAGTACATTATCACAACCAGGATACTGACGTTGATACAGTGAAGAGCATAAGATTTCTATCACAAGAATCCCTCATGCTGTCCTTTAATAGCCACATCTACTTTCCTCTCTCCCCTTTCTCCCTGAGCCCTAGAAACCACTAATCTGTTCTCCATTTCTATAATTTAGAATAACATAAGAACGTTATGTGGCCGGCGCGGTGGCTCAAGCCTGTAATCCCAGCACTTTGGGAGGCCGAGACGGGCGGATCACGAGGTCAGGAGATCGAGACCATCCTGGCTAACACGGTGAAACCCGTCTCTACTAAAAAATAGAAAAAACTAGCCGGGCGAGGTGGCAGCGCCTGTAGTCCCAGCTACTCGAGGCTGAGGCAGGAGAATGGCGTAAACCCGGGAGGCGGAGCTTGCAGTGAGCTGAGATCCGGCCACTGCACTCCAGCCCGGAGACAGAGCGAGACTCCGTCTCAAAAAAAAAAAAAAAAAAAAAAAAAAAAGAACGTTATGTAAAGGGAGTCATAAAGTATGTAACCTTTTGGGACTGGCTTTTTTCACTCAGCATACTTCCCTGTAAATTCATCCAGTTGTTATATGTATCAATGGTTCTTTTCTTTTTATTGCTCTTAGTATTCATGATATGGATACCAGTTTGTGTAAACATTCACCTGTTGAAGGGCATCTGGGTTGTTTCCAGTTTTCAGCTATTACAGATAAAGCTATTAACATTTGTGTACAGATTTTTGTTTGAACATTAGTTTTCGTTCCTCTGGGATAAATGATAAATAGTGCAACTGCTGCATTACGTGGTAGTTGCATATTTTGTTTTATAAGAAGTTGCTAAACTGTTTCCAAAGTGGCTGTATGGTTTTATATTCCCAACAGCAGTGTGTGAGTGATCAAGTTCCTCTCCTTTTTCACTAACGTTTGCTATCACTATTTTTTTATTTTAGCCATTCTGATGGGCATGTAGAGACATGTTATTGTGGTTTGGATTTGCATTTACCTAATATCTAATGATATTAAACATCTCTTCATGTGCTTATTGTATAAAGCTGGTGTTAATGCTTCTGTAAATGGTAAAATTCTCCAGTGGAATCATCTGGGCCTGGAGGGGGTTATTTTTTTTCCCTAAGAGTTTTTTAAAATACATACTCAATTTCTTTAATGGTTATAGGACTATTCAGGTTGTCTGTTTCATTTAGTTGAGTTCAGTGGTTTGCAGTTTTTGAGGAATTGTTTTTCTTCTAGCTTGTTGAATTTATGACCATAAAATTTTTTATAGCATTCATTTATCCTTTTAATAGCAGTAGGATATGTAGTGATATCCCTTACTTCATTCCTAATATTGGTAATTTGTGTATTTTCTTTTATCTTTGTCATTGCTAGTTTAGCAACGAATCAGCTTTTTTTCATTGATTTTTCTCTGTTATTTTTCTGTGTTCAACTTTATTGATTCTGCTTTTTTGTTACTTTCCTCTGCTTGCTTTTTTTTTTTTTGCTGCTTTTTCTGGTTTTTTATTTTTATTTTTTGAGACGGAGTCTGGCTCTGTCACCCAGGCTGGAGTGCAGTGGCCAGATCTCAGCTCACTGCAAGCTCCGCCTCCCGGGTTTACGCCATTCTCCTGCCTCAGCCTTCCGGGTGGCTGGGACTACAGGCGCCCGCCGCCACGGCCGGCTAGTTTTTTGTATTTTTTAGTAGAGACGGGGTTTCACCATGTTAGCCAGGATGGTCTTGATCTCCTGACCTCGTGATCCGCCCGTCTCGGCCTCCCAAAGTGCTGGGATTACAGGCTTGAGCCACCGCGCCCGGCTTTCTGGTTTTTTAAAGGGAGGACTTCAGATGATTGGTTTGAGACCTTTAGCTTTTTTCTAATATAAGCATTTAGTGTTATAAATTTTCCTAAGCCCTGCTTAGCTGCATCCTGCATGTTTTCATATGTTGTGTTTTCATTTGTGTTACATTATCATTTATTTCTCCTTGTATTTTTTTTCACAATTTTTGGGGATTTCAGATTTTGTTTGACTCATGAGCTGTTTAGATGTATGTTGTTCAATTTCTAAGTGTTTGGAATTTTTTTTTGTCGTCCTCCTGAAATGTGTTGCTAGTTTGTTTCCATTACTGTTAGAGAACATACTCAGTATAATACCATTATATTCAGTATATATCCGTATAATTTCAGTTCTTTTAAGTTAGTTTGTTGAGGTTTGTTTTATGGCCCAGGATTTGATCTACCTTGGTGAATATTCTATAGGAACCAGGAAAAAAAAAGTGTGTGTATTGTACTGTTCTAGGTGGAGTTTTCTGTATATGTCATTTAGATCCTGTTGGTGGGCCATTTGGTTCTTTTCTATCCTTGCCAGTTTTCTCTCTAGGAGTTCTACCAGTTGCTGAATGTGGGATGTTGAAATCCTCAACTGTAGTTGTACATTTGTCTGTTTCTCTTTTCAGCTTGATTGATCTGACGTCATGTGTTTCTCAGCTCTGCTGTTCTGGTGCTGTTTGGTGTTTTGGCAGGTCGATCTTTTTGTCCTTATGCATTGTCCCTGTTTTCACTAGTAACTTTCTTTGCTCTGACATATACTTGGACTGATGTTAATATAGCCAGTTTTGCTTTTTTCTTTAATAATTGCCTGGTTTATCTTTTATCATCCTTTCACTCTCAACCTAGCTATGTCATCATATTTAAAGTGTTTTTTTTGTTTGTTTGTTTTTTGTTTTTATTTGTTTTGTTTTTTTTTGTGGAGAGCATATTGTTTTTTCAATCTACCTTGCCAATCTTATGATTTTAAATGGTGTATTTAGGCCATTATATTGAAGGTAATTATTTATATTTTTTATTTAACTTTTATATTTTTATCTCCTATTTCTGGTTCCACTGTTTCTCTTATTTAGACATTTTTTTAGGATTCTGTATTTGTTTATGTATTTGTTTTGTCTATGTTTTTTAGTATATTGCTTTGTGTAGCTTCCTGGTGGTTGCTCTGGGTATTACATTGTACATAGTAACTTCTCACAGTCTACTGATAAACAGGTTTACTAGTTTGAATGACATATAGAAATTTTACTTACATTTAAGCTTCTTTTCCTACTCCACTTTTAAGATATAATTGTCTTAGATATTTCTTCCACATACCTTAAGCAGCATATCAGATTGTGTTGCAGTTTTCCTTTAACCATGAAAGTGATTTATGAAACTCATGAGAAATAAAGTAGTATTTATATTCACCCCTATTTTAACCTATTCTGATCTTCCTCTTTCCTTTCTGTAGTTCCAAGCCTTCTTCTGCTATCTTTTTTTCTCTTCCTTATGAACTTTCTAGCCACCAGTCTTTTAGGTTAAGTCTGCTGGTAACAGGTGCTCTTAGTTTTCCTTAGTCTAAGAATGTCATATCTCCCTTCCCTTTCTGAAGGATATTTTCATTGAGTATAGAATTCTGGGTTGACAGTTCCTTTCTTTCAGCACTTGAAAGATATGCCACTTTCTTCTGATCTCCATGGTTTCTGATGTTTCTCTCTGTTGTTCACATTTCATAATTGATATTGGTTCTTGATTCTATCTTTTGTCTTTTCCACTGTAGTATTGAGCCCATTTGGCAAGTTTTGTATTTCAGCTATTTTCCATTCCAAAATTTGTATTTTGCTCTTTATATCCTTTTTTTTTTTTTTTTTGCTGAGACTCAATTTTTTGTTTGTTTCGAGCATGTTTGTAATTGTTGAAACTTTTTTTGATGACTTTGTTAAAATTCTTGCCAGGTAATTCTAACATCTGATTCATCTCAGTCTTATTCAGGCTGTAATTTTCCTGGTTCTTGGTATAAGTGATTTTTTTAATTGTATCGTCGTATCTTGGACATTTTGAGTATTGTGTTATGAGACTCTGCATCTGATTTAAATCTTCCATTTTAGTATACCTCCTCTGACACCATGGCAGCCAAGTAGGGGTGGAAAGCCAGGTTCCATATTTGGTCTCTGCTGATAGCCTGAGAGGGAAGTGCTTTACTACCGCTCCCACCTGGCGTCCCCTGACACCATGAAGGGAGACCCTGTTATCATTGGGCAGAAAATGAAAGCTCTGGCTCCTCACTCATGCTTCTGTGACACCACCCTAGCAGGAATCCGTGGTAGTGTCTCATTATAGCCAGGCAAGAGTAGAAGTCGAGCATACTCATTCATCCTTTGGTGACTAAGGTAGGGATGGGGCCACAGATTGTTCCTTGGTGTTTGGCAGGAGTAGAGTGGTTATTGTCTCACATTTTTCTGCCTTTCAAGGCTATACCTTTCCTGGTTCTTTGGCTAAAGGGAAAAGGCTCTTTTTGGGATTTTTTTTTCTTTAGTTTTTTTTTTTTTTTTTTTGTCTGTGACTTTTGGCATTTCCGACTGCTTGGGATATGTTAGGAACCCAGCCTGTGGTATCTTAAGCAAAAAGGAAAGCTAAGCTTTCACTGTCATGCCGTTCCTTAGGCCTTGTAGTCCCTAGCCTGCCTATCTTCTCTGTACCTTTCAGAGTTTTACGTTTATTTTCTGTGTAATATCCAGAGTTTTAGCTGCACTTAGTGGAAGAAGAAGATGTGCATCTATTCCTGAATTGAGTTTTTAAATGTGTATATTACTTTATTTAGCTAGAATGTACTAACAGTTTTTAAAAATTATGTTAGGAAAATCTTGCAGAAACAGTATTTGAGTATCACAAAAAAGTAAAAACCAGCACAACCTATTTCCATGGGCTCTAATGGCCAGTTTTTAAGGGATTTTCTAGAGTGGTAGAAATAAAATTGTGCCTTAAATATTTTATTTGTGGCATATTTGTATTTTAATCACCACCTTACTTTGATGAAATTAATGAGATATTGTACTGTTTTGGCTATAGAAACCTGGCACAGTTGAGTTATAGCACAATCAGTTTTTGCTGTTCTAATGTGCTTTTTTTTTTCTCTTTCCTCCAGGGCTGGTGGACTAGGCCTCAATTTTGTCGGTGCCAATGTTGTTGTATTATTTGATCCTGCTTGGAATCCAGCCAATGATCTTCAAGCCATTGACAGGTATAATACTGACAAAATTTAAAGTGATCTGCAAACACTTAATCTAAAAATACTCTTGAACTTTTAAGGTTGCTTATACTATGTCTATGATTAGAAGAAAGGGGAAAACTTGTAAAAACGTATATTTAAGATAATCCTGACCTTCTCAAGCCAAATAACAGTCCAAAAGTAGCCATTTATTTTTCATCCATCTCAGAATCCTGTTAATATGACAGAAATGTAAATTCCTAATACTGCAGGAAAATAGGATAGTTCTATACTAGTAGATTAGAAGTTTTGAGAAACTCCTGGAAGATAAAAAGCAAGTAGAATCTATGATCAGGATATCAGCAGAGAAATACTACAAAGTCTACAGGAAAGAATACAGAAATTTTAAGCATGGGGTTGCAACTACAGTATGTGGGAGTAGACAGAGTGCATCCTTCTGGAAAACTGATAATGTCCTGACTCTAGTACAAATTCCCCTCCCACACCCTACTTTACAGAGAGTTTGGCTGTAACAGGTACTCTTTGATTAAAGCTGAAAGAATAATTTTACATATTTTATAAATAAATGGGGAATCTGACTGTAGAAAGCTTCCTAGAATGGGTGTTGGAACCAGATCATAAAGCCAGAGCAAAGCCTGTAGTACTTCCAGATCTCCCTAGGACATGAAAAGGGGAAATACACGTGTTACCTGTGTGGAAACACAGACCGGCTTTCCAGTGATTCACCTAGTCATCATTTTAATTATGAATGGGAAATGAAGAATTATGAAACATTTTAATAAAGCTAGCCTAGCAAGAAAGCAAAGGACAAAGGTGAAAACAGACATTGAAGGGAATAAAATAAGAATAGGATGCTGTTATACAACATATAATAAGATACAGCTTCACACACATTGGGATGACTGTTGTAAAAATAAAAGCAACAATGGAAAACAACAAGTCCTAGTTGAGGATATGGAGAAATTAGAACCCTTGTGCATTGTGGATGGAAGTGTCAAGTGGCATAGCTGCTGTGGAAAACCGCGTGGTGGTTCCTCAAAAACTTAAACATAAAATTACCACAGGATCCAGCAATTACACTTCCACTCTGGGTATAAACCAAAAGGAATTGAAAGCAGAGACTTGAAGAGATATTTGTACACTCATGTTCATAGCACCTATATTCACAATAGCTAAAACGTGGAAGCAACTCAGGTGTCCATCGATGGATGAATGGATAAACAAAATATGACATACACATAAAATGGAATACTATTCAGCCTTAAAAAGAAATGAAATTCTGATCATTGCTACAACATAGACAAACCTTGAAGACGTTATGCTACATGAAATAAGCCAGCTATGAAAGGACAAATATTGTATGACTCTACTTTTACGAAATACCTGGAATAGTCAAATCCATAGAGATAGAAAGTGGAACAGTGCTTATTAGGGGATAAGGATAGGGAGGAATGGGGAAGTATTGTGTAATGGGTATGGAATTTCAGTTTAGGATAATAAAAAAGTTGTAGCAATGGATAGTGACGATGGCTAGAAAACCAAATTTATTACCGTTGAACTGTATTCTTAAAAATAGCTAAAATGGTAAATCATGTGATGTGTGTTTTGCCACAATTAATTTTAAAAACTACCCAAGGTGATTATGATACAATTGGTTCTCAACTCCACTTTGAAAAACACTGGATATTAGGTGTAAAGCTTGCACAAGAAATAAGATTACCAAGAAAATGTAATTATTTTAGTACTTGATAGGAAATACATCGTTGTGTTGGGAAGATGGGGGAAACTCAGAAAGCCTGACCAATGAAGTGTCAGAAGTAAATCCAAACATAAATATTAATATGTTGAGACTCTTTTTAGAAAGAATGAAAAAAGTGGGGCTGGCAGAAAGGAAAAATTAGACTCAGGTTTATGCTTATTATGAAACGTGTGTAAATAAAAAAGACACAGAAAGTTGAAAATAAGATTAAAAATTCAAAGCAGGGAGATGGTAACAATCCTGGCTAACATGGTGAAACCCCATCTCTACTAAAAATACAAAAAATTAGCCGGGTGTGGTGGCGGGCGCCTGTAGTCCCAGCTACTCGGGCAGCTGAGGCAGGAGAATGGCATGAACCCGGGAGGCGGAGCTTGCAGTGATCGAAGATTGCGTCACTGCACTCCAGCCTGGGCGACAGAGTGAGACTCCGTCTCAAAAAGAATAATAAATAATAATAAATCAACGAGGCTAAATAAGTATATAAATTACTTAAATAAAAGTTATCTACCATAATTTAATAACTGTATACAGACACATCTCATTTTATTGCACTTCACTTTATTGGGCTTTGCAGATAATTGCCTTATTTACAAATGAAAGGTTTGTAGAGATCCTGAGTCAAGCAAGTCTTCCAGCACCATTTTTCCAATGGCATATGCTCACTTGTGTCTCTATGCCACTTGTGTCTCTGTGAGAATGTAAGTTTTTCATTATCACATCTGTGATGGTGATCTGTGATTACTAATCTTTGAAGTTGCTATTGTATTTGTTTTGGAGTTCCATGAACCATGCCCCCATAAGACGATGAACTTAATTGGTAGATGTTGTGTGTGTGCTGACTGCTCCGCTTACTGGCCATTCCCCTGTCTCATTCCCTCCCTTAGGCCTTCCTCTTCCCTGAGACACAGTATTTAAATTAGGCCAATTAATAACTCTGCAATGGCCTTTAAGTGGTCAAGTGAAAGGAAGAGTTGCATGTCTGTCACTTTACATCAAAAGCTAAAAATGATTAAGTTTAGTGAGGAGGACATGCTGAAAGCCAAGATGGACCAAAAGCTAGGCTTCTTGTACCTAATAGTTGGCCAAGTTGTGAATGCAAAGGAAAAGTTCTTGAAGGAAATTAAAAGTGCTACTCTAGTGAACACATGAATGACAAGAGCACCAAACAGCCTCATTGCTGATACAAAGAAAGTTATAGTGGTCTGGATCAAAGATCACACCAACCACAGCATTCCATTAAACCACAACCTAATCCAGAGCAGGGCTCTAAAACACCTCAGTTCTTTGAAGGCTGAGAGACACAAGGAAGTAGCAGAAGAAAAGTTTGAAGCTGCAGGGATTGGTTCATGATGTTTAAGGAAAGCAGCCACCTCTATAACAAAAAAATGCAAGGTGAAACAGCAAGTGCTGATGTAGAAAAACTGCAGCAAGTTAAGGTACCTACATTAAACAGACTTTCAATGAGAACAAAACAACCTTATATTGGAAGAAGATGTCATTGAGTACTGTAGTCACTAAAGAGGAGAAGTCAATGCCTGGCTGACTCTCTTGTTAGAGACTAATGCAGCTGGTGGGTTTAAATGGAAGCCAGTGCTCATTTATCATTCTGAAAATCTTAGGGGCTTTAAAAGTAATGCTAACTCTACTCTGCCTGGGCTTTATAAATGGAACAACAAAGCCTGGGTAACAGCATATCTCTTTACATGATGGTTTACCGAATATTTTAATCCCACTGTTGAGACCTACTGCTCAGAAAAAAAATGATTTCTTTCCAAATATTACTGCTTATTGACAATGCCCGTAGTCACCCAAGTGTTCTGATGGAGATATACAAGGAGAGTAATGTTGTTTATACAATAACACAACATCCATTCTGCAGCCCATGGATCAAGTTGTACTTTTGACTTTCAACTCTTATTAAGAAATACAATTTGTAAGGCTATAAGCGGTCATATATAGTGATTCCTCTGATGGATCTGGTCAAAGTCTATTGAAAACCTTCTGGAAAGGATTCACTATTCTAGATACCATTTAAGAATATTTGTGATTCATGAGAAGAGGTCAAAATATCAAACAGGAGTTTGGAAGAAGTTGATTCCAACCCTCATGGATGATTTTGAGGAGGTCGACTTTAGTAGAGGAAGTAATTCCAGATGTGGTGGAAATAGAGAACTAGAATTAGAAACAAAGCCTGATGATGTGACTGAATTGTTGCAATGTCATGATAAAACTTGAATGACATCGGGCACAATGGCTTATACCTGTAATCCCAACATTTTGGGAGGCCAAGGCGGGTGGATCACTTCAGGTCAGGAGATCAAGACCAGCCTGGCCAACATGTTCAAACCCCGTCTCTACTAAGATTAGTCAGGTGTGGTGGTGTGCGCCTGTGGTCCCAGCTACTCAGGAGGCTGAGAATCGTTTGAACCCGGGAGGTGGAGGCTGCAGTGAGCCAAGATAGCACCATACCCAGGCAGGATGTATACCCAGAAATGTCCTGAGAAGACTTTTAGCCTTCACCCTGTGCTGTCCCCAAGGCTTAAGACACACCCTGCTAATTAATTAAGGTCTTCCATACCAATTTGCAAAGACTAGGGGAGTTGGCTGCCTTTCCAAATGGTAGTTTTCATGAAAAGACCACAAGACATTAAAAAAAAAAAAAAAAAAACCAAAACGGAAAGGAAGGGAAAGGAAAGGAAGAAAATACGGCTTATTCAGAGTAACAAAATAAATCTCCAGAAACTAACTGTCCCTGAAGCAAAACAGGCATTGGAGCTCTAGACAAAGACTTTACAATAAGTGTCTTAAATACCTCAAGAGTGAAAGTAAAACACAGAGAAAGAACTAGTGAGGAAAAGGATATATGAGCAAGGTGAGAATATCAACACAGAGGTAGAAATTTAAAAAAAGAGAGAAACAAATTCTGGACATGAAATTCAATTTTGAAATGGAAAAATTCACTAGAGGGGTTCAACAGCAGACCAGATAGGGAGGAAGAAGCTGCAAACCTGAAGATAGGTTATTTGAAATTATTTAATTTGAGAAGCAAAACAAATAGGGAAAGTGAACATATGGGACACTATCAAATAGGGAAAGTGAACATATGGGACACTATCAAATAGGGAAAGTGAACATATGGGACACTATCAAATAGGGAAAGTGAACATATGGGACACTATCAAATAGGGAAAGTGAACATATGGGACACTATCAAATAGGGAAAGTGAACATATGGGACACTATCAAATAGGGAAAGTGAACATATGGGACACTATCAAATAGGGAAAGTGAACATATGGGACACTATCAAATAGGGAAAGTGAACATATGGGACACTATCAAATAGGGAAAGTGAACATATGGGACACTATCAAATAGGGAAAGTGAACATATGGGACACTATCAAATAGGGAAAGTGAACATATGGGACACTATCAAATAGGGAAAGTGAACATATGGGACACTATCAAATAGGGAAAGTGAACATATGGGACACTATCAAATAGGGAAAGTGAACATATGGGACACTATCAAATAGGGAAAGTGAACATATGGGACACTATCAAATAGGGAAAGTGAACATATGGGACACTATCAAATAGGGAAAGTGAACATATGGGACACTATCAAATGGACCAGTATGTACATTATGGAGGCTCAGAAGAAAGGGGGAAGGACAAAAGGGTAGATTAAGAAAGAATGAAAAGCTCTCCAAATGTGAGGGAAAATATGGATATACAAATACAAGAAGACCAACCGAGTCTAGATAGTATAAACCCAATGAGATCCACACTGTGGCACATTATAATCAAACTGTCCACAAAGACAGCATCTTGAAAGCAACAAGAGAAAAGCAACATGTCATGTACAAGGAATTTCCATTCAGATTATCAGTGGATTTGTCAGCAGAAACTTTGCAATCCAGAAGGCAGTGGAATGATATATTTAATGTATTGGGAAAACAAAACAAAACAAAAAAACTATCAACTGAGCAACAAAGAAAAAGTGTTTACTGAGAATTTTATATTGGGCAAAACTGCCCTTCACAAATGAGGGTTGAGATACTTGCAGACAGACAAAAACTTGAGGGAGTTCATTACCAGTAGACCAGCCCTGTAAGGAATCCTAGCCCTGGTGTGGTGGCTCACACCTGTAATCCCAGCACTTTGGGAGGCTGAGATGGGTGGATCATGAGGTCAGGAGTTCAAGACCAGCCTGGTCAAGATGGTGAAACCCCGTCTCTACTAAAAATACAAAAATTAGCCAGGCATGGTGGCAGGTGCCGGTAATCCCAGTTACTTGGGAGGCTGAGGCAAAGAATTGCTTGAACCTGGGAGGTGGAGCATTCAGTGAGCTGAGATTGTGCCACTGCACCCCACTCCAGCCTGGGCGACAGAGCGGGACTCAGTCTCAAAAAAAAAAAAAAAAAAATCCTGAAGGGAGACCTTCAAGATGAAATGAAAGGACACTAGACAGTAACTCAAAGTCATACAAAAAGATAAAGATAGATCTCCGGTTAAGGTAAGTACATGGACAAATATAAATACCCGTATCATAATTTTGGCTTATAATTCTGCTTTTTCATTTTCAGGATTTAAAAGATACATGCATAAAATAATTATAAATCTATGTCGATAAGTACATTGATATCAATGTAAGATGAATTGATTTAAGGTTGTTATAACTTAGGATATTATGTATAATCCTTATGGTAACTACAACGAAAGCATCTAAATAAAGTATATGTAAAAGGAAATGAGAAAGGAATAAAAATATGTCACTAAAAACATCAATTAAACACAAAGGAAGGCAATAATGGAGGAATTTAGGGGCAAAATAGTTATAGGACATACAGAAAATAAATAAAGTGGCAAAAGTGAGTTCTTCCCTATTCTTAATTATTTCAAATGTAAATGGATCAAATTCCCTAATTAAAAGATGTAGATTGGCAGAACAGATTTAAAAAACAGTGTCCAACTATATCTTATCCATAAGAGACTCACTTTAGATCCAAGAATATATACAGGTTGAAAATAAAAGCATGGAGAAAGATATTTCATGCAAATAGTAACCAAAAGAGAGCAGGGGTGGTTGTGTTAATATTAGACAGAATAGACTTCAAGTCAACAACTGTTAGAAGAGAAGAAAGCCATTATCTGATGGTAAAAAGTGGATTCACCAAGGAGATTTAACAATTATATACATAAATTCAACAAACAATAGAGCCCCAAAGTGTATGAAGCAAACTTTGACAGAATTGAAGGGAAAAACAACTCTGCAATAATAGTGGGAGACTTTAATAGCCGTCTTTCATGATGGGTAAAACATTCAGACAGAAGATCAGTAAGTAATGAGAGGATTTGAACGACACTATAACAGAGATGTATAGAATTTTCCTTCCAACAACAGCAGAATACGTATTTTTCTCAAGTACACAGTGAACACTCCAGGATAAATCATGTGTTAGGCCCCAAAACAAGTTTTTAAATACATTTTAAAAGATTGAAATCTTTCATTTTTTTCCAATGACAATACAGTGAAACTGGAAATCAACAGCAGAAGAAAAACTGAAAAATTCACAAATATGTGGAAGTTAAACAACACATGCTTAACGAAAGGGTTGAAGAATAATTCACAAGGGATGTTAGAAAATAGCTTGAAGTAAATGAAAACACACACCAAAACTTACAGGACGCAGCAAAAGTAATGCTAAGAGGGAAATTTATAGCTGTAAATGCTTACATTAGAAAAGAAGAAAGGTCTAAATCAACAATTCACTTTTCACCTTAAGGAACTAGGAAAAGGAAAACCCCCAGAGCTAGCCAGAGGAAGGAAACAACAAATATTAGAACAGAGATAAGTAAAACAAAGAATAGAAAAGCAACAGAGGCAGTCAGTGAAACCAAGAGTTGGTTCTTTGAAAAGATCAAGAAAATGGTGGATAAATATTTAGCTAGATTGACTAAGAGAAAAGAAAGAAGACTCAAATAATTAACATCAAAAAAAAAAGGAGACATTGCTACTGATTTTACAGAAATAAAAAGGAGTATAAGAGAGTACTGTGAACATTTGCATACCAACAAATTGAATAGTCTACATGAAATGGATGAATTGCTAGAAATATACATCTAGGAAGAATGTCATGAAGACGTAGAAAACCTGAATATACCTATAACTATTTAAGGAAATTGAATCAGTAATCAAAAACCTCTGAACGAAGTAAAGCCCAGGACCTTAAGACTTTACTGATGAATTCTACCAAGCATTTAAAGAGTCTGCACCAATCCAGCTGGGCACAGTGGCCCATGCCTGTAATCCCAGCATTTTAGGAGGCTGAGGCGAGCGGATCACGATTTCAGGAGTTCGAGACCATCCTGGCCAACACGGTGAAACCCCGTCTCTACTAAAACTACAAAAAGTAGCTGGGCATGGTGGCACATGCCTGTAATCCCAGCTACTCAGGAGACTGAGGCAGGAGAATAACTTGAACCAGGGAGTCAGAGGTTGCAGTGAGCCAAGATTGAGCCATTGCACTCCAGCCTGGCGACAGAGTGAGACTCTATCTCAGAAAAAAAAAAAGAAGAAGAATTTGCACCAGTCCTTCTCAAACACTTCCAAAAAACTGAAGAGGAAGAAACACGTTCCAGTTAATTCTCTAAAGCCAGCATTACTCCAATATCAAAATCAAAGACTGCAAGAAAGAAAACTACAGACCAATAATCCTTGTGAATGTTAATGCAAAAATACTCTGTAAAATGCTAGCAAACTGAATTCAGCAGCATATTGAAAGGATGATACACAAAGTAGGATTTATTCCTGGAATTCAAAAATAGTTCAACATCCTTCAAAAATCAGTGTAATACACCACAGTAACGAATGAAGGAATAAAGACACGCAATCATTTCATTGATGCGGAAAAGTATTTGACAAAATTCAACATCTTTTTAAAGATGACAAAAACAACACATTAAAAATAAAAGGAAACAAGCCAGGCACGGTGGCTTACATCTCTTGAGGTCAAGAGTTCAAGGCCCGCCTGGCCAACATGATGAAACCCCATCTCTACAAAACAAATATAAAAATTAGCCAGGCATGGTGGTGTGCTCCTGTAGTCCCAGCTGCTTGCTTGGGTGGCCAAGGCACGAAAATCACTTAAGCCTGGAAAATGGAGGTTGCAGTGAGCTGAGATTGCAACACTGAACTCCAGCCTGGGCAACAGAGTGACTCCGTCTCAATAAAAAAAAAAAAAAAAAAGGAAACTACTTCAACGTAAGGTCATTTATGAAAAACCCAGAGCTAACATCGTCCTCAGTGGTGTCATGATTGAATTGTTTTTCCTCTAATATCAGCTACAAAGAATGGATACCTGTTTTTGCTAGAAAAGGACAAAGATTGTGTGATTTCATGTTGTACCTAGAGTCATCAAATTCACAGAGACAGAAAAGAGAATGGTAGTTGCTAGTAGCTGGGGGACTGGGGAATGGGGAGTTACTGTTTAATGAGTACAGAGTTTCAGTTTGGAAAGTGTCTGTAGCTATATAGGTGTTATAGTTGCATTACAGCGTGGATATACTTAATGCCACTTAACTGTACACTTAAAATTGCTTAAAATGATTTTTGTTATGTATATTTTGCCATAATAAGAGGAAATCAAGAGAGAAAAACTTGCTATTTAGAAATAACAATGAAATTACTGTGGATCAATATTTAAATTCTGATGCTAATTTTAATTTTTAAATTCATTTATTAAAAAAGAAAGTAAAAGAATAATTTAGAAAACTAGAAAAGGAACAAAGTAAAGACAATAGAATTACATGCGTTATTGCATTATTAAGATAAAAACAAGAACATAATATAAATATTAACTAATTCATTGAAAAGAGTAAAATAGAGACACTTGAAAAGTCTAATCTGAGGGAAAAAGGCAAATACATAGAAACGCTTAAGAAGCAGAAAGGCCGTCTAACCAATAACAATATTTACTTATAATAATACTTTGTGTACAATTTTATTCAAATACATTTGGAAAAATGAGGACAAAGGAATAATGCCTACACTTACTGAGTGTTTATGATACGGTAGGAACTGTCACTCTTGGTGCTTTCCATGGATTATCTCATTTAATACTCAGAATATCCTTTGTGATGGGCGCTGTTATACCCATTTTACTTATGAGAAAGCTGAGGCACAGTGCACTTAGGTAACTTGCTCCGGGTCACAACCAGTAAGTAGCAGGGTCAGGATCTGAATCCATGCGGTCTTACTGCAAAGCTAACACTTTTAATCAGCCTCTCTCTACAGACAGCTGTCAAGGAAATTGGTCAAAATGAAAACCACAGAAAAATCTCCCTCCACCCCTTTTTTTGGTCTTATGACATTTGTTGTATTTTGTACTTTTTCATTAGGTCATCGAGACATATTAATTATCCCAGTATTCTTCAAAGCACAGTGTACTGTGCTTTGGTATTCACGGAAAGTTAGTTCACAATAAAACTGAATAACTAGCATTCCTTTTCCTCTCCCTCTCCTTCCACTGACTCTGACAGCAGAAACTAAGAACAGAAATAAAGCTAATGACCTACCTATTGTATAACAGTTCCTCAGCACTTTCCATATGGTGAAAGACTCATCACTTACAAATCCTTGCTTTATGGATCAAGAAATGATGAAGCTTAGGCGCACAGTAACACGTGTCTAAGATTTTTGTCTGTAAAGATGGAAGGATATGCATCCTAATGGAAGCTCTCCCATTCACCAAACAACTGGCTTAAGCATACATCCGAAGAACATTTTCTTAGATCCATTTCTGATTTTCTTTAGAACCCAAACGCATTGTAGGAGAGAAAGGGATGCTGAGCCCCTCTCCTCTGCCTCCAGGTTACAGAATGGAAGTGAGAATGCAGTACCTTACCCCTGGCGGTGCTGTGTCGCAGGAGCCACCATTTCCTGCTGGAGATGTAAGATTTGCACGATCCAGAGATGTCCTCTAGTAAAAGTCCTTTGTGAGGAGGGGTGGGTAAAGGAGGCAGAGAGAACATCAAATATAACATATGGCTGACCTTACAAGTTCAAAGATAAATTTCCCCCGAATTGTAATGTTTTCAAGCATATAGGCAGTATGGCCTTGCCCCGGTTCCCCTCAGCAACTGTAACAGGCATTGGGTGCTCATACAGAGCATCGTATAAAGCCTCCATATGAGAGAAGCTGTGGGGAATAGACCCACAGTTAAACCACTGTGATGAATCAGTTTAGAATTTTAATTAGCACTAATTAAAACCATCCATGGTCTGTATGGAAACACCTTGGATGCCAGTCAACTGAGTGATTCAGTCAGATCTGCTGAATTGAAATCTCTACAGATGAGGACTGTAAACCAGCACTTCCATAGACTTTCCAGTTGATTAACTACTTTTTGCTAAGTTGTGGGGTTTTTTATTTTTAATAATTTTAATAAACTATAATTGACATGCAATAAACTGTACATACTTAAAGTATACAATTGATAAGTTTTGACTTATGTACCTGTGAAACCATCACCACAATTAACATAATGAACATACCTATCACCCCAGAATTTTCCTTCTGCCCCTTTGTGACCCACCCCTCCCATTCTTCCCCATCCCCTTATCCGCAAGCAACCACTAGTCTACTTTCTGGCTCTGTGGATTAGTTGGCATTTTGGGGATTTTTATATAAATGAAAGCTTTGGGGAACAATCTGTAAGCTTAAAGCTGCTATAAAAGAAAAACCTGAATTTAGGAAAATTTTTTAAACAGTGGAAGGTGATGTTTCTAACAGAAATGAAGTTGATATTTGTAGGTTTTCTATAATATTTTTCTCCTTAATAACATCTTTTTATATGAATTTGAATTTTGAATTATTACTAAATAACATAGCACATTTAAACATAAAATGTTTATTTTTAAATTAAATTTTAATAATTTTCCATTTTTATGTTCCCAAGCTATCTCTGGAACCCAAAGTTGTTTCACTTGATTTTTGTTTGTATTTTTAATCTTTTTACAGAGCATACAGGATTGGACAGTGTAGAGATGTCAAAGTGCTTAGGCTGATATCCTTGGGAACTGTGGAGGAAATCATGTATTTACGACAGATATACAAGCAGGTAAATATGTTTCCCTTCTGTTTCAGAGGTCAACATTTATGTTTTTAAAAATTAGGAAAAATTTGTGTAATATGAAAGTTTTAAATTTTACTGTATCATGTGGAATTTAATAAGGTCATAAAAAATACCCTTGAATACACTTCTATGAAACAGATTAATTCTTGGGTTAATTGAATTTTTGAGCTGAAAGTTTTCTAGAGTAGTGCCTCTTAAACTTTAGTGTACATGCAAATTACCTAGGGATCTTGTCAAAATACTGATTCTGATTTAGTAGGTCTGAGGTAGAGCCCATGATGTGGAATATTTAACTAGCTCCCAAGAGTCCTAGTAAAACTAATCAGCAGCCCACAGTTGGAGTAGCAAGGTCACAGCTCCCCAAACTACAGGCCAAGATATAATGGTTTACCACAAATGGGCTACAGGTGCACTGAGATGTTGGTCCCACAGCTTTCTGGACAGCAAGAGTACCTAAGCCTGTGTGTTAGTTCATTCTCATGCTACCATAAAGAACTGCCCGAGACTGGGTAATTTATAAAGGAAAGAGGTTTAATTGACTCACAGTTTGACATGGTGGGGGAGGCCTCAGGAAACTTACCATCATGGTGGAAGGGGAAGCAGACATGCCCTTCTTCACATGATGGCAGGAAGGAGAAGTTCTGAGCAAAGAGGGAAAAGCCACTTATAAAACTTTCAGATCTCTTGAGAGCTCATTGTAATGGAAGCAGCAGCACGGGTATAACTGCCCCATGATTCACTTACCCACCAGATCCCTCCCACAGCACATGGGGATTATGGGAACTGTAATTCAAGATGAAATTTGGGTGGGGACACAGCAAAACCATATCAGCTAGCTTCCAGCCTTGAGTAAACCTCTTCTTTTTACACCAGGTAGATATTCCTATGTTACCATTCTCTATAGGTGCCATCACATGAAGATTAAGGAGCACTGCCTTAGAGGTACATACTGTTCATGATGAAACTAGAATCCCAGAGATGTGCCAGTAAATGGAATTATAGGAACAGAACTTAAGTGTGCTAACTACTTTCCTGGTACTTCTAGTATTTGTCTAAAATTGCATTAACTCTTTAATATGCTTGGCATGTCAATTACTACTTCATTTATGCCTCTAAACAAACAATATTTATTTAGTTTACAACTGGATACTTGAGACAGTCTGGAATAAGGTTCAAGTGTAATCGTAAATACTGCATTTGAATTGCTTCCTTTATGTTCAGTTGGCATCTATTTAAGAGGAAACATCTGCCACATGTGTTGGTAGTTAACCTAAGAATGATCCAATCCTAAATTTATGCTATTTTCTTCATTCTAAAAATAGAGTTGTACACAGCAGTTTTTGTTTTTCTTAAAGCTTTTAGCTCTATAATAAACAGTTCCTCTTTTTTTTTTTTTTTTTTTGTATAGCACAACTACTTGAAAATTATTTTTTTCTAACCTATTTAACCAACCTTGGGAAAAAGTGGAAAGTTACTCATCTTAGGAGCTGTTCTTTTGAGTACTGTCTTAGACTTCTCTCAAGTAAGAGTCTTTCCTCAATTATGTAGTATTTTTTTTCAGTCCATTACTGTATACATTTCTTTTTTACCTATTCATCTGACTCATTTAATGAAATGACATGTCTTGTTATAAAATATACGTTATACAGTAGTATATAATAAAAGAGGCTTCAGAAGATGAGGTAATTTAAGAACTTTATATGACACAAATAAAGATGAAATGGCAATCATGTAAGGAAAAGGCACTAATATGGTTTACAGATAGTTTGGAATTTAAACCAATGGAGCACACCTTCTAGCCTCCCAGGTTGGCCTGTAGTCTTTTGCGGAAAAAAAAAAAAAACAAAAATTATGTTCTTAAAAAAAAAAAAACCTGTAAAAATGTTAGAAAGCAAGAAGAGTTTTCTTGGTGGCCCCCAAATTGTAAGGAGTCCTAAAAGACAAGGAAGTTGGGATCAGATTGAAGGAAGAAGCCAACCTAAACTCAGTCAGAAGAAAACTACTGAGAAGGTAGGTGTAGCCTCTGGATATTCCAAGCTTCGAGTCAGCAGCTACTAAAACAGAAGGAAGCCTTGGGGTATCGCTGATGGGGTAACAAGACAGTTTAGCCCTTATAATCTTACCCAGTTTGGACCAAATTACAGCCAGCAGAGGTGTCTACTCTCAAGTGAGAACAATATGTAGAAGTACTGGAAGCAAAGAAGCAAGACAGAGCTCCAAATATTTCTAATATTCAGAAGAAAGTCCCTCCTGTTGCCCAGAAGACTACTTACTTGCACCCTCCACTATTTTTCAGATAAGCACTGCAGTAGACAGAGATAAGCATGTGAAGTATTTAAAAGCAGATAAATATCCCAGCCACAAATAATTACCCAACAGTTTAGGAAAGTAAACACTTTGAAAAAGGCCGTATAGTGGGCTGAATACTGGCCCTCAAAAATACCAATTTCTAATCCCTGGAAATTGTAAATGGTACTTTATATGGAAAAAGAATCTTTGCATGTGTGATTAAATTATGGGTCTTGAGATTCGGGCATTATCTTGGATTAACCACAAGTGTCCTTATAAGAAAGAGCTGGAGGACAGTTTGACACAGAAGAGGAGAAGACAATGTAACCACAGAGGCATTGATCGGAGTGGTGTGCCAGAAGCTAAGGAATGCTGGTAGCCACCGCAAGCTGGAAGAGGCAAGAAATAGATTCTTTCCTAGAGCCTCCAGAAGGAGTGTGGTCCTGTCAGCACCTTGATTTCAGTTCAGTGATACTGATTGCAGATTTCTGGCTCCCAAAACTGTGAGAGGCTCAAATGATCCTCCCACCTCAGCATCATGAGTAGCCGGCACTATAGGTGTGCCACCACACCGAGTTAATTTTTTATTTTTATTTTTTGTAGAGACAGAGTTTCACTATGTTGCCCAGGCTGGTTGAAACTAAATTGTTAATTCAGAACTCTCCCACAAAGATAGATTCCAGCCCCCATGACTTCAGTGGTAAGTTCCATCAAACACTTAATATTGTTTTTGAAAACAGAGGAAGAGGGAACACTTCCAGCTTATTTCACAAAGACGGAAAAATCCTGATACCAAACTTGACAAAGACATTGCAGGAAGAGAAAATGACAGATAATATCTCTCATGAACATAAATATAAAAATCGTTTACCAAGCATCTGTTTTGAGTCAATTGCGTCCTTTCCCCTCAGAAGATAGGTTGAAGTCCTAACCCCTGGTACCTGTGAATGTGATCTTATTTGTAAGTAGGGTCTTTGCAGATGAGGTTAAGATGAGGTCACACTGGATGAGAGTGGGCTGTCATCCATTGACTGATACCTTATAAGAAGGGAGAAATTTGTATACAGACAGCCACAGAGGAAGAACACCGTGTGACAATGGAGGCAGAGATTGGAGTGATGCCACCACAAGCCAAAGAATGCTATGGATTACCAGCAACTGCCAGAAGCTACCAGAAGCTAGAAAGAGGCGAGGAAGGATCATTCCCTAGAATCTTCAGAAGAGCATGGCCCCGTGGACGCCTTGATTTCAGATTTAGCCTCCACAACTATGAGAAAATAAATTTCTGTTGTTTTAAGACATCCCATTTGTAGTACTTTGTTACAGCAGAATTGGGAAACTAGTATAGCATCTAAGCAAATACCAAGTAAATTTGACTATTTTTGTATGAAACTTCTGTATGACAAAGGAACTGCAAACCAAATTCAAAGACAGTCTAGGAGCAAATGTTTGCCATATATGTAATAAAAGAGCAGCAGAATATAAAGAATAATATATATTTATGCAAAATATAAAGAACTCCCACTGTATTCGTCTGTTTTCATGCTGCTGATAAAGACATACCAGAGATTGGATTATAAAGAAGAAGAGGTTTCATGGACTCACAATTCTGCATGGCTGGGGAGACCTCACAATCATGGCAGAAGGCGAAAGGCACATCTTACATGCAGGCAGGCAAAGAGAATGAGAATCAAACGAAGGAGATTTCCCCTTATAAAACCATCAGATCTCATGAGACTTATTACCACGAGAACAGTAGAGGGGAAGCCACCCACATGATTCGGTTATCTCCCACTGGGTCCCTCCCACAACACGTGGGAATTATGGGAGCTGCGGTTCAAGATGAGATTTGGGTGGGGACATAGCCAAACTGTATCACCTACAAACCAATAAAAAGAATAATGGGCATTTCACTGAAGAAAAAAATGCAAGTGGTTAACACGTGTGAAAAGATCTTTCTAACCACACTCATAATCTAGAGATAGAAAATGAGACCATTTGCATTGTATATTCTGCAAAAGCTTTTTTAAAAAAAGGCATATTGATGTGTTTTTTTGTGGGGTTGGGGAGATCGGTGCTGTTCATTGTTGGTTGGGGCGTTTGAGAGATGCTCATATACTAGTGTTGAGAGTACAGCTGGTGTAGGTATTGTCGAGGCTCCATACCTAACTGACAGAAATCCTCTCACATATGCACAGTGAAGGGTGATAAGGGTTTTTACTTAGCATTGCTCACATTTGTTTAAAAAACAAAGGAAACAACCTAAATGTCCGACAGTAACAGAATAAATTCTGATACCTGTATTACTTCGTGACAGCAAAATTTTTAAAAATTGTAGTCAGATCAAAGGTACTGATGTGGCAAGATGTCCGAAGACACTTTTAAGTGAGTCAAAAAAGCAATATATAGAACAATATCTACAGTGTTTCAGTGTGTTTACAAATAAAGCTGTTGCTGTGTGACAGACTGTTTTATGACATGGTTCAACTTAATGTTTTTTCAGTTTTATGATGGTGCTAAAATGATACCTATTTATGTATAAAGTATGTTCCTCTACTTATGATGGGGCCACATCCAGATAAGCCTATCGTGAGTCCAAAACCTGCTTTAGACCTAATGGTGTTTTCAACTTACAATGGGTTTATCTAGTTACAGTCCCATCATCAATTAAGGAGCATCTGTATGTATAAATAGCTTTAACTTCATTGAAAGATATCTAGGAGGATGCACCTAAACATTGCAGCACTGGTTAGACTAATAAGGAGTGAGCTGTGTTGTTCATGAGGGACTTCTATTTTGATATCTTTTGTTGCATCTGTTGTCATGATGCATTCAGATATTTTATACATTTTAAAAATATAAACATCACTTATACAGCAGCTGTGCTCCTTCAGGTTTGGAGCATTTAAGCAATCTAAAGTCTGGCATTCAGAAAATCATCTCTCGTGTGTGTGTGTGTGTGTGTGTGTGTGTGTAAATTTTATTTAGAAGTGTTTGCAGAAGAATTGCAAGAACAGCAGAAAGAACCCCCAGTTAGCTTCACTCAAGTTCCCTATTTGCTGACATTTTACACACTTGCTTTCTGTTTGTCTCAGCTATTGTCTTTATTCTTTTTCTGAGCCATTTGAGAGTTAGACTTCTCATCAGCATGTATTTCCCCAAAGAAGCAACACTCTAAATTTTCCAGTATATATTTCCCCAAAGAAGTACACTCCTACTTAAATATACATAAAAAGCAGTTTTATGCATTCTAAACACTCAGTTGTATATACAGTTCTACAACTCGCTTTCCTCACTCCCTACATTCCTCTCCAGAATGCAGTTATTCACATCAAGAAATTAACATTGATAAAACATCATGCTATAATCCACAGGACCCATTCAATTTCCCCACCTCTCCCAGCAGTGTCTCTTTTTTCCTTCCTGCTCCAGGATTTCATCAGGGATCATGGCTTCATTTACTGGTGTCTCTTCAGTTTTTTTCAACCTAGAGTATTACCCAGGCTTTGTCTTTCAAGACCTTGACAATTTTAAGGAATAAGGCCTTTGTGTAGGATGCCCTTCAGTCTAGGTCCATGTGATGTTTCCTCATGTCCAGACTGAGGCCAAGCAGTATTGGCAGGAATACCACAGACAGGATACTGTGCTCTTCTCGTTGCATCAGTCAGAAGGCACATGAGGGTGACCTGCCCTACTACTGCTCACGTGAACCTTGATCACAGGTCAAGTTTGTGTCTGCTGAGTTTCTCCACTGCAAAGTTACTATTTTTTTCTTTGTAATTGATAGGTGGTTTATGAGGAGATCCTCTGAGACTGCCAGTTTCTCATCAAACCTGCACCCATAACCATTAGTGTTCATTCGTGATTCCTGCCTGAATCAGCTACCACTGTAATGGTTGTCAGGTGGTGATTTTTCTTTTTCCATTATCCTTCTTGGTGGTTCTTTGGAACTCTACCATTAAAAAAAGAGCTTTCCCTTCTATTTAATTTGTGTGGTCTCATGGCTTCCCATTTTAGTAACAGATTACAACACATTGAATATCACTGTCTACTTTAATGTTGACACTGTCTTATATTTGACCAGTGGGAACCCATTAGGGTGGCTTCTGTGTCATTTCGACTTGCTCCCATCCTTTTTGCACTTCTTTACTGTGGTAGGCTGAATAATAGTCTCCCAAAGATGCTCACATCGTCATCCCCCAAACCACCTGGGTTATCCAGATGGTCCAGTGTAATCACAAGGGTTTTTTTATAAGGGCCAGATGTGCACATCTTCATCTCTACTTTCTCTGACCCTACTGCCTAATAACCCATGGTAAGGAAGGCAAAGGGTCAGAGAGAAAAATACGGAGATGCCACACTGCTGGCCTTGAAGTTGGAAGAATGGCCATGAACTTCTTAACATCATAAATGTTCTTTTCTTTTTACTTCTTTCTTTGTTATTATGAGATCCAAGCATTTTCTCCCTTGTATGGATTTTTCATAAGCTAGAAACTAAGCTACATTTTCTAATTACTAATTTTTCCCCTACCTTCTTGAATTTTAACATGATTTTTTTTTTTTTATAGTTAGGCTACAGATGGAAGCACCTGGTTTCCATTTTTACTGGAGCCACTTTAGTGCAAACTAATGTGCTTTTTATAAATTTTGTGATAAAACTTTGCTAGGAAGCTTATAAAGACTCAAATTGAGGCTTACAAATTACCTTGGTGATTATAGTTACAGATCCTACAGTCTGACATTATCAATGTTTAAGGTAGTTCAGTAACGAGGAAAATCGGTAGGTCCCTGGGCTGTCACTTGCATCAATTGTTATTGTAATTTTGTGCTCCCAAGATTACAGCCCATGTTTCTAGAACATTTGGTGTCAAGCTGATCAAGTTGGTATGTTGATCCATAACTTCTTTAAATGAAGGTCCTGTGGGTTTTGTTTTAAGAGAGATGTCTTGAAAGTGAGAAATTGGTTAATAGTATAAATTTTAGATTCAGCCAAACCAAGGTGCAAATTCTAGGAATGACACTTAGCTGGCAGCTGTGAGCAAGTCACTTAATTTCTCTAAACTTAAGTTACTTTTTTTTAAAATAGAGAAATTTTAGTTATTTTATTTCTAAAATTGAGATGCCATAAAGTTGTAAGGATTAAGTAAGAGTATGGAAATAAAATGCTACACGTGTAATGTTCAATAAATGGCAGCTGTTATAAACAATTTTAGTTGCCTAGAATCACTTATTACAGTGCAAATGAACTCTGATGATAATCTCAATAGTTAAGCATTTCTCTTTTTTTTTTAGAGTCTTTGTCACCCAGACTGGGGTACAGTGACCACCTCGGGTCACTTGCAGATTCCACCAGGTTCAAGTGATTCTCCTGCTTCAGCCTCCCGAGTAGCTGGGATTACAGATGCCTACCACCATGCCCAGCTAATTTTTGTATTTTAGTAGAGAAGGGGTTTCACCTTCTCTACTAAAGGCTCTACTTTAGAGCCAGGTTGGGCTCTAACTCCTGAAATCAAGTGTTCTGCCCGCCTCCACCTCCACCTTCCAAAGTGCTGGGATGACAGGCTTGAGCCATTGCACCCGACCCTTAAGCATCTTTTTTTACTAATTTCTCCATCGGTGGACTGAAGTTATTTTACATTCTGTACATTCATTGTTTCTTTCAAGAAATTTTTTTTTTTTTTTTTTTTTTTTTTTGAGACGGAGTCTTGCTCTGCCACCCAGGCTGGAGTGCAGTGGCCGGATCTCAGCTCACTGCAAGCTCCGCCTCCCGGGTTTACGCCATTCTCCTGCCTCAGCCTCCCGAGTAGCTGGGACTACAGGCGCCCGCCACCTTGCCCAGCTAGTTTTTTGTATTTTTTTAAGTAGAGACAGGGTTTCACCGTATTAGCCAGGATGGTCTCGATCTCCTGACCTCGTGATCCGCCCGTCTCGGCCTCCCAAAGTGCTGGGATTACAGGCTTGAGCCACCGCGCCCGGCCTCTTTCAAGAAATTTTAAAATACACCTGGGGTTAATCAGATTGTATTTTAATTTTATATATTTATATTACATTTAGTAAAATATCCAGCAGTTAGAGAGTGCATATTAATGTTGATACTGAAATGGTGTTTTTAAATGTTCCATGTCAGTGTTCTTTCTGTATTCAAAATTATGTCAAAGATGTAGTGTTTCTTAAAACAGTGATAGGGTTTTTGCTGTTAGTAGGCTATGTAGTCAAGCCACAATTAGTTTGACACCAAGGTGGTTATCATATCATTACTTTAGATTGTAATTTAACTTGAGTGATATAGTAATTACTTCTGCCAGTTTTAGTAGTTCCTGTTATAATAAGAGTTTTAAAAGGAGAAAAGTGTATTCATATGTATGCTTTTATTATTAAACATTTATGTCAGGTGGATATTCTATAGAGATATAATCTTGACTCAGTTGTTAGAAAACAGATAAAACAGGAAATATAAGATCTCTGTTTCAATAATACTGGCCAGATTATTATTATTTTACCATAATGGCAACATCTGCCAGGGAAATTAAAACAAAATTTCCTCCCTCAGGAGATTCTGCCTGCTCCAACTAAAGCTGTGTATATACAGGGAATGCCAGGAAATTCTGACATATTGTTGGAGCAAACACTTCAAAAATATCTTGTGTTTTTTCTGTTTTAGCAACTTCACTGTGTGGTGGTTGGAAGTGAAAATGCCAAACGATATTTTGAAGCAGTTCAAGGATCTAAAGAGCATCAAGGAGAGCTTTTTGGGATCCATAACCTCTTCAAACTGAGGTCCCAAGGGTCTTGTCTTACAAGGGACATTCTGGAGGTGTGATCTTCTTCTCTAACCTTTTCAATAATATCTTAAATACAGTTTTTCTTCCTCAGGAAATTTGAAATACAATTGCTGTTGCCTTTTCAGAGAAACTTTTGGTTTTCTTTATCAAAAATGCCTTGGAATTTTTACTTGTAGAGAATAAGAAATGAATTATTATACCTCTAAACTAAGATTTTCCCATGCATAATTACACATAATGCACACACATGAACGTATATACTGAGCAGTATGAACTCCAAGGCCGTTTTAAGATAGGCAGAGAGAAGCTTATTGTTTTGAAAACAGCTGCTGAAGTCAGGAACTAAAAAAAGAGATTTTCCTAAATAAACAAAAATATAAAATGTGTTTTGATTAAAAGTTACCAAATACTCCCTGAGATGTACTCTCATGTCTCATGGAGATTTTTGTTTTCTGTTCCCAATAAAAATTCCACACCAGTATTTTAAACTCTCCCTGTTGTGTTCATCCTCAACATACAGATGTTTCTTATTCTTCAAACAAAGTATTTTATATCCTTTTTTAAAAAAATCTTTTAAGTTCTTTTATATAGCAGAATACTAAAGATATTAACTATTTTCTAATTGATATTCATATAGGTATTATAAAATCCTGAAATATCATCTTTTTCAACCTCCTCATGGTATAGATGAGGAAACTGAGTCTTAGAAAACTTCAGGATATTTCTCTTGACTTCCATGACTTTGTAGTAAAATCTTAATGTACTTAATTTATTCAGTAAGTACCATAAAGACAGTTCAAGGAGCAGTTGGTTCCTGTCCTTGAGGAACTTGAACCATCTTCTCCGGAGGTGGAAGAGAACGTTTACATAATAACCACGTAGTGTCAGGAATTGTATGCTGAACAAGTTCAGCAGTAGACCGTGGATGGCTGGGGGAGAGGAAAGTATATATTATTTGAATCCTATAAATATTATTACTATTATACAACTTCTGATGTAGACTGCTGAGTTTCTGGTTTATAGTAATTATATTTGATTCTGAATTCAGTGACCCATTTGGAGTCCTGCTTTTTGGGGTTTTTTTTCCCCTTGCTTTTTAAATGCGCTGTTTCTTTTATGAATTTGTTCTTTCCAGTTTCTCTTTTCATGTCAGTAACTTTGTTTGCCCTCCAGCTCCCAAACCCAGCTGCTACCTCCATCTCAGAGTACTACTTGACATGCTTATATTCACGTTAAAGTCATTGTCTATAGTATTAGCATTACATTATTTATCCTGTTTTCTGTCATATATTATGACATAGTTATCTGTTTTTATCAGAATAACCACCTATTTCTTTGTTAAACAAGTGTTATGTGAGACGTATCAGGATGACAGGTTATTAAGTAGAAAAAGTTCTCTTGTTCATTGTGCCACTGCACTCCAACCTGGGTAACAGAGCAAGACTCCGTCTCAAAAAGAAAAAAAGTTCTCTTGTTCACTAGTTATTCTAAGAATATCTTGTTTCACCTTCAGAAGTGTTTATTGATGACAGGACCATCCATGTCTTACATTGTCTTTTTTAAAAATATCTTGAAGTTCTTTAATATACCAGAACACTAAGGATATTAACTGTTTTCTCATTGATATTAATTGATAGTAATAAGGGGTGACAAGGCCGTCCGTGTCCTACATTTGTCTTGCTAGGCATGTGATTGGCACTTGATTATTAAGTTAAATTTTGAATTAAAATTACTCATTTGTCATCATTTAGAATGTAAACTTATTCAAGTTTGGTTAGAGTCATGCTGCTTGGGCCAAAGGTGCTTCTAAATATTATTAGCCCCATATAATGGGAGCACATATCATAAAGTAAAAGAAGTATTTCACTTCATGTGAGACATTTTTAATTTTTAAAGGTTGTGTAAAATCTCTTTTTTTTTTTTTTTTTTTTTTTGAGACGGAGTCTCGCTCTGTCGCCCAGGCTGGAGTGCAGTGGCCGGATCTCAGCTCACTGCAAGCTCCGCCTCCCGGGTTTACGCCATTCTCCTGCCTCAGCCTCCCGAGTAGCTGGGACTACAGGCGCCCGCCACCTCGCCCGGCTAGTTTTTTTGTATTTTTTAGTAGAGACGGGGTTTCACCATATTAGCCAGGATGGTCTCGAGCTCCTGACCTCGTGATCCGCCCGTCTCGGCCTCCCAAAGTGCTGGGATTACAGGCTTGAGCCACCGCGCCCGGCCGTAAAATCTCTTTTAAAATGTTTTAAGAAGTAAAAATTTGAATATTTACATACAGTCTTTTGATTTCTGGGCAATTTCATTCTGTTTTGCATTGACTTTCCATGATCTATATTACGGTTTCTCTTCAAAGATAGACATTGAGAGTTCATTTTACAAATATTTGTTGAGCATCTGCGAAATGTCAGGTACTGTTCATAGAGCTGGTACGTACATAAAAGAACAAAATAGACAAAATGATCCTGTCTACCAGAAGTCTACATTCTATATGGGAAGACAAATGATAAACAGAATAAATAAGTGAAAGACAGAATGTATTATGATAGGTAAGTTCTAAGGATAGAAAATAGAGCAGGGAAGGGAAATGGGAACTGTCAGGGAAGGAGCATTGCTGTTTTAGATGGGGTAGCCACAGAAGCCCTCACTCTGAGGGCTGCATTTGAGGATTCAAAGAGATGAGGGAGGAAGGTGTGTTTTAGACAGGGGAAACAAATGCAGAGGTCCTGAGGGAGGAGCATGCCCCGTGTGATCTCATGACGTCAGGGAATCCTGACTGGTTAGAGTGGGGTAAGCAAGAGAGCAAGAGATAGAGCCAGAGAGACGACAGAGAGCCAGACCATGCAGGAACTTTGACTTTTACTTGAATGAGACAAAAAGCAATTAGAGGGTCCTGAACAGAAAGATGACATAGTCTGATTTATATTAGCTTGACTTACTATTGAAAACTAGACTATAGAAGTACAAGGACATAAGCAAGAAGCCAGTTAGGAGGATACTACAGTAATCCAGCTGAGAGATGATGTTGGCTTGAGCCAGGGTGATGGTGGCAGGTGGCGTGAGAAGTGGCTGGATGGTGTATATATTATCTAGCTGGCATTGACAGGATTCGCTGATGGGTCAGATACAAGGTATGAGAAAAAGAGAGAAGTTAAGGATGGCTCCAAGGTGTTTGGCCTGAGCAGCGTAAGACTGGAATGGCCATTTATCTATAATAAGGGAGTTTCAGCAGCTTTAAGATTTCTAGTACTGCCACTTTCACCTGTTGTAGCCATTTAGCTTCTGTTACAGAGATAAATGGTGGCCTGAGAATGAGGCTTCCCATCCCATTACTGTCATAGCCTCCAGGCATGGAGAGTAGAGGACTTGCAACAATTCAGAAACCATTTGTCATTCCCTAGAGTTCCATGGGGGAGAGTCTCACTCGTTGCCCTGGATGCCAGGTGGCTGGAGCCATGCCAGTAGTATGTCTGTGTATTCTTAAGTTGGGCGTTTGTAACTGTAGTGATGATGGTATTGTTTCTTCTTGCTCTATCAACACGTACAGCCTTAACAAGTGAATCGATTTCCTTTTGAGGAGAATTTAATATTCTAGAATCTAGGCCATTAGAACTTCTGCTAAATGATACACCAGAAGCTTTAAAGTCCAAATACTTTCCCAAAGATGTAGCAAGCCTGTTATATAACTAGAATATTGTTTTTCATTTCATAGTAGGATGGACCTTTTTATTTTGATGCCTCCTACACCTAAGGGGTATTTTCAAATGAATATGAACAATAAATAGAGTAACAATATAGGCTAGAATATCAAGTTCCCAATATTCAACATTGTGGTGTTTGAAATGTTAATATGTCCTTACCATAATTATTATATGGGAATGGTTGTTACGGATATCATACTGGGTAAATATGTAACATTTCTTCACTCTCCCTCTCCCCACTAGTACTTTTAATGAAGTTGGCTGGAAAGTGTTAGTTTTCTGTGTCTGTAAAAGTAAACTTTAAGACAAGAATTAAGAGTATTTTTTAAATGTTTTATAAATGTTTATATATGAGTTTCTTAATTAGCAAGTTGAAAAATAACTTTAAGAATGCTAAAGCAAGCTGCACGCAGTGTTTGTTTCTTAACTCCAAGAATAGCATGCCTTGCTGTTGCTTATCTGGTTGTGGCTACCCCCTGTGTTGCATGGCTATCTGCATTCTTTCTTACTGACATTATAGAGAGAAGGCCAAGTGGAAGCAGGGATCATGACAGCCACGACATGGTTGAAAGAGGGACCTCCAGCACACAAACTGGAAATGGTATGTAATGTTTGAGCTTGTAGCCTACACCACCTAGAAAACATGCACTGTGACAATTTTGTTTCTTTTCCTTTTTCCTTCATTTTATAACCTGTAAAAAAAAAAAATTAAGAGTCAAGGACACAAAGTCAGAGGACTGTGGGTAAAATTAATAATTAAGGCTGATTTAACATTCATATAACAAATTCAGGAGCAATTCAGGCATTTACAGCTAAACTGAATTTTAACTACCCCAAACTGTAAATCCAGTACCACCTAGATAACTAACCCATCTCAAATAAATAATTTTTGACTAAATGGTAAGTTAAATGGAAAAATCACCACCAATGTGTATTTAAAATTATTGAACCCAAATATTAAAGTTGTTCTCTAACTGAAAGCAGATATTTTATTTGATTCCTTAATTTTGTGATCTTTTTAGTAGTTTGCCATCTCATGTACCACCAAATCTTTATTTCATCATAAGGCCATCTTAAAGGTAAAAAACGTGTGGAAGGTTTTTTTGTTATTGTTTCTGTTTTTTTCTTGTTTACGTTCTTAGAGTCTTAACTGTCAGTTTATACCAGTCCAATGACTTTAAATTGGGGATTAAATTTTTATAAATTTAAAGAAATATATGAATATCAAATATTGGCAAAAGTATTAGCAGATAATACTTTCCCACAATATTTTACTATTAGAGGCTCAGTTTTAGAAAACTAGGGTATATTTAACTCTGACTAAAGTGAAAAAGTTACATATTGAATTTAAATTTGTAGCAAATTTTACTTCAAAATTCTTTTTTTTTTTTTTTTTTTTTTGTTGAGATGGAGTCTCTTATTTCTGGTGATCAAGATCCTATTGGCCTTTTTAATCAATTAGAATAAGTTTCCAGTCGTGAATTCTTTACCTTGTTAACTCCTGTAATCTGTCTTATTCTTAAAGCATGATTGGAAGTATCTACTAGATGACAGTAAACTCCAGTAATTCTTAAGCAGTAAGTTGTATGCTTTTCACTTTCGAGGCCAGAATTACGTGTCCTTGCATCTTAGAAGCCAAACACTCCACTTTGTGTTTTTCTTCAAAATGCTTTGATTATATGGTATTCGAGTTTAAACTGTTTTATTTTGGAACAATATTCAACATGGAAAGAGAAAAGCCTACTAGACTATGATATTAAACCCTTTACTAAATGTTTATTAAATGTTGTACTTTTAGAAAATACTAAGTGATACACTTGTACCTAAATTACCGGCCCAAAGTTGATTCCTTTTCAGTTGATTCCATATTATATCTTGAGGTTTTCTGATGTTTTTGTCATTGTTTCTTCTATAGTCTGGAGAGCCTGACTGTCAGGAATGCAGAGGTCCAGAACAAGCTGCAGAACCACTGGCAAAGGAAGTGTGTGATCTCTGCAGCGACTTCAGTGATGAAGAGGCAGTGGGAGCCGCAGGAGTAAAGACTGCCAAAAACAGAGCACCCGATTCGAATAAAGCTTCCAGCTCTCCAGGACAGCTTACCTTACTCCAGTGTGGTTTCTCGAAATTGTTTGAGGCAAAATGTAAAGCAGTTGAGGACAGTGATGGAAATACTGCCTCTGATGATGAAAGTTCTGATGAGCAGCCCACATGCCTTTCAACAGAAGCCAAAGATGCTGGTTGTGAGAAAAATCAGGACTCTCTTGGTACTTCAAAATATCAGAAATTAGATAACATCCTAAATCCAAAAGAAAAGCATATTTTTTATAAAAGTGAGAAGACTTTAGAACAGAATATTTCTTCTAAGTCTGATGAGAAAAAATTTAAAAATACAGATAAACATTGCATTTTACAGAATGACACAGAATCAGAAGATAGTGATGTCATCTGTCCTACACAATATACAACTGAGAGATTCCCCGACAATGGTATAAGGTTTAAGCCACCCTTGGAGGGTTCTGAGGATTCTGAAACAGAACACTCTGTAAAAACAGGAAATAATGATAATGGTCGAAAGACTGATGACAAAAGAAATGGAATAATTTCAGAAAAGTTAAGTCCTGAGAACACAACCCTGAAATCTATTGTGAAAAGGAAAGGCACCAGCGATATCAGTGATGAATCTGATGACATTGAAATTTCTTCCAAGTCAAGAGTAAGGAAGAGTTCATTGAGGTTTAAGAGAATAAAGGAAACCAAAAAAGAACTTCACAATTCTCCCAAAACAGTGAACAAAACAAACCAAGTATATGCAACAAATGAGGATCATAACTCTCAGTTTATTGATGATTATTCATCCTCAGATGAGAGTTTATCCGTCAGCCACTTCAGTTTCTCTAAACAGAGCCATAGAGCAAGAACTGTAAAAGACAGAACCAGTTTTTCTTTAAAATTGCCTAGCCATAATAAGAAAAATAGCACTTTCATGCCAAGAAAACCAATGAAATGTTCACATGAGAAAGCTGTCAATCAAGAGCAGTCATATGA
Source organism: Trachypithecus francoisi (assembly GCF_009764315.1). Lineage (NCBI taxonomy): Eukaryota > Metazoa > Chordata > Mammalia > Primates > Cercopithecidae > Trachypithecus > Trachypithecus francoisi. Next base: position 1,286,690 of record NW_022681461.1, read on the forward strand.
ATCAATGGATAAATTTTTAGGTAACTAAAGACACATTCTGAAAACTTTAAAAAGTGTATTTGTTTTATCAAGTAGTCTGTGAGACACTTTGAATTAACTTGTAAAATAGCCCTGAAATCAAGATGCTGCATTGAGGCACAAATAAGGAAGGGTTGGGTAGCAGGATAAATGGGAGACCACATGTAGGTCAAGATAATGTTGCCATCTACCCCAGGACCCCCTCCATGTGCCCATCTAAATCATAACTCCTCTGCCCCCATAAATACCAATTATTCTAGCTTCTATAGTAATTACTTATTTACATTTATATGGTTTTATCACCAAATGTGCATCTCTAGGTGAATTAATCTGTTTTCACACTGCTGATAAAGACATACTTGAGACTGAGAAGAAAAGGGGGTTTAATGGATTCACAGTTCCACATGGCTAGGGAGGCCTCACAATCATGGCGGAAGACAAGGAGGAGCACGTCATGTCTTAACATGGTTAACATGTCTTAACTCCTCTTTATAAAACCATCAGATCTCATGAGACTTACTGTCACGAGAACAGCATGGAAAAGACCTGTCCCCATGATTCAGTTACCTCCCACCAGGTCCCTCCTATGACACGTGGGGATTGTGGGAGCTACAATTCAAGATGAGATTTGGGTGGAGACACAGCCAAACCATATCACTAGGTATTATGGTCCAGTCTCATACATTTTTTTAAAAATGTTAGGCAGTCTTTTTTAATCTACGGGAATCCTCATCCCTTTCATTGCCTTACAATGTAACTATGGAAGTACCTGGACCATCTCTTACAGAGTTTCCCTCAGTTTGTATTTTGCTAATTGCATCCTCTTCATGCAGTTAAACCTGTTCTTCTGTCTTCTGTATTACCTGCAAAAGAGCAGTTGGTTCCTGAGACTGGATCAGACTCAGGTTCAGTTCCTTTGGCAAGATAAAAGTTAGTGTTTAACAAGACTATAGTAGGCACAAAATGTTTATTCTTTCTTTATGATCCTAGCAGCCATTGATACTTAATACCTATACGTATTTATTCATTCAGAGTAGCAAAATATTTTCTGTTTATCTCCTTTCATTTTCATGTAATTTTTAGAATGCTTTTGTAAAGTGGTACTTCACTACTTCCCCTCATCTACTGTTGCTTACCCAGTGGCACAGTTCATATATGAGAGACAGGAAAAGTGCTAATTGCTTTCTTTATTTACCAGTTTATAGTATAGTAAAAACTAAATAGGTCTCTATGCCATCAGAATGATTCATTCTTTTCTTAGTAATTGATTCAAACACATTTAGTGGGTCTCAATTTATTGCAATTAATAATATGAGTAAGGCTCCATTGTCCTATCTGTGGACAGAGGGGAATCTCTGAAATGAATATTTTGGTTCCTGCAGCCTTTTGGCATGCTGCTAGTCATTTTGGAAGCCTCTTTGTTGTCTCGTCTTAACAAGATGTTCCAGGATCATCTCATGCATTTTCTGTCCCAGACCTACCATCAGTCATTATTCCAAGAGTCTTGGTTTCTCATAGAGAGAAAGTATGTTTCAAGGCCACAGTGTGGTGCTAGTAATGATCATTGCTGCTGTTGACTTGGTTATTATTTCTGGGCCTTTTCAGTGGCCAGATTGTATATATATCTATTTATATTTATATACATATAGGACGTGTATGTATACATATATTTGTGATCTATTTTTATATATGTATTTATGTACACATATTTGTGATGATAAAATACCTCGAGTTTATATGTATACTTTTTTGTATTGATACTTAATTTGAGCGTATAGAGCTGTCATTTAGCCTCTTTACTATGTTTGAATACCATTTCTACAATATTGATAATTCTGGTTCTCAAGCATATGGGGAATGATTTACTTTTAATGCCCCATTGTTGCTCATTTGCTTTATCCCATATTATATACAAAGAATAAAATAGCAGTACTACCACAGTTTGATTACTGACAACATTTAGGGTTTATCTGTTTTTGCCTCTACTCTCCCTTTTCTTCCATTTTTAAAATGAATATACTATGTCTTTCTTGTCAAAGATACAGACATTGCATTATATACTACCCTTCTCTTAGACTTCACTTGGTCCACAGGTAACGACACATTTCACGCTCCCCATCAGTCCTTAGTGTCAGTGTTCCTCACGCCACTTTGCTTGTCTGAATCTGACTGTCTGGTAATTCCTCAAGAAGTGTTCGTGAGAATATTCCCTGAGATTCTTGCGATAACAGTTTTGTGCCCGTATACCTGAAAGTCAGTTTTGCTGGATGTAAAATACTTGGCTCACATTGTCTTTTCTTGAGCGTCTTGAATATGTAGCTTTGTTTTCTTTTGGCATAAAGTGTGGTATTATGTGTTCTTTCTTTTCCTTCTCCGTAGATGCCCAGGGCATTTTTTTTCTTTTCATGATTGTCCAATAATTTTACTAGATTGTGTTTTGATGTTGGTTATCCTGGGTTCATACTCTCATATACACAGTGTTGTTTTCACTGAGATTTTATTTTGGGAAAGACTTGCTTGCACTAGTGTTTTTGGTTACTTGTTCTATTCCTTTGCTTTGGCTTTCTTCTTCACTCCTGTTACTCAGATGTTCAGTCTTCTTTGCCTGTCTTCAGTTTTTGTCACATTCTCTCATCTTTTTGATCTGTTCATTTCGTTTTGCTTTTTTAAAATGTTGTTTGTTTCTCTTAAGGCTTATCTGTTGTGTTTATTCCCACTTACGTTCCTTCTAGTTTAGTCTTCATTTTTGAAATTAAAAAAAAAAATTTTAAGTCTTTCCTAAGTTCTTATCACTCATTGCTGGGTTCCTCTAATTCTGATTTACGTTGTTGATTCATGTCTTTTTCTGTTTTGTGAGCACATCTTTCTAGCACGTTTTCATTGGAGGGATATTATTCTGATTGTTCTCTTTTTTCTCACAATAATTTTTATGACATTTGACCCTGCTGCTTTTCCCTTGGTCATTTTTATATGAAATTACTTACCCTGAATTTTACAGATGAAGCAGAGCCTAGGAAGTCTTTTCTCACTTCACAGAGATCCATATGTTATTTCCATGGAGAGTGCCCCACTGTGGTGGGCCTTCCTTTCGCTCTCCCTTGCTTTGCTCTAGATCTTTTCTTTCCCTCATCCTTGTTCTTCCTATCGTACTTATTTTGATTCTCCCCCAGCAGTTTTTCCTCTTTGTTGGGCCCTCACCTGGGTGGAGGCCCTGGTGGGTCCGTTTTGGGAGTTCTAGCAGTTGGCCTGCTTTAGCCCCTCCAGGCCTTTTTACTATGTCCCCCCTGCACCCTCTCAGCATTGGAGAGCAGGAAACCTTCCCGGATTCAGCTGCTGTTCCCCAGCTGGCCCCTGTGTTTTCCGGTGAATACCTGTTGGCAGTTCTGGGGTCTCCTGTTTTTAGGTCTGTCAGGCGCCTCGTTGCTTCCTCCTCCTTTCACACAGATACTGAAACCATGCAGAGTTCATAGCTAGTGGAGATGTTCCCCACCTGCTTGTACTTGAGGTGTCATGAGGGTATCTTGTTACCTAATTTTGATGTAAATGTCCGCGGGCTTTTGGTTTTGCTGTGTGGTTGCTGTCTGTTTCTGTGTACAGATTCAGAGATTCTCCTGCTTCTGCTGTTACCACCCTCTGCCCAGAATATGGTGATTTTAAGGCATTGCCTTCACAAGTGTCTGACTTATTCCCCCAAAAATTATGTGAAAGAAGCTGAGATACAAGCAAGGATATTTTGCTATAGAAATCTTAATTGTTGTATTTGATTTATGTACAAATCAGGCTTTCTTTGTGGCTTTTAGCATTCTCATTTAAGATTTCATTATTATATATATTTTGGTATCATTGTAAATAAGTACTGAATTATCCTTTGATTTGTGTGCTACAGTTAGATTTTAGGTTTGAGGAATTATTGCATAAACTGTTTTTTAAATAATCAGCTCAGTTTTTTGTTTGTTTTTTACTGTGCAAAAGGTGTCAGTAGTTAGTTTGGAACTAATGCTGTTTTGAACAATGGATAACATGTGTCATCAGAATTAAGAAACATCTGAGTAAATTTTCTGCCCTGAAGGTTTTGAAACTATGTGCCATATATAGTACCTGGTATTTTGAAGTTTAAGGAGAATGTTACACTAGTTACTGTCTCGTCATATTATTTAACAACGTTTTGTGTTTGCATGATTGGCAATTTCTGGTTGGAGAGGTTCAGGACTGAAACACCACAAGTGTTGAAGGTCATACCTGAGGTTCATTGCCAGAGCTGTTGGAGGGAGCATTTATAGGCCTTGGTTCTGGCCTTCTCTTTTATGATCACAATTCAAAAATGAATTATAGGTGCCTAGAAGCAAAGCAATAAAAATTGTAGCTATTTTTTAAACCTCTTTCAGATAAAAGCCATGAGTTAATTTTTTTCATTTCCTAAAAAGCTCTCATCTTGACATTCTCTGGGCATATGTACAAAAAAGACAAAATACAAACAGTAAAACTGAGCAAAGCCAATCAAACGAAACTCCCTGGTCATAAACCCCATGCTCCCATTCCATCACTGTAATCAAGTACATGTTTAAAAGAACAGAGAAGGTTGGTTTCATTCTTTAAATTAGTGAACAACTTTTTTTTTTTAATTAACAATAAAAACAAATGAGAGGACCCTCCTCAACCATGACTTTTCTCTTGGCCAAAACCTCCGTTTCAAGTTTAAAGATTGTTACCTGCTGTCAGTAGTTCTCATCTCACACTGATGAGAAGGAAAAGGCATTTCCAGGGTAACCTATACTAACATATTTGAACTCTCTCTCTTTTCAGTATTTTTCCTAAAGAGTATTGTGTTGTTGATGTTTCTCTTGAGTATTAAAAATAAGAATAATGTGTTTTTGTGGAACCATACTGCTGTATACTGATACATCACTTAAAAAATATCAATTACCTCCTAGATGGCGTTCAGGAAGTGGCTTATATTCACTCAAACCAGAATGTGATTGGATCGAGCAAAGCTGAAAATCACATGAGCCGATGGGCAGCACATGATGTATTTGAGTTGAAGCAGTTTTCCCAGCTGCCTGCTAACATAGCTGTTTGCAGTTCTAAGGTAAGAAAAATATAAGGTAGTATCATCTTTAGTTACCTCATTTTTCACAGAAGTTACTCAATAGTATTTTCTCTAAGTACTCCCTCAAATAGCTACAAAAACTGTAAGGGACGTACAAATAAGTGTAAAAATCAAAACATTTGGGAGCTGTAGTCATTGAAGAGGCTTCAGATTAAACAACACATTTACACCCGAGTACCTAGTAATGTTGAGTTGCTTAATAGTTTTCCTCAATAAAAATTGGCCGTTACCCCCAAAATGAAAAGGAATCTGAGGGAATCATGTAGTTCAATCAGAACCAAAACCATTTCTGCTCATATGGAAAAAGGAAAGTATGTGACTAGATTGCTCCACAATTTTTCACCTAAAAGGAAGACGCACACAGATAACTCGTTTCACATAGAATTTATATATTTAGCAAAAGGATTTTTATACTGTTAAAAGTCGTAAATACTTCTATGGGCTCTTCCCATTTCAAATTGCTGTTGTGATATTTTTGTTTATGCATAGTCGCTTTCATCAAAGGTTTTTCTTCTGTTTGGCTTATTATTTTCTAAGAGCTGAGTGCCTCAGGAGTAATTTTACTGTCACTTTATGGGCAAGAGTTCAGAATGCGTACTGTGTATAATACCAATATTTTGCTTCAACCTAGTGCTATTTTACTTTTAAGAATGAAGGTAGGGGTAGAATTCCTCTGAACTATCAACGGAATTAATTTATTTGTACCTCACTGGTTTGACAAAGGAATCAAATTACCTTAACAATAAAACCAGAGTACAAAATGAAATTCAGGACCAGAGAAAATATAAATTAAACTGGAAGTTTAAGACAGGGAGAAAGTTGGAATACACATGCATAGGACATAACATGTTCTACCCAGATATTGTATTAAAATGGTTAATTTGATTGAGTTTTCTGGTAGAAAAAACAAAGGAGGTAAGCTGTCTATTTAGTGTGATACCTCAACTAGTGCATGTGGAAATGTGTGTGGGCAGTTTGGGTGGTCACAATGACTGAGTGTCTAACTGGCATTAGTGTCTGGAAGCCAGGGATTCCAAATGACTGTCCTGGACAGAGGACTGGGTTGACGGGGAAATGGGGAGGCACTCCCACATGCAAAGAATTGTTCTGTCCAAAATGCCATAACACCCTGCTGAGAAAGGCTGAGTGAAATGTTTGTCCTTAAGGAAAAACAAAAAACAAAAAAACACTGGTTCTAGCAGAAGCAAAGCTTTTCCTAGCACTCACTTTGAAGGAAATTTGTCACTTGGGGTTTTTTGGGGACCACAGAACGATATAGTAAACAGCCAGTTGTCTTATAACATCCCTAGAATAAATCTAATAACGGACTTTGAAAGGCTATCCTTTCTAGCCTTTTTCAGTGTAGTCCATAGGCCCAACGCCAAACTACAACTCGTGAAAGCATTCTTTCATGACCCAAATATGCTGCTTTTTATACTCGTCTTCTCATTTGATCCAGGAATGTACCATCTCTCAACCAACACTTTAAACAACACTTCTACAGTTTGATTGCCTTGTATGTGCCATCTGAAAAAGGCAGGCAGAATTATGTTGGGTTTTCCAGAAACTTCTTTGTTAGGATAAAGAGTATGTCAGAATCTTTTAAACAGATAGCTAATTTTTTATTAGGATTTTTTTTTAACTGTGCCCTTTTTTAAAACCATGTCCTTCTACATACAAATTTTAATGTGAAAGGTCAGATAATTTGTCAAACCGCTGTAGTGGATGTTAGTGAAATAACTGGATATTGGTCATTAGCTTATCTAAATATTTATTAGAGAAGAAATTTACACGCATATAATTTCTCCAACAATTGACCTAAGAAGCAACCTGCTTCTTAAGCAAAGCTATAAAAAATAAAATGCTGGAAACACAGTTTGCCTGTGAGCTCTTTCAGTCCAAATGTTTTTGAGGCGGCACAACCTCGTTAGGAACCTTGTCTCTTTGCAGTGATTTTCAGAGGGAGGGGCATCTCTCGCTAGGAAACAAATTGGAATACCTACTCCCTGGATGTTATAATATACCCTTCGAGGCTGTATATCTCCCTCATCACACATACACCAACTTAGTAAACCCTTTTCAGAGAAGATAAAGAAATTAGTTGTTTAATGACTACATTGTGGTGAAGTTTTAAAGCCACTAAAGGGGAGGTCCATTCCCATGGCGCCATTGCTAGCAGCCCAAACACAGTCTACAGAAACACTCATTTCAGTGGCCGACTTCAGTCACTCACTGATGCAGCAAAATTTCATTCTCACATTTCCAAGCTGTCTCACAGAATTTCTGAGAAGAAAAGTTCCCGATCACTGATTTCATCATATCGCGTCATTATTACTTCAGCACCTTGAATGAGGAGATCGTTGAAGCACCCTCATCATCTTTGGCTAGAGAGGCTTACGTTACTCAGAGGTTTTGCAGCTGGGGTGGCAGTGGGTGGCAATAGTGAATTTACAGTTTTGAAAAAAACAGTTACGAGAAGAAAAGAGAATAAACAAAGGGAAAGGGAAATGAAGCAGGAACAAAAGAGACGCAGTCCTAGTGCTAGAAAATACCTGCGAACGTCTTGATCCTGAAGTCTCCAAAACGCTCAGACCTCCCAGCGATAGATAGTACAGTATCTTTCATCTGGGGCTCAATCTAGAAATCTTTTTGGTTACTGGTAATTCCTCTGAGTGCTTCGTGTCTGTCATCAAAGTTTTATTAAAGAACTTTACTTCTGTTTGAAAAGACTGTGTGTGCATGCATGTGTGTCTGTAGCCAGTTGCAGACATGTTGTCTCAGTAAGAAAATAAATCCTATTTGTTTTATGCAATCAGTACACAAATAACAGTTGCCACAGTATACCAGTATTTCAACTTCAAAAGAGTACCGTAGAGTCTGAATTAGAACCTTTAACTAGATTGCAAGGGAATATACTAAAATGAAAACTTCTAAAAGAGAAGTAATAAACACTGTAATCCTAGATAAGATCCTGTGGTCTTTCAGAGTTTTTCATGTACAGTGATTATTTGATGTAGAGTAATTATTAATAACCAAAATGACAAAAACTATGAATCTACTCTTCAAATTCAACCATGTATCTTAAAAAGGAGTAAAATGTACTATAGAGTTCATGTGTTATTTTACTATATGAAAGTATGTCACGGAGCTGAACTGTACCTGTTTGTGATGCGATGCCTCCTTTTCTCAGTCAACTGCACGTTTTCAACTTAAGTTTGCATAAAATTTTCTGAAAAGAAATGTACAAAGACAGCCTTCAATTAAGGATTAATCACTATGGCAACTGAGATGTGGTGACTGAAGGGGGAGGATGTATTCTCCCCTCAGTTTCCTGCCAGCTGTCATAGTCAACCTCTGCTGCCTGAATCCAAGCCAAAATATCGACTGTGACCAACTCTAAGAAACTATATCTGTATTTTTATAAATTGGTACAAGTATCAGACTATAAAAGAAGACTTAATCCCTTGAATTGGATGACAGACACTTGGCACTCTTGTGAGTGTTTGACAGAGAAATAACGGGTCGCTTTGTAGTAAAACCTGGATTAATAGTAAGCCCTCTTTATGTTATTGCAGTGTGCTGTAAATGAGAGAACTAAGCGTGCTGTCAGCCTGGGGCGGGAGGTAGCGTGGGGGAGTGTCTTTTCTATAACCAGTGCAGGTTTAAGCACTGTTCAGAATACTGTAAATACAAAATATTGTGTTAGTAAGAACTTCTCTTTCTTGTATTTGTATTAGATTGGCATTCTGTAGATTACCTAAAGAAAGGATTTCTGTGAGCTACGGTGGGTTTGATTGCAGTATGTTTATACAGCTTTTGGAGTCAGCTAGGAGGGATGGACTGTTTACAGTGAGCAGACTTTGGGGAGATAGAGCATTCCATTATCCTGTTTTTCAGGATAATGAATGGCATGATGATTTAAAGTAATTGTTCACAAATGGCTGGTTTACAAAGTGGTCCAGAAAGCAAGGTTTACGGTTTCAGCATGTAACTCTTACTGGGTGGGATATTTCATGGTCTTAATCGTTTTTCTTTTTGTAGCTAGACATTAATTTTATGGCATTTGTATCAGAAAGTTATCCTTTCAAATAATTTTAGTAGTAATCAAGATTTTAAAATGTGTGTGTGTGTGTGTGTGTGTGTGTATATATGAAATTATGTGACTAGTATTGACATGAAAAAGGCTTCTGTGTTTCTACACCTAGAAGTAGGATTGGTTGTAGATAGCTTTCTAATTCAGAAGATAATATGTTATTTGAATAGAAAATACCTGCTACTTAGAGGAAGGAGAATCCAGTTTTTAAACTATAAACTTAGAGACCTATTCCCCTGCTAGCTGGAGGCTACAAGAAGCTGTGGCATCTTTCCGCACAATGATGATACCAGGATTCATGGACTGATGTAACTGATGAGCTGATGTGTGCAAAACACATTCAACACCTTGCAAGAAAGGCATTGAAATTACTCAAAAAACGTAAATTTTTATTACTGTAATTATGATTATTGCTTACCAATGGGGTGATGTGTAAATAAGTCTCTACAGTAACCTGCTATTATTTTTGTCGCTAATGGTACTGATAATAGAATATTTTAGACTGCCTTAAAAAGATATCTAATCCAGTCCTTTAATTTTATGTGAAGTACCTGCCTTGAACTGTGGCTGATTTCTAATGAAAAATGCTGTAGAGAAAAAAGGTTTTGAAAGAAATTATAAGCTAATTTAAAAATTGACTGGGAATGACAAAAATGATCTTTGCTTGTTAGGAAGTAGTTTGATTGCAATTCTTCTCATAGCTGGCCACTGTTGCAGTTGCATAGGCGACAGCTATAAGCCTCTTTGAACAGTTTCTCTGTTGAGAACAGTCACAAGATCCAAATAGTTAAAAAATCGTATTTCTTCAAATAATGCTTTCTAGGTAGCATTACAGAAAATTTAGGAATAGAGGCCTCATCCAACTCTGACTGACTCTACCTAGTGAATTAAAGAATGTTACGCACTGAACAGCCCTTTTCAGATTCTGTTTGATCCCTCTCTGAAAACCATGGTATCAACTGGGCATGGCCACCTAATGGAAGCACCTGTTGCCTTGTCATCTGAAAATCCTGCCTCTGTCCTAGGAATTCTGAATTTTTATAGGTGAATAAAGCTAAATTATGGGTTAAAAGAATTACAGTATTTCAGAATTTGAAGGATTTTTGAAGACTGTTTAACTCAAGCATCTCATTTGCCTAAATTTTAAAAATAAGAGGATAAGTAACTCCCCACAGGCCCCCCAGGGCTCAACAATGGCAGGAGGTTTACACCACGAAGGGTCTTTGACCCTTTCATGTTTTCTTGTGCTTTTCCCTCAGTACCTTTGGGATCTACTTTGTTCTGGAGATTTCAGTTTTGCCTTTCCAATATGACAAATCAGTCTTTTAATTTTTCAGGATAACGGGTCTGTGAAGAATTACCTTCACTTCAGCAGTTACACAAAAACCTCACGTGGGTTGAATGCATCCTTCCTTTAAGATATATATATGTGTATAAATAAAACATATAATACAACATATAATGTGTGTTATATATTATACATGTACATATCTAACATGTATATGGATAGCTAATATATATATAATGTACATGTTATGTGTGTTATATGATAACATGCATACTTGTATGTTATATAATATATATGTTATGTGTTATATATGTATAAATATATATTATATATAAAATACATATATGTATAAACTACATAACTATGTAGTTGTTACTTTTTTTCCTTAAGCTATTTTCCTCCCTGGAATAACCTTCAGCGTTATACTTCTGATCCCCTAAATCTCCACATCTCTCTCCCATTCGAGATCTACCTCAAATGCATACTCTCTTCCACGAAGTCTGCCCTAGTTCTTCCCTCAGCTAGAAATAAGAAGCCTTCCTTTTACACTCTTTATGGTTCAGCCAGTCGCACTTTGTATGTCCTGTGCTTATTCTAAAGTATGACGTTCAAATTTTTATCATAGTTATATACATATATCTCTTCTTTTCTAATAAACTCTGAACTTTGAAATAGTAAGATATGTCTGATTTACCTTTGATAACCTAAAATAGTCTTATATAATTAAGACTTTATGAATAAATATTTCTGGGATAAAGTCAGGTTTTCAGTTTTTGTCAGGGTACAATGAACCCCACCTCTATGTTCTGAGAATTTTAAAGATGATTTATTCCATGAACAGCTTTCCTAGTTTCTCTGGAAATTATCTAGAGATGACATTGTTCATTGTTCATTGATTAACTGTATTACGAACATAGTTAATCACTCAGGGGAAAGATCTCTCTTTCTTTGAATGAGAACTGTTTTCAGGTTTGCCTGGTAATCATGGTGTTGGATGGATTTACTTATCCTACACCTCCAGCCCTATCAACTCCTATCTGAATGTTCCACTCCAGTTAGACTCAATTCAAGTTCCGTTTTTTCCACAAAGCCTCAGTCTTCAGGGATCACTCAGTTTCAGGTTCCTTTAGCGTCCATTCTCTATGCCACTCATCACTGTAGACGTGGTATACCTGTGACTGTTGTTACTTAACTCATGTGGATTCGTTTTTTCCTCATGTATGTTATAAGCTACTGAAGAAGCAGGACCATGGGACACTCTCATATACTCCTGTAAACACTACCACTTAGCTCCGGGCAGCACAGAGAGGGAGTTCAGAAAATGTTTGTGATAATTCCCGCATGGAAGTACTGCGTAAGGCCAATCGCTACAACTATTTTCACAAGTTAAGTCTCCTCAACGCTTTGTGCCACAAGTTAATGTTAAAGTGAGTATACTGGCTGGCAGCTAATGTAAAGTTACGAGTCAAGTTTGAGCAGTGTAAATGCTTCTTCGTCATTCTTCATCGTCATTATTCGTCATCTATTGGCCATAATGCTGGTATAGGAAACCCATTCAGGAAGAGAGAACATGAAGAATGGTGTCAGAAAGATATTCCTGGAACCCATGCATCCTCATCTGGCAATAATAAATCTAGAGAGTGATTGTGTGGCTTCCAGAGTCACTTTGTAGCTTCCAAAGCTCTGTCAGTGTCTTATTGTGTCCTTTCCGTAGCATACAAGGCCTATCTCAGTTTGGCCCTAGCATGCTTTTCTAGTCTCATTCCAAGACACTCACGTAATCAAGATTATTGAAATGGATTATGTACCAACAATTCTGGTACATACCAACAACAGAGTATGTACCAACAACATAGTAAAAAGCTGTGAGAGCAGATTCTATTTATATTCCATTGTGTACTAAACACCAGGGATACAAAGATGAACAAACAGGCTCTTCTTAGCCTTCAGTTTCTCTTCTCCAGACCTGCTAAGGCCTGCCATGCCTTTGCTTCTCTGGTTCCTTGTTTAAAATTCCTTGTCACCTGCGTCTGCTGATTGAACTCCTACCCCTTGTATCATCTGTGACAGCTATCCCCCAACTCTTCTCCAAAGCAATATAAAGTTTTCCTCATTCTTCTCTTTACTTGTGTGTGTTTATCTGCTATAGCAGTTATCTCATTGTATTATGCAATACTGGATGAATATGTACAAGATGCTTTTGAGTGCAGGAAATAGAATAACCATCAAAAATTGGGCTGTATAGTAAGTCACTAAACTAATTCAAATAACAGCAGGTCTAGAAGGAGGCATTTTCAGGTGTGACAGCCCCATGACACGATAGGGATTCAGGCTCTTTCATTTTCTACCCTGCTATCTTTAGTAAATTAACTTTTAGTTCTTAGGTCTTTTGCCTCATGTTGCCAGATGATGATTGCAACTCAAGAACTCATTTCCTCACACAAATGTATTCTGAGGATAGGGAAGTGTAATTGTCTTCATATATCTCTCTCTCCTATTATATTTATTTATTTATTTTGAGACAAGAGTCTTGCTGTCACCCAGGCCGGTGTGCAGTGATGCAATCTCTGCTCACTGCAACCTCTGCCTCCCAAATTCTAGTGATTCTCCTGCCTCAGCCTCCTGAGTAGCTGGGACTACAGGCACATATCACCACAACTGGCTGATTTTTGTATTTTTAGTAGAGAAGGGGTTTTGCCATATTGCTGAGACTGGTCTCAAACTCCCGACTCAGGTGATCCACCCACCTCGGCCTCCCAAAGTGCTGGGATTACAGGCATAAGCCACCATGCCCAGCCTTATCTCTCTCCTTCTGTCGGGTGTATTAGTCCATTTTCACATTGCTGATAAAGACATACCAGAGACTGGGTAATTTGTAAAGAAAAAGATTTAATGGACTCACAGTTCCACGTGGCTGGGAGGCCTCACAATCATGGTGGAAGGTGAAAGTCATGCCTTACATGGCAGCAGGCAAAAAAAAAAATGAGAGCCAAGAGGAAGGGACAACCCCTTATTAAACCATCACATCTCGTGAGACTTACTCACTACCATGAGAACAGTATGAGAGAAACCACCCCTGTGATTCAGTGATCTCCCACTGGGTCCTTCCCACAACACAGGAGAATTATGGGAGCTACAATTCAAGATGAGATTTGGGTGGGGACACAGCCAAACTCTTATCATTCTGCCTCTGGCCCCTCCCAAATCCCCTGTTCTCACATTTGAAAACCAATCACGCCTTCCCAACAGTCCTCCAAAGTCTTAACTCATTTCAGCATTAACTCAGATGTCCACAATCCAAAGACCCATTTGAGACAAGGCAAGTCCTTTCTGCCTATGAGCCTGTAAAATGAAAAGCAAGTTAGTTACTTTCTAGATACAGTGGATGGATGTACAGGAATTGGATAAATACACCCATTCCAAATGGGAGAAAATTGGCCAAAATGAAGGTGCTAAAGGCCCCATGCAAGTCCAGAATCCAGTGGGGCTGTCAAATCTTAAAGCTCCACAGTGATCTCCTAGGACTCCATGTCTCCACATCCAGGTCACACTGATACAAGAGGTGGGTTCCCATCGTCTTGAGCAGCTCTGCCCCTGTGGCTTTGCGGGGTACAGCCTCCCTCATGACCGCTTCCATGGGCTGGCATTGAGTGGCTGTGGCTTTGCCAGGTGCACAATGCATGCTGTCAGTGGATCTACCATTCTGGGGCCTGGAGGACAGTGGCCCTCTTCTCACACCTCCACTAGGCAGTGCCCTATTGGGAACTCTGTGGGGGGGACTCCAACCCCACATTTCCCTTCTGCACTGCCCTAGCAGAGGTTCTCCATGAGGGCCCCACTCCTGCAGCAAACTTCTGCCTGGACATCCAAGGGTTTCCATCCATCCTCTAAAATCTAGATGGAAGTTCCCAAACCTCAATTCTTGTCTTCTTTGCACCCGTAGGCTCAACACCACATGGAAAGCTGCTAAGGCTTGGGACTTGCACCCTCTGAAGCCATGGCACAAGCTGTACCTTGGCCCCTCTTAGCCGTGGCTAGAGTGGCTGGGACACAGGATACCAAGCCTCTGCCATTTTTCTATGAAACCATTTTTTCTTCCTGGGCCTCAGGGCCTGTGATGGGAGGGGCTGCCGCAGAGGTCTTTGATGTGCGCTGGAGACATTTTCCTTCTCAAAGAGATTCTATAAATGAAAATGTGAATAATTATTCTAATTTGTTAGTATGAGCATAACTCTTTTGTGGTGAGTTGACATTAGATAAGACAAATACGTCTGAACTGAAATTTGTGATATTTTGCAAATTATCTGATGAAGATAATACACCTTTAATATAACTAGGGTCTGCTCACAGTTTTTACAGCAAGATGGTAAGTGGATGTTTTATTTTAGAGACGTCACCCATCTTGTTCGCCACATTACTTAGTATCAGTCAAATTTCAGTTAATCTATAAACAAGTCTCATGACTAGCATTACCTGCTTCAGAGTGGATTGGAAAACCATATCCCACTATTTCATTTGCTGTGTAAGGCTATTTTGTTGCAGGTGAAATAATTGAATGCCTTAACAGCAAGAACTTTTTATCTTGTTTAGAAAACTTGTTTGGCAAATGTCCTCCAGAAATTAAGTTTTCTTTGTTGTTGAGTGGGGGGGAAAAATAACCCTGTTACTCCTCTGTTCTCACCTCACAACAATCAACACAGATGATTTCTGTGACCGGCTCTGTGGGGGATTTTCCCTTACACCAGCGAGCAGTCAATTCTGTAGCAGATGCCAGCTGGGTAGCCTCCGATTCCGTTCCAATACTATCTGCCTGGATACAGTATCAGATCCAACAGGTTGAACACTCAGTCCCACAAGACTGCCCGCAGCTTGTCAGTCAAAAGACCCCATTTGTTTTACCTGTGCTTCTAACCAAGCAGCTAGAAATCAGGGTTCCCACAGTCCCCTCCCGGGGCTTGTTTAATTTGCCAGAGCAGTAAACAGAACTCAAGGAAATACTTAGGGTTACCATTTTATTAGGATAGAGATGAAGAGCTGCGTCGGGGAGGTATGGGAAGAGGTTCAGAGCTTCCACACTCAGTCCTGAGTTCTCCGCCCTCAGAATGTCCAGCTTCTCAGCTCTCCAGATGTTCTCAGAATCCAGTGCTTTGGGGTTTTACGGAGGCTTCATTACATAGGTATGATCGATTCAATCAGTCGTACCTATGCAATGGTTGTGATGGTTAAGCCACTGGTGATCAGCTTAACCGTCAGCCCCTGTTCCTTCTCTGGAGGTTGGGGGTGGGGCTGACAGTCCCAACCCTCTGACCCTGCCTTGATCTGACTTCAGGTGACCAGCCCCATCCTGAAGCTCCCTAGGGGGCTGCCAGCCACCAGCCAACTCATTAGCATAGAAAAGCACATCACTGTATTTCAAGGATTTTAGGAGCTGTATGCCAGGAAGCTAGGACAGAGACCAAATGTCTGTTTCACAATATCACGGTCATATTTGTGTAAGTTGATAGTCATCCAGCAAGCATTTATTGAGAACCTGTAGGGCATGACTCAGGACTTAGTACAATAAAAATACATGGTTGCTCTCTGGATTACAGGAGTGTGAGCTAGTTAAATAGATAAGACCTAAACAATCAAAATAACTTCAAACAGTACAGGGGGCCCTACCTATTCAAAGAGATCCCCTAGTTTCATTATATTTCTCTGATGGGTGAAATGAGGATCTTTGGTCTATGTGCAGCATTATTTGGTTTGGTATGTTGTATGAGATGACATAAAATCTTAAGGTACATTCCATTTTATAATAAAGCTGCCAAATGAGAAATCACAATAATAATGCAAGAAAAGAGTATGCAAGGGAAGTCTTGTGAAGCTGTACCTTCGAGCATAGGTAGGACAGTGTTGGGCAAGAAACTAGGTTCTGAGGAAATCTGGATCCAGAAATGTGATGATGTGTTTGGCAGCTAGTGAGAAGACTGGGCTGACCAGGCAGACTTGTATTGGACCACAGAGAGCAGTAAGGTACATAGGGGGTTAAGAAAAAGTCATGAAGGGCCTTTCATTTAGGGCAATAATCAATAAATGTTAAACTGACCTGAACAGACTGAGATGTTAGGCTTTATACTCTGACAGGTTAGTTTTCAAGATATTCCAAATACCTAACCATTCCACAGTGAAGAAGGCCAGGAGCCAGGCTGGAGCAGGTTGATGTAATGCTTATTCTAGACAAAGACTATTCTATTCTCACTGAACAGGTGGGGGACCATTTCATGTGTGTGGGTATAAAGCTGGGTGAAGCCCAGACCTACTCATGATTATCATGGTCAAACTTGCCAACGTGGAGGTATCAATTCCAGTTTATTAGAGACTGACAGTTGTCAAAGTGTGGTCTGTGGACCCTAAGATAGCCCCAAGACTTGGGGGTCCACCTTTTCACTTGTTGACATTTGTACTAATGATTCGAAAGCAATGTGGGGGAGCCTGCCGGCAGATTAGTATGAACAGGCAGTGGCCCTTAATTGTAGTAGTGAGACAAGATCGCTCCCTTGAGCCCCTTCACGGGCGGGTACTGGAGTGGCTCATTTCACTCAGCCCGCCGCTGGCCACTCCTTGTAGGAGGGAGTGTACAAATGAGCAAGCAGGTATCGGAACAGGAGCGAACAAACGCTGCAGCCAACCAGTCGCTCCTCTCTGGTGGGAGCAGGCTCTGTGCGGGCCCTGCAGCAGCGTCCAAGCGTATTACAACCAGTGCTCTTTAAGCTCTGCCCTCCGGGGACAGCCAAGTGCCACCCAGCTCAGTGGAGGGTCAGGGTGGCAGCCGCTGCCCTCTTGGCACTTGGGTTCTTGACCGGTGTGAGGAAGAATCAGGTCATACAAACTGTTTGAAAGGTGATGCATGCAGAAGACTTCATGGAGCACTGGGCGGCTCTCAGCAGAGAGGGAGGCTGGAAAGGGGATGGGAAGGTGATCTTTCCCCGAAGCCTGGCTGTCTCCCACCAGGCCCCTCTCCAGGCTGCACCGTCTGAAGTTAGCTGCATCTGCCCGTAGTCTCCAATGCCCAGTTGCTTCTCTGCTTGCCGCTCAGCTGCTTGTGTTGCTCTGCCAGCTAGGTCTTTGATGGGCCCAGGATAGGGGCAGGGGCAAGCCAAAAAGGCAACGTTTGGGTGAAAAAACAGGGTCAGCTGTTTCCATGTAGGGCCACAGATCCAGGCTGAGCTTAAGGGTGGGGTTTAGATGGGAGCCCAGTCCTTCTGTATCACTAGGAGTTAATGGATTTTTTACCACCACATTCTTGCAGGAAAAGAAAACTACTTTCTGTTATGAATATCTTCGAGGAAGCAGCAAAATTAATTTTAGCAAATCTCAAGCCTTTACTGCCCATCTTTTTTGTATTCTGTGTGATGAAATGGGAAGTATGCATAAAGCACTTGAATCATTGTTTGAGGTGCACGTTGAACTAGCTGCTTTTTCATGGAACACCGTCTGAAAGAATGCCGGAGAGACTCTGGTTATTCAGACTTGGCATTTGGCACTTCCTCAAAAAAGTGAACTTACTGACCATGTCACTTCGAGGAAAACAATGGACAGTACTTGTTGCCAGTGATAAAATTCAAGCTTTCAAGTGAAAGTTAAAATACTGAAAAGCTTGTAGCTAACACCATAGCATTGACATCTTCCCAATACTTATTTTTCTCATAATAACAAAAGTGATTTTCGAACGTGGTACAATTAAATGTGTCCATGTTTTGAAGATCTGCATAACTCTATTAATCAGTATTTTCTAAATGACCAGTGAATGATATTAAAAATCACCCATGGGGAAAAGATTTATCAAAGTTCAAGATACACCAATGAATTTTAACAATATAAACATTTTACCGAAAGGTTTCAGATTTTTAATGAAATAAACCTTGAGTTTTCGTGTCGTGTCAAAAAAGAAAATCCATAATTATCTGAAAAGACTATTAAAATATTTTTCCCTTTTTTTTTTTTTTTTTGAGGCGGAGTCTCGCTCTGTCGCCCGGACTGGAGTGCAGTGGCCGGATCTCAGCTCACTGCAAGCTCTGCCTCCCGGGTTTACGCCATTCTCCTGCCTCAGCCTCCCGAGGAGCTGGGACTACAGGCGCCCGCCACCTCGCCCGGCTAGTTTTTGTACTTTTAGTAGAGACGGGGTTTCACCGTTTTAGCCACGATGGTCTCGATCTCCTGACCTCGTGATCCGCCCGTCTCGGCCTCCCAAAGTGCTGGGATTACAGGCTTGAGCCACCGCGCCCGGCCCTATTTTTCCCTTTTCTAACTACACGTCTGTATGAGACCAATTTTCTTCATAAGCTTCATCCAAAACAACGTGTCACAACAGATTGAACGTAGAAACAGGAGAATTCAGCTGTCTTTTATTAAGCCAAATATTAAAGACATTTGTAAAAATGTAAAACATAGCCACGCTTCTCACTAACTTTTTGGTTTTTTGCTTTGGAAAGTACAGTTACTTTTGTTTTTAAAAGTTCCTAAAAATAAATAAATAAATAAATAAAAAGTTCCTTATGTTAACATGCAATGGGCTTTTATTTTAATTAGCTAATAAAGACTTTAAATTTTCAGTAGATATAACCCACACAGACAAAAACTCTTTGAGATTCTCAATTTTAAAGTATAAAGGGGTTTTAAGACCAAAAAGCTTCAGAACTACTGTCTTAGACCCATATGAAAACAGTTGCCTTATCATTAAATTCACTTCTGCAGGATATGCTTCCATTTGGCCTTTCTCTGTGTGAAAATGTTACTTTCTCTGATCATAACCAAAGAAAGCACATCAGAATACAAGAGAGTAAAGATGATGTGATTATAGGGAATTCACTGTAATTTACTAAAAAAGCGGAATCTTTAACATATTTTAACACTTTATTATTAATAATAAATAATTACATCAAATCTCACAACTAGTTGTAATGTCTCAGTGTCGTTTGTGGTACGTGCTTGAAATCTTTTTCCCCAGACACTGGAGAGCCATTTGGTGGCTTTCTAATCAAATCAGCCTAAGTGGCCCAGCTGGAGGCCAGGGCGGAGGGACGTGAGGAGCCTCAGCTAGCCACTGGAAAACACAGACAGCAGTGAGCGCCTGCCAAGAAAGGCTTTCTCTGGTTAACTTTTTTTCACCAGCACCATTCTTCTGTGATCTTTGTTGCCAGCGATACGAAATATAACAGGTATTGTTTCATATGAGGTCACATATAACAAGTATTATTTCATATGAGGTCTTCAGGTAGTCTTTATAGAAAATATGGTAATACAAATAAAACGTAGTACCTAGAGAGATTTGAAATTGAGGTCAAGGCCACAAGATGTGATGGACCTATCCGTTAGTACTTAGTGGAGATCCTACAAAGACTAGTAGAATTGTGAATTTTAAATATGAAAGAGACTGGTAGGAGTCCCAGATCCAAATCTCCCATCTCCTAGATCCCATTCTCCAAATCCTTCATTATCCCCAAGATGATCCTTAGAAAGGTACAGAATCTCCCCAAATGGAAAGAGTAAGTGGCAAAGTAGGGCCTGGATGCCAGGGCCATGGTGCTGAGTCCAGTGCTCAGACGGCTATCTGGAAAGGCTTTGATCCCTCTCTAGCCTTTGTCTGTAGGAGGAATTAACGGGAATTTACTCCTGGGCTGCACTCCCATGGAGGACTGAGGGTATTAGCAAAATTTTCCACTGCACATCTGCAAGCTTTGGTGA
Organism: Trachypithecus francoisi; assembly: GCF_009764315.1. Taxonomy (NCBI): domain Eukaryota; kingdom Metazoa; phylum Chordata; class Mammalia; order Primates; family Cercopithecidae; genus Trachypithecus; species Trachypithecus francoisi. The sequence continues at coordinate 1,306,922 of NW_022681461.1, forward strand.
AGGTAATTGCTGTGGTCTCGCTTGGCCCTGTCCCACAGAGCCATCCGATCAGCAGCCCCCAGGGAGACGGCGTTCCTGTGTTTCTGTCTGTAGCACATGGCATTCACCTGCTCCCCCCAGTGCTGCCACTTCGCATCATTTTAGATAGATGGGTTTCCTGGACAGTGAGTCCCTCCTGTAAGTCATGCTGAATTTCCACAAGCAGCTTCTATCAGATTTAATTTGATAAGTGTTTATTTGAAGAGATACTTCCATTATTCTTTAAAAAAAAAAAAATTAAAAATTAAAATAACGGCTCAGGACAGCCAGTATGAAGTTGTCCTTTTGTGGCTCACTCAGAAAGCAAAGCACCATTGAAAAAGAGTTTAGCTGGATTATATAATAAGTATTACTCCTTCTAGGAAGAGAGCAGACCGATGGCTAAAAACTTTCATCTCCCTCTCTCCCCAGAAAAGGTTTTGGATTTGAATACAAATGCTGTTGTTTTTTTGAGATTAGAACATCATTTTTAAACATAGGCAGAAAATTTGACTCTTCCATTTGTGGTGGGTCCTCTGACCAACTGGCTTTTCTGCAGATGGTTAAGACAATTCAGGGATAGCTCATAGTTGCCTTAGGTTCTTTTTGAGTATTGGAAAACTGCGTTTACAGTAATGTTTTCTATCTCCAGGCACAAACCTTGAGTGATTTTGAGGATTTTCATACTTAAGCAAAAATCCTGAAATTTTTTATTGTTTTATCTGCTTTGTGGCAGAGTTGGCATGATCAGGTGGATATGAGGGCTTGTGGCCACACGGTGTGCCCATGTGTGATGACCTTAGAGTGTCTTGTGAAGCTCAGGAACAAGGTGTACAAAGAGCTGTCCGGGGATGGGCAGATCCTTTTTGACCTTAGAATCAGAACTTTTAATTAAGCCTTCTACTCTAGCTTCTCAGTGGGTCAGAGCCATCAGAACCTTCCAGTGGCTTTGAAGATCTCCTCCTTGTTTCCAGTTTTCTCACTGACTCATCAGGCCTAATCGTCTGGTTGTGGAAGAGTTAGTGTAGCTGTTCAGCAGGCACTGCTCTGTGTTCTGTTTGCTCCATGAGGTATATTCTGGAGAAGCCAGCCCAGTACATAGGTCCATTCCACACTTGCTTAATAAAAGATTTCACTACTTCCACGTAGCCTCCTGTGGGCAGCTGTCAGGCTGTTCTGCCTCCCTGTGCACCATCCTCACAAGCTTTCTCTGCAACTTGGAGTATACAGATGAGCAGGGGAGAATGAATCAGATTCTGTCTGCAGATTATCAGCAATAGCTGTGTCTCCAGGAATTCACCCAGAGATTTAGAAAGATGCAGAGATTACTGAATGTTTCTCCTGCGGAAATGGGAACTAGAGGCTGTTCTTGATTGCATTTGAAACTCACTCTCCTCGATTGTAACTTTTTTTGCCTCGTTTGTTACAGTGTATGGAAACGATTCCTCCCTATCACCTTTTTTCACTTCTTTGCTATTCCTACCTAGGTACCCTCTACAGTTCTTTAATAACTTACCTCCAAAATTACTTTTTACTTGGAGAATATTAATAGAGGGTTTCTTTTTTCTTAAACATTCTCTGAGCAATTCTAGTGCAGTCTTCTACTATATAAAGATAGATTCCATATGTAGCTGAGTAAATAGAAAACTGCTAATTTAATCATGTGGCCGTGAGGTAGGGAGAAATCTTCCTTATGTTTTTAAGGACTGACATCAAAGATAGCTGTCTGCAAAGTTGTTAAGAGTTGATTTTGTTTTACTTACCCTTGCATATGAAAAATCTTAACTTTTTTCAGTTGAGCCTTTCAATAAATATCATTTCAATGAAAATAATGCAACTTGGTGTAGATCTAATGCCTTGAAATACACAGAATACACTTGGTTCAGAAGAAAAAGAGTATTATCAAAGTTCATTTGAATGTTTCATACTGTCGGTCTAGGTGAAGATGAGGAACTTTTCTGCTCTTAACCAGTATATCCCTAAAACTTGGTCATAAGAAGCCAGTGATCGTAAGAAGCCAGTTATAGAGGATGATGGATAGTTAGCAGGTCCAGGGTGGACTCGTTCTGGCTACTCTGGAAGAAGAAACTTTTCCCTACCAAAGTGCCTTCTTGTTTGTTATCATCCTAATATATAGGCGTTCCTTGTTTCAGTGTACTTCATTTGATTGCGCTTTGTAGATAAGGCCTTTTTTTTTTTTTTTTTTTTTTTTTGAGACGGAGTCTCGCTCTGTCGCCCAGGCTGGAGTGCAGTGGCCGGTTCTCAGCTCACTGCAAGCTCCACCTCCCGGGTTTACGCCATTCTCCTGCCTCAGCCTCCCGAGTAGCTGGGACTACAGGCGCCCATCACCTCACCCGGCTAGTTTTTTTTTTGTATTTTTTAGTAGAGACGGGGTTTCACCGTGTTAGCCAGGATGGTCTTGATCTCCTGACCTTGTGATCCGCCCGTCTGATAAGGCCTTTTTTACAAATTGAAGTTTTGTGACAACCCTGCTTCGCACAAGGCTGTTGGCATCATTTTCCCAACAGCGTGTGTTCCCTTTGTGTCTCTGAGTCACACTTTGGTAGTTCTCACAATATTTTGAAGTTTTTCCTTATTATTATATCTGTTAGGGTGATCCACAGATCACGTGCGTGATCTTTGACGTTCCTGTTGTAATTGTCTTGAGCACCAACTGCACCCATTCAAGATGGCAAACTTAATAAATGTGTGTGTTCCGACTGCTCCACCAGCCAGCCATTTTCCCTCTCTCCCTCTCTTTAGACCTCCCCCTTCCCTGAAATGCAACAGTATTGAAGTTAGGCCAATTAATAATCCTACAATGGCCTTTCATTGTTCAACTTTAAAGGAAGAGTCTTACATCTCTCACATCAAAAGCTAGAAATGATGAAGCTTCATTAGAAAGGCATCTCAAAAGCCAAAATAGGCTGAAAACTGGGCACCTGTGCCTAACAGCCAAGTTGTGAATGCAAAGGAAAGTTCTGGAAGGAGATTAAAAGTGCTACTTCAGTGAACACACAAACGATAAGAAAGTGAAACAGCCTTATGCCTGATGTGGAGAAAGCTGTAGTGGTCTGGGTCAAAGCTCAAACCAGCCATAATATTCCCTTAAGCCACAGCCTAATCCAGAGCAAGGCTCTAACGCACTTCAATTCTGTGAAAGCTGAGAAAGGTGAGAAAGCTGTAGAAGAAAACATTTGAAGCTAACAGAAGTTAATTCATGACATTTAAGCTAAGAAGCTGTCTCCATAGCATAAAATTGCAAAGGTGAAGCAGCAAGTGCTGATGTAGAAGCTGCAGCGAGTTACCCATAAGACCTAGCTAGGATTGCTGATGAAGGTGGCTACACTAAACAATAGATTTTCAGTGTAGACAAAACAGCCTTCTGTTGGAAGATGTCATCTAGGATTTTCATAGCTAGGGAGGAGAAGTCAGTGCCTGGCTTCAAAGGACAGGCTGACTCTCTTGTTAGGGACTAGTGCAGCTGGGGAATTTAAGGAGAAGCCAGTGATAATTTACCGTTTGGAAAATCCTGGGGTCCACAAGGATTATGCCAAATCTGTTCTACCTGTGCTCTATAAATGGACCAGCAAAGCCTGGATGACAGCCCGCCTATTTACAGCATGGCTTACTGAATATTTTATGCCCACTATTGAGACCTGCTACTCAGAAAAAGAAGATTCCTTTCAAAATATTGCTGCTCATTGACAGTGCATCTAGTCACCCAGGAGATAGATGGAGATGTACAAGGAAATGAATGTTGTTTTCATGCCTGCTAACACAGCATTTATTCTGCAGCCCATGGATCAAGAAGTAATTTTGGCTTTCTTACTTAAGAAATACAGAGCCAGGCACAGTGGCACATGCTTGTAGTTCTACCTACTTAGGAGGCTGACCTGGAAGAATCACTTGAAACCAGGAGTTCAAGACCAGCCTGGTCCACTTGGTGAGACCCCATCTCTAAAAATTAAATTTGAAAAGAAAGAACATAAGTTTCATAAGACTATAAATGGTATCAATAATGATTTCTCTGGTGGACCTGGGCAAAGTCAGTTGTTAAGCTTCTGGAAAGGAGTCACCATTTTAGATGCCATTTAAAACATCTTTGATTCATGGGAGCATGTCAGAATATCTGTATTAACGGAAGTTTGGAAGAAGTTGATTCCACCCCTCATGGATGACTTTGAGAGATTCAAGACTTTAGTGGGGGAACTAACTGCAGATGTGGTGGAAACAGCAAGAGAACCAAGAATTAGAGATGGAAGCCTGAAGATGGAACTGAACTGCTTCAATCTCGTGATAAAACTTTAATAGGTAAGGAATTGCTTCTTACGGATGAGCAAAGAAAGTGGTTTCTTAAGATGGACTCTATCCTAGTGAAGATGCTGTGAACATTATTGAAATAGCAACAAAGAATTTAGAATGTTACATAAACTTAGTTGATAAAGCAGTAGCATAATGTACGCACACCTAATAGACTACAATATAGTGTAAGCATAATTTTTATATGTACTGAGAAACCAAAAAATTTGTGGTGGTGGTCCAGGACCAAATCTACCATAGTAAGTTGTAATTGTCACTACAATAGCAACTGCACTGCAGCATTATTTATCTTGTACCATTTATTGTGAAAGATTGACTACTATTTTAATGAAACAGACTTTTCTAACGAGCACTAAAATGTTTATAAAGCAGATATGGTGTTTCAAAAAACAAGAATATTTGAAAACTATACCAATGGCGCTGCTGCTTGAAACAGTGGTTTTTCAACTCTTTCTGGCCACATACACCTTTAAGAACATGATTAAAGCCATGGGCTCTTTTTTTTTGAAAAAATGTGTTCATACTCAAATGTGTAAATACAGCTTCAGGGGATTCGTAGATAACGCTTTCTGAAGTCCCTGAAGCCCATCTCCTGAACATTTGGAGGGTCAGACCCCCACTCTCCTTGCCAGTGAGAAACAGTTAATGGCCCCCTCAAACATGTCTGTTGACTCATTTCTGGAACCTATGAATACATGACATTACCCAGCAAACACGAAAAGGAATTAAGGTTGTAGATGCAATTTAGGTTGAATCAGCTGACCTTGAGATGGGTCAATTGGATGTATGCAGTAAAGGATGTTAATTAATTAACCCACTTTGATCCTGGATTATCTGGATGGGCCCAATCTAGTCACATTAGTTATTAAAAGCAGAGCACCTTTCCTGGCTGTGGTGAGAGGGTGATGTGACTCTGAAGAACAGAGAAGAAGGGTTGCTAGCTTTTGAAGGGGACCACAAGACAAGGATTGTGGGCAGCCACCAGGAGCTGGAAAAGCAAAGAAATTCATTATCCCAGAGCCTTCAAAAAGGGATGCAGCCCTGCCAACATCTTGACTTTAGCTTAGTGAGACCCATGTCAAGCTTCTGACCTACAGAAGTATGAGACAATGAATTTATATTGTTTAAGCCACTAATTTTGTGCTACTCTGTTATGGCAGCATAGGAAACTAATCCAGCACACTGCCGCCAACCCATACATAGTTTATACATGTAACCTTTAGAGCTTTCATTCAGAATAAGCCTAAATGGTACATTGATTCCTAAAATCTATTTTTAATGTAACTATTTTGTTTCACAGCCTTGTTTCAGCAAAATGTTAAAAGCTGCCTGCTAAAATGGAAATATGAAACTAGATAGATTTTTAAAAATAAAAGATAGCTGTTGAGCCCATCTTAAATAAGAATGATTTTCCTGGCCAGCTGCGGTGGCTCACGCCTGTGATCCCAGCACTTTGGGAGGCTGAGGCAGGCAGATCACAAGGTCAGGAGATCGAGACCATCCTGGCTAACACGGTGAAACCCCGTCTCTACTAAAAATACAAAAAAATTAGCCGGGCGTCGTGGCGGGCGCCTGTAGTCCCAGCTACTCAGGAGGCTAAGGCAGGAGAATGGCATGAACCCGGGAGGCAGAGCTTGCAGTGAGCCGAGATCAGGAGACAGAGTGAGACTCCGTCTCAAAAAAAAAAAAAAAAAATTTCCTTTTATTATTACCTAAAAGAATCAGATTTTAAAATGTGGAATGTTTGGCAAAAATTAAAGATCCACATGTCTAATAACTATGGTTGCAAAAACTGAGTTTTCCTAAAGAAGTTACGAAACTGATTTAAGAAAACTGTATCTGTATACATGTGAGCTTTTCAATGCTGCCAGGGTCATAAAGACCCAGAGTAAACAAGTAAATAATTGACAATTGCCATTCCTTGGCATGATTTCTCTATGGCTTCAGAAATTGCAAAATATGAGAATGGAATTTTCTTGGTTGGCCCAGTTCCTTCTCTCTCTGCTTACTCCCTTTACCTTAAGGTAAGCAATATCATCTCATCTCATAGTAATGAATCATTATTTCTTGGGGGTGTGCTAGGATGATGAGTCTTTGTATTAGGAACTTTTAGTGTTCATTTTGTTTTGTGATGGAAAATAAATGCATGAAATCTCTTTCAAACTTTAACAATTAACATTTTTCTTTCTATTAATGTTTTAAGATACAATTTTTTTCTTTTTTTTTTTTGAGAAGGAATCTCACTCTGTTGCTAGCTGGAGTGCAGTGATGTGATCTCGGCTCACTGCAACCTCCGACTCCCTGGCTATTCTCCTGCCTCAGCCTCCCGAGTAGCTGGGGTTACAGGCACTCACCACCACTCCCAGCCAGTTTTTGTATTTTTGGTAGAGATGGAGTTTCACCATGTTGGCCAGGATGGTCTCGGTCTCCTGACCTCATGATCTGCCCGCCTTGGCCTCCCAAAGTGCTAGGATTACAGGCATGAGCCACTGCACCTGGCCCAGTTACAATTTTTTAAAATATATTTTTAAGGAAAGTACTTTTAACATTACTGATACAAAGCCCTGGTTCAACCTGACCACCTGGCATTTTGTGTTTGTCCATCTGAACCAAGTAGCTTTTGAAGATGTCAGTTTTCCTTAGAAATGGTTCGTTACTAAAGAACATACACTTGTTTTTGTCAGTTTCAATAAAATGAACCGGAATATAAGTTATAGAGGAAAATGTCTCATACAAAAAAGAAAAAAGATAATATATCATATTTTTTTAAATGGCTTGTTACTTTTAAATCCCTTAAGGGTAGGGGGAATAATCTTTGTATTTATAAATATCTTTGTGTCTCAAATGCATAGCATGTTGGCAGGAATGTAATAGGTGCTTAGTAAATACTTGTGGAATTAAAAGCCATTCCTTGCCCACATTCATTGAATGTATCACTGCTTCAATCCCATTGAACTTCTATTAAAAAGAAAAAAACCAGGCACCGTGGCTCACTGTATAATCCCCACACTTTGGGGAGGTTGAGGCAGAAGGATTGCTTTTGAGTCCGGGGTCTTGCTGTGTTACCCATGCCAATCTGGGCAACATAGCAAGACCCTGTGTCTATAAAACGATACAAAAATTAGCTCGGCCTGTGGACTCACGCCTGCAGTCCCCGCTACTCGGGAGGCTGAGGTGGGAGGATCACTTGAGCCCAGGAGTTTGAGACTGCAGTGAGCTATGGTTGCACCACTGCACTCCAGCCTGCACAGAAGAGCAAGACCCTGTCTCAAAAAAAAAAAAAAAAGTATATCAATAGCAAGAATCTAATGAATTCTAGTAGTCTTTGTATGTCTGAGAAGTTCTTACATGATAGTTTAACTGGGTATAGAATTCTAGGTTGACAGGTTTTTTTTTTTTCTCTGCATGTTGAAGATACCCCTTTTTCTTTTGGTGGATAGGATTGTGATGTTAATGAGAAGCCTGATGTTAGTTTGGCTTTTGTTTGTTGGTTGGTTGGTTGTTTTCCTGAGACATGGTCTGGCTCTGTCACCCAGGCTGGAATGCAGTGGCACGATCTTGGCTCACTGCAACTTCTGCCTCCTGGGCTCAAGCCATCCTGCCACCTCAGTCTCCAGAGTAGCTGGGACTACAGGGGCATGCCACCACAGCAAGCTAGTTTTTGTATTTTTTTTGTAGAGAAAAGGTTTTTCCACATTGCCCAGGCTGGCCTTGAAATCCTGGGCTTAAAGCAATCTGTCTGCCTCAGCCTCCCAAAGTACTGGGATTACAAGTGTGAGCCACCGTGCCTGGCCTAATTTGGCATTTCTTTGTAGGATGTGTTATCCTCTTTCTCTGGTAGTTTTTAAGGTATGCCCTTTATCTGTGATATAACAAAATACAGATTTATTTTCATTTTTCCTACTAGGGATTCTTTCTCCTTTTTCAGTTTGAGGGATTCCTGTCTTTTACAGGTCTCTGGCATTATCTCTTCCATTTTCTCCATTCTCTCCTTCTGGCATTTTAGAAACTTTGGTATGTCTTCTGTCTCTTAACTTCCCTATTTTTTTTAGTCTCTGCACTTCATTCTGAGTAATTTTATCCTTCCAGTTTATCAACTGCAGTGAGCTGTGATCATGGCACTGCACTCCAGCGTGGGTGACAGAGTGAGACTCTGTCATGGGTTTATTTATTCATAAATGAATATCTTTTCAGATTGCTTTATTATAGGTAATACCTCAAATTTCAGTTCTTATAGTTGTTACATATGCTCGATTTCATGATGGTAGGTTTTATATGTTCTTTGTAATTTTTGTCTGAACGCCTCCTGTTTTCATTGGAATCAAAAGCATTCTCTGGCTTTTGGCAGTCTGCCATGGTATATTTTTTATTCACCCCGATTGAGATCTGTGGTTTTCACTAGTTCTGGACAAATTGTTTATGTTGATTTTCAGCTTCGAGTTCCCATACCACCAGGTGGTACAAAATCACATTCCACACGTGGCACTGGCTGGGCATTCCTGTTTGTTGCCACTGATTCTTTCTATCTAGAGTAAGAAAGGGGCCTGCTTCTAGCCTGTGTCCCAGGTTTGGCTTTCCTGGCTTTAATTTGCAAATTTGACTCCTCATTCCTGTTTTGTGTTTCTTTGTTGTTTAGTGCAGGGAGTTAAACCGTTTCCATCTCCCCTCTCCACATGAGTGCTGTAGACTATAACTTAGGGACCGACCCTACTAGGGCTGCTGAGCTTCAGCTCCCGCTCACCATTGTGGGACTTCCTTGTTTGGGGCGCCTCGACATTCTGCTTTCTTACTTTTGAGCTCCAATGTAATTTTGTTGTTGTTACTGTTAAATTGTATTTAGCATTTCTCTTTTTGGAATAGGATGAGGACTTTCTACCTATTCATACTGTATCATCTTGTCAGGAAAACTGGGACTATATATAAAGTTTATTTTTCTTGACTCACTGTCAGTAAAATTTATGTTAGGCAATTCATGGTCTCTGTAAAAGGATTATGATTCCATCTATAATTCAGCCAACTGTAGTTAGCATCTCAAAATCACTAAATATTCTTGCAACCCAGCAGAGGTTGAAATAAATGTAAGATTTATGGTTTCTTATTTATTTATTACATAAAGATTGCTATTTTTTACATGTATCCATTATATAAAATTAGACAACTGAAAGACTGCTTAATAATTTTGCAATTATTAAATTAGAAAATTTTAGATATCCCATGTTTATGCCATAGTGTATATAATCATTAATTTTTATCCTTCTTTGGTATAGTAGATATCAACATATGTATCAGTATACCCAAGTCTTGACAATGGAAATAACATGTTATTGCCAATACTTTTATATCTTAAAGGTATAAAATAATTTTTTCCTGTGTCATTTTCTTAAAGACCTAGGTTAACATCTTCTGACATTGATGTCAGGTGGAGAATGTGATTTAGTTCATTATAAAGAGTGTGACATTCTCGTTATTTGACCAACAGTGACTATGTTTTCAGACATAGCTTTTGTTTCCTTTCTTTTTTTCAGACATATAAAGAAAAGGTGGATGCAAATACATTGCCACACACAAAGAAAGGCCAGCAACCAAGTGAAGGCAGCATTTCACTTCCTCTTTATATTTCACACCCGGTGAGCCAAAAGAAGAAAAACGTCTACCGTACAAACCAGACCACCTTCATAATTGGAGAAACACCAAAAGGAATCCGCAGGTACATTGTCTCTGACAACACTAGACTTGAAGAATAATTCTGAAAAGAAATGTAGCTCGGTAGTAAAATATACAAATATTTGGATTATAACCATAACTGACATCTGAATATTTCAGAAAAATCTGAATTTCAAAAATAAATTGCAAATGTTTTAGATGTTGTTAGAAGGCTAATCCCTGAATTGATTACCATAAAAAGGGAAAGCATGTTACACAAAGAAATGAAATAGTTAAGTACATTTTATTCATTCAGTCAATGAATATATTTTGAGCACCTAATATATGCCCAGGCATTGTGCTGAGTCTTGAATATACAGTGTAAAAAAGGACAGACGTAGAGCCTCCAGTACAGAGGAATGGGGCTGGCATCAAACCATAAAGTTTTAAAAAGTAAACCTACAAATAATTATAAAATGGTGTGTTATAAGAAAAAAGAGAAAGAGTATAATAGAATGGGGAGGGGACATGGAACCACCTTTCTTTTGGGAAGTCAGGGAAGACTGTCTACACAGGTAGCGTTTGTGTTACGAGCTGAAGGATAACCATGCAAAGAACCAGAGTAGGAGCATCTCCAAGGAGGGAAGAGGTTTGGTGTGGTCAAGGAGCTAAGAGAAGACTGCTGACCTTAGTGCAGACTAAACCAAGCAGAGAGTAGCATGAGATGGAGGGTAGAGACACAGGCAGGGCTGGAGCATGCCACCCCTTGGAGGCGACAGAAAGACTTTGGATTTTGTTCCAAGTGCAGTGGAAAACTGTTGAAGATTGGCACGATCTGATGTATCTTTTTGAAAGATGGTTCCAGCTTCCCTGTGGAAGAGGGCAGAATGAACAAGGGTAGATGAGAAGGAACTCAGTGATGGGGGTTTGCACCAGAGTGGTTGCCGTGAGGATAGAGCCAAGTGGATGAATTCAATTTGGTGACGGACTGGTTCGGGAAAGAGAGAGAACAAGATTACTTCTTTCTGTCTTGAGCAACACAGTGGAGGTACTGAATGGGGAAAACCAGAGAGAAACAAGTTCAGAGAGGAAAAAAAATCAAGAGTTCCCTTTTGCTCATATGAAATGTGACATTCTGTGGAAAGGTTCAATAGGCGATGTATGTATGAGCTACTTCTGGTTTGGGGATTAAAGGTTTAAATTTGGGAGTCATCAGCATAGAGTTTATAAATGGTCTTCAGAACTGTGAGACTATGTGAGCAACCTAGGAACAGAGCACAGAGAGGAGGAGAGAAGCCCCAGGACACAGACGGGAGGCAGCAGTTCCTCCTGGAGGAGGTGTAAGAGGCACAGTGTCAGGTCCTGAAGTCCAGTGAGAGGGTCTTAAAAGGAAGGAGTTCTTAACTTTATCAAATACCGCTGAGAACCAGAAGCAGATGAAGTGGGAAACTGCCCACTGGAGGTAGTAGCAGAGCACTCAGCAGGCACCTTGGCAGGAGCAACCTGGGAAGCAGTGCGCAGGCCCTGGCGGGAGGTGGCAGGTGCTGTACGTTTGGATGGAAGCGGTGGGCAAGCCCTGGTGGGAGGTGGCCAGCGCTGTAAGTTCAGATGGAAGCAGTGGGCAGGTGCCGGCTGGTGGGAGGTGGCCGGAGCTATAAGTTTGAACGTAAAAAGTAGCAGCAGCCGGAGGGCATTGTGGGTCTTAGAGTTGAGATAGCAGAACCTGTTGTGTGTTGCGGGAAAAGACTTGCAGGAAAAAAAGAGATCATGTCAGAGAGGTGAAAACAGAAAGAGGGAGGGCCTGGAAGCAGTGGAGGGCGGTACCCAAACCACAGGCCATGGTCTGGCCTTTGAGAGGCCTTGAAAGAGAAGGGACAAATAGAGGCACAGATGTGACATGTTCTCAGTGAATTGAGAACTGAAGCCCTAAGTTCAGAAAGAGAAAGATGTAGGGAGAGAGAAGTTAGGAAACAAATAATTTATGAAGTAGGAAAGTAGGCTTAATGGGACTAGAATTTCTGGATGGCGTTAAGTTCCCATTTGAGAATAATTTCAGGAAAATCATCTGTCCAGTTTGCATATTTTATTCAGCAAGCTTCGGTGGCTCTGTTGCAGACACAAGTAGAGAGATGGCTGGGTCTGCCCAGGGTTAGAATGGAGGGGGAGAAGCAAGGAAGCTGTAGGTTTGTAAAGGAGTGATTATAAAGTTAAACCTAAGCTGGACGAGGGAGGCTGATGGATCGTGCAAAAGCGCAAGAGTCCGTGAATTTGAGGACTTGAGGTTACCAGCATATCCCCCAGCATTGCTGTTGTGGGTGATCATCAAGCAGCGGAGCTGGAGCCTGAGGTGACTAAGTCAGGGACTGGAGGTTGAGCTGGTGATGGTAATGACAATGGCAATTTATAAACTTGGGAGTAGGAGGCTAACATGGAGTTCAGATGAGTTTGGAGGTGAGCTAAAGAAAGTGGTGGGCCAGGTATTGATTGGGTGGGACATCCACATGGATATTGATGTTATCAAGAATGATGGCAGGAGATGGGGTAGGAAGCAAGATTAATCCAGAATCTTGAGAGTTTAGCTGCTAGCAGGAAGCAACGAAGGGGTCACTTACGATTAAGGAGAGAACAGTTTAGCTGGATGGCATAAATGTTAAAGAGGGGAGGGAGTTTTCTAAGAAAAGAATGGTCTGGAAGCAGCAGTGTCTAGAAGCACTAACCCTGAGGTTGGAGAGCCATGAGATGCAAGAGCCTTGCCTTGCAAGGGCTACATGGGAAGAGGCAGTGTCATCAGAGCACAGGACCATTCAGCATAGACGTAGAAGACTCGGGGGACTGTTGGTTCCGGGGACACGGAGGGATGGCTTGGAAGGATGAGGGATTGGATTAGATCAAGATGTACAGTAGGAGGAGATGAGAGGCCAGTGGTGATGGATGACGGCAGTGAACAGGGATGGGAGGCGTGGTCGGACTGGCCCTGCTGGCTTCTGGGGCAGTGGGAAATGTCTCTGGCTCTGTGAGTTCAAAATACTTCCTGCAGGGGTTTGGCGACTCCCAGGCAGCTAGTTCCTCAGCTGCCCAGGGAAGAGCTTGTCCCCTAGCTCTTTGGAGTGCTAGCATGGCTTGTTGGAGTATGGCTCTCCATACATGTCTGTAGTTGCACAGAAAGGTGAACACCTCCCACACTGCCGCACAGCATACCTCCCCACAGACAGACCAGCAACAAGGATTTTTGCGGAGTGTGCCTTTTCACTTTGGGCAAATATTTTGCCAGGGGGCTGACCATATACCTTTTTCCCCCTAAGTTTGCATGCGTTCTCTGTTCTCGATTGCCTCCAAGAGCCATGTTAGGACACTGGTTTATTCTGTTCTGGGCTTCAGCGTAGCTGCAACTTTAATCTCTTCCCTCGATATATTGTATGCTGCTTACTCGATATATTATATGCTGCTTATAGTCCTTCTTCATCTTCTTTGCTCATCAGTGCCTTCTCAAGAGGTGGTTTGGAAACTGCCTCTTCAGCATCATGATGAGTAAGTTTGGAGGGGCTCCTTTGTTGACTGGCAGTCTCTGAAGGAAGGATCTAGCTTTCTTTTCCATGCATTTGCAACCTTACAGAGAGTAGGGAACTTTGCAGGTGCTAATTCTTTATGCCCTCTGAGTCCAAAGACTAAGAAATGGAAAGAGTTCTTCCTCGTGTTTCTCAGTGAGTCGTCCTTCAATGCTCATGAATTTCATTATGTCACAACCTGCACCAGGGAGCAGTGAGGCATGATTGAATCCTTCCTCAGTGAAACTTCACATTGTGACATATGAGATCATTTCAGAAAAGGTTGCGATGAGCTTACACTGACTTATGAAGGCTCAGTCAGTGACCCCAAGGTTAGGGTTGGCACCAGGTTGAAAGAGTAATCGTGTTACCTTGATGTCAGGGCCCTTGCTAGCTAGTCATGCTGTGGCTTCGTTGAAGTCACTGCTGGGTTGAGTTCGACGGAGGTCGTGGTGCCTCCTGGCTTGACGGCTGAGAGGAGGGCACTGAGTCTTTTGCTTATCTGCTGCATCGGGTTACAGCTGGGTTTGCACACAGCATGATAGATGAGCAAGAAAGCAGCCTTCACAACCTTGCACTTGGTGGTAACATTACCCATGTTTTTCCAGTCAGGCATGCACCATGGTGCTATTTTTATTTTGCCTTTCTCTCCAGCAATTGATCTGTCCGGCCTGATGAAATCCTTCAGCTCCAGCACCAGATCAAACGTTGTAATCAGCATTGTGAAAGTGACTGATACAGCACCTGCTGTGTGGGGAGTTTGCTTTTGGAATGGACGCGATGCCACACAGCATGCTGCATACGCATCTTGAGCTGTGGGCAGAGCAATGACAGACTCGTCAGCTTCGCTGAGTTCTAGTGGCATGTTCAAGTGTTTCAATCACTACGTGCCTTATTGGCTTTGGTTACCAGTTAGGGATGTAGAATTAAAACTGTCCAACCATGTACATTTTACCACCCTCTTTTCCATTAACTGTCCTAGTCAATAGAATCAAGACTGCACCTTTCTCCACTGCGGTCACGTGATCATCTGAATGTTCAGTCCTACCTTCCCTTCCGGAAGCTTAGGCAGACAGAAGATGAATTTAGCTGTGTTCCACCTCCCTTCCTCCAGAAAGGGAGGATTTTGAATTGTATCCGTGATCCAGAACTGCTTTTGATACACTTGCTGAAAGAGACATATCTTTGGTTTCTTTTTTCCCCCTTTCACTAAATGGGTTATGGAAGTCTACTCTAGTTAACTAATTTTTCTTCACAAAGTGGCTGGCGTATGCCACCTGGTTGTACCCTGCAGTTCCTTACATTCTTAGAGAAAATTCTGAAGGCCCAGAGTTAGGAAAGCCAGTTAGAAGGCAAAAATAAAATGAATGATAATTATAGCTTATCCTGTGAGCAACAACCATGTGGCACAGTGAACTTGCAGACTACTCAGATAAAATGAGGTTAGAAGCAGCTCTCCTCCCAGAGGCGACAGCTCAGAGGGTCGCCGGTGAGGTCGCGGTTTCAGCACAGCAGAGGTGAAGTTACTCTGGCAGTTGCTGAGACACCACCAAGCCTTAGATAAATAAAAGACATCAGCTTGTAACCTTGCCAATCACTTAATCTTTACAAGCACAAATGTTTACTAGAAGGGCCATGAAAATGGATTTGAAGATGATTAATAAACAGAATAGTATCTCACTATTTCATGTGAAGTGAAAACTGGAACCTCTTAAGAATATGCTTGTTACTTTCCAACAAGAACATTGGCAATTTCCAGGACAGAAATTTGGAGTCATGTATATGTGTTATTAAATATTCTGTTGGAGATGAAAGTGGCTTTTGATAAAGCACGTATAGTATCTGGATTTGGGCAAGTTAACAAGATAGTGTAGTGAGGACTAGAAGCCATGGGCCCATCTGAAGCCACAAACGAAAGTTGTGAGTGTGCTTTATGGTCTACCACTAACAGCAAAGGAAACACAAACTGTATAACCTGTTCTGCGTGGCAAAAATGAAAGTGGCATTGAAGCTCCTACTTACGTACATTCAAAGTAATATTTTTTTATGCTAAGGATTCTCTCTCTGTTGTGCATAAGATAAAATTCAAACTTCTGAACTTGGCCTACAGACCCCCTCTGATTTTTAGCCTCTTCCTTGCAGTTTCTCCTGCCACTCTTTGAACCAGGTCATCTTGGACCTGAGACTGTACATGCGCCCTCTCCCCCGGAAGACTTCTCACTCATCATTACCTGACCGGCGTACCTACCCACCTTACCTACCACCAGTCGCTGACCCAGGTTCCCTTTCTATGAATGCCAGTGGTGCCCCATATTTACCTCATGGTAAATTTACATTATGGGTTTATCACTCTAGTCTAGTTTGATTTTCATGCATTCGTCTACCCCAAGTAAACTATAAACTCCTTGAAGATAGAAACCGGAGTCTTATTTGCTGTTACGTAGTTCCTGCTATAGTGCTTAGCACATAACAGTCTCTATAAATATTTGTTGAGTGAATAAAGGAATTTTTTAAGGAACTATGGTATAAAATATAATTTCTAAAACTTTAGGACTTTTAATCATGGGCTGCTCCACTCACCATCTATGACTTTTGTTCAAAGGAGTATTTATAAACATTGAGCTGTTCTATCTCTTGGCCCAAACTCATCATCAGCAAAGCAATACCCACTGTCTTAGTCTGCTTGGATTGTAATAACAAAATACTATAGACTGGGTGGCCTAAACAACAGAAATTCATTTCCACAGTTCTGGAGGCTGGATGGCCAACAATAAGAAGTTAGCTGGCCGGGCGCGGTGGCTCAAGCCTGTAATCCCAGCACTTTGGGAGGCCGAGACGGGCGGATCACGAGGTCAGGAGATCGAGACCATCCTGGCTAACATGGTGAAACCCCGTCTCTACTAAAAAATACAAAAAACTAGCCGGGCGATGTGGCGGGCGCCTGTAGTCCCAGCTACTCGGGAGGCTGAGGCAGGAGAATGGCGTGAACCCGGGAGGCAGAGCTTGCAGTGAGCTGAGATCCGGCCACTGCACTCCAGCCTGGGCGGCAGAGCGAGACTCCGTCTCAAAAAAAAAAAAAAAAAAAAAAAAAAAAAAAAAAAAGAAGTTAGCTGATTCAGTTTCTGGTGAGGGCCCTCTTCCTGGCTGGCAGGTGGCCACCATCTCCCTGTGTCCTCACATGGCAGAGAGGAGAAGGCAGAAGAGAAAGAAACTGTGTGGGTTCTCTGGCATCTCTTCTAAGGACACTAATCCTGTTGGATCAGGGTCCCACCCTTAGGACCTTATTCAACCTTCATTACCTCCTAAAGGCGCTGACTCCAAATAGTGTTATGTCCTGGGTTAGGGGGCTTCAGCAGGATTTGGGGGAGGGGCACAGTTCAGTCCACAGCACCCTCATTTAGGGAAGGGAGCAGGGCTCATTGCCCAGGTCCCTAAGTCCTTCTGCCTCTGTCTTACCAAGGTTCTTGAAGGCCCATTTCCTCATACATGTATACAACCGCTTTCATTAGTATCTTACACTAAGAATACAACACACTTCTTCTAATAGCATCTCACTTCTTAGCTTAGGTGTCCATACCAGCTGGGGAAAAAATAATCTGGGTTTATCAGTTTAGAACTTTCCTTTGGGCTCATCAAAAAGTCTTATGCGATTTCTATATTGTATCTGTAGAAGAAGGGGAAAAGGAGAGGGAAGGGAAAAAAACAAATGTCTTTCTTAATTTTTCAGAATTTGCTCTTTTCATTAAGATTCTTCTTTGACAACTTTATTTCATGGGACTTGGATACAATATAGATTTTCAAGTACAGATTCTGTAAATCATGATCCTCATGTCAGTCATAAATCATTGGCTCACTGGAGGAGTAGCATGCTGGGCCTCCATAATTCCCAGGAAATACCTAATATAATAGCATAAATCAAAATAACTTACAAAGTGGTGATTTTGTGAGCTCAAATACTTTTCTCAGTAGCATCAGGGAAGAGGCCTCATTCTACTAGGATAAAATGCATTTTCATTATGGAATTCAGCAGACATGCTAAAGGAACAAGATTACCTTCCTTGGCCTCTACATTTCCTGTTAGTGGTGATGAGTTATTTCAAAATAAAATGTAATGAAAATAACCACTAGTTTTGTTCATTTAATCTTTAGAAAACAATTTGAAGAAATGGCCTCTTATTTTAACTCGTCTTCTGTAAACGAATTTGCTAAACGTATAACCAATGCCACATCAGAAGAACGACAGAAAATGCTAAGAGACTTTTATGCTTCTCAATATCCAGAGGTAAAAGAATTTTTTGTGGATTCTGCATCAGAATTCAACAATTCTTCCTTTGAGAAAGGAGAGTGCACCAGAAAGAAATCTGAAAAAAGAGACTCTCTTATAAAAGCAAGGCTGTCAGATTCTGAAACTTTGTCATTTCAAGATTCTACCAACAAAATTTCTCAAGTTTGCAGCCTAAAAACATATAAAAGAAAATCAATTAAGTTTCAAAATCATAGTTCCTGTAGAGAAGAGGTGTATTCTAATGATGCAGAAACTAAGAAATCACCTGTTAGTTCTACTCAAGAGATTGACAGTGGGAAAACCAGCCAAGCATCCAAAGATACTGTGACATCCCGTTCTCAGAACAGTGAGCCTGAAACACATGAGAGAAGGTTAGAAAATACCATGAAAGACAAACAGGACCTCACAAGAATGGGCATTTCAAGAAAAGAACCCCTTCTGAAATTGGAAAACAAAAAGATAGAAAATCCAGTGCTGGAAAATTCTTCTGTGATAAACTTACTTGGTGATACCTCTATTCTTGACGACCTTTTTAGAAGTCATGGGAGCAGTCCCACGCAACTGCCAAAGAAAGTTCTTTCAGGGCCCGTGGAAAAAGCAAAACAGAGACCAAAAGATTTCTGGGACATTTTGAATGAGCAGAATGATGAGAGTCTTAACAAACTCACAGACTTGGCAGTAATAGAGACTCTGTGTGAAAAAGCGCCTCTAGCAGCGCCCTCCAAAAGGAGAGAAGAGCCAGCAGCTCCTCTCTGGAAATCAAATGAGAAATTTTTATGGAAGAAATTTAACTCAAGTAGTACAGATGAAAACACAACCAATACACAGAGTACTACATAAGTATGTAAATGAATTACTGCACCAGTGAACTGCTGCCATCACTGTTTACAGCACTGGATTCCACACTGATTCTATTATCTTGAACACAGTTGTTGACATATATTTTTATTAAATTATTGCTTTAGGATTTTTTAGTCTGAAGTATTATCATGGATCTGTTTTTCTTGATATTTGATTTGATCTTTCAAGAATATGATTGTATTTATAGTATAAACCTCTGTTATGAATTAGAAAAGATTCTAGGTCTGTTAGTAGGAGACCTGGGACATCTTTCTTACTGTGTTGCGTAATGATGAGGCACTTGCCCTGGTGAGCATTGTTTTCCAGTGTGAAAGATGAAGGGTCTGAACCAAAACAGCGTGAGTGTCCTTCCAGTTTAAAAAAGCTTTGCTTTGCTCTCCTGATGGCTCATAGGCGAATCGTATCCGCCCCTCAAATCAGGTGCACACCAATGTGTTTCTTTTTTACTAGCACTTGAGAAAGTTATTAAGTATTTTCTTTTTCCTTGGGTATCATGTTCTATTATTATTTTAGAAAAAAGTCATAACTAGTACTGAATATATGGTATATATGATATTAAAATGATAATTTTGCAACAGCTCAAAGTTAAAAGGTAAATGTTACTCACTTTGCTGTGTGAGCTGTGATTACTACCATTAGCCACAGACACCAGTGCCTCAACTTTTTATGTACCTATTGTGATTTAATCAATGTAAATAAAGGTTTGTATAGTATTTTTGAAGTTAAGTATGAAGAAATGAATCGACTTTTTATTTTGTTAGAAACTATTACATTTTGAGTGTAATTTATATGGTTTACAACAAAATGAATGCACTCATTGTTGAATTCATATGTATTTAGAAGCCTTTACTCAGCCCCTGTGTTCTGTGCTAGGGGCTTGAGCTGTACAGATAAGGCAGAGCTACAGGTGAAAGAAAGGTAACCATGTCAGTGAAAAATCATGGTGGAAAGCCCCTGCTATCTCGTGTGCACGCTGTAGGCAGGACCTGAACTGCCTCCGCTGCAGGTTCAGATGCACCGCTGCAGCTGTCCTTCAGTCAGTTCACAGGGCTGCGAGAGGACACATCCATCCAGAAAACGGCCTGAGCCCGGAACTGGCTGTGCTAGAGAGCCCTGCGGTATACTGAGCTGAGGAGAGAGGGCTTCCGTGTACCCAGGATGTGGAGTCATTGCTCAGAAGTGAATAAAAAATCAAAAACCAAAGTCTTCTCAAGGGACTGATCGGCCACGTGTGCTCTTCTTTAGAGCAATGTTCCCTTAAAGCCCTGAAAACACCTCGTCAAGGAAATAAACAACATCTGCAAATGGTGCAGCTGCCCCTAAGTATTCAACGCAAAGAAGCCTTAGTTTGCAGAGATGATGATGAACTTTTCATTCGTCCACAGAAAAGGAGGACGCCCCAGGAAATACACGGCTATTTTCTAATTAAAGTTCAGTGTGTACACTTTCTAAATTCTGAAGTTATCCTTCCTTTATGATATCAAAATAACGCTCTTTTATGAAATGATGGTAGATCATAGCTTGTAGTCTTTTTCATTGTCCCTACATAAAAGTTGGCAGTCATGTCGGTCCCAGAAGTTTTATTTGACACTTACTGGTCTATAAAATCCAAAGGAATGGGGATCACTGCCTGCCTTAACGGTTTTTTGTTTTTTTGTGTTTTTGGCATGTGGAGGATTTTTATGTCACAAATCCAGCTAACAGTGGGTCTAGGATCCAGGCCTCACAAGGATGTTACTGAACCTGCCCGTTCCAGTGACAGGCCCGCACCTTCAGAGAACGAGTGCCCATCACTGTCTAGGCTCAGTGCAGACTTGTTTCTGGTTTCACCTCCACCAGAGACTGCAAACCATCTTCTTTCTGCCCAGTGCTTCTGGGAAGCCTTACGGGGATGGTTCATAAGCCACTTTGCTGTGGGTGATAGCCCCTGTACACTGTGGCGTGACGGCTGGCTCCACTTGGTGTTTGTTGCAGGAGGGAAGAACATCTCACTTTTGCTTGGCTAAAGGGCCACCCCAGGAGGGCTGTTTTGCCTCGTAGGGTCTTGCAGGGTTTCGCTAGGAAAACAGTGCATCTGGTAGTTACTGTCTGCCCTAGGAGGAAAGACAGATTCGCCCTTCCTTCCCAAGTCCCAGGCTGTGTGGTGCCCAGCCCCAAGGTAGCAAGTCAGCACCTCCGCAGAGGCTTTTAAGCATGCAGATGTCCAGGGTCCTTGTCAAGAGACTCTAAATCAAGGAGTCTAGGGCTCAGCACAGGCACCCTTTTTGTTTTTGCACTTTCACAGGAATTCTGATGTGCCAGTGACTGTCTGAGGTTTGTCCCTGGGCAGGACTCACCTGCCTGACCTTCTCTCTCTCTGGGACGCAGTATTTCCAGAGAGGTGCATCAGTTGCCCCACCACGACTTCCAGCGCCCTCCATGTCCACATGCAGCTGAGCTCATCATGGAGCACACCGTGTGCTTTGTGTTGTTACATTCGTATCAAAATGTCCACACATATCTGAACATCTGTGTTCACAGTGGCATTATTCACAATAGCTAAAACATGAAGAAAGCATTCCAAGTGCCTATCAATAAATAAGCAAAATATTATACACACACATGGGAATATTATTCAGCCTTGAAAGGAGATTCAGACACATGCTACAACATAGATGAATCTTGAGAAATAAACCAGACACAGAAGGACAAATACTGTATCATTCCACTTATATGAAGTACCTAGATTGGTCAAATTCTTAGAGACAAAGTAGAATGGTGGTTGCCAGACACTGGAGGGAGGGGAGAAGGGAGTCATTAATGGGTATAGAGTTTGTGTTTTACAGGATGAAAAGTGGTCTGAAGATGGATGGTCGTGATGGTTGCACAGCAATGTGAATTTAATGACACTGAAGTATACACTTAAAAGTCATTAAAATGCTAAATTTTATATGTATTTTACCACAATTTTAAAAATGGAAAAAAAGTATGACCAAAAGCAACACCTGTCCAGAATGTGTGTTATATGCCAAATTTTGACATATGTGAGATCGCTGACTGTATTTTACTTATAAATTTGAAATTAATACGGTTTTTACATTGACACTCCATATAGGCCATTATTTTGAAAAAACATTTTCCTTATTAAAAGATTGGGAAAAAATTCACACATAGCATTGTTTTTCTTTTTTTGTAAGACAGGGTCTCACTCTGTCACCTAGGCTAGAGTGCAGTGGCGCGATCCTAGCTCACTGCAGCCTGGACCTCCCAGGCTCAAGGGATCCTCCCACCTCAGCCTCCCAAGTAGCTGGGATCACAGACATGCACCACCCTGCCCAGCTAATTTTTGCATTTTTTTGTAGAGACGGTTTCGCCACATTGCCCAGGCTGGTCTCGAACTTCCGGGCTCAAGCAATCTGCCTGCCTTTGCCTGCATTGTTCTTCTGTTATACTTAATGTATTTTGTTTGCTTTGCTGCAGGTTAAACTATGATGGTTATATTTATTGCCTGAGTTTCCATTAAGACCAATCTTAATCATACCAATATGATACCTGTCATGGACAGAGATAATACTCATCTGATATTCTTGGTTTTTTACTGCTGTGTTTTGTAGATAAGAATCAAGAATGCTTCTTTCTACAGGTGTCTTTTTTGTTAGCTAAATAGGCCTCAGTCTCATTGAAAGAAATAACTAAAACTCACTTTATATTGTTTCAGTTTATCTGGCAGGGGGAAAGATGCATGCAGCTCTGAATTTCTAATACGTCTCTAAGGAAACTCGTGAGTTGTCTTGTCAGACTAAAATATCAATTATTGACCTCCATACTTTTGGATTTTCTTAATTTTTTTGTAAAGTGGGACATGTTTCTGAACTGAAAGAAACTTCAAAAGAAGCCCATAATAGCTAATTCATATTTTTCCTTCTTTCCTAAAACTATTATAAAAGCATTAATAGGAACAAAACAATTATTTTTCAAAATATAAATGCCAGAATGCACCATATGAGAATCCCCCAGCCCCGTCTGCTTGCTTGCCTCCCAGCACCCTCATTGTGCTCCAGTGTTCAGCTTTCTCTTCCTCTCCGTCCACCACTCACTGCCCTCTCTTCCCACTGCCAAGTACCTAAGTGGCCTTCCTTCACCCATGCCTGGCAAAGCCCCAGGTTCCTTCCATGTCACGCCTGACTCCGGAATTGACACCTCCCTCTCTCAGCTTCATGCTCACCATGGAGCCTCAATGACCTGCCCACCATTCCCTCAGGCAGCACTCCCACTGTCCCAGGACCCCATCACACCTTCACCCTGCTGGGACCTCCGAACTCCCTCAGCTTCCCCTACTCCACATGGTGGTGGTTTCAGTCCGTTCTCACGCTGCTATGAAGAAATACCCGAGAAATACCAGGGTTCATTTGTAAAGCAGTTTAACTGGCTCACAGTTCCGCATGGCTGGGGAGGCCTCAGGAAGCTTACCATCACGGAGGCCGTTCACCTGAAGGGGGAAGAAGGGCACCTTCCTCACAGGGTGGCAGGAGAGAGAGGAAGGGGGTGGGGGAAGCCCCTTATAAAACCATCAGATCGGCTCACGCCTGTAATCCCAGCCCTTTGGGAGGCCGAGGCAGCCAGATCACGAGGTCAGGGGTTCGAGACCAGCCTAACCAACATGGTGAAACCCCGTCTTTACTAAAAATACAAAAAAAAACTTAGCCGGGCGTGACGGCGCGCGCCTGTAGTCCCAGCTACTCGGGAGGCTGAGGCAGAGGGTGCAGTGAGCCGAGATCGCGCCACTGCACTCCAGCCTGAATGACAGATACTCCGTCAAAAAAAAAAATCTCGTGAAAACTCACTGTCACGAGACCAGCGTGCGGGGAAACCACCTCCATGATTCAGTTACCTCTACCTTGTCCCGCCCGTGACACGTGGGGATTATTAACATTCAAGGTGAGATTTGGGTGGGGACACAGCCAAACCGTATCGGGGACAGGCCTTCAGCAGGTGGATAAGACGGGAGGAGTTCGGAAATACACAGCCAGGATGCTCCAGAGGCCACATCAGGCAGGTCACCCCAAGGACAGCAGTGAATTCACTGACATGCCAGCCAAGGGCAAACCCACTTGGCCCCGCGGAGCCCAGGCAGGGGCACCGCTCACCTCCTAAAACGCCCTCAAAGACCCCTTAGGGCAGCGCCAAATGCTGGGACATGGTGGGGTGGACAAGCAGGTGTCAGGGAGCTGAGAAGGTCCCCTGGGTGGGCGCTGAGGGACAAGACCCGCGGAGGAAGGCAGCCGCGGATGATGGAGTGCCCGCCCTCGCAGGGACGGGAACGAGGGAGGCTTCCGCAGCCCAAAAGGAGAAACGCGCTTGGCGCTGGAGTCCTCAGAAAAGGCCACTTCCAGACTGCGGGATGGGGAGTGGCCGGGCCTAAAGGAAGGGGAAGGCAGAGCACCCTGCTCCAGTCTCCCGTGGCCGGTAAAACCCCAGAGCAGCAGGAACGTGGGCCGTGGGTGCGGAGGTTCCCGGTGAGGCTGGGCCGGGCATGGACAGGTCACCCGCCCCCAGGACGCGCGGGCCGGGAGCGGGGCGAGGGCGGAGGGGCGGCGCGCCGGGCCCCGTCGGGCTGTGGGACCGAAAGTCCTGCGTGTCGGGGGCTGGCAGCGCAGCCCCGGGGGCACCGCCTGCGCCGGGCACAGGAGCCGTTCGGCCCCCTCGCGCCCGTGACTCTCAGGCGTCCCGGGAACCCCGCGGCAAGTGTCGGGCTGCGTCCGGGCAGACGCGGCTTCGCCCGGGTCCGCGCGTGTCCGGAGCCCCCGCGGCGGGGCCACAGCTCCAGCTGGGAGCCGCCCCGAGCCCCCCGCGCCTCCGACTCGGGCTGCTTTTCTCCACGAGGGAAAGAGAAAGCAACGAATGAACTCCTGGCTTGGCCGACTGGAAACGGGACCGCGAGGTGCGGCTGGAGGGCCCGGGTTCTCGGGAGCCGCGCACCTCGGGGAAGCTCAGTCCCTCCCGGCAGGAGCGAGGGGCGGGCCCGGGGCTGCTCCCCGCGGGGAGGGAGGGAGGGAGGGCGGCGCAACCCTCCGCGGGGTCCGCCCCTGGATCCTCCCGACCCCGCGGCCTGCGGGCCACGGGGCAAATCCCCGGACAGCGACGGGCGGGAAGGGCACCGGGCTGGCGAAGGGCCGCGTGCAGGGGGAGCTCGGTTAGCGCGGACCCTGGGCCGGGTGCCTCCTGCGCCCCCGCGCGAAGGCGAGGCCAGTGGGCTGGCGGCGTGGGGCGAGGCCGCCGGGGGCTCAGGCACCTGGAGCCGGGAGGGTCCGCTCCCTTCCCCGCCCTGGACGGCGGCCTGCGGGAAAGCAGCCTCCACTGGGTCCCGCGCGCGTCGCGCCGAGGTCGTGGAAGGCCGAGGGCGGGAGGGCGGAGGCGCCGGCAGGGTCGGCGGGACT
Organism: Trachypithecus francoisi; assembly: GCF_009764315.1. Taxonomy (NCBI): domain Eukaryota; kingdom Metazoa; phylum Chordata; class Mammalia; order Primates; family Cercopithecidae; genus Trachypithecus; species Trachypithecus francoisi. The sequence goes on from NW_022681461.1 coordinate 1,332,013, forward strand.
GGGGCTCGGACGGAGGACAGGCGCGAGGAGGAGGCAGGAAGGACGCCGGGCACTGCGGGGCGCCTGGGGGGTTCCGAGCGCAGGGGCAGCGGAGCCGACCCGCCCAGTAGGAATCGGGGCCCTGGCGCGCCCACGCCGCTCCTCCAGGCCGCACCCCTCGGCCCCGAGCCCCCGGCCTCACGCCCCAGCCACCCCGCACTCCCAGCCCGCAGGTCGGCCTGCAGCTGCCTTCCCTCCCTCCACCTCCCTCCCGCCTCCGAAGCCGGCGCCCCCGGCCAAGTGGCCGCTCTCAACCTGTTACCAAGTCCTGGAGAGAACTTCTCCAAAATATTTCCTGGATCCCCCTGCCAAGGGCCCTGTCCCGCCCCTCCAGCTCCCATCTGGATGCCTGCAGACCTCTCCCTGGGCTCCCAGGCTCTGGCCTCCCCCCTCCCTAATCCACTTTCCACACCGCTTCCCCGGGAGCCCGTTAAAGCACCCCGGGACCGCGGCGGGGGCAAGCCTCCTGGATCTCCCCATGGCGGGCTAAGGGCATTGGGTAGGGAATAAAGGCTGCAGGGGACATCGGCTAGCAGGTTTGAAGCCCTTACTGTGTGTCATTTGTTAAACACTTCCAGTGGATTTTCTCGTTTAATCTGTCCAACAATGCTGCTGGGGCGGTATTCGTATTGTTTTATGGAGGGAGAAACTGAGGCACAGACGGGAACTCGGCTTGTAAGCAACAGAGTAATCCAAAGCCAGTCAGCCCCACGCCGAGTTTATTCACCCTGGCAGGGGTTTCCGCGGGAACCATGACCCTTCCTAACTGGGGTGGAAGGACCCGCAGCGCCAGCGGGGTCCGGGCCAGACAGCAGCGAGTGTCTGTTAACAGCGATGCTGAGTGGGTCAGGCCGTGGGGCTCAGGTTCAGTGTGATCTGGAATGCCTCCGAGGCCCCCTTGCGCATCCACCTGCCTTTGGTGGATGGGTGGTCTGAGTTTCTGGAGATGGACAAGATGAAGCAGTCGCTCTCTACACTTGGCTCCTCAGCCCCGGCCCCCCGCATAGCCGCCTCTGCTTTCCCGGAGACACCGCAGGCTCCTAACCTCAGGCCGGCTTGTGCTGCTCCACCCTCCCCTTCCCCACAGACACAGGCCACTTAGCTGCTCTCCCATCCCTCACCCCTGCCAACAGCAGCCTCTTCTGGCCACTTCCTTTGCATGTGAATGAGTCCAGGTCTAGGCTGCCTTTGTCCAGAGAGGCCGGTGGGATTTCCATCATTAATTAGTGGTTGATGAGTCAGGGGTCAGCAGTGGTCTCCTTTCCAGGACCCAGAAATGACACCACAAGGGTAACTGGCCCCTATTTCCTGCCTAGGAATTAGCAGCATCCCACCCCACCACTCCATGGCCTAGATCAGATGGACCAAGACCCCAGAGACAACAGGACTCTGGAACAGGGAAGGGATTTATGATTAGCATAGGCTCTAGTTAAATTCTTTTTTTTACTTCTGTGCATTGACCTATTATGTAATATGCTTTTTTCTTCCTGGAATACAGATCCTACCAGTGGTTTTATTCCTTTTTTATATAATGTTTAATTCATCTATCTCTATAAATCCATAACATGAAATTGAAAGGGTCTCAAAGAGCAGTTTCTCCCCTCACTCTTCCACGATTCAACCCAGGGGCAAGCATTGTCATCCCTCACTGCTACCAGCTTCTGGTCAGTCTTTCTGGCCACATGTGTGTAGACATGCTTCATTCTTTTAACTGTGTTTTTGATATTTTCTATATTAACACCAAAAAAAGTATACTAAGAAATCAGTGCTCTTTCCAAATGGAGCCCGGAGTTCCTCAGCACTGCGCTCGCCCGTGCCAGAAGCACCCTACTTCTCTTCCTTAGTTGCCTCATCAATCACATGGGGCTGGGGCAGTGAGGAGGATGTATTTGCCTCACATCGAGACTTAAAGGTTTTCCTGATCTCCTCTGGGTACAGAACAAGAAATTAAGGATGACCTGAAATATACAGGGCCTGGATAAGACTTGAAACAATCGTGATGATAGGAATTGCTGGGTTCTGGAACCGAGGACTGCAGTAACCAGGGGCTCAGCAAGCTGAGATACCCCTCCAGTGAAAGGGGGGTTGATCCGGAGCATAACTCAACAAAAGTCGTTTCTCTCCTCAAGATGGATATTTCTGCTTTTCTAGTAAGAGTGTCAGTACCAGCATTTGTCTGCTGGAGATTGGTTAAATAGCAGGTGTGCTCAGTAACTTTGCATCTATTTTTCTTAACCACGAATTGCTTCCCAGAAGTGAACCAAAATGACCACCTCTAAAAGTGCGAATTATTGCTCCAGAAACCAAACTGATCCCACTCCCATGGCTGGCCAGAGTCTAATTTCTTCACAAACAGAGGCAGAGCAGCTTGCACCACGTAGCCCCAAAGCTTTTCTGTAACTGGTCAGAAGTTCCTTTCTCCACCCTTTAGCAGAGGTGCTGGTGACCAGGGAAGAGGAGAAGGTAAAGAGCAGAGTGAATGAAGGGATGTCGGGGACAGATTCTTTAAAGTCTGGGTAATCAATCCCAATGTATTCAAGAGAGAACTCAACTTGCTTTCCTAGATGGGACGTGGTGGCCCACGGCACCCACGGCAAACCACTCCTTTCTTGGATAGTTGGCTCCCAGACTTGAAGGCTGTGCTCCTTGCTGTCCTTGGACCTCTTCTGGTTTCCTTGGTGGGCTCCTCCTCCTCACCTTGCCCCTTGGATTTCCCAGGGAGCTATCCCCAATCTAGGGTTAGTCTCATGCACCCACCATATTCTAGGGGCCCCTCCACTCTCCTACTTTTAATGAATTTGTTTATGGGTGATCACGAATCTTCACCACAGCCTGATCGCCCTTCTGAGTTTCAGGTGCACACCCTGTTGCTTTGGTGTGACTGTGTCCCATTGGGTTATCCTTGGGCACCTCACACTCATTGTGTCCAAAGCAGAATTTTTCATCCTCAACTCTGCACTCATCCTTCTGTATTTGAGACTGCTAACTCAGTTAATGGCATTGCATCAGTCATTGACCTGGTAACCCAAATCTCAGCACCATCTTTTTTTATTTGGTTGGATGTTTCCATTCCTCTCAGCCACTGTATTCACTCAGTAACCGAGGCTTCCAGAGTTGACCTCATAAATATCTCCTTAACTCTGATGCCTTCTTTCCAGTTTCCTACCAGTGTCCTGGTTCCTGAACCATTGCAATAGCTTCAGGTCTTTCACTTCTTAGGTGTTCTAGAGAAATCTGTCATATCTAGTAGAACTCTTTTGTTGAAAATGACACAGACTGGCTTAAGCAAAAAGCAAAATCATAGATGTCAGGCTGGTTTCAGGTGTGGCATGGTGTCAAAGCTCAAGGGACACCACCCACACCCTGTGTCTCCAGCTCACCACTGAGGTCTGCTCTCCTCTTACTCTGGTGGGCTTCATTCTCAGGCTGCATCGTGGGAGCGTAGTAGCAGCAGAAAGTCCAGCTCACCTGGTGCTTCCAGTGTCAAGTTCTATAGGAAGGGGGCAGGCCTGAGACCGGATGGCAGCAAGTTACTGTTAACAGCGACCCTTAGTGGGTCAGGCAGTGGAGCTCAGGTTCAGTGTGATCTGGAATGCCTCCGAGGCCCCCTTGCTCATCCACCCACCTTTAGTAGATAGGTGGTCTGAGTTTCTGGAGATGACTAGGAGTAGCAGGAAGGGACACTGAGCTACACAACACATCCAAAGCCCACCACACATCAGACCCACGATTCCCCTGCATAAAGTTCCCCAAGGCAAATTGTGCCAATTGAAATTTTGTCAAGATGATTGGATTCTTCTGTTGAAACGCAGTATTAACCATTGTTGAACTTTTTCATTTTGTTTGCATTGATATTTCCACCAGTCATCTTCAATAAGGATAGAATTTTAGAACTGAGCATTTGGATCTACTCCCCAACTTGCAAGGAACCGTGCACAGTGTTGTTAAGACCATGCCTCTGAGATGACTGGAGAGACAGACGGAGAGGTGGAGGGTTTGTATTTAGAGTCTAGTCAGGGAAACACACCTCCACCCTCAGATAGAATCTCCTGTTGATGTTGGAGGATCGAGCAGCAAGCCAGGATTCAGATATGGTGACTGACAGAAGCAGTGAAGGTCTCTAAAGAGCAAAGAGAAGTCATGAGGCTTCTGAGAACCAAGGTCCTGGAAGCTGGAGAAGGGGCCCTGGGGAGTGGAACCGGACCTCTGCACTTGCCTGGCCCTGGGGCCTCCCGGAGAGCTGGACTCAAATCCCCGAGATGCACCAGCCGGCCCTGGGCGGCACGCGGGCAGGCAGGTCCGGGGAGTGCAGGAAGCAAACTGGAAAACTGAACACGACCGCGCCACCATTGGGAGTCCCGGGGGCTACTGGGGCTCCGCTGACGGGGACAGGCTCCTGTCCTGGGACCTGCGGCCGCCACGCCGCCCTCTGGGGCCCCCTGTTGGCAGAACCTGGCGGGAGCTCGCTGGCCCGCAGAAGGCTCAGGGCCCGGCAGCCAGGGCGAGGCGCCCAGGAGGGGGATTCGGAACTCGGAGTGGGGCCGGAGCGCCCTCAGTGTGCGGCGGGGCGGGGGGAAACGCGGGAGAGCACGGAGTCCCTGGGCCAGCGCGTCCCCAGTGCCAACGCCCACGGGCCCGTGGCCTCCGCAGCATCTGCTCCACACCCCATGGGGAGCAGGGGCTTGTAGTTTCTGCACACGCCCCACCGCATGCCCACCGCACCGCACACACCACACTATACACACCACACTGTACACACCACACACACAAACACACCACACACCCCACACACACCACACTCTACACACCACACTGTACACACCACACACACTATACACACCACACACCCCACACTATACACACCACACCACACTGTACACACCACACACCACACACTATACACACCACACACACCACACTATACACACCACACTGTACACACCACACCACACTGTACACACCACACACACAAATACACCACACACACCACACTCTACACACCACACTGTACACACCACACACACAAGCACACCACACACACCCCCCCCACACCACACTACACTCACCACACTACACACCACACCACAGCCACAGCCACAGCACAGCCCCGCCTCCAACACCCACCTCCCGCGCCCCCTCCCGCCTCCCGCGCGCTCTAGTTCCCCGCAAAGCAGGTGGGAGACGGAGTGGCCGGCAGGGCAGGCGGCCGGGGGAACCGGGAAGGCAGGAGGAGCGGGCAGGGAGCGCCCAGCCCCGTGCGCTGCGGGAAAGGCGAGGGCAGGGACTGGGCGAGGGAGGAAAGACCTGGCCGGGCGGCCCCGCACGGGCAGACTACGGTGCCCGGCTCGGTCAGCCGCCCCGGGAGAAGGCGGCCCGGCTGGAAGGCTGCGGCGGAACCCAGGGCGCCCGCGTGGAGGCTGCAGCCCCTGCGCCGGCCGGGCGGGTCCAGAAGGAGCCCCTGGCGCACCCCCAGGCCGGCCCCGCCGCTGCCCGGCGCCCCCCGCGCCCCTCCACTTGCACCTTCTCCCGGGACGCCGGCGGCCTCGGCTGCCCCCGCAGCTTCCCTCCAAGGCCCCGCCGCCCTTTCTCAGCTTTCCTCGCAGCTTCTTCTCCACCCGCGCGGCCTTGCCAGGACCCTCCAAGCCGACTCCTCGGCCTTCTACTCGTTCTCCTCCAGGCTGGCTCCCAGGGGCGCCCGTCCAGGCCCGGGACTCACATGCCCAGTCCTCGCGCAGAGCCCGGTCCCCGCACCGAGGCGCAGAGCCGGGAGCGCGGTGCCGTTCTCCGCGAGAGCCTAGGTCTGACTCTCACTCTGCCCCGGATTTTCCGCTTTCTAGGAGCGCGTGGCATCGGCGGTCAGGTCGGTCATCTGGGCTCTCCCACCCGGACCACCCGCCCCTGGGAACGGATGCGACAATGGACCCGAAGGCACCTGCACACTGTAACACTCACACTTGCCAGACGGCTCTTCCTCAAGGGTCACACTGAGTATCTGCTTTCAGAGTTTCCTATTTTCTAGGGGAAAAAAAATCCCTATCTGTGCATATAAAAATGCAGACCAAAACGTATTTTCCACCTCTCCCCTCTGTTCACTCGGCTTCGGCTTAGCATTTTCCCAAGCTGTGCTTCTTGGAGCACGAGTGCCCTTGAGATGTGAGTAGATGCCCCATGAGAAAAGTCAAGTTCAGGAATATCCCTTCCTCGAGGTTAGACTGTGCCCTCTCCAGTGAAAGGTCCTGGGAGGTGTAACCTTTTTAAACCAGTTTTCCAACTGACTGAGCCACAGGTCTTGTTCTCCTCCGTGGCACACTCGAAAATTCCTGGGGACCACTAGGGTCCCACACAACAGAGGTAGGAACCCTGCTCTAGGCAAGTCGACCACTTGCCATTCCGTCTCAGAGAGGTTGTCCTCGAGTTCTTGCCACCAGGATCCCCTAGTAAGGGCATCCCTGATCCTCTTCCTTCCAAAGCCTGGCTGTTCCCCTTTTCCTTCTATTCTATGAGCTACGCAGAATGGTTCTGGTAAACCCAACTTTCTGAGTCAGGTTGTCCAAAGGAAGTTCTGTTTCTTGCAACTAAAAGACTGACACAGACCGGCAGACAAAAAGTCAGTGAAGGAATTACCGTTCCAAACTAGAAATTTCCCACATTCACCTTAGCATTGGAATGGGTGAGTATAGGTCATATACATTGTGTGATGTATTCACACATACTGCACAGCAACAGGAATAAACTATCTTCAACCTTAGGCAATGATGTGGGTGAATTACACAAATACAGTTTGTGAAAACACAGTGAGCTAGACCCAATCTGAATTCATTTATAAGAAGAGAAAAGCCAGCAAAACTAACCTATGTTTTAGAAGTTAGGATGGGGAGCCGGGCGCGGTGGCTCATGCCTGTAATCCCAGCACTTCGGGAGGCCAAAGTGGATGGATCACGAGATCAGGAGATTGAGACCATCCTGGCTAACATGGTGAAACCCCGTCTCTACTAAAAATACAAACAATTAGCTGGGCATGGTGGTACGCGACTGTAATCCCAGCTACTTGGGAGGCTGAGGCAGGAGAATTGCTTGAACCCAGGAGGTGGAGGTTGCAGTGAGCTGAGATTGCACCACTGCACTCCCACCTGGGTGACAGAGCAAGACTCCATCTCAAAAAAAAAAAAAAGGATGGTACAGTTAGAATAAGTTAGTTAAGATAAGAAGTTAGGATACAAGTATACAGATGAAAAAGAGGGAATACAAGAAGGCTTCCAGCTGCCCTTACCACTCTGGTCTGCGTGCTGGTTTCCTGGATGTGTCCAGGCTGTGAATAGTCATGAGCTCTAACCTTAGGACAGGTGTGATTTTCTGAACGTATGTTGTACTCCAACAAAAAGTTTCGGAGGTGGGTGTCAGAAGAGATTGTTTCCCCACTGAGGGATTCCTTTTGCAAAATCACCCAAAGGAAACGTGTTGATTTCAGGACCAATAGAAATCGAATGATACACCAAGTTGTCTTAGCTTACCTCACGTCTGTTTGGTTCTCATATTTATCTAAACATCTGCATGCACGATCTTTACATTGCCGCACATGTCAAAGAGTCATTCTGTATTGATCATGGGTTTTTTTTTGTTTTGTTTTTTTCTACTGATTTTATGCTGCTTCATCCTTGGGGCCTTGTGGACTTAGGAAGGAACTGCCCCTCCCAGAGTTAGCTGACTCCTCCAGAGAGCAAACGACTGGCTGTTGGGCATGCCATTGCTTTGCAAGCTGAGCAGTCCAGAGCCCAGACACCAGCCACCTCCTCTATTTGTCTTTTACACTTCCAGAAGGCAGCCTTCCTCTGCCCCAATCCCAGTGAGAGGTAAAGCCAGCTGAACTTCCTGGGTCCAGTGGGGACTTGCAGACATTTTCTGCCTTACAAGAGGATTGTAAAATGCACCAGTCAGCACTCTGTAGTTAGGATTGTAAAACGCACCAATCAGCGCTGCATGGGTAGCTAGAGGTTTGTAAAATGCGCCAATCAGTGCTCTGTAAAAACACACCAATCAGCGTACTCTAGCTGGCTAAAGGTTTGTAAAATGTACCAATCAGCACACTGCAAAATGGACCAATCAGCACCCTGTCAAATGGACCAATCAGCACTCTGTGAAATGGACCAATCAGCAGGATATGGGCGGGGCAAATAAGGGAATAAGCTCTGGCCACTCCAGTCAGCAGCGGCAACCATTGGGGTTTCTCTCTGTGCTGTGCAAGCTGTGTGCTTTGGCTTTGCACAGTAAATCGTGGTGTTGCTCACTCTTTGGGTCGTGCCATCTTTAAGAGCTGTAATAGGTTCACGCCTATAATCCCAGCACTGTGGGAGGCCGAAGCGGGCAGGCGATTGGGACCATCCTGGCTAACACGGTGACACCGCGTCTCTACTAAAAATACGAAAAATTAACCGGGCGAGGTGGCGGCGCCTGTAGTCCCAGCTACTCGGGAGGCTGAGGCAGGAGAATGGCGGGAACCCGGGAGGCGGAGCTTGCAGTGAGTCGAGATTGCGCCACTCACTCCAGCCCGGGCGACAGAGCGAGACTCCATCTCAAAAAAAATTTTTTTAAAGAAAAAAAAAAAGGTTGTCACACACCGCGAGGGGCCGCAGCTCCAGCGAGACCACAGACCCACCGGAAGGAACAAGCTCCGGGCAAACCAGGACAGCTCGGGCCGCAGGACAGCCCAGGGCACACCTCATGTATTCAAGCCAGCGGATCCTCAGCCTTCTGAGCCTTCATTCCTTCCGGGGAAACCAAACCGCAGGGAAGCCTTTGTCCCCTCCCTGGTGCCTCCGGACAGGCCCTGGTGCTGGCCGCGCCCCCTGCTTCCAGGGATGGAAGCTTCCAGGGATCTGTGCCTTCAGGACAGCCATCTCGTGTCCCCGCGTCTTCCCAAACCTGATTAAATAACAAGCCCCGGACACATTTTAAAGCCTACATTCATGTCACAGCTTCCAAAGCACCTGCTGTGTGTCGTGCACTGTTTTCGGTGTTGGGCTAGAGCCGTGTCCACGCAAACAAGGCGCTGTGCTCTGGGAGCCCGCTGTGTGATGGAGAGAGAAATTCAGGGAGAAGGAAGATTCCCAGATAGAGTGAAGTGCTGCGAGTACAATGCACCAGGGCGCGCTGTTTTGTTTTGTTACTTTGGGCTTGGGTTTTTGTTTGTTTGTTCGTTTGTTTGTTTGTTTTGAGACAGAGTCTCGCTCTGTCGCCCAGGCTGGAGTGCAGTGGCCGGATCTCAGCTCACTGCAAGCTCCGCCTCCCGGGTTCCCGCCATTCTCCTGCCTCAGCCTCCCGAGTAGCTGGGACTACAGGCGCCGCCACCTCGCCCGGCTAGTTTTTTGTATTTTTTAGTAGAAACGAGGTTTCACCGTGTTAGCCAGGATGGTCTCGATCTCCTGACCTCGTGATCCGCCCGCCTCGGCCTCCCAAAGTGCTGGGATTACAGGCTTGAGACACCGCGCCCGGTTGGGGGGTGTTTTTTAAGGAACAGTGGTCAGGAAAGGTCTCCCTAAGGAGGTGATGCTTCAGCCACAGTCCGAATTGTTACTCATATACCAAGGGCACCCAGAGGTCTGTGCTCGGGGCCTCCAGGCATCCAAAGTAACCAACATGATGTATCTGCCACTGGTGCTCAGCCAGAACAAACTCTGTCCCTTTCCCAACAAGCAAAGTAGGGCTTCCATCCAAGAGAAAATCATTTCCCGGCATCAGCAAAGTCCACAGCCTGCTCCAATCAAATTGCTTTCCAAATGCTATAAAGTCGGGGCGCCCAAGCACCAGGATCCAGGCGCTGGGGTGGCAGCATGCCAGCGCCCTGAAGGCAGCGCCAGCTTGCATGTGTGTTTACATACTGTTTGCAAATAAAGAGTAAGTGGGCAGATCCCTGAGCTCTCGTCACTTCCCACCATCCCTGGGGACCCGCTGCCTAGTCCAGCTTAGCAGGAATACAAGCTTGACCCTGGGCACTGCAGACTTGACCCTACCACCACAGGCCTGGTCTGGGAGCCCTCCTGCTTGCTGGGCACATCCTGAGTGACCGTCCTGCGTCCGTGTGAACAGCACACAGACATCCCCACCCCTTCTTTAAAAAATTTAGATCCCTCTGACTTTGGACAACATTGCAGTCAAGAAAAGTAGAACAATTTAAATCACAAGCCCTCAACCTGTGGGTGGCATGTCATGAGTCACTGGCATAGCATGGGTCAGTCTCTAAGCCCATCAGGCAGGGAACGGAAAGTGCTTCCATATCTCCCTTCCTCAAAGCTTCCAGGCTGTGGCTGGGTATCCCCGGTCCGGCCGCTTCACCTTCCACACTGGAACGTTCCACACTCACTCTGAACCCCAAGGCCAGCACCCCACACACCTCCCTTCATCAGGGAAAGGCCAGGGACCCCAGATCTGAAAAGCCACTCCCATGCCTTCCACTGGAAACCCAGGAAAGAGCAGCTCCATTCATGTGGGGCAGCTGCCACTGGGCCAGGCAAAATCAGCTCTACAAAAGGAAACCATCCTCAGCGCCTTCCTCCGCATCCTCTTCCGCAGCCTCCTTGCACCTCACCGTCTATGTCAGTGACGGGTCCTCAAGGAGCATCTCCTAGGAACCCGGCATGAGCTGGCTGGAGAGCCGAGGCTGACTCATTTACCTTTGCCTTGATCCAGAGTTTGCCTCCCACCACACACCTCCCTGGCGCACCTGCTTCTTGGGTGTTCATTCAGACGCAGCCTCCGCTTTGGTGGGTGTCCTCCAGGAGCCCTTTCATCTACCAGGAATGTCACACTCCAGAGCCACAAAAGCTTGAAGCCACCCCTACACCTGCAGCAACTGAGAACCAGTTGGTGCCTCATCAGGAGCCTGGAGCCGGCAAAGCTGGGGAGGGATTATGTGGGCCCAGATGCAACGCTGGCCATCTCCGACATGCCATTGTCCTCTACAAACCCCACCTAGCACTTCATGCTCTGTGAAAGGTCCGTTCCCTTGTATGTAGGTCAAATTTCAAATTCTCGAGGCTCCCAGCTGGCTTAAAAATGTCAACAATGACTCTTTCTACTTACCAAGCATTTTCTAGTTCCCCAATGGAGCAGGAGCCCCCACAGAGGCACAGCCCAGACTCGTTTAATGTCAAACCCAGGCCTCCAGGCTCGTGTGTTGGTGATTTAGCAGCCTGTACCAGAGGCATCTCCTTGGAGCAAAGCTTTCATGGAAAGTGCTTAAATCCTATAAATGTAATGTAGTTGCTTCTCTACCAAATTATAATATTCATTTGTTTGTGTAAACCTGCCAGTCACCAGTCAAAAATATGAACCACAAGAAACTTTCCATTAGGATTTAGGCCGTCATTGTTTCCAGTTTGAATCTGACATATTATAGCTGAGAGGATTGCAGGAAACCATAAATGATTCTGGGTTTTGTTTTGTTTTTTGTTTTGTTTTGTTTTGTTTTGTTTTTGAGATGGAGTTTTATACTTGTTGCCCAGGCTGGAGTGCAATGGTGTGGTCTTGGCTCACTGCAACCTCCACCTCTCAGGTTCAAGAGATTCTCATGCTTCAGCCTCCCAATAGTTGAGATGACAGGCACACGCCACCATGCCTGGCTAATTTTTTGCATTTTCAGTAGAGACGGGTTTTCACCATGTTGGCCAGGCTGGTTTCGGACTCCTGACGTCAGGTGATCCGCCTGCCTTGGCCTCCCAAAGTGCTGGAATTACAGGCATGAACCACCATGTCTGGCCATCAATGATTCGCAAATTCTACATTGGGTCAATGTGTAATAAAGGTTTTTTGCTGTTTACAAAACAAAAAGTAAAACCCAAAGTCATCACCCCCAGGAGGCTGGGATCTGGGTGCCCAGGAAAGAAGAGCTATGTCCCTTCTGTTTCTATCCATGAAATAAAAGGAGATGCTCCTTTCTGTTTGCAGTTAGTTGTCATCTGGCAGATTTTTGAGAAACAGCTTATTTAGGAGATTCCGCACTCAATTCAAATCCAGACGCCCAGTGCAGAATCTGGGCTGTGCCCGGTCAAAGGCAGAGGTGATTTCACTGCGGAATGGAGGAAAGCAAACTGGGACTCAGAAGGCCAGGAGGACCATCACCTGCCTGGTGCAGGGACGTCAACTGCAAATGAAGGGCTCATTGTCTACACCAGGATTTATGTGAGTGAGCAGCCAAGGTGCTCCGGGTGGCTGCCAGCTCTGAGCCCCGCTGCTCTCTGGTCCCTGGGAAACTCATCAGAAACCTGGCCTGGGAAGATGCTGCCATTCTCCCAGGCTGAAAGAAGGTACGTTCATCTTCTCAGGCATGAAGGCAAGCGCTCTGTGCTCCCATCTCAATGCTGCACGCACTCAGGGTAGGGACAGGATGGGGTCCGGCTGACGTTCGCCAGAGTGTTCACCTTGGGCCCTCTTGTCTGATGCCACCAGCACCTGTGCAGATTTTGAAGGACACCTGTATTGCTCTGCTTTGCAAATGTGGATGTCAGAGGAAGCTGTAAGTGTAGGTGGAAGACACAAACACATTGCAAGTGACTGGAGGACCCTCCAGGCATCCCTTGAGAAGAGCCAGGGAGCCCACTTGCCTAAAGCTTCCCTCTCAGTGCCCATCAAAGTGCCTGAACTCTTGCTTTTACGGCTTCTTAAATTTGCAAAGGAAGCTGGTGTGGGATGATCTGTGATAGTGATGCTTAGACATTCAGGGAAGGCTTCCTGGGGGAGGCGGTCTTTGACAAACAAGCAAGAGCATTATGAGCAAAAGGGCAGCGAGTGAGATGTAGAGGCTTCGGGCTGCAGCCGGCTCCCCACAAGCAGCAGCTGGGGCTGCACACTCCATGAAGCTGGTGGGAGCCCTGCCCCTTCTGAGTTTGGGTGGGAGTTTCCCGGGTGCCACTGCAGCTGCCCAAGCTGCAGCTGTGGACAGGGGCCCCACCCTCCTACATGGGGCTACAGCCACCCAAACTGTGGCTGTGGACCGGAGCCTCTCTGTGCTCTTGGAAGGAGCCAGGAGCAGCCAGGATCTGCCCTCCTGCATGAAGCTGCAACCATGTGACCCATTGCTGCAGACCTGGGCCACTCGCACCATGGAGCAGGCAGGAGCCAGGGACAAGCGGGAGCCCTGCCCCTTCTGAGATGGTGAGGGGAGAGGTCCCTGGGTACAGTCGCCACTGCCCTCCCAGGCACAGGACCTGGGCATCTCTGTAGCCTGCATTCTTGGGGGCCTGGGAAGGACTCCCCCATCTCCCCCACCACACCCCCATCCCTGCAGGCTCAGGGGTGTCTGATCCCACTGCCTGTCCTCTCTCCTCTCCCAACACCTGCTCAGATCTCCAAGCAGGATTGGTGCTGAGCCCGGGGCCATGAATTGCAGCAGGAGGCAGACAGATTCCTGGGCAGAAGGGGGTGGGTCCCAGTAAGACCCCTCCTTCAGGCCAGGGAGGGCCTGAAGACTAGGGGCTGGGCCACTAGTCCCGATGACCAGAATGGAGATTCATGGTGCCTCTTCTGAGCCCGCCCCTGGCTGCCCATGGACCAATTAGCAGGCACTTCCTCCCCTCATGGACCAATTAGCAGGCACTTCCTCCCCTCTGAGGCCATAAAAGCCTGGTGCTCAGCCAAGGTAAACGATGGCCAGAGACTGAAGATGGCAGGGAGAGGCGGGGGTGGTCAGTCAAGGAGAGGAGCTACCCTCTCCACTGACAGCTTCAGAGATCTGCAGAGAGGGTGGGGCAACCTGCCAGGCAGAGAGGAGCTACCCTGTCCAGGGACTCCTCTCTGCTGAGAGCTGAACACTCGACAGAATGCCCTGCCTGCCTCCTGAGGGGAGCTCTCCACTCTGGTCTCCTCTGAGCTGTTGGAACACTCAGTAAACTCCTTTGCATCATCTTCACCCTTCACTTGTCTGCATACCTCAGTGTCCTCATTCTTCCTGGATGTAGGAACACTGGACAAGATAGGCAACAGGTTAAGCTTGCTCTAGAAAGATCACTGTGGCCAGAGGTTAGGAGATGGGTTGAGGAGGTGGAAGAGTGGAGCAGCAAACCCGTGAGGAACCCAGGAGAAGCTGAGCCAGGGCAGTGAGTCTGGAAGCATCTGTGATGTGCAGTGAGGGGCTCCTTTTGTTTCCAATCCTTCTTAGACTGAAACTTTTGGAAAATAAATTGCCAGACAAATACAACTTTAAAAGACATACAAAATACAAGTCCCATTTTTTTTCAAAGATTTTTGTTTTAATTGGGGTAAGATAACATACATTTACCATCCCAAACATATTTAAGTGCACATTCCAGTAATATGCACTCACACTGCCGCGCTGCTAGTCTCCAGAACGCTTTCCTTTGGCAAAACCGAAACTACCCATTTAACAGCAGCCTCCCACTTCCCGCCCCAGCCCCCGGCAACCACCCCTCTACTTTTCCCACCCCCAGCCCCCAGCAACCACCCTTCTACTTTCTGACCCTATGAATCTGACAACTCTAGGTATCTAACATAATTGGAAGTACACAGTATTTGTCCCTTCGTGTCTGGCTTGTTACTTAGCATAATGTCCTCAAGGTTCATCCATGTTGTAGTGTGTTTTGGAAATTCCTTCCTTTTTAAAGCTGCATAATATTCCACATTTTATTTCTCCATTCATCCACTGATGGACACTTGAGTTGTCCACATCATAAGTGTTCGTGCTGCTCTGAATTTGCGTGTCAATATCTCTTCCAGTGCCTGCTTGCCATGCCTCGGCCACATACCCAGAAGTGGAATTGCTGGATCACGTGGTAACTCTAGTTTTCATTTCTTGAATCACTATACTGTTCTCCACGGAGGCTGCACCATTTTACATTTCCACTGACAGTGCACAAGGGTTCCAATTTCTCACATCCTTGCCAATATGCAGATTAGTTGATGTATTTTTCCCAGTAGCCATCCTAATGGGTATGAGGTGAAGCCCCTTTTTTTTTTTAATTATTAGACTCAAAAGGTATAAAGTTACCCTGTCAGATTTCTGTAGTAGTTTAAAATGCTTACTCTCACCTTCTACACTTACCTCACTGCAGACCAACATCAAACACTTCTGGAGCTGGCCAGCCCTTAGGTAGCATGGCCTGGCAGTGCCCATCCCTGTGCGTGGAGAGGAAGAGCAGCTGGAGCTGCTATTGTCACCTGCACGCATGGATAGTGTGATCAACACAGCAGCCCCAGGAGATACCTTTGGTATGATCTCCAGCCAACATGCGAGGAAACAGTGGCCCAAAGAGGCTGGGGGCCTTGCCTGAGTCAGCAGGGAGGAGGGTGATGGAGGCGACAGTGAATGCCGCATACAGCCTCTGCCTATTTTTGATATTATTGTCTTGTTTTATTTTCCAAGATAAATTAACTGATTGGTCATATTTGGGGGAAGACAGAAGGCCCCCAGATTCCGGCCTGAGTAACCAGGTGGAGAGAGATGCCATCCACCAAAGCAGGAAACACGGTCGGGGAGGGCATGGAGCCAGGCACATGTCTAGGTGGAAGTCCAAGTGATGTCCAAGTGGGAGCAGGGCCAGGGCAGTCGGGCAATAGCTTCTGAGCACCTGAAAGAACACTGGGCCAGAAGAGCAGGTGAGGAATGCTGGGTCAAGGATAAAGGATGAGTTTGGTGAGATCTCACAGATAGTCATAACATTCTAGAAAGAAGCAGAGGAATGAGGTGGCGGGGAGAAGGAGGAGCCAGAGGAGATGGGAAGAGATGGAGAGAGAGAAAGTACCAAAAGGAAAGAGATATCAACAGGTGTCCAGGGTGGCACAGGGGCCACAAAGCAGAGGTAATCTAGTGTCTATGGATTTGGCCATGTGGTGGCCCTTGACGGCTGGAATGAGGGCAGAGCAGCTGGTATCATGGAAGCCAGGAAGGTGGAGGCTAGGCTGGCATGCGTGGGTAGGTGGGTGGTGG
The DNA here is from genome assembly GCF_009764315.1 of Trachypithecus francoisi. Lineage (NCBI taxonomy): Eukaryota > Metazoa > Chordata > Mammalia > Primates > Cercopithecidae > Trachypithecus > Trachypithecus francoisi. The sequence goes on from NW_022681461.1 coordinate 1,347,986, forward strand.
TGGGAAGGGGGGAAGAGTGCAGACCACTCTTTCTAGAAGCTCCCAGGAGACAGGGCAGTCCCTGAAGGGTGGGTGTGAGGTTCTGGTGTGGAAGAGGGATATTGGGCCAATGATGGATTATTATTTTGTTTTATCTTAAAAAAAAAAAAATACCCGGAGCAAAGTTGCATTTGTTTGTATCAGGCAGGGGAGGCAGGAAGGCAGAGCCAGTGGAAAGGTGAAAGACTGGGAAGGATCAGTGACGACTGCTGGAAGGATGTGGAAGGATCAAGCCCGAATAAAAGGAGATAAGCCCCTCTTCCTTCAGGTGTGCGGGAAGACAGTCTACGCTACAGAGTCGTGTGGGAGGAAGCACATTGCCACTAAGCAGGGCAGAGAGTGTTGTCTGGGCACTGGGAGAGAAGCGGGCTGTGGATGTGCCACCGGGAACAGCAGTGGGAGCCACCTGGGCCTGAAGAAGGCCAGAAGCAGAAGGAGCCCAGTGGGGCCAGAAAGCACAAATCCGCACGGCCACGTGGCCATCTGGGATTGGCCTCCATCAGGCCTCCATCAGGGCTTACCCTGCCCAGGGGCAGAAGCAGAGGTGTGGATGGCGAGCTTGCTCGAGTGAAGGCTTCACGAGGCAGCTCTGGCTACAGTTAAGGGGACAGGAAAGAAGGGTGACTGCTGTCATATGGGAGAAGAATGAAGTGAACTGTGGTGGTTTTGAAACGTGTCCACAGATTCCTTGATCTTCCTCTTTTCAAAAGGTGGAGTCTAATTCCCCTCACACTGAATGGGGACTGGACTTCACGATTTGCTTTAAATGAACAAAATGTAGCAGCAGTAACAATGTGTGACTTCTGATTCCAGATCATAAGCCTCCTTCTCAAACTTGTTCTGGAGGAAGCCAGCAACCATGTCATAAGGAAGCTCAAGCAGCCATATGGAGAGCCCACATGGGAAGGGACAGAGACCTCCTGCCCACAGTCGTGGAGATGAACCACCCTGGAGGCAGTTCCCCCAGCCCCAACACACAGATGACCACAGTCCTGGCTGACGTCTTCACTGCAACCTCACGAGAGACCCCCAAGCCACAACTTCCCAGCTGAGCCCACAGATGTGGTGTGAGATGATGTGCTTGTCGGCTTAAGCTGTTAGGGCTTTGGGGTGATTCGTTAGCAGCACTGGATAACTCCTGCACTGCCTAAGTGTGAGGGCAGAGAAGGTGGAGCATGGGGCGGGTCCCAAGTGAAGGTTGGGCAGGTGAGCCCTGGCAGAGGTGCAAGGGGCCGTGTGGTGGAGCGATTAGTGACTTGAGAAGAAAAGATTGAAGTGGGGCCAGAGGAAATGGAGGGATCACAGCACCAGAGGTCCCCATGGAAGTAAAGATGTGGACTGAAGTGTAGAGAAGAGAGTGGAGTTTCCTGTCTGAGAGAACGTTTCTGGGTGGATGCAGCTCAAGGTGTGGCAGAGTTTGGGGAGGGAGAGGGACAGTAGAGTCATGACCCCTGGACAGTGAAGCCAGCCAGGGTAGCCAGGGTGGCAGTGGGACTTGGCTTGGGGAGAAAGACCCACCTTCCAGTTCCTAAGGCCTCAACCTACGGGGGAGTGGTGGGGACTAGAGATGACAGGTGGTAAAGGTGGCCTCTTGGGTGGCTTGACCCTGCAGGGAGGTTTTCCCAGAAAGAGGAGGCATGGCTGCCTGTAAACACCCAAGAGAAGACTCCGAAGGCCAGCTCCACCCCTTCTGGCTGCAGAAGACAGGGAGTGAGGAGGGTCTCTGTCCCCAGGGCTGCACAGAGGATGGTGTGGCCAAGAGAGAGCAGGCCACAGTAGACAGGCAAGTGGCAGGACTGGTGCTGAGTCACTCCACAGTGTCGAATCTACTATCTGCAGGATGCCAGGGACACCAGAAAAAGATGTGGTCCAGGCTGGGCATGGTGGCTCACACCTGTAATCCCAGCACTTTGGGAGGCCAAGGCAGGAGGATCACCTGAGGCCAGGAGTTCAAGACCAGCCTGGGCAATATGGCAAGACCCATCTCTAACTAAAAAATAAAAAATAAATAAAGACCTTGTCTAGAGGAGAAACAGGCAGCAAAGGCAGTAAAGCCCTCAGAGAAACTGGGTCTCCAAGAAACACAGTCCTGCTCTCCCTCAGCTCCCCAACAATAGCTCTTTATTCCCTGGGGGCCTCCTAGCTGCAATGGCCGCCAGCCTCTGGGCTCTTCCTGCTCATGTCCTCATCCCCTTTATCTGGGCGTCACGTCCTCCCTGGGCACGACTCTTCCAGTGGAAGTGTCTGCTGCTGTGGTCATGAGACGTGACCTGGAGTCACTGCCCTCTCTGGGTCTGGCTTATCGGCTAGATCCTCTCTGCCCTTAGGTGAGTTTTCCCAGGAGGCCTTCGGTTCCTCATGTGAACCAATTCTCATGAAGGCCTGGCCTCCGATTCCAGGCAAGTCTGAATCTGAAGTGGTAGAGCTCACGGTCAGGCGCTGGTGCCCTCGGAGCTCTGTGTATCTCCCCTGAAGTCCTGGGATCTGCCCCGTGTATTTAACCCCACTAAGGTTCCTAAGTCCAGACCTACCCACAAGGCCAAGGGCTTTCACAAGGACAATGGTGACTCCTGGGTGGTCCCTGCCCCCCCAGCTCCTGTGTCCGTATGCGTGGCCTGTGGCCACACCTCATGGGGAGGCGACCAGAGCCACGGCGTCTGCAGAGACATGAACACTACTCCATGACAAAGCCAGCAAGAAACGCCTTCTGCAAACCATGCTAGAAGTGAAAGGAGACACGAGGCGTGCCCTCGGCCATCAGTTTTATCCCTTTGATTTTGCAGTTGTTTAATGTTGAGACAAGTCGACTTGAAGCTGTATAATACTGTATAATAAATGAATTCCAGCTTGAGCCTTGGCAGGGTTTGTTTGGCTTGAGGGAAGTCGTTTACGCTAATGGTCCCCCCTCTGCAGAGCTGGATTTATATTATACAGAGTCTTGTCCATCATCTGGATGCCGCTGTAAACAAGATCATCTTTGTCTACCAGGAATGAGCCTGATGCCAATAACTTTAAATAAACATGAGCCCCAGGTTTGTATTTACGTTGTCTGAGGTAACCGCTGGCGAGTTTGTCACGGCGCCATCGGCCCCTCCCTGGCTAAGGTAGCATCGGCTTTCCCACTGACCTTGTGTTTAGAGGCCTCACTCAGGGAAAGGATCTTACGTGTAGCCGATGAGCGCTGCGCCCTGGGCTGAGCTGCATTCTTTTGCACAGTTTTGGCGCTTTGTAATTCTGTCAAGTTAGCATGGCTTCCTTTTGTACTGGATGGAGCAGGACATGGGTCCGGGGCAGGAGCTCAGACAGGAAATGACATCATAGACCTGAGCGCTCGATTCCCTCGATGGCAAGGCTGCAGGTGCCAGTGGGCTCCAAGGATTCGATTACTAATAGGGCTATGACTTAGCTCTATGGAAGCCATCCGTGTTGAATTGCATTCCATGTGGAAAATAAATAGAATTTTGCAGAAGTCTGAGTGTCTGTTGCAACTCCAAACTGAGGACCAAGCAACCACAGAAACATACAACTCTTCAAATAGTGATAAATGGTCTCCATGGAGGACTGAGGGGAAAAACCATGCTCCCTGCCTCCACCGCTAATCTCCTCTGCAAAGAAAGCAAAAACTGGACAGGGTGTAAGATGCACATTCCCGTCCCTGGGCAAAGCACAAAGAGCTTTGCAATAGCAACTATTTTGTTGCGATTCCAGGCTTCGGGTGCAGAACGTGGGAAACCCATTCCTAAGAGCAAATGGGCTGCTTCTGAGGATCATTCTCATGAGGGGTGGTGCTGGGGAATGTTCTGTGAGGAGAAACCTAATCAGAGTGAGGTCTCTGATGACCCTGTTTGAGACTGTCAGAGCTCTGGAAGTTTCTCACATGTGATTCTTAAACCCTCTAACTGAGCTGAACAAATAGTAGTTTCATAATCAGAGCATCCGATATCACTTCATAACTGCAAACTGTATGGTGTTTGGACTAATTCTGCGCAAAATAATCAAGCTATTAGGCCAATTGGGAGGGTCGCAAAGGATGGCAGTAAAGACTGTAGGACCTGGAGCCACACTGGGTAGGGACGAGCGTGGCTTTGCCTCTTTCTGTTTGAGTGAGACCTCAGGCAAGTCATTTAATCCACCTGTGACTCAGTTTCCTCTTCTGTATGGTAGGAGTAATAATAGTACTTAGCTCCTATGCCTATGGAGAGGATGGAATTCACTTTAGTGTGGCACATTGCAAGTGATTGTTGTGCTTCTTTGATGGCCTCCTTCTTGACTAGTACGATGTGAACTCACAGCAGACATTCAAAATAGACCTAATAGAATAGTTGGGTCAGTGCAGGCTCAGTTGCAGAGAACAGAATTCACTCCTGCTAGTTTACATGAGTTGGGCTTAATTAGGCAAAATGACTGATAGAATTGATGGGAGGGCTAAAAAACCAACTTGAGGTTGAGCTTTCAGGGATGATTCCCAAACCTATTCAGTAGAAACAAGCCACCAAGACGCAGCAGTCTCTTCTGTAATCAAGAAACAGTCACGGCTGCTGCAGGCTCCAGAAATCACATGACCCAGCGAAACAGAGGCCCTCATGCCTTCTAGACAGATATCCGTGAACTTGCCAAAAAACTGCAGACACTGACACCACGCCACTCTCACCTTCTAAATCTGTGACAAATATAACTGAGTGGCTAACTCCAACTCACACGCAAAGCTCAAGTACAAGAATGTTTGGTGAAGTTGCTGAGCGTCCCAGCCCCTAAGTATCAAGGAGATAAGCCAGAAGGTAGGTGAGACACAGGCTGAGCCCCAGCCGCCATGCCACCACAGCGGTCAGGAAGCAAACGCCTACAGACAGGAGACCAGCACAGGCCTCTCTCTTCCTATCCTCATCGTCCAAACACCTGTGGCCATGGATGAATTTCAGTGTGGTTCTACATGCTGTGTTCTTTTTTTTCTTTTTCTTTTTGTTTTGAGACAGAGTCTTGCTCTATTGCCCAGGCTGAAGTGTAGTGGTGCAATCTCAGCTCACTGCAACCTCTGCCTCCCGAGTTCAGGCAATTCTCATGCCTCATCCTCCTGAGCAGCTGGGACTACAGGCATGTGCCACCACACCCAGCTAATTTTTTTATTTTTAGTAGAGATGGGGCTTCACCATATTGGCCAGGCTGGTCTCGAACTTATGGAGCTTATGGCAAAAGCCTGTGAGCGCCTCCCACCGACAACTGCTGAGACTTTGGACCAGAGAATTTCCACTTGAGGGGTATTACTGCCTTGCTATGGGACAGTAATTGAAGCTACCTCTATGACAGAAGGACGTAAAATGGACTTGAAACCCGAAGTGCTGTCTTTTCTATGCTAATGAACCTCGTGATCCACCTGCCTTGGCCTCCCAAAGTGCTGGGATTACAGGTGTGAGCCATGGTGCCTGGCCAATGCCGTGTTCTTTTAGACTCGTACTGTAGAGAGTACTAGCAGATTCCAGAAGTTTCTAGAGACGAAAAATGGAAAATACTAGCAGAGACGAAGTGGATATTGCTGGACATCTGCAAATATTGAAGGAGGGTAGATTTTTTTTGACGATCAAAAAATTCCAAAAAGTCTTTTGTTATTCAACCAATGTCAGTTTTTGTTCAATTTAGACCATTTGTTTAGCAAACTGAAGTTTGCTGTTATTTCCCCCAGTTTGGAGAAATTTAAGAAGTCGGAAGGCAAAGATGACCGTGAGAAATCTGTTCTGAAATTGTCTGGCCAATTCCACAAATTCATCAAGATAAAGATTGACAAAACTAAGCAAGGGTCCCTTGACTCAACTCCCTGCTAGGGACCCACCTAGGTGCACAAGTGGGTAAAACGGCCAGGGAGTGGTGGAGCGAAATTCCTGGATCTCCTTGAAATGAGAACTCCACACGCTATGGTACTGAAATCCACAGCCTAACTAGGGCAGGGCCCTAGTTAGACTGACAGAATATACGCATGTCAGGGCCGGTAGGGTTATGGCAGTGGGAATGTTTAAACAGGTTTTATTTAAAGAGGTTCTGGCCGGGCGTGGTGGCTCATACCTGTAATCCCAGCACTTTGGGCGGGCGAGGCGGGCGGATCACGAGGTCAGGAGTTCAAGACCAGCCTCCTGACCAACATGGTGAAACCCTGTCTCTACTAAAAATACAAAAATTATCCGGGCGTGGTGACACACGCCTGTAATCCCAGCTACTCAGGAGGCTGAGGCAGGAGAATCACCCGAACCTGGGAGACGGAGGTAGCAGTGCGCCAAGATGGTACCACTGCACTCCAGCCTGGGCAACAGAGCGAGACTCCATCTCTAAACAAAGTTCTACCTCCTTTACCTGAATGTTTCATAGGAATGGATATTGTATCTGGTTGGGGAACGCTTTTCCTACCCAGTATTGTAAAACCAGCACATGTTGATAAAGTCTGAGTGGAGGCTACAGTTGAGAAAGTCAGGGTGGATGGAATTCAGGTCAACCTGCAGGGGAGAGGTGGTGTATTTGAACAGGCTTCATGGGAAGTGGTTGTGTCTCTTTCATCTGATTGTATTGTGCGGATGGACTTTGTATCTGCCTGGGGAACATTCTCCCCGCCTTGTACTGTAAAATAGAAGGCACGCACATCTACCCCTCGACAGACTCTGAGAAGCCGGGGTGGTCACAGACTCTGAGCAATAGGAATTGGATATGCTTATGGGAACAGTAAGACTGCCTGAACCCACACAGTGAAGAGTAGAAGCTGGAGTGCTGGGAGGGACAGGTGGCCTATTTCGAAGTCCTCTCTGGACGACAACTGGAGCTCATGGCAAAAGCCTGTGAGCGCCTCCCACCGACAACTGCTGAGCCTTTGGACCAGAGAATTTCGACTTGAGGGGTATTACTGCCTTGCTATGGGACAGTAATTGAAGCTACCTCTATGACAGAAGGACGCAAAATGGACTTGAAACCCGAAGTGCTGTCTTTTCTATGCTAATGAACGGCCTGATGGCTGGCAGCCCGTAGGTAGCTTCAGGATGGAGCTGGTGAAAGACCAAAGCAGTTTAATTAGATCCCATTTGTCAATTTTGGCTTTTGCTGCCGTTGCTTTTGGTGTTTTAGACATGAAGTCCTTGCCCATGCCTATGTCCTGAATGGTACTACCTAGATTTTCTTCTAGGGTTTTTTTAAAAAATAAACAATACTCTTTACATGTCTTAGAGCTAGCAAATCATTTTCAGATCCTATATTAATTACTTTATTTATTTATTCATTAAACAACAATTTATTGAGAAAAAAAAAAAAAAAGAAAGACCAAAGCAGGATGAGAGGGAGGGTAGAGGGGCTGAAGGTTAAGCTGACCACCAATGGCCAACGGTTTCATCAATCCTGTCTACAGAACGAAGCTTCCATAAAAATCCCAAAGGACAGGGTTTGGAGAGCTTCTGGACAGCTGAACACGCAGGGGTTCCTGGAGGATGGCTGCCCCAGGGGAGGGCATGGCAGCTCCACACCTCTGCCCCATACCTCGTCCTATGCGTCTCTCCATTTGTATCCTAGTAATATCTATCAGGAATGGTAAATTTAGGTGTCTTCCTGAGTTCTGTGATCTTCTCTAGCAAAATAATCAAACCCATGGAGGACGTGGTGGGAACCTCGATTTATAGGTGGCTGGTCAGAAAGACAGAGTAGACAAGCAGGGGCTTACGATCCGCCTCAGAAATGAGGGCAGTTTTGTGGGAGCGAGTCCTGGACCTGTGGGATCCGCCGCTGTCTCTAGGTAGATAGTGTTGGAATTGAATTGAGTTAAAGGACGCTCCGCCGTGCTGCAGAATTAACTGCTTGCTGGTCACAGAAGTCATCTGTGTCAGTTTCTCTGGGGTGAGAGCAAAGGAAAAACGGTTTGTTTTTACCTCAAGGAGGATTACGGAGCAGCTCTGGGGTTGGAAGAGGGCTGACCAGCGGCAGAGGTGGCAGGCGGCCTCTCAGCCCAAGAAGGGGATGGGTGGAGGGAAACCCTTTGCGTCGTCCCTTGTTCCTTCTTTGCGGTTCCTGGTGTGGGCTGGAGAAGCTGGGGTCGTCACAGACTCTGAGGTGGCTTCGGGAAACCCCTGGGAAGGAACTCTTTCTCCTGACCGGCGGCCCGGCTTGAGGTCAGAGATCTGTATGCCCGGTTGAGACACCCTGGAGCCGGGTGGTTTCTTCATTTCAAACCAAATCAGAACCCCGGAGCGCGCCCCACTTTTTACTTGTCCTTGGCAAAAACATCTTATTTCAAAAAGCATGCGTGTAAGAAGAAAGAAGGCACCAAGCCACTCCGGTCACTCTCCTTGAAGCACCCTGGGGCCTTCGGAAGGGACTCCAGTCCCAACCCCACGGAGGGGGGGAGTGGATGACAAGGAAAACAGGAGCCAGGACACATTGTTGCCAGCTTTGCCAGCCAGATGCAGTGCCGAGGTCGGCGTGGGCTGCAGATTTGGGGTAATGTCTGTTTAATAAGGAGCACCCTACAGCATTTCAATAGGCCCTGGGGGCTGCAGGGGCTAGGCTATGCCCCCATCACCTTGCCCAGTCCCAGTCCTCACCCTCCCCCGCCCCAAATTTACCCTGGTTCATTGTACCTAGGAAGCACCCTAAATATTTCTTGAATTTAAGTGCCTCATTCTCCCTGAATAGACGGGAGCCTACTTTGAAATAAAAGTTCAAAAGGACGAAAAGAAAGCCTCACATCTCCCAAACTTCAAACAGTGCCCAGGCAGAGGCAGTTCGCTAGGCTCGAAGTTTGTAGTCAGGGAGGGCAATGGCGAGGAGAGAGCAAGTAACATGGCCCCAGTGTGTCCTCGAAGAACCCTCCTCCTAATCACCTCCTGTTTCCCCTGCATCCCACAGTGACGGATTTGACATAAGCAACTGCTGCATGCAGCCAGGCCGGCCAGGCTCCTCAGGCTGTGCTGGGGACACGGGGCCTGGTTGGTGGGGGTACCTGCTGGACCCGCTGAACTAGGGGCAAGTTGTGACAAAACCAGCCTTATTCTTGGGGGAAATGTGTGAGGTGTTTTTTTGTTTGGTTGGTTGGTTTTTTTGCTTTTTCTCCCACACAAAGGTGATTTCAACAATTCCATTTGGCTGCAACGTTTTCTTCTCTGAGAAGCTGTGTTGAGGTGGCCCTGGCTTTTTTGTGAGCTCTCTTTAGTATGGGCTGCACACACTGTCGTAATCCATTTTTTCATCAGCTCCAGGCTAACAAAGGGCCCCCTAAGCCCTGGAAACCCCCCTCTGACGCCGATGACGGGTTTCCTGGTGTCAGTCATGGCCAGTTTGTCAGCGCGAGGGAGAGAGAGAGAAAGAGGGAAGGGGAGGAAGAGAGGGAGGAGGGGTTGGGGGAGAGGGAAGGAGGGGAGGGAGGCCGCTGGAGTTCAGCAGCCGCCTCTGTGTGTGGTCTCAGGCTAGTCCTTATTTCATGAAATCCATGCTTCATTCCTGGCTCCGGGTAAACCTGAGCGTCACTGAATGAGTCCCTTATCCACTTTCCAAAACACTGACGAGGTTTGAAAGGGCTCTGTGGGTAGACTGTGACTATCAGCAAAACCAAACAGGCCAGCTTATTGAGCTAAGCATTTTTAATATTTAAACATCCCAGCCTTCAGCTATTGGTGAACCGCGCAGCCAACAAGGCAAGACGTGAGGTGCGCGGCGAAGCTGCCCGTGTTCCCGCAGGTGGGCCTGCTGTCCTTGTGCGGGGCCAGCCCAGGCCGCAAGTTCGCTGGCTGCCTCAGAGCTGGAACTGAGGACCTGGGGGAGCTCCAGGCCCGAGCCCCCTCTGCCGCCCTCACCCAGGGCAGTCTGGGTGGCGGCTGGCTGTGGAATCACTCACAGCCTCTTCATAATCAGATGTGGTTTAAGCTTAACCTAGTGTTTTCCACCCTTTGAAAAATAAAAGTCTAGGCACCCCCTCCTTGTAGAAAAAGAAAGCGCTCTTATGGCAGCGTAATTAAAATGCTAAGCTGGGAAGCTGTGGGCGTCCCCAGTCGGGAGCAGGTACAACAAATATTATCCCTGTGGACATGGCCAGGGCTCCCGCTCCGGGTGACTGGCGGCCTGTAAAATTGGCCTGCGACAGACCACAGGCTAGACCCCTCCCTGCCTGGACAGGATGGCACCAGACACCCGCCCACCAAATTTCATACCACCAGCTGGAAGTGGCTTTCTGGTTTATGGAGCAAGACGGAACTGTAAAGTCAGTCGTTCTCATGGGCCAGTCAAGTCAGCGCCCCCGCCCCACCCGAGCCAAAGGAGGCTTCTGGAGGCCCCGCCAGGTCCCCCTGAGCCAGCCGGAGCCCAGCCAGGCCTCCGGGCCAGACTCACCGGGTGCCACCGAGGGCCTGAATGGGCTCCCTGTCTGCCAGAGCAAACAAGCTCCCTGGGCAGGGAGCCCTGGGCACAGCCTGGAGCGGAGCAGGCCGGAGGTTACGAGTGACGCCAGGAGGACAGGGGACTTCTTCTCTCTGGAGATTCCATTAGGGAAAGCCTGCCAAAAAGTTTGCCAGGAAGTTCAGTCTGCTCCGATATTATGGGTTCACTGACAAATAGCCCCATTCAAGGAGGACAGGGCCTGAAGGGCTTTGCTAAGGCGACCGCCCCACCCGGCCAGGACCCCCTCCTGCCACCCCAGGCTACTGCCCAGGCTTCCTCTGGGGCGGGCTCCCGGGCTGCTCTGCGCTCCCGGAGCACAGTATCCAGCCCAGCTCCTGTTTTCTTGTCTATAAAATGTGTGCATTGACATCTCACTGAGGGGTTTAGAAAAAGGCCTGACTTAGATAGTGCCCGGCCTTGGGGACGCCTCAGTGAATGGGGACCGTTGTTACTGTGACTCAAACTTTGGAGCAGTTTGCAGACATCCTCAGGCTGGAGCAGCTGGAGGCCTGGGGAAACCCATAGCCCCGGGGACTGCTGAGGAGTGAGGTGGGTGGTGAGGACCACCTGACATTCCCCCTCACGCCCCCCCACATACCACCTGACATTCCCCCCACGCCCCCCCACATACCACCTGACATTCCCCCCATGCCCCCCCACATACCACCTGACATTCCCCCCATGCCCCCCCACATACCACTGACATTCCCCCATGCCCCCCACACATACCAAATGACATTCCCCCCACGCCCCCCCACATACCACCTGACATTCCCCCCACGCCCCCCCACATACCACTGACATTCCCCCCATGCCCCCCCCACATACCACCTGACATTCCCCCCATGCCCCCCCACATACCACCTGACATTCCCCCATGCCCCCCCCACATACCACCTGACATTCCCCCCACGCCCCCCCACATACCACCTGACATTCCCCCCACGCCCCCCCACATACCACCTGACATTCCCCCCATGCCCCCCCACATACCACCTGACATTCCCCCCATGCCCCCCACATACCACCTGACATTCCCCCCACGCCCCCCCACATACCACCTGACATTCCCCCCCATGCCCCCCCACATACCACCTGACATTCCCCCCACACCCCCCACATACCACCTGACATTCCCCCCATGCCCCCCCACATACCACCTGACATTCCCCCCATGCCCCCCACATACCACCTGACATTCCCCCCACGCCCCCCCACATACCACCTGACATTCCCCCCACGCCCCCCCACATACCACCTGACATTCCCCCCACGCCCCCCCACATACCACCTGACATTCCCCCCATGCCCCCCACATACCACCTGACATCCCCCCACACCCCCCCACATACCACCTGACATTCCCCCCACACCCCCCCACATACCACCTGACATTCCCCCCCACCCCCCCACATACCACCTGACATCCCCCCACACCCCCCACATACCACCTGACATTCCCCCACGACCCACCCCCACAGGTGGGTGGTGAGGACCACCTGACATTCCCCCCGCCCCCCCACATACCACCTGAACATCCCCCCATGCCCCCCACATACCACCTGACATTCCCCCATGCCCCCCACATACCACCTGACATTCCCCCCCACCCCCCCCCACATACCACCTGACATCCCCCCACACCCCCCCACATACACCTGACATCCCCCACGCCCCCCCACAGGTGGGTGGTGAGGACCACCTGACATTCCCCCCACGCCCCCCCACATACCACCTGACATTCCCCCCACGCCCCCCCACATACCACCTGACATTCCCCCCCATGCCCCCCCCACGTACCACCTCCTGGTTGGGTCTCCCCAGCTAATTCTGCAGGGTTCTCTAAGCTCCCCGCTTCAAGCCTCCTGTGACCCTAACCTGGGCAGCATGATGCCTCCCGGCTCTCAGACAGACTGAGAGCTGCGTCCACGTGGCCCCCAGGCTCGTCACGATGCCAGAGTCGCGGGATGGCAGGAGCCAGCCAAGGCACACAGAACACGCCTGACTCCCCACCCGTCATCCCTCCGGCAGGCCACCCTTCGGGTCAGAAGGGGAGTCTTGTGATTGTGCTGCTGCATCCAGCCCCCATGGTCCCCCATGGGCCGTCCTCGGAGGCCACTGGAAGCGGACTTCTTGGCCCTGTGGCCCAAGGGGAGACCATGGACCTTGGAATCTTAGACAACTGCCGTCGCCCCTCACTTGGAAGCCTGCAGGCAAAGGGGAAAGCAGGGTGCTGCACAGAGCAGGTGTGCTCAGTCAGGACTTGCTGACCTCACTTGGATTCTGAAGGAAGAGCGCAGAAACCATTAGAAGAGTGTGGCTGGAAGGAAGGCAGAGAGGGTGCGAGATGGAGAGAATCTCAAGCTAGGATTTCTCAGAGAAGCACCTCCGTGTGAACGCTGCTGGCCCATGGCAGGGCTTAGCACAGGCGCCTCCCTCCCCGAGGTGGGAGGAAGAAAGACGTGACAGGTGTGGCCCCAGATCACAGAGCTGGAGCGCGCGGAGTGTGTCACCGAGCCCGGCATTTTTCACTCGTCGATAGAGGCAGGACTCGAGCCTGTGTCTTCAGGCTTTCAGAAGCGGATTCTCCCCACACTGCGGAGGATCCCGTCCGATGTCATCCCCACTTGGGAACCCAGCGACCCAAGCACCTTATCTGGCTCCTTCGCATTCAGCCCCTGGGCCCTGTTCTCTCACCACGGGCGGGGCCTCTCTGCCAGCAGCCGGGACATCTCCCAGGGTCTGTGGGCTCAGCCACTGGCTGTGGACTCCGGAACCAGGATGACATCAGGGAAGACTTCGGCCAGGGACGGCCAGGCCCCACTTTCCGGGGAGAACACTCTTCCCGCCCTGAAGCTCCCATGTGAATCAGGCTCCATGAGAAACTGCAGAGCACCCAAGTGACATGCTGTGGACAGAGTATCTGTGTCCCCCAAACTCATATATTGAAGCCCTACGCAGCACTGTGATGGTGTTTGGAGGGGAACCCGTGGGAGGGGATTAGGTGGTGACAGGGTTAATAACGCCCTTGTATCCAGAGTTGGTTCCTGCTGGTGGGTTCCTGGTCTTGCGGCTGGACCTTCTCGGTGAGTGTTACGGCTCTAAAAGATAGCACGGACCCAAGCAATGAGCGGTAGCAACGTTTCTTAGGAAGATCAAAATGACAAAGATTTCACAGCATGAATGAGAACCCCAGCAGGTTGCTGAGGCTGGCTGGGGGTGGCCAGCTTTTATTCCCTTATTGTCCCCTCCCATGTTCCGTTTCTGTTCTATCAGAGTGTCCTTTTCTCAATCCTCCCTGTGATTGGCTACTTTTAGAATTCTGCTGACTGGTGCATTTTACAGAGAGCTGGTTGGTGCGTTGTACAGAGCTCTGGTTGGTGCGTTTTACAATCCTCTCATAAGACAGGAAAGTCCCCACGGGACCCAGAAGTCCAGCTGGCCTTACCTCGCACCCTTATGGGAAGAGAGAGGAGAGACTCTCTTTCTCCACCAGCAAAAAGGCATCTGTCTGGAAAACAGGAGAGGATCGTCCGCAGACACCAGGTCTCCTGGTGCCTTAATCTCCGACTTCCCAGGCTCCCAGCAGTGAGAAATACATTTCTGTATTTCAAGCCACCCAGTCTGTGGTATTTGTTGGAGCACCCCTAACTGACTGAGATCATTAGTAGAAAACTGGTTCAACAAATTAAATAGAACCATGCCATGGAATACAATACAGCCACAATCAGGAGTGCACTGGAATGGCCTTGTGCTGGTTTGCAGTGATCTCTAATATGAAGCAGGTGAAATCAGCAAGGGCCGGAGTTGTGGGTATAGAAACACTTCTTTTATGTAAGTAGGGAGCACATCATCTTTGCTAGTTTAGGAGTGAACCTTTTTCTGCCAGTGTACAACAATTAAAAGTTTCCTTTGCAGAGAGGCACCTGGAATTTCACTGCACATTCCGCTGTACGGGTTTAGGGTTTTTTTTTTTTTAGTTTAAATGAGAAAAACTGCATGTGCTGGTTACCTGAGGCGAAGGACACTTGGAGAGAGTGTTGTTTAAAACAGAGAAGGAGTTGATCAGTAGAAGGGAGACAGGAGACCCTGCCCGAGTTCAGCATGTTTGTGACACTAGAGGCAGTTTTAGCTCAAGCTGTTTCCAATTAATATCACCGTCCTCCAGATGAATGGAATGTCAATCACACACCAATTATGAGAATCCCAAGAAGGAAACTCCCTCTTCCATCTGACTATCCACCCACTTGTCCGCCCACCCACCCACAGGGCTGCAATGTCTCCCAAGGGAAAGAAGGAAAACGGAGAGAATAAGAAGGAGGGAAGGAGGGAAGGAAAGAAGGAGGAAGGAAGAGAGGGAGGAAAGGGGAGGGGAGGGAATTCTGCTCCCAATACTAAGATACACCCTTGGACAAATCAGGCAAACCCACTCTGCCTTTCTGGTTTCCTCCCTGGGGCCGTAGCTCAGCACTAGTGGAGGGAGATTGAAAAGAAGCAGCAGAGCCACATGCTCACATATTAAAAACCATGGTTGGTAGTAAAAGAAATCATTTTTCCTGGCACTCAGAACATGTGCAGTAAGGCCCTGTGGAAGCTGCCAGGGCATTAAGAGGTAAAACAGCCATTGTGAAATGCACCTCCTAGAAAGAATCCACCAGAAAGTGAGGTTTTCTGTGTCTGCAAACTAACTCTGACCTCTTCTGCCTCCTCGGCCCTCTGCTTTGAAATAAATGATGAGTTCAAGTCAGCGCATATCTCCTGGGTATCTCCCACAGCCAAGGCTCTGTAGTGAAGGTCAACAGGAGGTTGCCCCTTACTTCATCAGGTTCAGCTCACCGGGAGCTGATCCTGTCGGCAGTGTGGAAAAGTAACCATCATTCCCGCGTGACTGATTGCACGCAGGCAACAGGCCGGGTCTGTTGTCCAGCAGTCTCCAGTTTGGGTCAGGGCACCTGGATTTTATTCCTAGGGTTACAACTAGCTGGCAGCTCATTCAGGTCCTCTTCCCCTTTGGGTCTGTTTCCTCCCCACAGCGTGAGGGGCAACTCACATTTGAAGAGGATTTAAGTGGCCTGAGCAGCGGACCTCTCTCTGGCATACACCCATGGGTAAAAAAGGCATATGACTTTGGGGGATAACTGAAAACAGCCGTGTCCACCAAATCAACGTGCGATCAGGAGGTAGAAGTGAATTTTCTTGCCAGATAAGAGAGTAGAAATTGTCTAGGCTGTGAGCGGCTATGAGGAAAAAGGAAGGTGGGTGGTACAGGAAATGAGAGGAAGACATTCAGAGACCCTGGCCTCACTCTGGTGAAAAGATGGATGGGGAAGTTTGGAGTTTCTGTAGGAGAAGGTATGAGTAAAGAAGATGGACAGGAAAGGATCTTTGACATCTAAAGTTTACCAAACCCCAGGAGTACAGAGAGATCTGAGGTCTGGCAGAGCAGTGGAATGACGCTTTGGGAGCTGCACGCTGTGTTTTGGGGTCTGCAGAGCAGGAAGCCGGTTTTCTCCAGCTGCCTCATGGAGCTGCTGATGCTCTGCCAGCCCCGCAGGGATGCCTTGTGATAAACGCCAACCAACAGGCTTCCAGATTTGTGCTCTGCGCCTGGGGTCCCCCACACATCAGCCAAGCAAGGTTTCCAGCTGATTTTCTGAGGAGCTGAGAGAGCACCCATACGGTGGGTGACAGAGGGGGCCACGGCACTTCCCAGCAATGTGCCTTCTGCTCTGCAAAGTCCTCTCATTCCCTGCCAGACTTAGCGAATACACAGATAGGGGGACTGATGGGGCACCTTAGGGGGACGAACAGGGGAAGAGGGGCCAACCAATCTTCTGAAGCAGGGAAGGTGGTTGACATGGTTTGGAGGTGTGTCCCTCCAAATCTCCTGTTGAAATGTGACCCCCAGTGTTGGAGGTGGGGTGTGGTGGGAGGTGTTTTGGTCATGGAGGCAGATCCCTCATTGAAAGCCTGGGTCCTGTCCTCACAATAAGGAGTGAGCTCTCTGTTAGTTACTGTAAGATCTGATTGCTTTAAAGAGCTTGGCATCCCTCTCTTGCTCCCTCTCTTACCATGTGATGAGCCAGCTCCCGCTTCACCTCCCGCCACGAGCAAAAGCTTCCTAAGGTCTCACCAGGAGCCAAGCAAATTTGGGTGCCATGCTGTACAACCTGCAGAAACAGGAGCCAAATACACCTCGTTTCTTTATAAATTACCCAGTCTCAGGTATTTCTTTATAACTGCAAAACAGACTAACCCAGTGGTGTATCCTTGAAGGGGCCACAGAGTCTGTTGATGCTGCAAAAATCTTAGCCCACATTTATGTGTGATAAACCACCTCTGTGGCAGACACTGCTTTAAGCATATCTCAACTCATTACATCCTCACCTTAGCTCTGTAAAGTAGATTTGTATGATTATTATCTTAATTCCTATTTGATGAATGAGGAAACTGAGGCAATAATTGATTTGGTGACTTGCTTGAGGTTACACAGATATTAAGTTTATTAGTATCTATTGTTGCCTAATGAATTACCGGCAGTTTAAAGCAAAGTACATCTAGTGTTCTACAGATTTTGTGGGTCAGGAATTGCGCACAGCTGAACTGAGTGATCAGGCTCAGGGCTTCTCATGGGGCTGCCGTCCACGTGTCACCCAGGGCTGGGGTTTCAGTGTTTGCCTGGCATGGGACCACTATTTTTGCTGGTCCTCCTTTTTCTAGACCTCTGTTTCACTGAGAAAAGTTGTAGAAGGCTGGGATGCGTCATCCATGGGAGGGAACGTTCAGCAGCCTACACAAAGATGCGTGGAAGACTCCAGTTGACATGGAAAGATATTCATCATATATAGCTGAATGAAAACAAAAATCATACAAAAGAGTATTATAGTGAGATGCCATTTTTTGAAGAAATCACGTGTGTGTGTGTGTGTGTACATGCATGTGGGTTTTTTTATTATACTTTAAATTATAGGGTACATGTGCATAAAGTGCAGGTTTGTTACATATGTATACTTGTGCCATGTTGGTGTGCTGCACCCATCAACTCGTCAGTACCCATCAATTCATCATTTATATCAGGTATAACTCCCAAATGCATGTGGGTATTTTTAAATCACGAAGAAAAGATGAAAATGACACAAACAGTTAACTTGGCAGGTGGGACTCCAGGTAACTGTCATTATCCTTTTGCTTATTTGCATTTGATAAAAGAAAAACTTCAGCCGAATTAAATTTAAAGGAGGATCATTGAGCAATGAGTGATGCGCGTATGAAGCAGCCTTCTCAGCCAGAGCAGGGTCAGGGACTCCAGCGCAGACACGTGGTGGAAGAAGATTTACGGACAGAAAAAGGAAAGTGACCTATGGAAAATCTAAGTGAGGCACAGAAGCAGTCAGATTGGTTATGACTTGGCATTTGCCTTATTTGAATAGAGTTCAAACAGCTACATTTGATTGGCCAAAACTCGGTGATTGGCACAAATGGAGGCTAAGGTCTGATTACACCTGTAGTTGTTATAGTTCACGATGTACAGAAAAACCTTTAGACCAAACTTAAAATAGGTAAGGAGGCAGCTTCAGGTGAAACTTGATTTAACACATTTTTTAAATGAACATGTATTTATCATCTAAAAATAATGTTATGGTATGAAAGAAAATCCCTGCCTACAACACCTTAGAAACAGACTGACGCCCCAAGACCACCACAGAGCGCAGCCACAGAGGCCCTCGCCATCTTGCATTCTCTGCTTCTCGTGCAAAGGACACCCTCAAGTCCACGCTTGGATTCCTCACGGCAGCCCTGGACTCTCCTAGTGCTTACTGGAAATAAGGCACTGCTAAAGGCAAGGGGGGAGAAAAGACTGGCCCCAGCGTCTCAGCAGAGAAGACTGGGGACCTGAGATGAGCCTCTCTGGACACGGCAGGTCTGTGTAAGCCAGCCCTGTGTGCCATGACCTTTTCTCTATGACTTTACATTCTTCCCTTCTATGCCCTCTCCCTTGCCTCTAAGGGTGGGGCTAGTGGTGACAGTGCTGGTACAGATTCTGGAATTCTGGTCTTACAACTTCAGCCAGGCATTGGTCTCTGCCTTCCTTATCTTTCACTTCCTATTTGCAAAATGATGATGCTGGTTCCTAGTCTAGGAAACAAAGAGGCCCTTTAAGGTGTCTTTGGACTCTACCTGCACCCCCATCCCTTCCAGCTGGGCTCCAGATGGCACAGATTAGCCAACGCTGTCTCTGCCCACAACCATTGCCAGTGATCCTTTGGTTAAAGACATGCCCAGATCATATAAGGTCTTCTCAGTTCCCAGCAAAGCGCCTGAGTGACCTCGTTCTGGTGACATACAATCCAAGCTCTCTGCCCGTCCCTCATTGGTGGGAAAAGCACTCTTTTAGGAAGTCTGTTTTCCATGGTACTTCTCTCCTGAAGATAGCAATCTTCTCCCCTTTTCAGTGTCCTTCCCGTTTTAGATTCCATTGTGCTCTCTAGTGAGTTTGTAAACATTCTCTTTGAAGAAATGTTTCAGATTGAGGAAGGCTCTTAAAGCCATGATCCTCCCGAGGACAAATGGATTCACTTCTCAGCATCTTTTTCTGACCTCCCTTTGAGAGGATGGAAGGCTGGAGATATTTGACAGCTAGTGGTCTAAGTGTTACGAGGGATTGGACCATACTTTTTTTCTTTCAGGTATAACTTCTCTCATTGGAATACCTGCTCTGTCTCTCAACTTTGATATTCTTGCACCAGAGCGGAACAAGTACAACCAACCCCAAAGGCCTGTGTTGGTGGGGATCAGGAAGTGTGGTGGAAGCCCCTGTCTTCCACAGGCTGTGAGGGTGATCCCTGCCTTCCACCAAAACTCACACTGCTCCAGGTGTTCAGAAGCCATGCCCATGGGCTGACGGAGATTCTCCTGAGCTGTGAAGACCAACAGAAGGGTGGGAAGGGAGAACACACACAGGATGTGGCCAGAGACATAGTCAGGTGCTAATACCCAGGGCAGCTGCACCTTTAGAAGGCCCCACCCTCACAGGGCAGGGGCAGGACCTGGCTGGACCCTAACTGGGAGCTCATCAGCAGGGGGAATGAGTCACGTGAAAGGCTCCACCCCTGAGCAACAATATTGAAGACAGCCTGTGAAATGGTTTGGGTGTTTTGTGCCCTCCAAATCTCATGCTGAAATGTGCCCTCTAGGGCTGGAGGTGGGGCCTAGTGGGAAGTGTTTGGATCATGGAGTTGGATCCCTCATGAATGGCTTGGGGCTGTCCTTACTCACTCTGTGAGTTCACAAGAGATCCGGTTGTTTAAAAGAGCCTGGCAGCTCTTCTCTCTCTCTCTCTCTCTCTCTTGCTCCCTCTCTTGCCATGTGACGCACCGGCTCCCCTGAGCCTTCCACCATGATTGGAAGCTTCCTGAGGCCTCACCAGAAGTAGTTGCCAGTGCTATGCTTCCTATACAGCCTGCAGAACCATGAGCCAAATAAACCTCTTTTCTTTATAAATTACTCAGCCTCAGGTATTCCTTTATGGCAACAAAGAATGGACTAACACATTGTGGTTCTGCCATAAGGATAAACTCATAAATCAACAAAGTAGAATAGAGTCTGGAAACATACCTGTATGTGTATGTTTAATTGATTGTGGACAAGGTTGCTGACAGGGAAAGAATTGTCTTTCAACAAATGGTGCTGAGACAAGTGGATAGCCACACACAAAAGAACCAACACCATATACAAAAAATTACTCCAAATGGATCGAAGACCTAAATATAAGATCTAAAACCATAAAAATCTTAGAGGAAAACCTAGGAGTAAATCTTCATGACCTTGGATTTGGCAATGAAGATACAGTCTGCATCTTAGATATAACAGTAAAAGCATAAGCAACAAAGGAAAACAATAGATACATAGATACTTTGAAATTAGAATTTTTTTGTGCTTCAAAAGACACCATCAACAAAGTAAAAAAATAACCCAAAGAAAGGGAAAAATATTTGCAAATCATATATCCAATAAGGGACTTGTATTGAGAATGTATAAAAAATTGTTGCAACTCCATGATAAAAAGCCAAGTAACCCAATTGAAAAATGAGCACAAAGTCTGAATAGATACTTCTCCAAGGAAGGTATATACAAATGGCACATGAAAAGATGCTTCACATCATTAGTCATCAGAAAAGTGAAATCGAAACCACCTCACAAACACTAGGATGACTAGAATAGAAAAGTCAGACAATAGCAAGTGTTAGCCAGGAGGCGGAATCTTCGGAGCCCTCATACACTTTGCTGATGGGAATGCAAATGGTGAAGCCAGTTTGGAAAACAGGCTGGCAGCTCCTGAAAGGATTAAACAGAGTTGCCATATGACCAGCAATTCTACCATTATGTCTATACCCAAGAGAAATGAAAACAGATGTTCCATCAAAAACAGCACAAATGTTCAGAGTAGCATTGTCCATAATAGCCAAAGGGTGCACATAACTAAATGTCCATCAGTGGATGAATGGATACACAAATATGGTATTTCCATACAATGGAATGCTATTCAGCAGTAAAAAGGAATTGTAGAGGGCTTGAGAGATTTGGGGGCTCATCAAGGAAAAAGAGGTGACCGTGAGGGATAGTGACACATGCAAGCTTCACCTTATGGCGCTGGGACACCGTTGCATGAGTAGGGAACTCCTTTGCTGTGTGAGACTTTCAAGCGGCTTATGGTGGGGGCGTGGGGGGGTGCACCTTCCAGAAGGGGAGGAGGCAAGGGAAATGGGAAGGGAACCAAAAAGGAGCCTTCTGTGCCTAGGAGCTGCTGCTTGGCAGCGTGGCGGGGAGTCTCTGGGTCCGAGAGCCTTGGAAGGTAGTAGCACCTTGGAACTGTTCTTACAACCACGAGGCTCAATCTTATCAGTGTCCGGCAAGTAGTGAGTGAGGTCTCCTGAGGAATGCAAAACAGGCAGGCCCTAAATGGCTAAAAGTCTGCTTGTTTCTGCAATTCTCAAAACAACTGGATATGTACATTTCTGAGTTTGATGTCAGTGGGGTTTTGAGCTCAGAGGTCTCAGCCTTCAGTGAAGAGATGAACCACCTGGGAGCCACCACTCAGAAGCCATCTTCGGCTCGTGTGTATAAGAATGAAGTGCTGGTGTGTGCTACAACGGGTGACCGCAAGCAAACTGTGCTAAGTGAAAGAAGCCAGACACGAAAGACCGTATACAATGTGATTCCCACCAAACGTGTAGATGAAGCCGGCAAATCTACAGAGCAGACAGGAAATCAGTGGCTGCCAGAGCTGGGCGCAGAGTGGGATGCGAGGAGTGATAGCGAGAGGGTACAGCATTTCTTTTTAGGGTGGTGAGTGTTCTGAAGTTGATTTGTGGTGAGGAGTGCACAACTCTGTGAATATATTAAAAACCATTGAATTGTGCACTTTAAATATGTGAATTGTATGGTATTCAATCAAGGCTGTTCCAAAGAGAAAAATAGATGAAAACTTAAAAACAAAAGGCTCCACCCACAGGCTGTTTTCTCTAGCACTGAGGTCTCAATATTAAATGAGCAACTGACCCTTCTTGAGTGAGAACACAAAAGCTGCTTGAATAGGTACCCCTTTGAGTGAGGACACATGCCAGCTTCCCAGCCTGAGTCCCCAGGTCTGGATTTGTGGGTGAGGTCAGCCTCGTACCCAGGCTGATAAGTAATATTAGACCACATGTATTCTTTTTTTTAAAAAGCTCAAATGTACAGAAATTACAGAAAATGTGCAGGAATAGTATTAATAAAAAGAACACCAATATGACCTTCACCCAGGTTCACCCATTGTTAACATTTTGTGGCATTTGCTAGATCACTCTCTCTATTATATATATATATATATAATCTATGTATCTGTCGTTTTTTGTTTTTTGTTTTTTTTTTTTTTGAGATGGGATCTTTCTCTGTCACCCAGGTTGGAGTGCTATGGCGGGATCTTGGCTCACTGCAACCTCTGCCTCCCAGGTTCAAGTGATTCTCCTGCCTCAGCCTCCTGAGTAGCTGGGATTACAGGCACGTGCCATCACACCTGGCTGATTTTTTGTGTTTTTAGTAAAGATGGGGTTTCACCGTGTTAGCCAGGATGGTCTCAGTCTCCTGACCTCGTGATCTACCTGCCTCAGCCTCCCAAAGTGCTGGGATTACAGGCGTGAGCCACTGCACCCCGCCTGTACCTGTCATCTTTCTAGCATCTATCTATCTATCTATCTATCTATCTCTCTCTCTATCATCTATGTATCTATCATCTTTCTAGCATCTATCTATCTATACTTATCATCTATGTATCTGTCATCTATCTATCTATCTACCTAAGAGAGAGAACATAGGGTGTATTTCTGACCTCTCAGGTCAGAAAGGTCAGGTCAGCTATTTCGCTGATTTATAAGTTTATCTTTGTGGTAGGGACACACTGTTTGATTACTCTTGCTTGAAGATGGTATCTTTAGTCTCACTTATTCCCCCAACAAACAAACTGCCACAGTCAGTCCCCAGCCCAGGCCCTGCCCTTGCCCCTAAGGATGCAGTGCCTTTTAAAGGTGCTTCTTCCCTGGGCATCAACCTGTGGCTGCATCTCTGTTTCTCGTCCTTTCCAGCCTCTCTGCCGTCTTTCTGTTGACCATTTCACAGCTCAGGAACATTTCCATGGTGTTGTCCTACAAGCCCCCCTCAGAGGGGATGGATCCGAGCAGGAAAGGCTCTGTCGTGAGTTGAATCATGCCCCTCATATGAAGTCCTCACCCCGAGGAACTCGGAATGTGACCGTCTTTGGGGACAGAGGCTTTACAGAGGCCATCAAGTGAAGTGAGGTCACTAGAGTGGGCCCTCGTCCAGTATGACCCGTGTCCTTCTGAAAAGGGCAAAGGTGGACACAGAGATATGCTTACAAGGAAGGCCGTGTGAAGGGAGAAGACGGCCATCTACAAGTCAAGGGGAGAGATCTTCCCTCATGGCCTCACAAGGAACTGCCCTGATGATGCTGGATCCTGTGGTTCTCGCCTCCAGACTGGGAGACAGAGAACTTCTGTTGTTTGTGGTGCTTTGTCACAGCCACCCGAGTAGGCTCCTTGCTCCCCCTCCTGGTCCCTCAACCACAATGTTTCCCCTTTGCCTTGATGAATATTTCATTTGAAAAGTGGCATTGGTTGGTTTCAAAGAAAAGTCTGGAAGTTCCTTATTCGCATCCACAGTTCTCTCAGACGGGCTGATATCCACTGAAATGATCTCTCTGAAGTTACAGAGTCCTTTCCTATGACTCACCATTTGCTTTCTTGGAGGATGAAGAAGAAAGGAAGGAAGAGAGGGAGGGAGACTGGACCCCAGTCCCTGTGAGACTGCTGGTGGCTAGTGAAGGAACAGCATAGCTACAATGGCTTTGCAAATCAGCGCAGCCAGCCACATCTCATTCTGCTGCAGCCTTAGGGAAGCAGACAGAGCCCTGTGTGTAGCTGCAGCGTGGCCACTAGTCTCCTGGGTGCAGATGCAATTGCCTAGCTCAGCACTTCCGCCTCCATTTGCTCCTGGGCCATCCCTGCCTTCCAGGATGCGCTTGGGTAACTGGTCACTGGATTCCTGGGGACCGTCAACTCCTAGAGATTCTGAAGCAGCTGCTGCAAGATTATGAAGCCATTTGGTTTGTTTCATTGTTTTCCCTCCTCCTCTCCTCTCTTTAAATCTTTCTTGCTCCCCTGTCTTGCATATTTGTGATGAATAGAGGTAGAGAGATTTCTGGTGCTTTTGGATTTACAAAGCTCTGGATCCAATCAGTGTTGCCAAAGATTGGATCACATCTTCTCTAGAAGCTTTTCGTACGTTTCTTATGTTCATTATGTCATGTCCCGCTCCCTCCGCCAGAAAAGCTTGCATCAGCAAAAGTTGAAGTTGTTGCACGTTATTACTGGAAATGAGTTAACTTAAAACATGCTTGTTTAGGGAACCCACAGAGGCCATGCTTTTGTACTGACTCTATGCCAAGCCGTTGTTTCAGTGTGGGAGCCTAAGGCTGCCCTCGTCAAGTCCTCGGCCCTGGGTGTTAAAAGGTACACAGTCTCTAAAACCCTTTGCTCCAAGTCTCCCTTATTTCAATGACATCTACTCAGAACCATCACTGGGCTTCACCCTCACCCTTATTCTGCTGCTATGAGAGAAACCACCTCAACGCCTGGAGACTTACGATGACGACAATCAATTATCACTCTTGATTCCAAAGATTGGTTTCTCCACTGGTTCACCTGGGCTCACAGGCGTGGCTGCATTCAGCTGGAGGGTCAGCTGGGCTGAAAGGTCCAAGGTCATCTTGGACCTTGGAGATCGAGCCTTGGAGATCACATAACCCCACCTCTGATGCAGTCTGTTGGTCAAAGCAAGCCACATGTCATGCCCAAATTTAAGAGGAGGGGAAACAGATTCCACTTCCTGATGGAAGTCGTGGCAAAGTCACATCACAAGGGATCATGGGCTACGTTGATGTAGCCGTCTTTGGAAGTGGTTGGAGCAGCAACACAGCTGTGAAGTCCTCCTGGCCACTCCTGGCTTTATGGGGAAGACCCTGCAGGAGATGCCAACATCGCTCTCTGGACGAAGACCTTCTTTGTAGGAAAAAGAAAAGGACAAAAGGACTCTGACATCTTTGGTTTGGGGCTCAGAATGGAGTTTCTGCCTCTAACTAGTTAGAACTATCTAGGTTGCAAGTGACAGAAACCCCATTCAAACTAGCTTCAGCCAAAAGGAGAAACATTACTGTGATTGTGGATCCCAGTGGCAGGAAGGCAGCAGCCCTGTGCACTGTAGGAAGCAGAGGCTCCATGCCCCAGGACTCTCCTTGCCTCTGCTTCCTGTTTCTCTGGAGCTCAGGCTTCCTTCTCTCTGGCTGTGGAGTGCATTCCTCCCTGTGGTGGCAAATACAGTTCCCAACAGCTCCAGATTTTATAACTATCAGCGAGAAATAGACCCTGCCTCCTGTGTAGTTTCAAGTTGAAATATATTGGGGAAAGAATTCATTAACAATGGGTTCAGGGCTTGTCTGTAGAACAGTGAACCATGGGCAGGGGCAGGGGCAGGGCCAGGTGATACTACCAAAGCTGTCATGGAACCATGTTGGTGGAGCGTGGCAGGGCATCCGGAGGGAAGGCGTGAGCAGGCAAATCCGTGGGTATCCACTCAACAACCTTGGAGTGAACAGGCGGGAGTGGCTGGAGGGACAAAGCCTAGGGTCAGGCTGCCTGTGCTGGGGTCTCCATTTCACCACTCATGAGCTGAGTGTCATTACTAAATCCTCTGTGCCTCCATTTCCTCATCTCTGAAATGGGCACAGGCGTTCTTACACAGTTTGGAGGATAACAATGCGTTCATATATGTGTTACGGTCTTGATATCTGTCCCCTCCCAAACTCCTTTTGAAATTGAACCCCCAGTGTGGCAGCATGGAGAGGTGACTGGGTCGTAAGCACTCTGCCCTCATGAATGGGCTCATTCACTCATGGATGAATGGATTACTGGGTCAATGGACTGGTGGATTATTAGGGAGAGGAATGGGTGGCTTTATAAGAAGAGGAAGAGAGACCTGAGCTGCTGCTCTCAGCCCCCTCGTCATGGGTGCCTGGCACCACGCTGGGACCCTGCAGAGCCCCCGCCAGCAAGAGCGCCCTCACCAGATGCACTTGGACTTCGCAGCCTCCAGAAATGTCAGAAATAAATTCCTTTTCTTTATGAATTACCCAGTTCCAGGTATTCTACTACAAGCAATAGAAAACAGACTTAAAATAGTATCTGAATCAAATATTCTCCAGCAACGCCTGAGTCCATCGCGTGTGCCCACAATGTGTTAATCGTTAGTAATGAGAGGAGTGGCGTTGTTTCCACTGATTACATTGATACACTATGATGCAATATACAGAAGTCCAGAAAAGTCTGTTTTTGTTTCCTGGAACCGAGAGGATTAATTTGGGGGAAAATGTGTATTAAGTGTCTTTTGTCTACCTCAGAACTGCTCCCCGGCCGTTCACAGGAGAGGCGTTCCCCTCTTTTATGCACAAATGAGCTTGGGTGGCCTGCCCCATGCCAGCCACTGCTCTGCAGATGCCATGGGGAACCAGGGCCGACTTCCTGCAGCTGAGTGCCGCGGAGTGTGCCGGGTTTCCACGTAAATGTGCTTTTCTAGGAAAGTAAAGTTTTCTCAGGCCTAAGGTGGTGTCAAACACAGCAATTTTTTAAAATGTCACAGGAGATGGCCTGAACTAGATTTTGGGCTGCACCTCACAGCAAACCTTCACTTCTGGTCTATTCAAGTAGTTATTTTCTTCAGTTTTCTGAAATTCCCTCAAGTTCTGCCACCAACCGTCCACCCAAAATTAATCTCCTTTATTCTGCTGTGGGTCAAAGGAAGGGAAAGATTTCCCAAGTGATTCTTTGGGCAAATACCATAGACTTAAATCTGCACTCAGGTGCGATTCGTACATACTTTTCTCCTCTCCACTTCCAAAATGAACTTTCCTGGAATCATCTTTGGTAAAGAACAGTCTTTATCTCTGGAGAAAGTGCTCCTGGAACAGCTACCATCTTTTACTATCCTCACCGGGTCACCAAGGCCTCCAAGGGCCGAGTCCAGGGCCCCCAAAGTAAGCAGGCTCCACAGACCCTCCTGCACCCTTTAGGGACAGCTGAGGAGGGCTGGGTGTTCATCCCTTTAGGAAAATATTTGAACACAGCTGGTACCCTCTTTCCTGCCACCCATGTGGTTGTGTTTTTAAATATGGCTTGAACTTGAAGCAGTTTCCATTTATAAAAATTCCTTTGCAAAATGTTCTTTCCAATAACAATATTCCCATGTGTGCCTTTGCTTCTGATATTTTTCTTATAAATTAATCTGCTAAAACAGAGTCCTCTTGGCCTTTGGCTTTTGGTGTCCGCAAATGATCCTGCCCCCACCCTGCGGTTTTGGGACCTCCTGCTTTGGCACTGGGACCCAGAAAGTTTAGACCGCCTTCTTTTCATTCCTGGGAGCTTATCTTACAGGATTTCCACAGTCTGTGCAGTGCTCAGGGCCAGATGTGTGGCCGCGGTCTCCACACAGCCTCCGAGGCTGCCGGCCCCGGGCAAGCCCAGGCAGGTGGCCTCCAGGGGCACTGCGCATGCCCCTCCTGCTCCTCCCCACCGCCTTCCACCTGGGAAAAGAGAAGACAGGCTGCCTTCTGACTTTGTGTCCTCAAATACCAATGACCCCTGCTGCCAGGGTTCCCAATTTGGGCTCAACACAGGAGTCACATTTCAAAATCCCTGAGCCAGGCCCCACCCACTCCCTTCAGAGGGGACCCCATAAAGGAAGGACCCCAACAGGAGAATTTTTGGAAGCTCTCCATGACTCTGATGTGCCGCTGAAGTTGAGAACTTGTCCCGGAGGACACCCCACAGCACCCCAGCCAGCATGCAGGGGGAACTTGCCAATAACTGATCAGCCCAGTAGGGGTTTGATCACGGGACTGGGTTTCTCCCCCTGGCAGAGGGCTTCTCTCTGCCACATGAGGATTTAGTCAAGTGCATGGCTTTGTAACTGGAGCTGTATAATATTACTCACTTCCAAACGGTGGCAGGCCTAGAGAGATGACCCAGTGACCATTACGAAATGCCTAAATGCCTGCAGTCACTGCTGTGACATCTAGAACCACAAACCAATTTATTTTTGATTTTGTCACTATTGCATTTTTCTAGTATAAAGACAAAATGAGGCACAAACAGAAATGTAAATACATATACATAGATATGCATATGCTTGTACTATATATGTATACATGCATGTATGTGAGTAAATATATAAATTTTAATATATACACACAATATGTAAATACTTATATACATATATATGTCTGTACACACATACACATCTAGAAAGGATTCCAGAAGGACATTGGCTTGGGTTCAAATTTTGGAAAGGAAGACTGATACTTAAATACTCCTTTCCAGAAGCAACAACCATCCTTAGTGGGAATGCTGGGGCTTTTATAGAAAGAAAACCATAGTGATATGGGCTGAATCAAAGAAAATCTTCTGCAGCCAGACACAGTGGCTCACACCTGTAATCACAACACTTTGGGAGGCTGAGGCAGGAGGATTGTTTGAGCTCAGGTGTGCAAGACCAACCTGGCTGGGCAACATGGCAGATCCCCATCTACATGATACAAAAAATACAAAAATTAGCCAGGTGTGGTGGGATATATCTGTCGTCCCAGCTACTCGGGAGGCTGAGGTGGGAGGATCCCTTGACCCCAGGAAGTCAAGGCTGCAGTGAGCAGGTCGTGCCACTGCACTCCAGCCTGGGTGACACAGCGAGACCCTGTTTCAAACAAAACACAAAGGCTCTTTGAACTTGACAGACAGTGTAATGTTCAGGGTGGAAAATCATTTTGAAATGTGAGGAGTGTGGCAGGCCCCTCGGAAGGACTCCTGGTCTGGGGGCCCCAAGGTCTGTCACGCTCCTTGATGGCAGGACCTTCGTGTTCCTCTGGCTCGCTTGTCCGGGAAGCACCCAGCATCTGACCAGTGCTCCTGTGATATCCGCTAGAAACAAACAAATGAAACCCAATACATTTGAATTTCCATAACAACATTTTTGTCAACTAGGTTTCAAGTGTAGAGGTAGATTTCAAATATTATTCGTGTGAGGCCCCCTCCTCCCGCCCCACTCACGTACACACCTTCCCACAGTTCCTTCAACCCATTTAACTGGCTCTTTTCCTCTCTGATTCTTTTTTTCTAAAGAGCTATCCTGACAAAATCACTGGAACACCTTGATCTGTAACGGCAAAAACAATTTGAAAAGACAGCGAGGATAAAGAACCTTTTTCTGGGTTCTCATATGAAGGGGTGCGACAGTAGTTTTTCTGAGGTATGAGCCTCTCATAAAACAGTTGTGCAACTGGCTACTTCCTACCTATAAATGGACATTTCAGGGAGACAGGGAAGCTGTACACAGGCACACATTTATAGAGGAAAGATATTTTTAAAATGTTTCAACCAATAATAATGTAAAAATACCCAGGAGACTTGTGATGTGGAGCCAGAAGGAGTCTATGAGGTGAGGTTATGTCTGCCTCAGCCCCCTTTGAAGCACTTAGAAATGTGACAAATATAGAAAAAACCCAATAATCCAAAAAGGTGGGAAAGGGGTAGGGAGGTCTTTACCCTCCGTGACTTGGGCAAGCTCTGTGTTTTGAAGAAAAAGCGAAGTGTGAGTCTAAGTAAGAAACATTTTAGCACTTTCAGGCAGGGGAGGTTTGCAGTGCTAGAGAAAGCCTAAATTATTTTGAATCGTAACATTTCATAGCACAAGAACACCCAAGATTTTGCATACTAGATTAACTAAACCAATTATACTTTGTTACATTGTAATAAAAAGTCTTTATCTCTTGAGAAAACTCAAGCAATTTGTCATTGAGTGCTGCCTAGGTCTGATGGAAACCCTTCTGCTTCCTCTGTCTGAATTGGGACTGAAAGGCTGGCAATCAGAATTGAAGAGACCTGATTTTCTGGGCAGAAATGTTCGGGTTTTTAAATGCCCTGTCCACTTCTACAGACCTGCTTAGGTCACTCACAACTTGCAAATAAGACATGCTCAGCAGTTTATAAATGGGTTGTGTGCAACTTTGGAAACATGCTTGGTTCTTTATGCTTGAGCCCTGACCTTTGCAATGTATTCTATGCTTCAGCGTCACTGAACTGTTCTGCTAGCTGTCCCTGTCATGCCTTCGTGCGTTTGCCTATGCGGTGACCTCTCCCTGGAATTGCCTTCCTCCACTTCTCCAGTGAGCAAACACTCAGTCTTCTTGCAAAACCTGGTGTCACCTTTACTCTGAAGCCTTGCCTGACCCCACGAATAGATGTCATTGTCCCGCTCACAGAGCATGTAAGCGCACTTACCTGTTACTATGTATCTTTCCACATGTCTTCCCCATCAGCAGGCTGTGAAACCCTTCAGGGCAGGGATTATGCTTCATTCTTCTCTGTATGTCTGGGGCCTGGACCAGCACCTCTTGGGTTGTTGGTCTAGGAGTAATCAAGCAGGAAAGTTCCAGCAAAAAGAAGTTCCAGTAAATGAAGGAAAAAGACATGGAACCCAGGAAATAGTGCCTACATGAGAGTGGTAACAGCAAGTCCAGGAATAACGACTGTGCTGCGGACCCTGCTCTCAGCCACAGAGGAGGAGGCCTTTGTGAGGAAGAAAGAGAGAATACCTGATATGATGGAGACTGCAGAGACAGGAGGGCAGGGAGGCTGAAGCTGTGATGATGGCAGACAGTACAAAAACAAAGCCTATTCACAACTCTAGGAAAAACAAAAACTTTATAAGAAAAGAAATGATTCATTTCATGGAACTAGAGCAAACAATACCCACATAGTCATAAAAATAGAAACTTTGAGGACCAGGCACAGTGGCTCACGCCTGTAATCCCAGCACTTTGAGAGGCCAAGGTGGGTGAATCACGAGGTCAGGAGTTCAAGACCAGCCTGGCCAACATGATGAAACCCTCTCTCTACTAAAAATACAAAAAATTAGCTACATGCAGTGGCAGGTGCCTATAATCCCAGCTGCTCTGGAAGCTTAGGCAGGAGAATCGCTTGAACTGGGAGTTGGAGGTTGCAGTGAGCTGAGTTCATGTCAGAGTGAGACTCCATCTAAAAAATACATATATAGAAATTTCCTTTCTTAATGTAATGACGATAGTGATATACCTGTATCAGGACAGAGGTGGTAAGGACACAGGTGACTAAGTCAGGGCCAATAAAGTCTGCACCGAAGTTGTTGGTAGGACTTAGGAACATGCTCCTTAAAAAGTCAAAAAACGCGTGGGACATCCCCGTTTTCCTTCCTCCTGCCTCTTTCTTGCCAGACGTGGGGACTTCAGGGTTGCTACGGCAGATCCATAATCATTTGGATCCAGTTTCCTTCCATCTTTCTGCTCCTCACCTATGGATTCTCTTACGTGAGAGAGAAACAAATCTTTATCTTGTTTAGGCAAGTTGCGCTGGCTCTGTGCTGGCCGCGGAACATAGTTTCCATCTGATCTAAGACATGGAGCTTGTTATTTAGAGATATGGAGCCAACCATCCAAAGAAACACACGCCTCCCAGCCGTGGTGGACAACTCGGGGCATGTACAGGTTGGGGGGTCTGTGGGAGGCAGAGGCACACTCTTGATGCGTGTGTGCCCCATGCTGAGGGGTGACCGGTGAGCAGGCTGAGAAAGCCAGGCTGAGTCAAGGAGTGCCTCCTCCCAGAAGCAGCTCTGCCTAATTCCTAATAGGATGCATGTGTCTGGCCATCGATTTAAACAGCAGTTTGGATTACGGAATGATTGTTTGGGCAAACTAGGCCGGACACTGCTGACTGAAGCCCAGAGCTGACACTCTTCCACCTCCTCACTCCCCTCTCCTCTCCTGCTTACATTCTCCGCTGAGGGCTCAGCCTTTCGCAGTTCCCACTACCCCGTGCAGGGACATTGTGAATGGCTGCTCAAGTCATGCACTGAACTAGTAATTTATGGAATTATTATTATTATTATTTTACTTAAGAAAGGAATTCCTTTTTCTAAATCACAGAAAGCCCCTGCATGGACTAGGATCCCCCTTTCTCCCATTGCCCCTAAGTAAAATCCAAAGTGGCCTGCCCTGACCTACCTCACGGAGTCCATGGTGACTGCCCCTTGTGCACATGACCCTAGCCATAAGGCACTTCTCTTCCTTTCTCACATGTATCAGACCTCTGTCGGTCCTAGGGCCCTTATGTCTGTCCTTCTCTCTGTCTGGGATGTTGTCCTCTAGATTTCCATTCATCGAGTTTCTGCTCAATATCATGTCTCTACCAAACCCTCCCAGACGGCTCCACCCAGTGTTGCCTTTTCTGTAACCATCCTGTTACACCGTTTCATTTTCCTCCTAACACGTATCACCCTCTGACATTTGTTTGTTTACTTGTTTAGTACTTGCCTTCCTCATTAGTGTGTAGACTCCACGAGGACAGGTTGTGTCTGGGACAGGTTGGTCTCCCAGGGAAGCAGACTGTCAGAGACAAGGATGGAGATTTACCAGGGTGTACTCTCAGGAACCCCATCTTGGGAAGGGAAGAGAAGGGAAGGGAATAGGACTGGGCAGGAGGAAAACACACCACAGCCAGCTCGCCAGAAACATCAGCCAGCCCCGCAGGGAGTTCTGGGGGTGGGCCGGCCCCGCAGGGAGTTCTGGGGGTGGGCCGGCCCCGCAGGGAGTTCTGGGGGTGGGCTGGCCCCGCAGCCTTGTCCCAGGTCAGCACACACACCACTGGGCTTTGTGCTCCTCGTTGGAGCTGTGATCTTGAGGGAAGCAGCTCCCTGTAGCTCAGGCTGTCCCCAAAAAGGGCTGACAGCTGAGGACTCCCTGCCAGCAACATCCCCAGCAGTGTCCTTCCTTCAGGGGGATCTGGGGGCACATCAGAGCATCCAGCATGTCTATCTTGCCCATCACTATGCCTCAAGTGTCCACAACATCCTCGGTCCATAGGAGGTGCCCAGTAAGCTTTTGATAGATGACTAAGGGACATACAGGTCTTGATGGCTTAAGGGTCACCCCGTCTCCTTCAAGCACCCACTGCATATGACCGCTGCACACCACTGTGTTTCAATCTCATGTTTTAATCCCTGAAGGACGTGTGACTTCCTTGATTTTGGTGCTGATTATCAGGCAGGGGACAGATCACTGTCCCAATTGCCTTTTACCACCAAAACACCGAGCCTGAGAGAGGCACACATCTGATCAGTGCCCAGCCCACTCCCCGGGCACCCTGTCTGCCCACACTGGGGGCTGCTGGCCCCCACGGCTCTGCCGCACCCAGACTGTGCCCCCCAGACTCTGCCGCTCCCGCAGAACACAATGCAACGGTGCCTCTCTTTGGGGGTCCCCATGGCAAGTCTTCACTAAACTGTGGCAGCCTCTCAATCTGACGCCTCCACCTCCCAAAGAATATTCTGTTGTCACACAGCTCTTCATTCAGCAGAGATGACTCGCCCCAGAACACAATACAGGCCTCCTTCACTGATCACCGTTTCTTTAGGCACAGATTTTAACATTTGTGCAGATGAAGATTAATTTTACGTTGAAAACTGCAAGGTGTTAACCTTGAGAATTTGAATTATGAAATACATCTTATTGAGACGAGAGGGTCAGAAACTGTCCCGAGATCATGACGGCAGAGCATCCTTTTTAGGGCGAGCTCTCTGCAAGCACCAGGTCGTCACAGCAGCTGTTCCGGGACTGTGCAGTTGCCGTTCCTCTCTGTGTCAGCCGTGGGGCTGTTCACAAAGTGTCTGGTCCCGTATCTTCCAGAACATGATAGGCTTGACCTTCTCTACCTCTTTGAAATCATTGCACATGTGATTTGTTCTTGCAATGAAATGTGCGTGGGAAAGATGTGCACCAATTCCTGGAGGAAGCTTTGAGGACCAGTCCATGCTCTGAAAACCAGAACTGCCAGTTCTTGTCCTGCTTTGGGATAACATATCTCAAGATGGCACGCCCTCAGCTGGGCCTCTGAGTGACTGGGAGGCTGACGTGCAAGGAAGCAAAAAGCAAACCTTGGCTGTTCAACCACAGAGGTGCAGGATTTATTTGTTACTAAAGCATTTCCTAGACTGTCCTGACCAAGCCATACCCTCCCTCCTCTCTCCTTCCCTCTGTTTCCTGCTGTTTTTCTCCCTCCCTCCCCTCTCACTGCTTTTCCGCTCTAATCACCTTGGTAAATCCAGACTGATCCTTGGATGCTGCTTTCAAAGTGCCTCACACATGTTTGGTGGCCTCTTCCAGTTACCCCCCATCTCTCTCCAGCCACCCCTGGGATTGTCTCTGCTACTCTGAGAGATCTCAAGTTTCCACAGCTTGTCAGCATCCTCCAAGTGTTCACACCTCGGCTCCTCTGGCCCTGGCTTCCCAAGCCCCTCTCTCGGTGCAGACCTCTCATGCCAATCCTGCTTCTGGGCACAGCCCAAAGAGAAGAGGCAGATCGCTGGAGCAACTTCCCAGCCATTCCCCGTCTGATCTCACAGGTCCCCTCCCTTCCCCTCATTAATCTCAGAAGAATATATTGTTCCAAAGGCAGAGAAGAAGAGAGCTGTCTTGCTTTAAAAGTCATGCTTGTGAGTAGATAATTTGTTTTTCCAGTTTCCTGCCCTATTCTTGACTTCAATGCATGGCTCTAACTTTTTTCTTTCTTTCTTTCTTTCTTTCTTTCTTTCTTTCTTTCTTTCTTTCTTTTTTTGTGAGATGGAGTCTCGCACTGTTGCTGAGGCTGAGGTTGGAGTGTAGTGGCACAATCTCGGCTCACCACAACCTCTGCCTCCTGAGTTCAAGCGATCCTCCTGCCTCAGCCTCCAGAGTAGCTGGGACTACAGGCACCCACCACCACACCGGGCTAATTTTTTTGTGTTTTTAGTAGAGACGGGGTTTCACTATGTTGGCCAGGCTGATCTTGATCTTTTAGTAGAGACAGGGTTTCACCACGTTGACCAGGATGGTCTCGATCTCTTGACCTTGTGATTCACCTGCCTCGGCCTCCCAAAGTCCTGGGATTACAGTCATGAGTCACCGTGACTGGCCCCAATTTTCTTTAAAATATGATTCAAAGCTCACCTTGTATTCAGGAGCCTTTTCAGGACCACATGAATCCGCTCGCTCCACCGGGTGGCCTTGAGCGAAGCTGTTCCAGGGACTGTGTTCCTGCGGCCTTGGTGAGCTCCTTTATCAGTGCGCTCTTTGGATCTCTGTGCTGCCTTTTCAGACTAGATTTTGCTTAGGAATAGCAAAAAGAGCTCAGGGTTGACATAGAAGGGGATAAATTAATCTTTCGCTGAGAAATATTAGAGTAACTTACTTTAAAACAATAAAGAAGCCATTTATTTGGAGCCTTCTCAGAGACCAAGTCTCCTGTGTCTTCAGGAGGCTTCCACACTGGTAGATCTGAACATCCTTGGCATCCAAATAGGACTTTAAACTAGGCCAGGAGATGTATTTTCTGAGGCAAAACTTTCCGTTATTTTCAGCGAGTTACTTTCACAGAAACCAGTTTGACAGGATGGTTTCATTTCTGCAAACTGGTTGATGTTGGATGATGTTACTGATCTGTTTATTTGTTATTAAAAAGCACTCAGTAAACACAGGAACATGGTACTCTGTCTAATGTGAGGTACACAAGGGGAAATAGAAGCTGTGATGCCTGCCTCTGTGGAACTGTTGTTGTTGCTGTTGTTGAGGAGTCGCTCTGTCACCCAGGCTGGAGTGCAATGGCTCGATCTTGGCTCACTGCAACCTCTGCCTCCGAGGTTCAAGTGATTCTCCTGCCTCAGCCTCCCTAGTAGCTGGGATCATAGGCGCATGCCACTGCACCCGGCTAGTTTTTGAATTTTTAGCAGAGACAGGCGGTCAAGATGCAAAGCCAGTGGCGGGCACCTGCTTACTGAACTGTGTACAGAGTGAGGAAAAGCTGCGCGTTTCCTTCCCGTTGCCTTTTCCACTGCATTTTACTCTCACTAACACCATTCATAGCTGTCATGGGCTGAAGATCCTAGACACAAATTGGGGCAACTGCCTGGTCTACAGGGATTTCCTCAACGCCTCTGTCTCTATCTGAAAGGTGGGCCATGTGACCCAGCCAAAGATAGTCATGGTACATTCTGTCTCTGGCCGCAGTACGGAGCAGAGAGGTGAGCACATATTTCAGATGAGGCTCCTCAAAGACCTCGGGGTCTGCTGAATTAAGAGACGTCCATTCCTCTCTACCTGTGAAGCTGTTGAGACACGGGTCTGGAGCGGCTGGGGCCATGGTGGCAGGTTTGTGGATGGCTAGGACGAAGCCAACACACCCACGGGACAGGTAGGCCCTCCCAGCTCTCACACCCACCCTGCCCTCCTCTTGGCTTGTCTACACTGTAGGTAAAGGAACCCCCTGCTTTTTTTTTTTTTCCCATAAGTTCAAACTGGCTTTTATCATTTTCAACTTAACAATATTAATTAATTGTAAAGGCCAACAAATGCTGAACATTTTACACATAGTCTCATTTAATCCTCCCCAACATGGCACCCCACGGCTGTCTCTGGTGCTTCCTCTTCTCCTTTTCCACTTTCCCGGATCCATCTTCTGTTGCATTTCCCATTGGATTTCCATCCCCCATGAACTCTCTTCATCGTCACACCTACAAAGCTGCCTCTCTCTACAATCCCTAATCCCACCATTATTACCATTGAAATGAGGAATATGAAAATAAACAAAGTGGTTGGATTTATCCTATTTTTTTAGCAAGCATCAAAAATGCATTTAGGCCAAAAAGAACCAAAGTTCACAAAACAGGAAATTTGATTGCGTCAAACTGAAAAAAAACCCTCCACTGACATCCCACTGTCCAACTTCCTATTGGCTTCATGCCTTCGGTTGCATTCTGCATGTTCCCCACATTCATTTCATTCACGCTGTTGCTTTTGTTTTTGAGGTTCCATTGTCTCTAAATCTCTCCTGACAGTAGGATGGGGGTGGCATGAATGAATGAATGAAGTACTGAATAGGATATTTGGGCTATGTAAGAAGGGATTAAGAGGGTAGAAAATCAACTTTGCCCTATTTCTTCTGCCACTCGTTTATTTCGCTCTGTCCTTGGCCTCTGTGAGGTCTGCTCCTCCCGAGTTTCCATTGTCTGCTTAGGTTTTCTCCCTTTCCCGCAGGCTCCTGCTGGCTCTGTGCGGTTGCTTCTGAGACAAGAGTTGCTGACTCTCCCAATCTACACTGTAAGCAGCCAGGGAGAAAGCACAGCTCATTTTAATGCAGTTCATTTAGTCTACATAACCTTGGCTTCCCCATTACACTCTTCCTGGTATGTAAAACATGTAAGAGCTGAGATAAGACTTTTAAAATATTAACATAATCCAGGCCTCAACACAGCATAATCCAATGGAAATAATATTTATAGCAACAGCGCCCCCAGGTTCAGAAGCCGCGGCTGAAATGTTATTATTGTGCAATGGAAATTTGCAGCCTTCCCACTATGGAATCAAAACATGAGCTTGAACTAAATTATACTGTTTTTCTCAAACCTCAAGGACAGCCTAATCACCCTGCAATGCATAAGCAATTCACTTTAACTTTTTATTTTATGAAAATAAAACTGTGAGCTTTAAACAGAAAGTACGACAGCCAAACAAAAAAAATTTTTTTTAATTTATCCTTTCATTCAGCAGAAGACCCAAGTCTTTACTTTAGTTCCCTGGGCACTGCCAAATATGCAGTGTGAAGGTGATATCAGATGGCATGGAAATCTTCTAAGCCAGGTCATTTTCTTTGTATCTTATTGGAAATTAAATTATTCTAGTAGTCAGAAGTTTAAGCAGAGAATGTAGAAGGAAAACAGGAAGAGGGAGGAAGAGGAAGAAGAAGGAGAGGAGGAAGGAGGGAGTGGGAAAAGGAAGGGAAATAAGAGAAAAAGAGGCAGAGAGGAGTTGGTTGAAAAAGAGAAATGAAAGAATTCCTCAAACAATAGGACTGGGCGGGAGGCAGGATGCGGTTGGTTTAGAAACTGTTCTGAAATATTTTTCCTTCGGGTCAGATGGAGCAGCTGCTACATGGAGCAAGGGAAATCCCAACAGCTTATGTGATGTGAAGTGCTGAGGGAATCAGAGAACCTGAGCGGGGAAGGAGATGTGAGCTTACTGAGCCCAGCTACTCCCTTCATCCCTGAGTCTTCCCGCTTCCGGTCTCATCACAGATCTGGAATTTTAATCATGGTGTTCACTTCTCTTTCTCGTTTTTGGAAGTGGATTTTGAACCTCTTCCAGGATTTAGTCTTTCCTGGGTGTTGGTGATAACTTTGTTCTCTGATGTTGGGTGTTGGTGATAACTTTGTGTTCTCTGATGTTGGGTGTTGGTGATAACTTTGTTCTCTGATGTTGGGTGTTGGTGATAACTTTGTTCCCTGACGTCCAGGATGTTCGGTATTACCTGTTTCCCTCTGATGTCCAGGATGTTCGGTATTACCTGTTTCCCTCTGATGTCCAGGATGTTCGGTATTACCTGTTTCCCTCTGATGTCCAGGATGTTCGGTTTTACCTGTTTCCCCAGGTCCTACTTGTCCTGTACTTTTTCAAATGTCAGCTCCCCAAACTGTCACCCTCTTCTGCAAGGTGGCTCTGAGCTCAGCGTCCGCATTCTCCCATATCCTGGAAAGCACGCTAGTTCCTGTTCCAATCATGGCAATGACTTACTCAGTAAAGGTGAGCACCCGGTTCTCACCCTGTGTCCGGAAGACAGTGCCAAGGTGAATCGTTCTAAGCAATCACTAGAAGTCACAGGGATTGCCCCAACCACGATGCTGGAGAAATGCCCAGAACTCACCCGGCTAAAGAATCAACGTGCCTCCTCCACCTCTCCTCCCAGATTCCATCGAAAGCCAAGACTTTTCTTGGCTGGCATCTCCAAGATATTAGTCAGTGTCATTTAATCTTAAGGAGAATGTCCAGGGCGCCTCACTGATCATAAGGAAATCAGAAGCAGAAGTGGATCTGCTGGCCCTTCTGTGCCTAGTCAAGCCACGGGACAGGTCTCCCTGGAATGGTAGCATGACCAAGAGACCAGTCAGGCTCTGGGTTCAGACCACCTGGGATCGAATCCAAGTGCTGCCACTGCCTAGCAAGGTGACCCGGCAAGCTACTCAAACACCCTCGGCTTTCATTACTCCCTACATAAAGGGTTTGAAAGAGTGTCTGGCAGGCACATGACAGGTGATTAATAAATGCTGGCTGTTTTTATCATTACCACCTTCATCATCTGTGGGTTAGATTATGACCGGAGTTAAAAGAATAATTAAGCCATGCATTTAGTTCTGCCAAATATTATTAACATAATATTATTATGTCATAATAATATAACAATATAATAATCATATATATTATATAATAATAAAATAATAATATTAACATAACAAATAATTATTAACATAAACTCACAGTCGTGTAGCATGCCTGTGTGCCTATGTGCCCAGCACTGTGATAAGGGCACTGTGGACATCAGTGGCATTTAATGTTTTCAGCAATGCTACGAGGTGGCACCACATCGTGGAAATGGAGATTGAGAGAGTCATGAACTACTCAAGGTCACCTGGCTAATAAGAAGAGAGGCCATTGATTCACCCCAGTTCTCAGACCCCACACCCATGTTTAACCTACTGTCAGCGGCTGCGTTCCTGTGCAACAGCTTGTGCAGAAAGCCAAGCTCAACACTTCAGGTGTGAAATGACATCAGCAGGGATCGAATCACACGGGGAGCTTTTGTATGCCTGTACTTGTGTGTGCTTATTTGCTTCCTTAAATTGGATTTATCCGTTAGAAAAAAAAAGTTCAGTCATTTCTCTCTCAAACACTGGTGCAGACCTATAAGACAGAGATGGCCGGAAGGCCCTGTACAAAGCACCCCGTGCCAGTGAAACTACCCCCAAAGGGAAAGTGGATCACCTACTTTGAGTCCCTGCCCCCTTATCCTTCCTCGCTGGCTCCCAACTTGGCTCTCCGATGCAAGACTTACTTGCTCTGGCTGTTAGATCTGTTCTCAAACAACGAATTTCACCTCAATCCTTCACCTTTCACCTGAGTTATGCAGAGCATCATCGGCGATGTTCAGTCACAGGGAGACTGAGAGTTTGTACGAAGGGAAAAATGTTTTTTTAAAAAAGTGAAATTAGCACAGGGAAAAGCCATTGCATGAAGATGTTAGGTCCCTTGGAATCTGTGGGAGATCCGTGCCAGGACCGCCAAGGGTGTGCAGGTTGCTGATGTAAACTGGGGTTGTGTTTGCACATAACCCACACACATCTTCCCAATGCTTTAAATCATCTCCAGATGACTTACAATACCGAAGACAACGTAAACGCTAGGTAAATAGTTGCTGTACTGTATTCTTTTTAATTTCTATTATTTTTATTGTTGTACTGTTATTTTTTATTGTTTTCTTTTATATATTTCCTACCCATGGTTGGTTGAATGAGTGGAGGCAGAGCCCGCAAATACAGAGGCCGACTGCTGTAACAGGTACGAAAAACTTAGGGGCTTAAAGCAACACAAATTTATTTCTTATAGTTCTGGAAGTTAGGAGTCCAAAATGGGCCATGGTGGGCTAGCATCAAGGTGCCTGCAGGACTGCACGCATCCTGGAGGCTCCAGGGAAGAACCCACATCCTTGTTTCCCAGCTCTAGAGGTTGCTGCACTCCTTGGCTTGTGGCCCCTTCCAGCCACATTCACATCACTGCAACCTCTGCTCCCATTGCTCCTGTCGACTGGACTGCAGAGAGGTGTGCATCCACCCTTCCTGGGAAACATCTGAATGACTTTTTTCCAGCCAGCACCTAATGGCTCTAAGAACCTGGATTGTCCCCTGGAATATTCTGGATGTGGTATCTTGGGTATGTCTGCTTTCCGTGTATGCTTAGCATCCCTAGAGTCTGAGACTGGCTTCAAGCCCTCATAAACAGACTTGCTCTCTGCCCTATAAAAGCACTGGGCTGCTTCTGGGATTCTATGCCTGTCTCCTCCAGACTTCTGCAGGCTGTACGGTGCTGGCCACACAGCCCTGCCCTATGGCTGGCCCTGTTGCTAGAGGCCGAGCCTGTTGAAGGCACACTGTGGACCACACAGGGACTGCCCATCATCTCGTTGTGCCCACTGGTACCCAGGCCCATGCACCCACCGTGGCACTGCTGCACCTCAAGAACTGATCTCTGCAGAGAATACCCCCAGGTAGGCACCTCAGTACTGGTTGGGGTTTCTCTCTGTGTCTGGAAAGCTCTTTGCCTTTCATCCTTTCCCCTTACGTCCTACCTTCTCATCTTCCTTGCAATTTCTGTCCATACTCTGAAAAAGCAAAACACCCAAACATTGGACACACCAAGTAGTTTGTGTTTGTTTGTTTTTTGAGACAGTCTTGCTCTGTCACCCAGGCTGGTGTGCAGTGATGAAATCTCCGCTCACTGCCATCTCTGCCTCCTGAGTTCAAGTGATTCCGCTGCCTCAGCCTCCCTAGTAGCTGGGACTACAGGCATGCGCCACCACGCCCGGCTAATTTTTTGTACTTTAGCAGAAACGGGGTTTCACCATGTTGGCCAGGATGGTCTTGATCTCCTGACTTCATGATCCACCCACCTCAGCCTCCCAAAGTGCTGAGATTACAGGCGTGAGCCACCATGCCCAGCTGACTCACCGAGTAGTTTTAAGAAATGGTTTTCACTTCAGCATCAAGGGTAATTAGGACCAGACTGTTTTTGACATCACTCCAGTGGAAAGGGGCAGCTGTCGTCTTTCAGACAGGGCCACGACGCTGAGGGTCCATGAACCATCGGCAAAGGGAAGCTGGCCGCCATTTTCCTTTCTAGAAGGTGTTTGGTTACATTTAGCTTCGTCACTCGCACACCCTCGGAAACTTCTTCAGAAACAGAATATAAGGCCAAGTCCCCCAGCTAGGGAGGAAGAGGGAGAGACCTTTGTGGCTTGCCCCCTTGGGAGAAGAAAGCGCAGATCCAGGGCCACCGGGCCCTGCCCTCCCTTCGTGCCTGCCTTGGCCGTTCCAAGCATGCTGACAGCCATAAAAAATCAGGCCTGTTAGCAACAGGAAAGATCACAGGCCTTGATTCCTGTTGAGCTCTTCCAACAACAGCTGCCATCTGGCTCCCCATCACGGGCGAATGCAGGCTCTGATTTATGGAGAGGCGCAGGTCAGGGAGTGGGCCACGTGCATTGCCCTTTCCCCCACAAATACCCCAGTGGATGGGGGCCCAGGAGAGGGCCATTGCGGGTCATCAATAAATCCTGGGGATAAAACAATGCAGAGGTTATTAAAGGGAGCCGAGAGGGGACGGATGCGAGTTATTCCAATTACAGGCACGGTTATCTTCCCCTGTGCAGTTCAAAGTGTATGCGCCCTAATGCATTTCAGCAGCTAATAAAAGTACTGTAGGGTTTCTTTTCTTCTGTCTCTCTCTTTTTTTCTTCTTTTTTTGAAACCCATAGTGCTTATAAATTACAGGGTAGAGGGGTGTGAAAGATACATAGCAGCTTTGAAGCAGCACTGACAACCTCAAACTAATTGATCATAAAAGGAAGCCAACTGCAATAGAGGATGAACCATTTATCTAGGCAAAAATAGCCAACAGTTTCCCTATGGGGATGGGAATGTAAAAAAAAAATACTAAACTAAAATGAGGGGAGGGCTACGGGGAACCCCTCCTTTTTTGAGCCCTTCAGTTGCGGGCACTAAAAGTGGAGGCCTTGCGGATGTGACTGTGGCTTTGCAGTGGAAGACCAGGACAGGAGCGCTCCTTCCATAAACACAGAGGAAGTCCAGACCACTGTGGTCAGCCTGCAGGCAAGAATGCTCTCAAAGCTGATCAAAAGCTTTATCTTCTACATCTTTTTCCAGATGAAAATTTCATCAGACCCCTCAATTGCTGGCCATTAAGTTCCTTTAGCTTTTATTGTGCTAAAATGGAATGGACTGCAGAGGCTAATTTAAATTGCATTGATATAGGCTAATGGGGTAGGGTAGAGAGAACCCAGAC
Organism: Trachypithecus francoisi; assembly: GCF_009764315.1. NCBI lineage: Eukaryota > Metazoa > Chordata > Mammalia > Primates > Cercopithecidae > Trachypithecus > Trachypithecus francoisi. The sequence goes on from NW_022681461.1 coordinate 1,391,037, forward strand.
AAAGACGCAGGAAAATGATTGTGTTATGCGATATACGTTAAAAGATGTGGCCACGGCCGGGCGCAGTGGTTCACGCCTGTAATCCCAGCACTTTGGGAGGCCGAGGTGGGCGGATCACAAGGTCAGGAGTTCAAGACCAGCCTGGCTCACAGAGTGAAACCCCGTCTCTACTAAAAATACAAACCCACCTAGAGGTGGATTTAGACGAGGCCAGTTGAAAACAAACTCAGAGGGGCACCTGCCTCCACTTTCTGCCCTTTCCATTCCTCCCACCCCTTTCCATGGCTGCCGCCCCTTCTGTGCCACCAGAGTTAACCTTAATTACACATGGGAAGGTGGATAGCATGGCTCCTGGACGGCCCATCCTGTTGCCACCCGCTCATCACTGACAGCCACTCAGGCCACAGTCCTCACCTCACATTCTAGGCTTCTGGCCTCGGGACTTGTGCTGGGAGTGACCACACTCTCACTGGCATGCGGCCGCACCTGCCCCTCCACATCCAGCTGCGCCCGTCTGGGGTCAGGGAGTCTTCAGCTTGGACCTGACCTGCAGCCCTCCCATGATCCTCCCTCCAGATGCAACCAGCTCACTCCTGGTCTCTGGTGCGTCCCTGTGCATGCTCTGCTGTCACATAGAGCTGCAGTCCTGTGCTCCCTGCTCTGTGTCCTCCCTCGAGGCACGCTCTCAGGGCTGCAGACAGCCTTACTGCACGCGTCTTTGTCTCCCCTAGAAGTGCTCAGTACGTGCCGCTGGCCCGTGGCTTTCATCCAAGCAGGAGGGAGGCAGAGTGAACCAGTGAAGGGAACCTGGGCAGCAGAGCCAGGAAGCGACTTGTCAGGGCCACCCAGTCAACAAGTGGTAACATAGGGCTCATAGGAGGCTTTTCTGCGTCAAGGCTTTTCATCATAAGGAGCTGTCACTTAGCATCTGTTCCCACACATTCAACCTAGAGTGCGCAGGAAGCAAGTGTCCCAGAGGCAGGCTTCTGACACTTTGGAACTGGAAGGCTTTGCCTGCAAGTGTCACCTGTGGGATCTATAAGGGTGCCCATTTCAGATGATTATTGGAAGAAATTAAGTGAGATAATATGTGCAAAGTTAGGCAGATCACGAGGTCAGGAGATCGAGACCATCCTGGCTAACACGGTGAAACCCTGTCTCTACTAAAAATACAAAAAATTAGCTGGGCATGGTGGCGGGTGCCTGTAATCCCAGTTACTGGGGAGGCTGAGGCAGGAGAATCACTTGAACCCGGGAGGCGGAGGTTGCAGTGAGCTGAGATCGCACCACTGCACTCCAGCCTGGGCAACAGAGCAAGACTCAAAAAAAAGACACTATCTGACAGAGTAAGAACTCGAAAATATTAGCCATTGTTAGTTGTTAATTGCTTCTACTAATGCTCATACGCAAAATAAATGCACCTTCCCATCCAGCAATGAATATCCTCCTTTTTACTGCTACACACATCTCAGAAATAAGCATTCTATCCCCAGAGTGACAATTCCCACTCCTTCGTATTTCCATGTTTCTAATGTTCATTCAATGTGTATTTTACCCCACATGGAATGTGCTATGGAGTCCTAATTTCCAATACCCTAACCAGCAGTCCTCATGAACCATCAAAATTATTTGGAAAATACCATTTTCATTACCGAAGCTGTGTCTCCCGGGCTGCCTCTTTTACCTGGGAGTGGAGATGAGAAAAAAATGTGTTTCTAAAATTTAACTCTTTTTGGCATTTGAAAATGTGAGGACACTGAGATGGAAAGCCCTGTCCGTCACCTCCCCAGCAGTCACAGAGGAGCTGGGTGTCTCCCTGACCTACCGCCCGTCCCCCTCAGCTTTGAGGTCTAACGTCCTGCGAGGAGAGCCCAAGCACATCTCCAAAGCAGTGCTGTGTGCCCCGAGCCTGGGAAAGCCCTGGGTTCTTAAGGCGCTCAATAAGCACTTGCTGAATGAAGGAACAAGCAAGCTCAACACCTGTCCCTGGTGCAGGCACACACAGAACTCTGAGGAAGGGGGCATGGCAGGCAAGGGGAGACCCCTGGCTCCTAATGACCCCCCGGAATGTCCTGAGCAGAGCCTTGGAGGGGTGTGGTTCCCAGGACGGCTTCTGACCCCTTGAGGCTCCCATCAGAAGGCAGCAGTCACCCGGGGCCTCACACTAGGGGAATCGCTGGGTGTGTGCAGCGCGGCAGAGGTCAGACCAACACGCTCACTCCATCACCCACCACAGCCAAGGTCTGTTTCTGGAGCTCTGCAACATATCTCTTCATTATACCACAGGAAGGATTTTTTTATTTTATTTTATTTTATTTTATTTTTCACCATTGCTGAACTGAATGCTGTTTTGTTCCCATGATGAGAAAAGGCCTTGGCCTCGGGAGTCGGGCTGGGCAGGGGTGGAACAGCCTCCTGCCCAGGTGGATGGATCAGCCCTCAGGTGGGCTGATTCTGGGGGCTCCTCCTGCAGAGGCTTCCCTCACCCACCCTGTTCCTTCCATCCGGTTCCAGATAGCAGCGTATCTCTCAGGCGACCATGGCTGTCCTCCCCTCCTTTTGTCTTCTCTTCTGTGGAATCTGATAAGAACCCCATGAGATCATTGGAAGGCTGCCCTCCCCAGGTGCACATCACGTAAGAAAGAGCGTTCTGACGGGCACAGCTGCCGCCACTCCCGCTGCTCCTGGCGGACCAGCGACTTTGATTTATTGCTCTACGAGTAAATACTAGTAAATAAATGACAGAAATGCCTTTTCCCCTGGCGACTCCCCAGCCCCACGATAATTAACTTGTTCTTCTTTCCTCCCTCTCTTACCAACCATGAAGCAGTGCCGTTCTCTGATGAATGAGTTGCCCATGACTATCTTGTTTCACATAAAAGATGAGCCATCCCAGGAATAGTGTGAAACGAGTGTTGAAATCTAAAAGCTCACGGGTCAGTTTGTCCCATGCAATATGATTTTAAAGGTTGGGCTTACATTGGGAAAAGCAGATTTCACATGGAAATTTATACTTCAGCCTTCTTTTGGAAACTGGAAGGTGGTCTGGAGATGGTGGGCTTCCATTCTCTCCTGGCAACAAATGCCTGGGCAGGCCCTCCCCTTCCTCTGGCTCTCTGATACCAAAGGCTGAGTATCAGTTGCTGTTTATGACTGTATTTGCTCTGTTGTTTTCTTATACCAGAGACATATTGCTCTGCATCCATATGTTGTGAATTGAAAACGGCTGCAGGCTGGGCGCGGTGGCTCAAGCCTGTAATCCCAGTACTTTGGGAGGCCGAGACGGGCGGATCACGAGGTCAGGAGATCGAGACCATCCTGGCTAACACGGTGAAACCCCGTCTCTACTAAAAATACAAAAACTAGCCGGGCGAGGTGGCGGGCGCCTGTAGTCCCAGCTACTCGGGAGGCTGAGGCAGGAGAATGGCGTAAACCCAGGAGGCGGAGCTTGCAGTGAGCTGAGATCCGGCCACTGCACTCCAGTCCGGGCAACAGAGCGAGAATCCGCCTCAAAAAAAAAAAAAAAAAGAAAAGAAAACGGCTGCAAATTGTCACTTCTCCCATTGAGAGGTGAAGTCAGTTCCACCTCCTCTTGAATCAGGGCTGGCCTGAAATTTGCTTTGACCAACAGAATGTATCAGTGATGCTGGATAACTTCTGAAACCGGACCTTAAGAACCACAGTCTCTACTCCCACCTACTTGGAACACAATTTCTTAGAGCCCAGCCATCACACTATGAGAAGGCTGAGCCACTTAGGCTACCTGGAAAGAACTGGAGCTCTTCATTCTACAATTCCAGTTGAGCTCCCAGCCAACAGCCAGCCCAGTTGTCAACCATGTAGGTGAGCCATCCTGGACACTACCACTGGTCAGGCCTCCAGAAGACAACCCTAACTGACACCATCTGGAGCAGAAGAAACACCCAGCAGAGCCCTGCCAACCTGTAAAATGGTAAGAGGTGATCACAAATAGTAAGAGATCATGAATGGTAAGAGATCACAAATGGCTGCTGTTGCTTCATGCCACTAAGTTTTTGAGCGGTTTGTCTGGCAGCAGTAGCTAACACCTTATCTTTATCAAGGTTTGGGAAGAAAAAAAGACAGGTCATAAGGCTACATGTGTGAAGAAAAATGAAAGAAAGTAACCATTTTTGAGACCAAAGACTCCTACAGCTGAATTTGTACATAAATACTCAGCTTGCTTCAGAAATTCATACCAGTAAACCTCTAAATATTTCATCTGCGGGCTCTGGCTCTGAAGGAACGTGATCATTGATATAAGAACTCTGGAGCCACAGACCACAGCCTCCTAATGGCAAACAGTCATCAATTCTCTGGCCTTCCATTTTCCCATCTATGAAAATGGAATAATGGTATGTGCTCAGTTAATCTTCTATGAATATCATAGGACTCAAGGAGAATTATATATCTGAATACATTTTATTAATTACAAAGGACTACAAATGCTAAGTATTGCTATTCATATAATGTGCCCAAGAATTTTTTAATACCTGCAAAGAAATCTCCATAACTCTTAGGGTCCCCAAAGCATAATATATTAATATTTACATTTTATATGCTAAGAGCTATTTACATTGGAATTTATTTATCCAACTGACCTTGAAGTCCATTTCTTTGGACCAGAAATAGCAAAGAAGTTTCAACTCAAGTGCCAAGTCCAGTTGTGTGTACTGCCTGGAGAATTTCGTTGAGAATGATGCTGAGGCCACATCTGGGAAGGCAGAGAGGTGGCATGCCAGACATGCATCACTCTTCCAGCATTTGACAGTCTTTTTCTTTCAAGGCATTTTGTTTTGTTTTGTTTTAAAAGGGCTTTAGGATGAAATAACAAAATATGAGATAGAACAGAAGAAGTTGAAACCTCACTTTCTTTGCCTACTAACCACGTGACTATGGCCAGAGACCACAGATATCTCTCTGAGCCCAGTCATATACTCTGAATTAGTGATGATGATAATGATGATGATGATGATGATGATGACGATGATTATGATGATGATGATGATGAGATGATAAGATGATGATGATGATGAGATTTGATGATGAGATGATGACAACGATGACGATGATATGATGATAACAATGAGACTTGATGATGAGATGATGATATGATGATGACAATGAGATTTGATGATGAGATAATGATGATGATGATGATGATATGATGATGATGATGCATTTCATGAACATTTACTCCATGGCTAATATGTACTCTTTCATTCATTCCTCACGAGAACCCCTGGGAGAAGGTCTGCTTTATCATTATCCCCATTTAACACATGAGGAGTGGAGGCACATACAGAGAAGGGCCCTTGCTTAAGTGGGAAACCAGGATTTGAACCTTGATAGTCTAGACCAAATGTGGACAAACTTTTTCAATAAAAAGTCAGATGGTAGATATTTTAGGCTTTGTGGGCCATACAGTCTCTGTGACAACTCCTCAGCTCTGCTGTTGTAGTTCAAAAGCAGCCAGATACAAAATGTAAACAAACTGGTGTGCTGTGTTCCGATAAAACTTTATTTACAATATGCCCAGATCAGCTAGATTTCGCCTGGGGGGCTGTAGTTTTCCTACATGTGGTCTAAAGGAATGCTGTCCAGTAGAAACAATGCAAGCCACAAACGTGAGCCACATATTTAACTTAACATTTTCTAGCCATATTTTAAAAGTAAAAATAAGCGAAATTAATACCATATTTATAAACACAATATACCCTAAATATTTCAAAATGTAATCAATATTTTACATTCTTTTTTAATTTTTCTGTATGTATTTGAAAGCCAGTGTGTATTTTACACTTAGGGCCCATCACCACTTGGACCAGCCACATTTCAAGTGCTTGATGGCCACATGAGGCTGGTGGCTACACAGAGGACCTGGAAGTTCTAGAACCCAGCTCTTTCAGTCCTCTTCCATGGGGATCACCAGGACTGTAATGTACAAGACCCACTATGGAAGTGCAATTGTTGTTACTGGATTCAGCTGAACCTCTTGGATGGGTTCCAGCCCATCCAAGAATGTATGAAACACTTCAAGACTTTAATTCTAATTTAGCAACCTCATACTCAGAATGCATGTTTCCTCAGAAACAACTCTATAAATTACCATAGGTGCCTTGAGCCCTCCCACCAAGCCCTCATTAATGGGCACTATACCTGTTGAACAAAGTGTGGCTCGAATCACCCCTAGTGGCCATTCAAAGGTTACTTTCTGTTAGTTTTAACTAAGGATTCGGGGAAAGACTGTGCCCCAGAGCAGCAGGACACAGCAGGCGCCCCCAAGCTTTGGTGGGGGGCTGCCTATGGAGCTCTGTCACTCTGGCCAGCTACAGATGTCCTTGCCGAATTTCTGGAGAGGCGCATTCCTAAGTCAGAGACACCCAGCCCATGTTCTTCTTCATCAGGCTCTTGGATAAAGCTTCTAGTGTGTGTTTGCCATTGTTTCCTGAAGGCATGCCTCAGGCCTTGGGAAAGTAAGCCATGGAACATTCAGCAGTGATTTCCAGGCTGTGAAATTTCACGGGCCAATCAAAATTTTAAAATAAAAGAACCGGGGGACCTATATAAGGTAACCAGCTTGTAATTTTTCCAAGTAAACACATTAAGAAAAAAAAAAAAAAAAAAGAAAGAAAGAAACCCAGCATCTGTGGGCCCTCTCATTTTCACACCAAATCATGTTAGAATGATATTTTAACACAAAAAAAGAAAAACAATCTCAGAACCAATGACAATTTTTTCCATTGAGTACATTTGGCTTGGTGGGGAAAATGCACATCACTGCCTTTATTTTTATTTTATTTTATTTTTAACTTTTATTTTAAGTTCAGGGGTACAGGTTTGTTACACAGGTAAATGTGTGTCTTGGCGGTTTGTTGTACAGATTATTTCATCACTCAGGTATTAAGCCTGGAACCTATTAGTTATTCTTCCTGATCCTCTCCCTCCTCTTACCCTCCATCCTTTGAAAAGGCCCAGTGTGTGCTGTTCTCCTCTACGTGTCCATGTGCTCTCACCATTTAGCTCCCACTTATAAGTAAGAACATGCAGTATTTGGTTTTCAGTTCCTGTGTTAGTTTGCTAAGGATAATGGCCTCCAGCTCCATCTGAGTTCCTGCAAAGGACATGATCTCATTCTTTTTTATGGCTGCATAGTATTCCAGGGTGTATAGGTACCACATTTTCTTTATCTAGTCTATCATTGATGGTCATTCCGTTGATTCCATGTCTTTTCTATTGTGACTAGTGCTCAAAGAACCTGATACATGTGTGTATCTTTATAATAGAATGATTTCTCTTCCTTCAGTAATGGGATTGCTGGGTCGAATGGTATTTCTATCTCTGGGTCTTTGAGTAATCACCACACTGTCTTCCACAATGGCTGAACTAATTTACACCCCAACAACAGAGCATAAGTGTTCCTTTTTCTCCACAACCTTGCCTTCTTCTGTTATTTTTTGACTTTTTAATCATAGCCATTGTGACTGTTGTTAGATGGTATCTCGTTGTGGTTTTGATTTGCATTTCTCTAATGATCAGTAATGCTGAACTTTTTAATGTTTTGCCAAGGACCATGAAAACTTTGCCTCCAGGGCAGAGGCTCTGGGGCTAGCATTTGGAAACCCCTATCTCCTAGAAGGGTTCACTGTAGTTGTACAGGGTAATTGAAGGTTCTGGACAGAAGAGAGAGGAAGGAGCATTAGAACAGCTAGGAATGAATCCATCAGGAGGAAGGTGGCCTTCCCTCTAAGGGTTTCGGGTGAGAGGCCTCAATACAGCATCAAATGTATCTTTTATTGGCACAAATAACTTATGCTTGTTTCTTGTGGTAGACTTTGTATCTGCACACCCCTTTTCCTTCTTTTGATCCTTCTAGAAACATCACAAGATAAACAGGAGAGATGCTATGTGCATTTTACAGATTAACGGTAACAAGTACAGAATTCCAGGGATCACTGCTATGGTTTAAATGTTCATATCTCAAAAATTCACATGTTGGAACTTAATACCCAGTGTGATAGTATTAAGAAGTGGAACTTTTGGGAAAGTGACTAAGTCGCTTTCTGAGGAATGGATTAATGATCTTACAAAAATGTTGGAGAGCCTTAGTTCCTCTTTGCCCTTCCCTCTCTCCCGCCGTATGAGGACACAGCAGCATCCATGCCCTTTTGCCCTCCCATGGTGTGAGAATGCACTAGAGGGACCATCTGGGAAGCAGAGAGCAGCCCTTACCAGACACTGGATTTCGAGTGCCTTGATCTGGGACTTCCCAGCCTCCAGAATCAAAAAATCAGTTCCTAATATTTATAAATTACTCAGTCTAAGGTATTTAGTTATAGCAGCATGAACAGGATAAGATAATCACAAATATATATGTACACATTTGGATATTTTGGAGACTTTTTACTACACCCAAGCAATGAGTTTGGGGAAATTAGTGCTCTTGGGTTATATAAACCATCAGTCATTTGTAATCTATCTGTAGAGCAGTAATAGTAATACTCAGGACACTGAGGACCTCATGAGTTTCTGTAAAAGTTTTCTCCTCATCAGTGGGCAGTAGCCCCCAGCCACCTCCTCTCTGCTGCCAACAGGGGTCTGAGTGTCTTTGCCCAGGCTCAGTGCTACTCAATGCCTCAACTTTCTGTTTCTTTCCTAAAAGGTTGCTGCTTCTCTCCTGTTTACGATGACCCTGTCTCGCCCATCGCTGTCACGGCATTTTATTACTGGCCCCGCAGCTGAAGGGTGGCAGGGCAGATGTAGGCCTCGGGTTTGCAGAGTTGCTTTAGTGATGTTTCCTGCATAAACCATCTTGGAAGGACAACTGCCAATGGTAGCATATTATCATGCCAGCGTTTTCCTGACTCTGAGCTGGAGAGTTCAAATAACAAGAAAGAAAAGAGAGAAAGGAAAAGGATGCCAAAAAGCCAGCATCTTGCAATGGACATTTTCAGCTCCATAAACGAGGAGTTCATGTGGATATTCTGGGAACTACTGAAGTGGCCTGGGATTATCCCATCTCCCCACCTCCACCCTCATTCCCCAAGACATTTTTTTAAAACCATGCTTCTGTTACTAATTGTTCCTTCTTAACCCACCATCCAGTGCTTTGAAGTAACTATATAAGGCAACAGACACACTGTAAGCAAATGGCAGAGTACTGAGATACGGAACCCAAAATTCTTTTCAACTTAATATTAATCTATTTTGCCCTTCACAATCTCTGGAATTTTGCTTTGACTGGGAATCAATGTTTGAGGACAAAGTCTTCTCTTCTCATGTTTGCATCTAGCAAGTGTTATGTCTTAAATGCCCCTCCCTTTTTTCCACAGGACTTCATGTGCAAGTGCTTTGCCTTAATGAGTAGCTGCAGCACATGCACAGTGAGGGACTCTTATTCAAGGCAGGAACAGCCAGCCTGGCTGTGGCCAGGCAGTGGATTGAAAGGACTGGGACCCTGGACCCAGGCTTGTTCTTGGATCACAGGTTCCCTTTGGGGCTTGAGACCTGGGAGGGAGGAGGGGACATGGGCTGTTGGTGAACTTGTCCATATCTTCAGCAATCTTTCCTGTAGAAGGTGCCTGCAGGAACCTTGCTCACCATGAGAAAACATGTGCTGCCTCTGTGTAGGTCTTGCCTGAGTTTTAACTTCATTAACATTGTCCCCTGTTCTCCTCTCCCACTACCATTCCCACAAAGGCAAAACCTTAACGTATTGATGTGTGGCTGTAGGCAGAATGCCACTGCTTTGTGTGCCGCACACGGCACTTCCCCATCTTCAGTGTGCCCACCTGGGCATCCTGTTCACAGATTCAGATTCAGGAGATGGAGGCAGAATCTGCATTTCTGCCTGTGCTGCTGGCCCCCACCCTCACTTACAGTGGCGGGCTCTAGACAACATTTGTTTTCTACCTTTTCACTCTGAACTGCTATGAGATCACCTTCCTTGCTGGCAGTATACCTAGTTTGTTGCCTGTAAGAACCGCAGACTGCTGTGCCTCAGGCACCTCTCACATGGCAGTCCCCCTTTCCTCCAGACTCTGCTGCAATGAAGCACACAGTTGAGGGGGACATAACCCCCAGACCCGTGAGCAGGGAGCCAGAATTGCTGCAGGCGGGCTTCGTGTGTCCCTAAGTGCTGCCTGGCCGGGCACGGTGGCTCATGCCCGTAATCCCAGCACTTTGGGAGGCTGAGGCAGGTGGATCACTGGAGCTCAGGAGTTTGAGGCCAGCTGGGCCAACATGGCGGCACCACGTCTCTACTAAAAATACAAAACTGGTGGCGGCGCCTGTAGTCCCAGCTACTTGGGAGGCTGAGGCAGGAGAATCGCTTGAACCCAGGAGATGGAGGTTGCCGAGTGAAAATAATAATAATAATAACAATAATAATAAAAGTGCTGCTACATTGCTTTTAAACAAGCCCTGCCTCCTGTTAAAATGCTGTTGCTAAGACTTTCCACTATTATCCCAAAGTAAAATTTCCATAATAGTAATAGTAACATTCAAGACAGGCAAACATGGTGGAGGGGAGGTTCGCACAGATGGCAGCTTAAGGGAAATGTCAAGGAGAGGACATGGCTAATGAGGAGACTGTCTTGTGGCATATGACTTAACCACATTCTCTTGTCTCCAAGAAATCTAGAATGAAATCTCTGCTGCCTGCTACAGCCTGTGGCTTTGGATTTCCTCGAGGCTCCAGAGCGTCAGGTAATATCTTGGAGCCACTTTTCATGTTTCAGCTCACTGGTTCCCAGCTCACTTGTGAGAGAAGGGCTATTAGCCATCCCCTTTCATAGATGAGAAAACAAAGGCCCCGCTCCCCCCGCCCCAACACACACTCTTATCTCTAGGCTGTACCAGCTTCCTGAGTGGTAATAAAGTGGTGAGTTCCATTTCTGGGGGGTGCAATAAGAGAGCAGTAACTTCCCAGGGAGTCTCACCTTGTAGGAGGAAATACTTTCATAACACAAGGGAGAGGAAACTGAGGCACAGAGGAATTAAAAGTCACTCACCTCAGCCACGCTCACAAGAAGGGGAGGCAGCCCGGGTCCAGAGGCAGGAGGAGCACACTCATCACCCCCTCGTGTCCCCCTGCAGAAGTCACTTGGTCATTTTACCGAATTGCAGGACATCTATTTAACTCAGGATTCAAAGTGAGTGCTCACCACCTTTGAAAGTGTGAGACCATTTGCTGCCCCTTTTGACCTCTGCCTTCTGCTTGTGAGTCGGGCACTGCTGGTTTCATCCCACAACCGGGAACACTGGGAAGCTGGGGTGCATGAGGTCCATACGCCTTGGGCTCCATCCACGCTCTCCCCATTTCTTTCCACAGAGGAAGTTTTCCAAATGGCACTCTGCGTAGGAAGGAGCTTGTGCACGTGCGCACTACCACCGTCTGCCCTCAGCACTGATTCATGGGACGCTTCTCAACTGCAGCCCACAGCGTGACGACTGAACGTGTCCCCTCACATTTCCAAATGGGGGGGTGCAGGAGGCACTGCTCACTGTTCCCCCCCCCGACCCACGCTGCCAGTCCTGCCATCACTGCTGGGTGCTCACTGGGACCCTGGAAAGGTCTAGCTGAGCCTTTTAGGGCATGAGGATGTTGGAGAGTAGAGGTGGCTCCTCTGAGAAGCCTGAGAAGTGAGTGTATAAAATGCAGGATGAAGTTGTGTCTCCCTGGGATTGAAGCCACCCAACCTCACCCTCCACGTAGCACAAATGCCCAGCTCCTCCAGGGAAGTGTTCATGGCCAGAGTCCCAGATTCCCTGCCGTCAACAAGGCCCTGGTGTCCTCACAAGGGATATGGTGCCTCCCCCCACACCAGTGACCATCATCTCTCTCCTCCTCCTCCTTCTTCCCCTGCTTCCATCTCCCCCTCCTCCTCCTCTTCTTCTTCACTAGATACACTTGTTATATCTCCAAATGGGACAAAAAAAGTCTCATCATCATCATGTGCCTCCTCTTCCTCCCTTTCTTCCTCAGAAGTTGATATGTGGTTGATATGGTTTGGCTGTATCCCCACCCAAATCTCACCTTGAATGATAATAATCCCCACGTGTCAAGGGGGGGACCAGGTGGAAGCAACTGAATCACACAGGCAGTTACCCCCATGCTGCTGCTCTCATGATAATGAGTGAGTTCTCACGAGATCAGATGATTTTATAAGGGATATTTCCCCCTTTGCTCAGCACTTCTCCTTCCTGCCACCATGTGAAGAAAGATGTGTTTGTTTCCCCTTCCATCATGATTGTAAGTTTCCTGAGGCTTCCCCAGCCCTGCAGAACTGAGAGTCAATTGAACCTCTTTCCTTTATAAATTGCTCAGTCTTGGGCAGTTCTTTCTAGCAGCTTGAGAATGGACTAACACAGTGACAAACTGTAAATTGGACTTTTCAGTGTGTTCACACCATAAGGAAGAGAATAGTGTCATTTCTGGGTCAGAAAATGTGACCACCATTAGAATTTTCACATGTCTGTAACCGTCCAGTATTCATAGCCCAGGATGCTGGTACAACTTCCTGAGATAGAGAATTATATCCTCACACAGAAGCTGCTGTGTGGCCCTCCCTCCCCTTGGTCACTCATGGCTGGGTGAACAGACCCAAAGACAGAGACCAAAAAATCAAATTCTTGGATTTTCAGTTCTGAATAGACTCTTGAAACTCAAAGGCCATGGCCTTGTAAGCCCAGACACTAATTTGTAAAAGTTGAGAGTTTTGAGAGAAGAAAAGAACCAGGGCTCTCTGCCAGGTGTCACACCCTGGGCCTCACGGAGGCCTCCTCTTTCACCACACGGCACAGCAACATTTCTGCTAAAAACAGAAAAGGGCTTCCTTCCTAGGACCCACTGTCTGTACTCTTCCACCTTGCTTTTCTCCATTTCTTTCACCTGAAGGCTTCACCACCAAAGGTTGGAACATTTTCCTGCTATTTCTTTACACTTGAGTTTCCGGGCAAAGAAATTCCGAGTTCAAACAGCAAGGTAATGCCATGAAAATAAGACGTGTCAAGCTTTTCTGGCATAGGAACAAGAACATGATATAGACACACACTACCTAATAGAAGAGAAGGCCCAGGTTCAAGAAGTTCCGTGTTGGTTCCTCCTTCATATAAAATAAACACTGGAGATTCCAGGGACAGAAAAGCAGGGAGTTGCAGATGTGCTGAGGATTTCATTGCTATCTAGCATGAAACCCTGCTATGAACATTGCCATCACTGATTTTTACATTATTAAGAGATGGGCCCTTTTATTGCACTGGTGTCATGAAAACAACAAAATCCCACATGAAATTAGGCACAACTCAGGACTGTCCTTTTGCAGAACATGGCTTTTTAGTTATAGGATTCTCCAAGGTGGTCTCACAAGTTTGTAATGAATTGGGTTGGGAAGTTACTGCTTTAGAAGGCAGAAGCAGTTTCAAGAGTGTGCTCTGGGTTATAGAAGTCAAGGGTGCAGAAGGACACCGGCCTCTTCCTAGGTAATTCCATCTCTGCCTGCTAGTCCTGAGTCTGAGAAACTGGCCTCATAAATTAGGCAGACAGGACTGCCAGAAGCCAATCCAGAACATGAATTTCTAACCCAGGGCTATTGTATAGCTTCCTGTGACCACTTACGCCGAGCCTCCCGGAAAATCTCTGCCTACTAGAGGCTTGACTTGCAGTGAAACCTGTCCTAATTGATGAAGATCCTGTATCGAGTTACAGAAATGGAAGAAATGACGCAGGGGTCTGGTTTGCCAGCCAACCTCTGTGACTTAAATCTGAGTCCTTTGGAGAGAAAGGAAGGCATTCCTTTTATTTCTAAGGTGGCTAAGGTGGTGAGTGAATAACTGGATTGAATAATTGATGCTATATAAAAGCTGGACTGCAATCGTTTTAGCCCTACCCGGGCGGGGCTGATCTGTCTTTCATGCGGTGGTGCTTACAACTCAGTAGCCCAGACCTAGGGAACCCTCTGTCTGACAATTATGTAATTACTCTCGGGACTGTGGGCTAATACCGCACCCTGTGGGTGGTTCCATAAGGAATTGATATGGTCACTGCCCTGGGAAGAGGGAGGTTCTAGTATGAGAAACAGGGGTCTGGAAGTGGAGCTTAGAGATGGGATTACGTACTTCCTCCTCCCCGGAGCTTCCGGGTCAAACAGGGGGTCTGGAAGTGGAGCTTAGAGATGGGATTACGTACTTCCTCCTCCCCGGAGCTTCCGGGTCAAACAGAAGGTCTGGAAGTGGAGCTTAGAGATGGGGTTAGGTACTTCCTCCTCCCCGGAGCTTCCGGGTCATTTCTGCCCCAAGTGTGCAGTGTAGCGATGCTCAGAGCACTCCCCGCAGCAGGAAGAGGGCACTCCTGGTGAGGGCTCCTAGAAGGGGCTGGACTATGCATTTCCTGTAAGTTCTCCTGTATGTCATATTTCCGTCCTGCTCTTCTCAAACCTCAGCCTTTTTTTTTTGCGGGGGGGGGTGGGGGACAGAGTCTCCCTCTGTAGCCCAGGCTGGAGTGCAGTGGCGCTGTCTTGGCTCACTGCAAGCTCCGCCTCCCGGGTTCACACCATTCTCCTGACTCAGCCTCCAGAGTACCTGGAACTGCAGGCGCCCGCCACCACGCCCGGCTATTTTTTTTTTTTTGTATTTTTAGTAGAGACGGGGTTTCACGGTGTCAGCCGGGATGGTCTCAATCTCCTGACCTCGTGATCCGTCCGCCTCGGCCTCTCAAAGTGCTGGGATTACAGGCGTGAGACACCGCGCCGGGGCAAACTTCAGTGTGTTCTTATAAAAAGGTACAGTCCGAGGTGGGGCACAGTGGCAAACACCTGTAATTCCAGTACTTTGAGAGGCCAAGGCAGAGGGACCGCTTGAGGCTAAGAGTTTGATACTAGCCTGGCTGACATAGGAAGACCCCATCTCTAGAAAAAATAAAAATAAAGAAATTAGCCAGACACTGTGGTGCATGCCTGTGGTCCCTGCTACTCCAGAGGCTGAGGTGGGAAAATCACTTGAGCCCAGGAGGCCAAGGCTGCAGTGAGCGGGGTCACGCCACTGCACTCCAGCATGGGTGACAGCAAGATTCTGTCTCATAAACAAATGAAACAAAGGGTACAGTCTGGTCTCTGCTATGATAGAGAATTAACAAAGGGGCTGGTCAGTGACACAGAGGAGAGCAAAGTGCCTCACTGGGAACATGCTGTTGCTGGGGGCAGCGATGCCCACTGGCCATTGTTTCGAGGGCCACCAGCAGCAGCAGTGCACAGGTACCCGTTGCTAAGGAGACCTGGACCCTGCCCTGCCCAGGAAGCTGTTCATCTCTGTGTGCATGAAGCTTAGTTCCTGCTCCTTCAGCCAACCTAACATGGAAGCCCTCCAGCATCTGGACCAAGCAAGGAAACGGGCAGGAGCCTCTGCACTTCATGTGAATTTGACCAACAGGATTTGGGCTGGTTTTACATTTAGTATCACATCT
Source organism: Trachypithecus francoisi (assembly GCF_009764315.1). NCBI lineage: Eukaryota > Metazoa > Chordata > Mammalia > Primates > Cercopithecidae > Trachypithecus > Trachypithecus francoisi. Next base: position 1,406,515 of record NW_022681461.1, read on the forward strand.
CCTAACATTCATTCTTCCCTTCTTTCTTTAGCAATAGAACCCCTGAAATTTACCTGGGTGTGTAGCTGCCCAAAATAAAGACTCCTTTCCCGCCACCCCTGCAGCTCAGTGTGGTATGTGGACAAATCCTGGCTGATGGGATGTGGGTAGAAGAGACGTGCGCTCAGCAAGGCGTCCTGCGCAGGGAAGGGGCAGGTCTTGTGCTGCCCTGTCTCCATCCCACTTGCCAGAAAATTGCTGCAGTGGACACTGTGGCACTATAGGTGCTGTGGACGCCACAGGCATGGTGGTGAGCACCTTCAGCTGCATGGAAGAGGTGTCATTTCAGGGCGGTTCTACACACAATCTGCCCAGCACACAGGAGCTACTGTGTGAAGCTCGCTCCCAGTGTGTGAGGTGAGAAGGACAGAAATTGGGTCAGCTTTGATAAACGTTCATAGCACCTTGATATTGCCTTGACATTCAACCACAGGATCTGCGGACCCACCTCAATATGTAGACCAGGCCTGGACATGACTCAAGCACTTTTTATGCCCGGTAAAGCCACACAGGGATCTGAGATCCATTGGAAATTTAAATGATAATAGAAATCATGATTGTTGTACTCCAGATTGTGTGAGAAACACTGCTGTAAGGGACGACAGAGTCACGGAGAGAAGGAGGCAGGGCCTGGGTACCACGGAGCCAGCCAAGCAGCCCCACTACAAATCCTCCTACTTTTACAGAACAGAGAAACTCTTCCCCGGTTTAAGCTGTCATATCTGGGGCCCCATTTGTTTCTCAGCCTAAGCTGTACCCTGTCGGGTGTGCCTGTATATGAATAATGCCTGTATATGGGCTCAGCTGATGGACCAGACATTCCATGTACTGGCACGTAACATTCTGACTCTCATGCAGTAAGAACAAAAGGAAATACAGCCCAATTTGGTAAAATTCTCTCACAGCCTGGAAAAGAGCTTCCCAAACAGTGGAGAGGGAGAGGGAGCAAGGCCCTGTGGGCACAGCAGAGGTAATGAGAGAGGAGTGCTTGGCGGATGGGGATTGGATGGGGGCTTTCCACAGGCACCAAAGAGCCATCCTCATGGCGTTCCCAGAAATGGACGGGGGTGAACTTTGCAAAGAGAAGGGTTTCTTATGTAAATAGGTTGAAAAATATGATCTTGGGGGCTAGAAGAGGGGCTACCATGTGACTGTAAAGACTTTAACCATTTGGACCCTACCTTCCAGGAATCCACAATGGATTTGCAGCAGCCCGGTGGAGGCAGAGCAGAGAAGGGCAGGAGAGGGCCAGTGAAGCCCTGGGAAGGTGGACCCACAAACTCGTCTCCTAATGAAGCTAACCAGCAATGTGAGGGCACACAGGGCGACCCCCTAGAGGCTGCCCAGGCCGGAAGTCACCTGTGAACTGAGGTGGCCGAGGCAGGTTCTGTGGCGGAGGGTGAATGCCTGCAGATGAGAACGAGCTGCGGTGCCCAGAGAGGAAGAGTGTGCGGCTGAGGCGGGCTCTCCACGTGGCTCTGTCTTCCCCAGGACCCCCACCCCCAGCACTTGGGCAGTGAGGTGGGGAATCCTGTCCACAGCACAGAAAATGCTCTAAACAGAATCAGCCTGCAGGCAAATCAGTGGCACGTCCAGATGCAGGGCTGGGGGGCCCGAGACAGGCGAACACCCAACAGCAACATGATTCATATTCAAAATAGTGACAAACAGGCTCCTGTCTGCAAGTCTCCTCAGTGAGGCTGGGGGAGGGGTGCATGGCTTCAGCAGGGGGAACAGGAAGTGGCTTCAGCAGGGGAACAGGAAGTGCCTTCCAGTCCAAGTGTGTTCGAGGTTTGTGGGTTATTTGGCACAATGATGTTATGTGACATGGGTTATTTGGCTGGGAATTTATTTATTACATTGAATTGAAAGCACACAAAAAAAGCCCATTGTAGAAAATAAGGCTCTATTATGACATACATGTACATTATATACAGCAAACAGAAAAGGGGAAAAAAAGAAAGGGTTTTACAGAATGAATAAACCACGGAGCGTACAGATTATGGGAGAGTCTGAGGGTAACGGGAAAAGGTCCAAGATGGTCTTCTGTTCTCCGCCAGGCCTGACGGGAGCCCCCATCAATACAACCAGCTCCTGCTCAGAACTCTCTTCAGGCAGACAAATAGAAGATGAGATGGTTCTTCTTCCCCAGGCCTCAGCACCATGGCTATTCTAGTCCCACTGGATACCCTGCTTCAGGTTTTATGCAGCTGAGTTGAGGAAGAATAACAGAATAGGAGGAAAACAAGGGGAAGAAGGTAGGTGGGATGCCCCAAATCATCTGGAGTGCACTCCATAGAAGAAAGTGGCAATAAAGCAGCCTCCTCTCCTATCCTAGCCGCCCTTCAACTTATAGGGATTTCGCACATAGTTGCTGTCGGCTGGCCTGCCCCTGTCAGAGGCGTTTCAGCCAGACTGACTCTCTCGTATAGGAGCTGGGGAAAATGAGGCTGAGACCTACTGGGCTGCATCCCAGGAGGTCAGGCATTCTAAGTCACAGGATGAGATAAGAGGTCGGCACAAGACACAGGTCACAAAGACCTTGCTGATAAAACGGGCTGTAGGAAAGAAGCCAGCCACAACCCACCAAAACCAAGATGGTGATGAGCGTGACTCTGGTAGTCCTCGCTGCTACACTCCCAGCAGCGCCATGACGATTGATAAATGCCATGGCAACATCCAGAAGTTACCCTGTACCGTCTAAAAAGGGGAGGCATGAATAATCCACCCCTTGTTGAGCATATAATCAAGAAATAACCATAAAAATGGGCAACCAGCAACCCTCGGGGCTCTGCCTATGGAGTAACCACTCTTTTATTCCTTTACTTTCTTCATAAACTTGCTTTCACTTTACCCTATGGACTCGCCCCAAATTCTTTCTTGCGAGAGATCCAAGAACCCTCTCTTGGGGTCTGGATCGGGACCCCTTTCCAGTAACAGCCCTATTGTGAGAAGGTGCCTTAAAAGGCTGGAGTTCTGGCGCCGAGCTGTGTTTTTTCTCTGGGTAGTTTGTTGTTCGCTTTTCTAACAGCTTAATTGAAATATAGGTAAGATATAGTACATCAGTGAAGATATAGTTCCGTTCTTGTGTTGCTGTAAAGGAATACCTGAGGCTGGGAAACTCGTAAGAGGTTTGTTTGGCTCATGGTTCTGCAGGCTGTACAAGAAGCAATGGCACCAGCATCTGCTTCTGGTGAGGGGTTCAGGAAGCTTCCAATCATGACGGAAGGCCAAGGGGAAGCAGGCAGAAGTGGGAGCAAGACAGAAGGAGAAAAAGGAGGCCAGGCATGGTGACTCACGCCTGTAATCCTAGCACTTTGGGAGGCCGAGGCGGGCGGATTACCTGAGGTCAGGAGTTCAAGACCAGCCTGGCCAACATGGTGAAACCTTGTCTCGTCTCTACTAAAAATACAAAAAATTAGCCGGGTGCAGTGGTGAACACCTGTAATTCCAGCTACTCTGGAAGTTGAGGCAGGAAAATCACTTAAACCCAGGAGGCGGAGGTTGCGGTGAGCCGAGATCGTGCCACTGCACTCCAGCCTGGGCTACAGAGCGAGACTTCGTCTCAAAAGAAAAAAAAGAGAGAGATCGAGGGGACCCAGACTCTTTCAGCCAACCGATCTCAGGTGAACTAAGTGAGAACTCACTCATCAACAAGGGGATGCCACTAAGCCACTTGTAAGGGGTCCACCCCATGATCCAGTCACCTCCCACCAGGCCCCACCTGCAACGCTGGAGATCACATTTCAGCATGAGATTTGGAGGGGACATCCAAACTATGGATGCCCTCCAATGCCCACGTATGGCACAATTCACTCATTTCAAGTGTACAATTCAGGGGACTTAAGTATATTCACAGATATGTGTATCTGTAAACAGATGCATATATCATCACAGTCAACTTCAGAACATCGTAATCACCTCAAAAAGAACTTGATACTCTTTAACCATGACCTCCAGCACTCCTAGTCCCCACCTCTAGGCAGCCATTAATCTACAAAATTGTAAAGCCAGTCAGATTTAGCAGTGGGGGGTTGTATACCAGCTTCAGTGACACTAATGTTAATAAGTTCTGATAACCCACTGACATCGGACCAGCCTCTAATCTTTATTATTTTCTTTTTCTGCTTCTTTTAGATTTAGCTCTTCTTTCTCTAAGGTCATAAGATGGAAGTTTAGGTTATTGGTTTAAAATCTTTCTTCTTTTTTCTTTACGTTAAATTATTTATTTATTTAGTAAAAACAAGGTCTCACTATGCTGCCCAGGCTGATCTTGAAATCCCAGTGTCAGGTGATCCTCCTACCTTGGCTTCCCAAAGTGATGAAATTATAGGCATGAAGCACACACCACTGCAGCCTTCCTTTGTCTTTCCTTTTCTTTTCTTTTTTGGACACAGGGTCTCGCTCTGTCACCCAGACTGGAGTGCAGTGGCATGATCATAGCTCACTGTAGCCTCAACCTTGGCTCAAGCAATCCTCCCACCTCAGCCTCCCAAAGTGCTGAGATTACAGGTGTGAGCCACTGTGCTTGGCCTTCTTTCTTAATATAGGCATTGCAGCTATAAAGTTCCCTCTAAGCACTGCTTTCACTGAATACTGAAAGTTACAGTATATTGTGTCTTGATTTTCATTCATCCCAGACTCTTTTCAGATTTCCCTTTTGGCTTCTTCTTTGACCTGCTGGTTATTTGGGAGCGTGTTGTTTAATTTCCACTTGTCTACGAGTTTCCCAAATTCTTTCTCCTTTCCACTTTGATTTCTACTTTCATTTCATTGCAGTCACAGAACACACTTTTGTATTATTTCTGTCTTCTAAATTTACTTGTTTGTTTTATGGCCTAGCACAGGGCCTATCATGGAAACCGTGCCATGTGCACTTGAGAAGAATGCAGATTCTGTTGTTGTTGGATGGAGCATTCTACAGATGTCTGTTAGGTATCATTCGTCTATAATGTTGTTTAGGTCCTTTATTTCTTTGTTGATCATTTGTCTAGTTGTTCTATCCCTTACTGAAATTGGGATATTAAAGTCTACAATTAATATTGTCAAACTGGCTATTTCTCCCTTCATTTCTTTCTGTTTCTCCTTCATGAATTTTAGTACATTATTAAGTGGATTTATGTTCATAATTGTTATAGCTTCCTGATTAGTTGACTTTTTATCATTATAAAATACCCTTCTTTATCTCATTATCCTAGTACCAAAAGCAGAAAAAGACATTACAGGAAAGAAAACTACAGACCAATATCTATCAATAAATTTGGGGAACTTCCAAACACTAGTTCCTCAGGAAAAAAAAAAAAAAAATTGAGACAGGGTCTCACTCCTTCACCCAGGCTGGAGTGCAGTGGCACAATCGTAGCTTACTGTAGTGCAGATCTCCCGGGCTGAAGAGAACCTTCCACCTCAGCCTCCTGAGTAGCTGGGACTCCAGGTGCACATCACCATGCCCAGCTAATTTTTCTTTTTAACAGAGACAAGGTCTCATTAGGTTGCCCAGGCTGGTCTCAAACTCCTGAGCTCAAGTGATCCTCCCACTTACTCTTCAAGATTTTTCTGTTCCTTTCTCTCCTTTCCTTCTGATACTTCCATTACATGTATGTTGGTGCACTTAATGGTGTCTCACATTTTCTGAAGTGCTCTTCACTTTTCATTATTCTGTTTTCTCTCTGCTCTTCAGCTTGCATAATCTCTATTGATCTATCTTCAAGTTCACATATTCTTTCTTCTGCCAGTTCAAATCTACTTTTGAGCCCCTTTAGTGAATATTTCATTTCAATTATTGTACTTTTCAATTTCAGAATTTCCATTTGATTAATCTATCTATCGATATTCTCTATTTGATGCAACGTGGTCATCATCCCTTCTTTTAGCTCTGTGAACATGCTTATAACAGGTTTTTTTACTTTTTTTGTTTGTTTGTTTGTTTGTTTTTACAGGGTCTCACTGTCACTCAGGCTGGAGCACAGTGGTGTGACAGATGCCTAGCCTTAATCTCCTGGGCTCAAGCAATCCTCCCACCTCAACCCCCCAAAGTGCTGAGATTACAGGCACACTCAGCCATGTCTTATCATTCTTAAAGGTAGTTTCTTTCTCTGCTTTTTTTCAGGTGTATGGATCATATTATACTTTCTTGTTTGCATGCCTTGTAATTTTTTGTGAGAAACTGGACATTTTAGATACTATATTCTACTGACTCTGGGTGTTGGTCTTCCCCTCCTTCAGGACTTGTTATTGTTATTTGCTTATTGATTTTTTTTTTTTTTTTTTTTTTAGTGACTGGCTGGTTTATTTTCACAGTTTGCTTTACTGTGGCCCTGGTCACTTTTGCCCTGGCTCTTGAGGTGGGGTTTCCATGCCAGAAGGCTCCAGTTAAGAAGACCACTGGCTCCCCCCAACTCCTCCACCAAGCACAAGTACACCGTGAAGTAAAGCTGACGCTTGAACAACGTAGGGGTTATGGGCACTGACTGCCTCTGTGGTAAAAAAAAATTGTGTATGACTTTTGATGCCCTAAAACTTTACTAATAGCCTACTGTTGACCAGAAGAAGCCTTACTGATAACATAGCTAGTCAATTAACATGTATTTTGTCTGTTGTATGTATTATATACTGTACTCTTACAATAAAATAAGTTAAAGAGAAGAGCATATTATTAAGAAAATCCTAAGGAATGGAAAACACATTTACTATTCATTAGGTGGAAGTAGATCATCATAAAGATCCTTATCCCCATCATCTGCACGTGGAGTGTGCTGCAGAGGAGGAGGAAGAACAGGGGTCAGTCTTGCCTCAAGGTTGGCAGTGGTGGAAGAAAATTCATGTATAGAGGGACTCACGCAGTTCAAACCTGTGTTGTCCAAGGGTCAAGTGTGTATTTTCCCTCCCAGAGTGTTCAGCCTCTCATATTGTTCCTAAAGAGGTTCAGTTTGGGATGCACCCACAGTCGCACTGGGATGGCAGTGGTTTTGCTAGGGCTCTCTGACACTTCCCTAACCACATCCAGCTGTTAAGCTCCCTTAATTGGTGGCCGATTGCTCTATTGTTTTCAACAACATCCTGAGGCATAAAGTGTTCCACAAACTAATCCCATTAAATTGTGGCTCCTTTGAAAGAATCGTTTCTGAGGTCAGTGTTTGATATTTGTTCTGACCCCCAGAAGGGTTCCTTCCCAGTGGTTTATTCTGGGTTCTCTCCTGCACACTAGCTTCTCCCAACTGCCCTTCACCGCAACCTCCACTGTGCTTTGAGAGCATCCTTAGGCTTCATTTTCTCCAAGCTCTGTTAAAAACGAAGTCAGTTCCTTTGGGAAGAGATTAAGAATTATCTTTTTTTCTGAACTGCTTCTTCTCCCCTACCTCGCAACAAAAAATCTGAACCAGAGCTCTGGAGCTGGGAGTGGAACCAATGGTAAGCTTTTCTCTGAGTGACACCCCCTCCCGCCCCCTCCCCCTGCCCCAGTCTAGGGGCTGGGTGCTTGGTGGAGGAGTTGGGGGTGGCCAATGGTCTTCTTAACTTGAGCCTTCCGGCATGGAAACTCCACCTCAAGAGCCAGGGCAAAAGTGACCAGGGCCACAGTCTTCTCAGCATGGCACACCCGAGGTACAGCCTCCCTCCATGAGTAGGGGGTAGGGCTTGCATCCCTCACCTCTCAACTGCGTTCATCTGAGACAGCCTCAGCAACAGGGAGCTGGGGGCAGGATGAAGAAGACCTGCCATCCTACTCCTCCCTGGAAAGAGGCCCTCTGTGCTGGGAGGGGAGGAGACCTGTGTTTTGGCAGTAGAATATCCACCCTGCTGAGCTGGGAGTGGGGTGGAAAGAAGTGGTCTTGGTTCAAATGCCACAGATTCACCTCTCCTACCAAATTAGTACATTTTCTTGAATACGGGTTTCTTCCTTTGCTGTTTTTCCTTGGGACTATTTCCAGAAGCTTTAAATGGCTGTTTTTACCAGTTTCCCTGGAGGGATGGGTCAGGGGGCTCCTCATACTGTCATGCTGGAAACTGATCTTACTCTGAGTAGTTTTGAGTAGGTAGCTATTATCAATACCATTTTTTATAAGTAACAAGGACATAGCTTTCTAGCATAGCTTTATTCATGGTGATATAGGAGACTAGAAATGAGGTGTTGAAGTCCTAATCCCAGTACCCATGAACGAGGCCTTATTTGGAAACAGAGTCTGCAGATGTCATCAAGGGAAGAAGATATCCTGGCATGCCTAATCTAATCACTGCTGCCCTTATGAGAAGAAGAAAATGTAAACACAGGCAGACACATAGTGAGGAGTCCACGTGGTGACTGAGACTGGAATGATGCGGCGACAAGCCAAGGAAGCCACGGATTGCTGGAAACCACCAGAAACTGGGAGAGACAAAGAAGAGATCTGCCTGAGAGACTCCAGAGAGAGTATGGCACTGCTGACATCTTGATTTCACACTTGTGGCCTCCAGAACCGTAAAATGGTAGATTTTTATTGTTGTAAGCCACCCAGCTTGCGACACTTTGTTATGGCAGCCCTAAAAAATGAATACAGGGACCATTTGGTTGCATTGTCTGGTGGGTGGCTGGCTTGAAAGGAGTTTCCAGAAAGCCATCTGGAAGGGTCACCCCGATTCTGTTTCCCATTTAACATTGTTCCTTTTCCTTTTTTGTTGCACAATCTGGTTCTATGGGGAGATTGCAACCACTTTATCAGTTACTTCTTGAATTTGGGGAATTCTTGGTTTCTAAAAACTTATTTTTAAAAATATATTTTAACTGCCATACCCAAAAATATACAATAACCCCATCTCACTGTTTAACAAGGCAGTAATTAGTCCCCAAGTTGGCATTATCTTCCAAGGCCGCTATTCGAATTCTCTTTGCTTTGGTGACTGGGTTACTGCTCTATAAAACAGCCCAGCAGTGCTAAGAGCTGCAGGGTGGGGGCCAGCCAGAAGTCTGATTAACCAACACCTTTTCCCCCCATATTTGGCATATTTTTATTCTTGGCAACAGTATATAAAACACACTGTTTGCAACATTTATATTTTTCCTAACACCTAATAATTTACTCTTTTATGGTGTAAAATCTGCTGCTACAGACCTTTTTTCAATTTATTTCTCACATCTCTGTGTCTCTCTACAATATGACTAACCCCAAGACCCAGTGAAATGTAAGAGTGCCTGCACTAATGCCCATAATGGCGATGAGAAAGTTTCCGATCGAAGGCAGTGATGGAGTTTCTTAAACAACTAACAACAGCTGTTGCCTCTTAAAGACATCTCCGAATGCTACTTGAAAGTGATGATTATATGATGCTGAGCACTCAAAGGTCTGAGGAACCTCTGACTCATTTTGCACTGCTAAGGATGTTGGACTGCAAGAAAAAGAAAGAGAAAACAGGAGGAGAAGAGAGGGGAGGATGCCCCCAGAGTGACTATTTAGAAGAACGTTTGCACTTCTGCTCCATATCTGCTATACTTCTTTTTTGTTATTTTGTTTTTTGGGTTTTTTGTTTGTTTGTTGTTTTTGGAGACATGGCTTCACTCCATTGCCCAGGCAAGAGTACAGTGATGCAATCAGAGCTGACTGCATCTTCAACTGCCCAGGCTCAAGTGATCCTCCCACCTCAGCTTCCCAAAGTGCTAGGATTATAGGCGCGAGCCGCTGCCAGCCTCTGCTGTACTCCTTAGGGGAATGGGCAACATCCACACAAGGATAAATGACCTCCAAAGAAAAGGCAACCTGACAGTGAAACGAGTGCTCTAGACGTCCAAGAGCGTGAATGGTGTGTAAGGTGCGTGAGACTCTGTGTGTGTGTACTTGACTGTATGTTGTCTGTGTGTATTTATCACTAGCATTTGAGCACGGCTGGAAGGCGCAGAGTCTTCTCAGCCAATTTCCTTCTCAGGATCACCACCCTGGCTTTCCTTACCCCTTCCTTTTCCACCTATTCTGTGGCAACATAGAGCATCCCTTAGTAACCTACTGGACCTCCCTCAGATGCCATTCCGCCACATAATTGTGATCCTGTGGCTTACAAATCTAAGAAAACATGTTCTAATATGTCTCTGTGGGACTTGCATGGCTTTGATTTATAAAAATTATCATTTGTGGTGGCCAGGCGTGGTGGCTCATGCCTGTAATCCCAGGACTATGGGAGGCCGAGGCGGGAGGATCACAAGGTCAGGAGATCGAGACCATCCTGGCTAACATGGTGAAACCCCATCTCTACTAAAAATACAAAAATTTAGCCTGGTGTGGTGGTGGACGCCTGTAGTCCCAGCTACTTGGGAGGCTGAGGCAGGAGAATGGCATGAACCCAGGAGGCAGAGCTTGCAGTGAGCTGAGATCCAGCCACTGCACTCCAGCCTAAGCGACAGAGAGAGACTCCATCTCAAAATATATATATATATATATATATATTATATATATATATATAATATATATATATATATATATATATATATATAGTTTGTGTTTCCTTGGGCATGTATCTAGAAGCAGGACACTCTGCCAGCGGTAAGATTTCCACTTCCCATTATTCTTCCACCATGCCACTCTTCTGTTAGAGTCTTGGAGGCCTAGACCCATAATGGGTTGAAATTCTCCTCTGATTCCTAAAAGGCTAAGAACAACTTGGAATATTTTGTAAATAACATGGAAGAAAGACCTTGACTGTTTTGTAGATAACATGGAAGCTTAGTTTTTGTTTTGTTTTGTTTTTTAATTATCTGGCAATGGTGGACAAGACTGATTAAAGTGAGATGAAGACACTGGAAGCAGACAGAAGAATGTGGAGGAGCTTGTGGCTGTAACCAGAGCAGAAAGCAGAAACAGCATGAAGTCGGCCTGTGGAAGCAGAAAGTGAGAGAGATCCTGCACAGAGACATCCGTCGAGTCTGTGCCTGCTGGACCTTGGGAGCCACAGAGAGGCAGGAGCAGGCGACGGCGTGGAGCCACGAGCCTGGCCAGCAGGAAAGTGAATTGGAAAGTGTTCCTAAAGGTGACTTAAGCTTGCATTTGAAAAGCACCTCCGAAAGCTTCCCAGCCTCAAAACCAGAATTGCCTTCTGACACGGGTAGGCACAAGAGCTTCCCCATGAGAGCTTAGCGTCCGTTTCAGCAGTGTCCATTGCTTAGCCACAAGAGCTAAGCATGCATTTCAAAGCCCTGGAGGGATATAAGCAGCACAGTTGGGCGACTCTGAGGTCAGCCCTTTGGGAACCAGGAAAGACACCCACGTATTTGTTTCTTGGGCGGCAGCCCCTCTCCCCAGGCTCTGGGTAAGCACCACAGCAGAAACTCAGAGCACACTGACTTCTCAAAGCAGAGACGGTGTCCACCTCTTCTCCCAGACCATGTCTTGAGCAGGCAGGCAAGGCCTCCTGTTTCACAAAGTGGATATCACGGCAATGTCATAAATAAAAAGCCTGAGGATGAGATTTTGCCACTTATGGGACTTCAATCCTGTCTCTTGGCTGCACGTGACAATCTGCCCTTCCTGCTAGACCTGACTGGGTCAGACTGGGAAGTTACAAATGAATGGAGAACGCCCCTTTCCCGGCCACCTCGTGCTCCTGCCCTTTTCGCCCACCTTCTGCCCTGGATTCCTTTCCCTTCTCTAGATTCAAGGCCATCAAGAGTTGATTAAGGTCCCAGTGAAAATAATGCGGGGTTGGCCGGGCGCGGTGGCTCAAGCCTGTAATCCCAGCACTTTGGGAGGCCGAGACGGGCGGATCACAAGGTCAAGAGATCGAGACCATCCTGGCTAATGCGGTGAAACCCCGTCTCTACTAAAAAAACCACAAAAAACTAGCCGGGCGAGGTGGCGGGCGCCTGTAGTCCCAGCTACTCGGGAGGCTGAGGCAGGAGAATGGCATGAACCCAGGAGGCGGAGCTTGCAGTGAGCCCAGATTGTGCCACTGCACTCCAGCCTGGGCGGCAGAGCGAGACTCCGTCTCAAAAAAAAAAGAAAAGAAAAGAAAAGAATGCGGGGAGAAGCAGGCAGTCACTCTGGGCTGGTGGAAATAATTGACCAAGAATTTGCATGTGGGCACAGGCTCTCTTTGGGATCTCCAACTTGTACGGTTCTCCACCTCATGCACACCCTGCACCACTGGACCAGCCTAAAAGTTCTTTTCTTAGTCATGCCACATGTCATAAAAACTGAACAAAGGGGTAAGACATTGGAGAAAATACTCCTTTGTCACCTCCCAGCACCCCCTTCCTCATCTGGCCAAAATGTCACCTTACCTGCCAATGTTGGTCAGTCAGACACCTGAGTGGGAATTTAAGTAAGAAATTCAGAGCCTTCTGGCTAAACCAGTAAAGTCTAAAGAAGTCACAGACTCAAAAGACAGGTAAGCTCTCCACCATGCCAGCCGAGTAGGCAACATGGGAGGTGGCCACTCGAATGAATGTGCCTCAGCTATGCCAGACTAGACAATGCCTTGAACACCAACATCCCAGGGGGCATGACAGGTCCTTGGTACATACATAGTTAGTCTTAAAAATGAACTTTCCCAGCCAGGCAGTGGTGGCTCACACCTGTAATTCCAGCATTTTGGGAGGTGAAGACAGGAGGATCACTTGAGGCCAGGAGTTGACAAGCCTGGGCAACACAGAGAGACTTTGTCTCTACAAAAAAAATTAAAAATTATAAAATTAAAAATTATTTTATAAAAGGATTAAGTTTTCCACTGCCAGTTAAATGAAATGCTTAACCTTACCTGTTTCCTTTTCCTTCTTCAAGTGCCTTTAGGAAAATGACTACCTTATCTAAGCCTTTCTCACTTTAGTGTGAAATAATTTGTCAGATAACTTTCCAATATGATTGCCAGCCAAGAACAGGCCCCAAGAGGACAAGGCAGAGGACAAGGAGACTGACTCCAAGCAGGGCAACAAGCATAGATGGCAGTGAGGTCATCCTACAGGACCTGCTGCCTGGGTCACCACCAATGGCACTCTCAGTGGACACTCACACCGTCATTGGTCCTTGCTCCACCGCTGGGAGCCTGTCTCCACTGTCACCTCCATGAGTTCTCTATGTCACCTCTTCAGAAGCCCGCCGTCTGAATGGGAGAACCTGGCAGAACTGGTTCCAGTCCCTGTCCCCACTTCCAGAAGACATGTGGTTAGAAGATTCATCCGCACACCGTGGGAAACAGGGCTCCACCCCCCGCAGATCTCCGCATTTCCTCCAAAGAGACAGGCTGCCCAGTGTGGCTGCAAATCACAGCAAATGTCCCCTAGAGTAAGTAAAACTGGGGAAGATATTAGAGTCGTTGGGCCTCAGACATAGTCAATCTTTTTACATGGGTAGGCGAGATGACTCATGTCTATAATCCCAGCACTTCAGGAGGCTGAGGCAGGGGGATCTCTTAAGCCCAGGGCAACATACAAAACATGAAAACATTAGCTGGGCATGGTGGCACACACCTGTAGTCCCAGCTACTTCAGAGGCTGAGATCAGTTGAGCCTGGGAGGTCAAGGCTGCAGTGAGCTGTGATCGCACACTGCAGTCACTCCAGCCTGGGTGACAGAGCGAGTCCCTGTCTAAAAGAAATCAGTAAATCTGTCTTTTAACATGTTAGTTCATTTAATTTGCACAGCTCTGGGGAGAGTTCATTGCCTCCAGCTTTACGGATTTCCAAGACTAAAGAGATGGAGTAACTTGCTCAAGGTTCCACAGTTAAAAGGCCATGAACAGAGATTCCAGGGTGTAGCTGGTGGCTCCAAAGCCCATGCTCCTCCCAGCCAGCCTCCCCGGCATCTGACATGCCCACAGGTGAGGCAGGCTGAGGAGTGGTCTGGGCATCAGGTGTCTGTCTATAGAGGAGGGGCTTGGAGAAGGTGTCTTAGTGGGCGATGGTTGCCATAAGAAACTACCACAGCCTGGGTGGCTGCCACAGAACTTATTTTCTCACATGCCTGGAGCTTTGCTGAGATCAAGGTGTTGGCAGGATTGATTTTTTTCTGAGGCCTCTCTCCTTGACTGGCAGAGGGCAGTCTTCTCCCTGAGTCTTTCCTCTGCACATGTCTGCATCCTGGTTCCCTTTTCTTACAAGGACATCCACCATATTGGATCAGGATCCACCCTAATGACCTCATTAACATAATTGCCTCTTTAAAGGCCTTATCTCCAAATACAGTCTTATTCTGAAGTACTAGGGATTAGGATTTGTTTCAGATTTTTTTGAGACAGAATCTCACTCTGTCACCCAGGTTGGAGTGCGGTGGCACAACCACAGCTCACTGTAGCCTCCAACTCCTGGGCTCAAGCAATCCTCCTGCCTCAGCCTCCTGAGTAGCTGGGACTACAGGCATCCACCACCGTACCCGGCTAATTTCTTTTGTTGTGGACATGGAAGTCTCACCGTGTTGCCCAGGCTGGTCTTGAACTCCTGGCCTCAAGCAATCCTCCCACCTCTCAAAGCGCTGGGATGACAGATGTGAGCCAGCACACCAAGACTTTAACATAGGAATCAAGAGCAGCTGGAGGACAATTCATCCCAAAACAGGAGGGACACCAGTCAGGGAATTATTTCTCACAGGAGATGACAGGGAGGGCAGTGATGAGGCCCAAACAGATAAGCCCTGTTCCCTGACTTCCCAAGTCTAGTGAATGATGCCCCACCTGCCTTCACCTTCATCCGGACTGCTGCTGGTTTGGTCTTTATTTTCAGCCTCGTTAAACCCAAGGCAAAGGTATCATTCTTTGATTCTCAATATAACTTCTCTGCTCCAGGTTAAATTATCCTTCAATCAATGGTGTTTTTGCCTATTTTGCACGGCAAGATTCTGCGTAGTTCTGGCCTCTAACTGCCAGGCCTATGCTGGGACACCCATGCACTGAAGGCATGCTATCAACTGAATTGCATCCTCCCTAAACTCATATGTGGACACCCTAACCCCCGAAGTGATGGTGTTTGGAGAAGGGGCCTTTGGGAGATAATCAGGTTTAGATTTGAAGCTCATGGTGGAAGAGAAGCTAGAATGCTTGCCCTTGCCATCTTTTCTCCTACGAGGATACAGCCAGAAGGCAGCCGTCTACCAGCCAGAAAGAGAGCCCTCACCAGAAACTGACCATGCTGACAACCTCATCTTTCACTTCCGGCCTCCAGAACTCTGAGAAAATTAATTTCCGTTGTTTAAGCCACCAGCCAGGATATTTTGTTACGAAATGACTATGACAGGGAGGGGAGCTGTTCCGCCCCTGCTGCCTCAGCCTGCATGGCTGTCCCTGCACCCACCTCCTCATCTTTCTATCTTCTTGTCTCTTCCCTTCCCCTATCTCTCCTATGAATTAGCTCTTTAGGGCTACCATAACAAAAGTACCACAACTGTGGCAGCTTAAAACGAGGGAACTAACCTGGTGAAACCCTGTCTCTACCAAAAATACAAAAAATAATAATAATAAAATTAGCTGGGCTTGGTGGCGGGCACCTGTAGTCCCAGCTACTCAGGAGGCTGAAGCAGGAAAATGACGTGAACCCGGGAGGTGGCGCTTGCAGTGAGCCGAGATTGTGCCACTGCACTCCAGCCTGGGAGACAGAGCAAAACTCCGTCTAAAAAACCAAACAAACAAAAAACCACCAAAAACAACAACAACAACAAAAAAAGAGAAACTTGCTCTCTCACAGTTTTGGAGACCAAAACTCCAAAATCAATGTGTTCTCTGATCTCTGAAGGTTCTGGGGGGAATCCCTCCCTTGCCTCTTCCAACTTGTGGTGCTTCCTGGCATGTCTTGGCTGTGACAGCATCACTCCCATCTCTGCCTTCAAGTTCACACAGCTTTCTTCCCTCTGTTTCAAATCTTCTCCTTTCTCTTGCAAAAATACCTACTAGTCATTGGACTCAGGGCCCACCCTAAATCCAGGATGATCTCATCTTGAGACCTGTAACTAGATCATATCTGCAAAAATCCCATTTCCAAAAATAAGGTCACATTTGCAAGTACCGGGGTAAGGACTTGGAGCTATCTTTTCGGGGACACTTTTCTACCCTCCACACCCACATACCTTCTCCCCACCACACCTCATCTTCCTGCCTCCACATCCTGGAGCTCACCCTGCTGTCCTGTCCTCTGCCTCCAGGCTTTGACCCAGGGCTAGACGGGAGCTGGAGCAGGAGGCCCAGGCATTGCATCTGGTCTCCACAACAAGACGCTCAGTACCTACGAGTCCAACTTTCAGTCTCCAAGTGTGAGCATACACAGCAATCTCACAAAGAACCTTCTCACTGGGAAGGAAATGGCTTACACATTAACATGAGTGCGCTTAGACAAAGAATAGCTGGCAACGTTGCAATGCTGGAGACAAGTCCCAGCAGCCAGTTGTGCCTTGTTAGAGACTCATTGATGTTGGGTGGCCTGGATTCCATTGTCACCAATGATATGATCATATGGGCCATGTTCCAAATGCCTCTGGCTGTGTTCAGAGGATGAGAAGGAGGAGAGTTAAACAAACCCCCATGCAAAATCTGAAGGCTTTATTCATCCACCCTGGCACTGCTTTGCCCACTGAATAAAACATTCTGTACCCAGGGGCAAGCCCAGGCCCCAGCTGGTACCGTTCCCAATGTCCCACAGGCCTCCAGGCTGCCCTTCGGCGCAGACTCCTCCAGAACACTGTGCTCAGGGGCCGCCAAGGTTCCAGCTCCAAGATGCAAACTCTGCCCCAATTGCCAAGGGAGTGGCTGTCTTTGCAGGGCATTGTCTGTGAGTCCTTGATCCCTGTCTTCACTAATGGCAATCCCAGGAAACCGCCTGTGAATAAAAGCCTTCTCAGCCCTGGGGAAGAAACAGGCGCAGCTGGCTCAAATTGTCCAGCTGAAGACAGAGCTCAGCCTGGAAGGGACACAGCTCAGTCACCACCGTGCCAGGCAGCTCTTCCTTTTATATAAACATTTGAGGGCGGGGCTCTCACGCCCCGCTGCCTCCTAGTCCTACCTTTTCTCCACTGTGACCACAGAGGGTTGTTTTGTTGTTGTTGTTGTCGTTGTTTTTGTTTTTTGGTTTTTGGTTTTTGAGGTTTTTTGGTTTGTTTGTTTGTTTGTTTTGAGGCAAAGGGATAACTAAGAGCAATGGCTGCTCTTTCAGAGGGGCGCCTCGAACTGTCTGGTGTGGGAATTTTTCCTCATTCGGCACAATTTCCAACTTGGGAGCTTTCGCAAAGGCGTGGGTGGCTGTTTTACTCCTTGAGAAAAGTCTGACATATTTAGAGTTACTGAGACCCAGGAGCGGTGTCTAATACTTTGGAAACCAGCAGGGGTTGCTTTATTTCCCATTCTTGATTCTACATTGAAAGCGGGGTATCTTGTTATGCAGATCCTAACACTCTGCCCCTCCCCAAATCCAAATGAAAGGCGAGGTCATTTCACTGGAAATGTGGTAAGCAGTTAGGAGACAATGGGATTGTCCCCAGTGTGGGGTGAGGGTGGATAAGAAACACACAGGTGGGCCAGTTGATGACATCAGGAGCTGTGGCTTTATGGAGATTTATGTAAGCATGATGAATTGCAGCCATTTGTCTCTATTCCCTCCCAACCCTCCATGAAAGTGACAGGAAAGAGATAAAAAGACATTGGTTCACAAAAGCAAAGAGAACATGAAAGGAGTCACAGCAGAGAGAGGTCCACTGAATGACTGCAAGAGGAAGTCAGATCTAGCAGTGAGTAACTGAGCAAACCACAGGATACAGAAAGCTAGCACTGCAAAGGGTGGGGCAGGAGCTGCTGGGCGGATTCACAATGCAGAACCCAGGGAATCTCGGGAAGTGGAAGCATAGGGCATTGCTCGTGGGGATGATCCCAGTGGACTAAAAACGAGAGGATTAATTGAAAATCTGTAAAAGAAGAAATTAGAGATTCCCTTGCCTACCTCACTCAGGACTGGGACCACCCCTCCCTCATCCAGCAGAAGACAAGTGAATGGGGGGAGTTGCTGTCTCTAGAGAGGACAAAGGAAAGGGAGTCCAGGCTCAGGACCCAGGACTAGGAGAAAACAGTGGAGTGTAATAAAAATCAAGCCCTGTGGCATCCCCTTTCCTCACCTGGCTGTGAACTAGGCCAGGCTCAGGAAATTAGAGAATTCTTCTCTGGGGAAACTCATCAATCCCAGAGATAGGATTTGCAGATAATAATGTTGAAGAGTTTCTCAACAAAATAGCCAGTTTCCTTCTGAGAAGTCCTACCAAAAGAAAAACCCTTGCATGCCGAGTTTCCAATAACCTTATTTATTTGTTTGTTTGTTTATTTTTAAATTTTTGAGACAGGGTCTTGTGGTGTCACCCAGGCTGGAGTGCAGTGGGGTTATCATGGCTCACCGCCACTTTGACTTCCCAGGCTCAAGTCATTCTCCCACCTCAGCCTCCCAAGTAGCTGGGTCTACAGGCATGTGCCATCATGCCCAGCTAATTTTAAAATTTTTTTGTAGAGACAGGGTCTTGCTTTGTTACTCAGGCTTGTCTCGAACTCCTGGGCTCCAGCAATCCTCCCACCTTGGCCTCCCAAAGTGCTGGGATTATAGGCGTGAGCCACCACACCTGGCCTCCAATCATTTTTTTAGTCTAATCATTTGCCCTTTAAATATGAATGAGCTGAGGATTAGCAGATAACTGAGGAGAGTCTTTATGAAAGAAAGAAAAAACATAATAAAGGAATGAGAGGTAATATAGAGAACAAGATACCTTTATAAAATTTGCAATTCATTTTTTAGTGAAAAGGGGAGATGTTGCATCCATAAAACAAGATCCAGGTGCCATATTAAGAGGAACACATAAAAATGATAACATGAAATTTTAAAACTTCCTCATAAAAGTTGGAAGATAAGGAGGATCTCTGATGCTAGAATCATAGAGCTTTTGCTTAAGAATTGATTACAATGTTTTCCAGATCCTGAGTTCTAGCAGAACAGCTGACATCAATCAGTGCGAAAACCTTTACAGAAGGACTACATCAGCATAAGAATAAGTTTCTTCATCTTCCCTTCCCATGACTTTACCCTGAATTCATCAATCAGTCAATGATCCCCACACCTCAGCCCACTCCAAACCCCTTAACATCCCTAGCCCCAAACTCCTCAGGGAGGTTGATGTGCAGTTTCCTCCCATCTCATTAGGCTGCCCTATAATTATTTAATTTGTTCTCTGCTGCTCCCTGGTGTCTCAGCATACTGACTTGTTGTGCATTGGGCAGGTGAGTCTATTACAAGAGTCCCACCAACTACTGTAGTATTTATGACAACAGATCACCTTGGAATTTCAAAATACTGGGAAAAGTGAGAAAACTCTAAATCTTCTGGAGAGAAAACCAGAGCCACATAAAGGAGCAGTGTATTAGTCCATTCTTACACTGTTAACAAAGACATACCCAAGACTGTCTAATTTATTAAAGAAAAGACATTTAAGGGACTTAACAGTTCCACATGGCTGGGGAGGCTTTACAACCATGGTGGAGGGCAAAGGAGGAGCAAAGGCATATCTTACACGGTGGCAGGCAAGAGAGTGTGTGCGGGGCAACTTTCCTTTATAAAACCATCAGATCTCATGAGACTTATTCACTATCACAAAAACAGCACAGGAAATCCTGCCATCATGATTCAATCACCTCCCACAACAAGTGGGGATTATGGGAGCTATAATTCAAGATGACATTTGGGTGGGGACATAGCCAAACCATATCAAGCAGGAATCAGAATGGTACTGGGGTTTTCAAGAGCAAGACTAGAAGCCAAAAGAGTGATGCCTTCCAAATGATTTCCAACCTAGCATTTTTAGCCCCCAACCCACAAGGTAAAAACATTTTACTTTCAATAAAAGTGTGAAAGTAAGATAAAAACATTTTCATACATGCCAGTCTCAAAATATTAATTAAAACACCACTACTTTTTATTGATTTTATTTTCAGGAAGCTGGTGGAGGTTGTGTGTCATCAAGCGAGAAAACATACCAGGAATGAGGAAGACGTAGGACACAGGCACAGGATATCCATCAAAAACGAGAACTCCCAGGGTGATGGAGAAGATCCCTAGGTTGATAACAGCTCTATAGCTGGCCTAAGGAAACACCAGTCCATACTGGAAGAGAAAAGTTCTGGAAAAGATAAGGAAGAGAAATCTATGGTAAAGGGAGAACTGAGTAGAATATCTGATAAATTTAAACAGAAATCTCTAGGAAGACAATCACCAAGAAAAACAGGAGGCACATAGATTATCTGATGCATTGGAAGCTTTTGAGAAATGTATACTCAGGCTAAGAATTTGAGGATGAGTAAATGACAGGTATATTACACAATAGGAAATGAAAACTAAGGCAACTAGAAACTCCCAGGGAAACAAAACAGTGATCATGAGAGAAAAAAAAAAAAAGTACACTATTGCACTTAGTTGTTTATATAATCATGATATTATAAAAACAGAACTTTGATTTAACCAAAAATTAAACTGTAGAGGAGACTGTATTGGGAGAGTGTAGAGAGGGAGTCTAAATAAAAGGAGCCAAAATTTATATTTAATGGTGAGAAGTTAATTGAGATCTAAAACTGAAAAAATTAGGAAAGAGCAATGTAAACTTGTTGCTTCTCAGTATGGACATAAACATCAGAAGAAAGAACTAAAAGAGTTAAAATGTTTGCCAGAGGAGTGGGAATGAGGGTGAGTGGGGCGGGTAGACAAAGACTACTTTGGTTTTGTGTTGTTGTAAAATACGTTCACTTTTTAAATTGTATTAAACGATGTTCATATGTTGATAAAAAATTAAAATTGTTTGTTGGAGGTCTCTGACTTTGATATTTAGGAAACAAGGCAATCAGCATTTTTTAAAGTACTTGTTAAATACTTGCTCACACATGGCAAGTTTTAGGCACCAGAACAGTGATTTATACTGCATCTCTCCTGAGCAGATGTGGTTTGACCACAATGAGATGTCACCTCACATGTGTCAGGAGAGCTTTGATCAAGATGAAAGATAGTAAGTGTTGGCCAGGATGTGAAGAAAAGGGAATCCTTGCACCTTGTTGGTGGAAACGTAAATTAGTGCATCCATTATGGAAAACAGTCTGGTGGCTCCTCAAAAAATTAAAAATAGAACGACCATGTGATCCAGCAATCTCACTTGAGGATATGGGAAACGATATCAGTATGTCTAAGTATGTCCAAGAGATGTCTCTACTCCTATGTTCACTGAAGCGCTATTCACAATAACCAACATAAGGAATCAACCTAAGTGTCCATCAACAAATGAATGAATAAAGAAAATGTGGTATTCAGCCTTAAAAAGATAAGGGAACCCCGCCTGTAATCCCAGCACTTTGAGAGGCGGAGGCGGGTGGATCACGAGGTCGGGAGATCAAGACCATCCTGGCGAACATGGTGAAACCCCGTCTCTACTAAAAATACAAAAAATTATCCAGGTGTGGTGGCGGGCGCCTATAGTCCCAGCTACTTGGGAGGCTGAGACAGGAGAATGACGTGAACCCAGGAGGCAGAGCTTGCAGTGAGCCGAGATCGCGCCACTGCACTCCAGCTTGGGCGACAGAGTGAGACTCCATCTCAGAAAAAAACAAAGAAAAAAAGAAAAGAAAAAGGAATCCCGTCACTTTCCGACTATATGGGTAAACCTGGAGGACATTATGTTAACTGAAATAAACCAGGCACAAAAGACAAATACCTCAAGATCTTACTCATATGTGGAATCTTAAAAAGTCAAACTCAGAGGAGCACCAGGGACTGGATGGGGGAGGGATGCTGGGAAGATGTTTGTTAAAGGATACAAAATTTTGGTGAGATAGGTGGAATAAGTTCAAGAGATCTATTGTACAACATGGCAACCCCATTTAATAGCAATGTACTGCATTCTTCATAATTGCTAGGAGTATATTTTAATTGTTCTCACTGCAAAAAGAGAGCTAAGTATATGAGGTAATGCATGTTACTCTGATTTAGTCATTCCACAATGTATACACACTTTAAAATGTGTTGTACATGATAAATATATACAATCTTTATTTGCAAATTGAGAATAAATAAAGAAAAATACATTTTGATATACAGTATCAGTTTTGTTCAAAAAACAGCTATAGAGCACTTACTGTGTTCCTGTCACTGCAGAGGGGACTGGGGCTAGAAAGGTGAAAAAAGCTCCCTCTTTACTCCTGAAGATCCTAGAATCTGGTGGTGTAGGCAAAGCCCTGTAGGGAGCTCAGGTCTGGGGAGGAGCCCACGGCACTGTGGGAGAAGCTTGGGTCTGGGGAGGAACCCACGGCACTGTGGGAGAAGCTCAGGGTCTGGGGAGGAACCCACGGCACTGTGGGAGAAGCTCAGGGTCTGGGGAGGAACCCACGGCACTGTGGGAGAAGCTCGGGTCTGGGGAGGAGCCCAGGGCACTGTGGGAGAAGCTCGGGTCTGGGGAGGAGCCCAAGGCATTGTGGGAGAAGCTCGGGTCTGGGGAGGAGCCCACGGCACTGTGGGAGAAGCTCGGTCTGGGGAGGAGCCCACGGCACTGTGGGAGAAGCTCGGGTCTGGGGAGGAGCCACGGCACTGTGGGAGAAGCTCGGGTCTGGGGAGGAACCCACGGCACTGTGGGAGAAGCTCAGGGTCTGGGGAGGAACCCACGGCACTGTGGGAGAAGCTCGGGTCTGGGGAGGAGCCCAAGGCACTGTGGGAGAAGCTCGGGTCTGGGGAGGAGCCCACGGCACTGTGGGAGAAGCTCGGGTCTGGGGAGGAGGCCAGGGCATTGTGGGAGAAGCTCAGTGCTGGGAGGAGCCCACGGCATTGTGGGAGAAGCTCAGTGCTGGGAGGAGCCCACGGCATTGTGGGAGAAGCTCAGTGCTGGGAGGAGCCCATGGCATTGTGGGAGAGGATGCAGGACAGTCTAAGGTGGTCATTTTGATTTAAGTATTTCATGTGCTTTCTAAGCAACGCACATTATTAACATCACCCTAGTGAGACACACTTTTGCTGCCTACGTTATTTCAGATCTGCACATAATTTTTTTCATATGTAATGCTTATATAACAAAAAATACAACCTTTTTTTAAAGGTCTATGAAAGCTGAAGGTGTTATTTGCCCCTCCAAATTTCATTTTCAACAATATAAATTCTTTCAAATACAGAGAGAATCGTTAGACATGTGATTGCACTCTCGAGTTGAGAATAAAGGATTACATTATGACCCAAATATTTGTCAGAACCACAGCAGCTAACATGGTATGTAATATGTTCAGCATATCCAGTCAAAACCACAACTCCTCTGGATTCAAAAAGAAACCAAGTGGTCGGGGGTCACCTGGAGTATTACCTGCTCAGCACATTCCTCACAGGGCCTTGCCAGAGGGCCTAGCCTTGGCAGGAGGGCGCCACACACAAGCCAGGCCCATGGAGTCCACCCCTGGGATCAGAGGTGGAGAAGTAGCCCTCTCTTTTCCTTTGGAACACAAGCCGTACAGATGTCATGTCAGAGCGTTTTCCTCCATGTCCCCTGCAGCAGCAGGAAGCTTAGAGAATAACATTAATAATTTACGACAGGTCAGGCCCTGTACTAAGGATTTCCCCTGTATTAAATTACTTAATCTTTACAGCAACCTTTAGAGGCAGGTTCTAATGAGATCCCCATTAAACAGATGCACAAACTGAGGCACAAAGACACAGTTCATAAGGGGTGGAACCAGATTTCCAAATCCAAGCTCTCTATCAATACAGAGAGCAGAAGCCAGAAATGAGCACAGGCGACTTGAGTCACTTTCAATGGAGAAAGTTATCACTGGTTCACCGCCCTGACTGATACACGCATCCCGTCCAAAACATAAGCTAAGAACTCTTCTCAACTTCCTTGTTAATTGGAAGAAAATGGATATTACTGATGTCACTGGTACCAAAAACCAGAGAGGCTGAGGTGCAGAATGTTGAACATTAAGTGTGAAATAGGGAATTGGGCACCCAAGGACACACTTGGGCCACCTCCCTCACTCTGGGTGAGGGCATATCTGTGTGGGACGCAGCTACTGCCAAGGATGGCAAACGGAAAGAACGAACCTGGGTTCCCAAGGGTATCCTTTGAGATGTGAAATTAACCAGCCTCAGAGCCATCCAACGTCTGGACTTATGCTTATGTTCAATGTTTTCTTGTCATTTGGAGTTGGGGGTTTCTATTAGCTGTAGCGAAAAACATCCTGATACTCCTGTATTAGGAGCTTACACTGTATAAGGAATATATAGCTTACAGAAAACTATATATGTGTGTGTACACATACATATAGATTCATTTCAAGCCCTGAAAACTCAGTTTCTTCCTCTGAGAAAAATGGGTCCAAAATACCCATTATTAGATTGGTTATGAAAGAAAGGGATATGTGTAGTGCATGAAACAGTTCAGACTCAGTCCATAGCAGGTCATGTTACAGGTAAGAATACACTGTCATCCCTTATCCGTGTAACCCATTTAAGCTAACATAGGCGCACAATGCATTCAACTTGCGGAAAGCAAGTACTAGCGTAATATTTGCTTATGTGACAAGTGCGGGGGGTGGGGGGCATGAGGATTGAGGTCAGAAGGGTCCCCTGCTGGCACCCAACTCATTGCACCACATAGCACACCTCAACATCAAGCCCTCCCTTGAAATGATGGTTTCTATCAAGCGTGAGAGAATAGTCACAAGATTTATGCCTGGAGAACTAAACAATTATAAACTTGAGGTTTACCACGAATCAAGTGTACACACACCACATTTTCTTCCAGATGGGCTATGCAGCTAGGACCCAAATTAGGAAGGCCCAGAAAGTTGCTAATCCTAGTCCAGACCCCAGCCCAGGTGGGAATGCCTTGCCAGCAAAGTCTCTGGTGTAATTAGCAAATGTCACAAAGGGGCGGGATCTGGTTCCTTTGTATTTATTTCATCAGAGAGCCTGAAATGGGAACAGGAAATGAAAAACACACTTTCAATTCAACCTCAGAGGGTCCCCTACTTTCTGACCAAGGCACATTCCTGGGAGGAGGCTGGAGAAGAGGCATCGCTGCTCACAGCAGCCCGGTGTGTTCATCTCTGCTTTGATACTGTTCAAAAAAATAAACAACTTCAACTTTTGAATGGAATATTTTTTCTCCGACGATTCGGCCTGTGGGACTACGGATTCATACGCGTGGCTCTAGAAAAGGCCTAGAGTTCACCCTGTGGCGGCTTCTTTGGGGACTTTCCTTCCACACACCAGGTGGCTTGGTGGGGCTGCCAGTCACAGTCCCTCCTCTACCAGGGAGCAGAGCCGGTCCCACAGTGGGCAGAACACCCCAGGCCCGGGTCTACTTCAGGGATAGGTGAGCAGCTGGAGCTGAATTCTCCAGGGCTCTTCTGGAGAGTAGGGGTTGATACTGGTGACTCCAAGATGTATTTTGTCAGGACTGCATAGCATTTCCCAAAGCAGAAACTTTTGTTTTAAAAAATCCAGCTTTCTGGCTTTTCTTGAGAATTGGAAGTTCTGACCACAGGGAACTACATCTCTGGAATGCTGTGACTGGGCCACAGAATCTCCACTTGTCACAGTGCCCAGACACATTTCTACTTCCCGTGGAGCCCTGTGACCCGCTCTGCAGAGCGAACTGGGGAGATTGCCCTTGGCCTGGAGTTGCTGGGCAAGGAGGCTGTCCAGCAGGGCTTCCAGCCACTACCTTTCTCTCTGCAGGAAGCAGTAGGAGAGAATGGGATAAGTTCAGAGGGTACAGGTCTCAGAACTGAGTCGGAGCAGGGCTTAGGGACTCAGCTGGACTTTGCCGCTTTCTAGCTGTGACTCTTGCTTCTCCACTTCTCCATCTGCAAAAAGGCCTGAGGATAGAACCTGTGTCATGAGTTGGTGAGGGTTAGATGCAGGGACTTGTGTGATCTGTGTGCCATACTCAATACATATTAGCTTCCACTGTTACCACTTGAGTCCCTAAGCCGTCCCCGAACTGCCCAGCTACAGAAGCCCAGAAAGTTCCTTTGCTGTTTAAGCTAGTGTAGAGCTTTCTGCCACTCACAAGTTTAATAGCCATCAATACAACCTACAAATCTTTTTCTCCAAAAATTGCTGGCTGGGCACAATGGCTCACAGCTGTAATCCCTGTGCTTTGGGAGGCCGAGGCAGGAGGATCACTTGAGGCCGGGTGTTTGAGACCAGCCTGGGCAGCAGAGCAAGACCCTATCTCTACAAATAATAATAATAATACAATAAAACAAGTAGCCAAGGATGGTGGCATGTGCCTATAGTTCTAGCTGCTTGGGAGGCTAAGGTGGAAGGATCACTTGAGCCTAGGAGTTGGGGGCTGCAGTGAGCTATGATTGTGCCACTGTACTCCAGCCTGGGTGACAGTCGAGACCCTGTCTCTTTTTTAAAAAAATGCTGTTATTAAGCTTCCTAGGAAGGGAGACAACTTGTAGCCACTCATTGAAAAGACCCCAGAGGGCTATGGCATCATATTCGTGGATAGGATTTGAGGTTCCAAACACCTGATAAGTCTCTGTCCCTCCTTTTCTCACAAGGAACTGATAGATGACCCATGTGATTTCAATTTGTTCTTACACAAGCAAGGAGCAAATACTACATTTTCTTCTCTTAAAAGCAACCTGTAAAACAAAGGTGCTGGGAGGATGCAACTGAAAAGAATGTTTGCACCCCGCTGTCAGGGGTTGCGTTTCTCGGCAGGCAGCCCTGTTTTCTGCTGCAAGCGCTATTGGTTCTGTGCATCAGCAGAATCCATTTCAGGGTGCAGACTCCCGGCAAATCCTCATGGCGTTTAGGGCTTCCTCCCACCAGGAGTGACTATGTGTATAGGAGTTCCTTCTCCCCAACGTGTGACTGAGCGCCAAAGCCCACCATGGGGGCATTTGCAGCTTCTCAAAGGAAGTAAAGACAGCCCTTAAAAGGAACCGGAGCTTGTTCTCGGGATGTTTACAGTGAAGTAACCCCTGTGTCATTTTCCCTCGCAGGGAGGTCCTTCCTTGATTGCTAATAGTCTGTGTACTTTAGCCATGTGTGGTGCAGCCCATGGCCATGGCCCGAGCAGCCAGGCCCCTCCGCCCCGCAGCTTTCTTTCAACTGCACAGAACACAGCGAGGCTGGGCCGGCCTGGCCCACCCAGGGAGCTGCCGCAGAGTTCTCATGCAGGGGACCTCCCGGCAGTCTCCCCTCTCGCTGACCAGCCCCGGCCCGCCGTTCCCCTCGGAAATGGCTCAGCGGCCCTCCTGACCTCCTGCTCAGGACGCCTTCTTGCACTTTCCACCCCAGATCTGCGGCATGGCCACCATGCACATCCTTCCCAAGCCTCTTCTAAGCAAGTAGTTCTCTCTTGAAGAGCTCAGGGGAGACCCAGGAAAGATAGTGGGCAAAGGGGTAGTCACCAGAAAGAGTGGTCTTTAACCTCGCCGCCCCACCAAACCACACTGGCCCCTCCAAGAAAGGTGCCCTGAGGACTGAAGATCTCTTGGAGGGACTGGAAAACACCCTGGAGGCCTGTGTGACTGCCTGGAGCTGAGGGACAAAGTTGGGAAGGAGAGGCGGGCAGGCATGGGCCAAGCCAGCAGGACTGGCTCTAAGGACTATGGGGGATGGGATTTCCATTTCACGCAGGACATGGAAAGTGGGCGAAGGAGGAGCAAGAATGGGAGCAGGAAGGCTCCAGAGGACTTTCAGGAAGAGAACAGGGGCACGGACGAGGGTGTTGGTCCTGCCACGTTCCAGGAGCTGGTCTGATCGTTGCCCTCTCGGGGCTTACATTCTACAGGAGTTGAAAAACCATAAATCAATAAAGAATACAGAAAAATTTCAAGTTGCAATAAGTTCTGTGTATTAAAAACTAGTCAGAGTGGGGGGTAAGGTGAAGGCAAATGCTCCTTCTGTGGCCAAGTCCCAGCAGCGTGAGTCAGTGCTTCCCAAAGTGGCCTGGCGACAAAGTCTATGGAAACACCGGTTCTGGGTCTCTGACTCACCCAGTCAGCGGGTGCCTGAGGGGACCGGGCAGCGTGGACACTTACCAAGTGTCCCAGGTGAGTCTTGTCATCAGATAAGTTTGGGAAACAGAGACACGAGGACCATGCTCAGATAGACCTGAATTTTAACGTAGCTCCTCCTTACTCTCCTAAGCCTCGCCTTCCTCACCTGTGAATGGGAATCCTAACAGTGCTAGCCTCCAAGGGTTGTCATGAAGATTAAGGACAAGGGGTAGATAAGCCATTTGGCAGAGTGCCTAGCCCACAATAGGGTTGGTAAAATTTGGAGTAAGGGTTCTCTACTGCATGATTGGTCATACTTGATTACATTTCATTAAGTTGATGAGTCTACACTAAAGACTACTACATATGTTCCACACCTTGGAGTCAAAGACTCTCTTTCTCTTGCTGCCCAACCTAAATCAAGTGACATTGATCCCACATCTAAATAGTTCTTCAATGGACCATGGCTCCCGTCACGGTGGCTCATACTCCAGCCTAAGCCATCATCATCCCATCCTACTCTCCCTGGCCACCTCCAAGCCATCCATTCTCTAAACCACAGCCCTGCTGTTGTTTCTTGTTGGATTAGATTACTCTCTCCCTTAGTTTAACTGCTTTCCATTGCCCATCAAATAAAATCCAACATCATCCTCATGGCTCACCAAAGCTCACCTTGATCTGACTCCAGCTTCACCACAAAAACCCCATCCCGTGAGTTCTCAGTTGCAACTTAAACTTGACTTATTCAGGAAGCGTTTGATCTCCCTCGGATACGTTCCCATTGCAGCCTTCTGTAAAACCCGTCGGACTTGCAGTGAATTTTCTATTGTCTCTCTTCTCCATGAAATGGGAAGCTCCATGAAAGCTAGGGTAGGTCCTGTCCTCATAGAGACGTGGTGGTGTATTGGGATTAAATTAGATAATAAGGGAGACCTAGCATGGTAAGTAAATCATTAAGGTTGTGGTAACGCTGAGATGCAGATCCAAGTCGAGCTGTTAATTACCAGACTTCCATATGCATGGTCAGGGCTAAGAGATATCTATATTTTTTTCATTTGTTGAGGGAGGAGTGATGGCAATTAATGCATGGTGATTGATCTATAGTGTCAGGCTACATCTACAGAGACAGCAATAGAGCCAGCCTGCACCCTCCACCTTTGGGTGTCAGGTGTCCTGGGTGGAGCATTGAGGGAGAGGAGGATGTGCTCAAGTTCCCACAAACAACCAACAGCAGTTTCACCACTAAGAAAAGGGGGCTATGATTATCTGCAAATCGCTCTTCTAAAAGACCAACATGGAGCAGGCTGTCACCCTGGTACTTACCTTTTGCCCTCGTACTACTGCCTGGTCAATGTACTTGCTCAAAATGGGCCACTGGTATCGGGAACAAACCCCAATCACAAAGTAGTTCATGTGAATAAGCGTAGGAATCCCTGGGGATTGTGTTAAAATGCAGATTACGATGCAGAAGGTCTGCAGTGGACCTCCGGCTCTGCATACACGGTTTGGGGTTGATTGTGGGGTTTCCAGGGTTAGCCAGCTTGTGATGGAGTGGGAGGGACTGGGACCCCAGAAGACAACGAAATCCCGGAAATGGGGCTTATTTCATCTATAAAACATTTCTCCACTTCCTATCTCCAGGTCTGCACAACTGTGGGGTCAGCCACCCTCACCTCAACCAGGACTGGTAAAAATAGGCTCGCATCCTGCTCAACTTTGATCCAGTCTCCACGCCTCCTGAGATCAAAATGACGTTTCCAAACTTTATTAGCTTTCCATAGCCTTCCAGACTCTTCTGTTGTTGATTTTTACAAAGAAAATAAGCAAACAACTGGAAGAAAGGGAGCTGGTTTACATGGATAATTCTCTTCCGTTAGCTTTAAAATTGTGGTGGAATTTCTGCTTTAGCTCAAAATACCTGCTGACCTTATTCTCCAATTTCAGCGCTTGAAGCAGACCCTCTGCCACGCAATCCCCACATTTGGTGAACGTGTAGAATTGTAGGCCAAGATGTTTGTGTTTATGTCCCAAACCCAGAATAAATAAATAGCTACATGGTATTGAAATCACCTGTCAAAATACCCACTGCAGTTCTGGGCACAAAGAGAAGTCTCTTGGTGTGATTGGCTTACTTGCTTGAAGAATTCAAAGGCTGTTTATCTCATTTAGTTTTTTTTTTTTTTTAAGACCTATAATTACTGCATTTTGACCCCAAGGCAGCCAATTACTTCACAAAAGCCCGCTCCAGGAAACCAGACATTAGCCTGCCTAATTAGGCTGACATCACTCACAAACTGCTCTCATCACAATGCAGATGGACCCAGCCCCAGAAGGTCCTGCCCGTCAGAGGTGACTGCGGGTGGCATTGCGTTGTGTGTTGTGTTTTGTTTTTTACTACTTACTTTTATGTGTTCCTTGAAGCCCAGTCCCTCTCCCAGAGTCGGACTCTCATCAAAAAGAAGGGGCTCTGGGACAAACAGGTCTCCTTTATTGCAGGAGGAGGAGGAAGCTGGAAAAAAGAAATAAGATTGGAAAGCAGCCGAAGTTGTAAATTCCTTCTAACATAGGAAATCATTCTTTGCCCTTTAGGAAAAGGGTTTGTTGTTTCAGCCGCTCAGGCCCATTTCCTCGCCCCCTTTTGTCCTTGCACATCTTGGGGGTTAACTTCTGTTTGGGTTCTGTGAGGCTGAGCAAATTAAGGGAGGAAAATGTCCCAAGCATGTAGAATTCCCTCCCTCTAAAGAATCAGACACCTCCCGAAGGGGTCCTGTCTGGTGGGTTACAAAGTCATCAGACCACTTTTACCCATGGAGAAGTGGATAGAAAGGTGGCACATGGGGTCTGGGTAGGAAGACGGCACATGGGGTCTGGGTTAGAAGATGGCACATGGAGTCCGGGTTGGAAGATGGTGCATGAGGTCTGGCTGCTTAGCATGCAGCCAAACCCGAGATCACCAACCTGAAGGACAAAATCTCCCTTGACCTTTAAGTCCGGATGTCCCAGTAATTGAAAGAAGGGTCTACACATAGAGAGGCTTTCCAGGCAGAAGGGGAATGGGTGATTCTCTTCCAGGAGGACAGACTAGAGGGATCTTCTTAACAACGTACCACAGGATGCCTTGGAAGATCAAATGACGGTGATTTGGTTTGGGTGGGTCTCAGAAAGCAGGATGTGGCCCCAGTCAGCTCAAGTCAGCTTTCCATAAGGGTCAGAATGGCCTGGGCAAGTCAACTCTGTGAGGTCAGACCCTGCTGATGTTAAAAAAGTATTCTTACACTTGGTAAAATATAAGGAAGACTTGATTCAGGATGGTTTCCATCGATGTCAAGACTATCAAATGGGGGAAAGAGATGGGGCTCAACTCCGACGCCTAGGAAGAGAGCTGGGGATTTACAGCCAATGAGCAGAGTGAGAGGTCAGTGGATGGAAAAGCACTAAGAGAGTTGTTACTATGCTGACTTAACAGCGTTCTTGCTGAAGGCAGGCAAGGGTGATCACATGCCAAAGGTAGGGGATGAGGAATTTGAGCAGTTACCAAATTCCTTAAGGACGATCAGGCATCGAGGGTGGTGGAATTCTCGCCACACTGACTTAGCACAATCTTTGCAACAACTGGACAAGACAGGTCGAAGGCAGGGCTCAAGGATGAGGCCTCACTGAGAAGAGGGATCAGGGAGCCCAACTAAAGTGTGGTCAAGGAGAGAGCCTATGTCAGTGGAAAGTTGCAAAGCAAAAGGCACAGGAAGCACCTGGACCCTGTGCTTCATGGTTTTAAAACAAGGACCAGGAACAGAATGAAGCGGCCCTGAGCCAGGAGGAGTGGGTGTCTTTGGTGTGCACGTGGCTGGGCAGGGGTGCTGCTGGCCTCAGGATGGCTCAGTGGCTCTGGCACCCTGGCCCACTAGAACACAGTGGAAGGTGTTACACAGCAGGGGAGGCACATGCCTGTGGGCTCCCGAGGCCTCTCTCTCACTGTCTCTCTCTCTCTCTCTCTCTCTCTCTGGCTCCCTACAGATGAAAAAGTCAAGACAGACCAGGCACAGTGGCTCCTGCCTGTAATTCCAGAGCTTTGGGAGGCCAAGGCAGGCAGAGATCACTTGAGCCCAGGAGTTCGAGACCAGCCTGGGCAATATGGCAAAATTCCATCTCTACAAAAAATACAAAAATTAGCTACTCAGGAGGCTAAGGTGAGAGGATCACTTGAATCTGGGAGGCAGAGGTTGCAATGAGCCATGACTGTGCCACTGCACTCCAGCCTGGGTGATACAGTGAGATTCTGTCTCAAAAAAAAAAAAAGAGTCAAGACATTCTGTGAGGACCCTCAAAGCGCTCAAGGCAGCCAGCAGCATTTGTTGCTGAACCAGCCGTGAAAAGACGGAAAAGCTTACTCAACTCTACCTGGTATGGCAGTTTGAGAATCCCAGAGGCAAGTTCCCAGAGATGTACAGAAAAAGGCAAGCGCAATGCTGCCTGTGCATTCTTGTTCAATGGTGTCTTACAGGGATGAATACCTGTAAAATGGTGATTCCAACACTTTGAAGGACCATCTTAAAGGCAACATAACGTTCATGTTTCATGGTTTGGCCTTTGAGCAGATTGCAGTCTTTCTCACCGAGCTAACCATTTTCTCAGGGTGAGCTGGCTGAGCCCCACAGGGCTTACAAATGTGCATGTGTGTGGTGTCTGTGTGTGCGTGTGTGTGTGTAAGAAAGAGAATTTTTTCAAAGAGGTAACTGTGACTCTAGAAGTAGCAAATGAACTTGTGCCAAATATTTTTATTTAATTAATTCAAGAACGAGGAAGATGTTAGAACTGGTTCAAAGGAGAATCCAAAGAACAGAGACGTAAATAAACCACAGATGCAAATAGCTCCTTCCACAGTGCAGGAGGGAAATCCAGTTATCTTTTTGGTCTGCTCCACAGTCTTTCACAATTTCCCCTCCTTTGCAGTAAACACACACGCACACACACACGCAGGCATGGGCACACTCTCCCACCTCCATGCCTTTGTTCGTGTTGGTTACTTTTGAACAAAATCACTCTCTCTTCTCTTCTCTGCAAGTCCAAATACGACTTGCCGGACCCACTCCTAACAAATCAGCACCTCTGAGGGTGGGACCCAGTGCTCTGCATTTCCGACATGCTTCCCCAGGTGCATCTCCAATGCACAGGTTTTGGAAACTCCAAGTGAGGAATGCAAGTTCAGCCCCTCGGGGTTCAGGAAAGGGAGACTTTCACCCGCACCGGAGTTACGAGGAGACACTTCCTACAGGAGGCGGGTTCCAGACAGGAGCTTGAATCACGGGCAGGATTTGAAGAAGAGAGGCGAAGGCATTTTAGGAAGTGGGAAGCCACGGAGGGAAGGGCAGGGGAGTCAGAATCAGCCTGGGGAAGCCAGGCTTCCACCCCGAGCATGCAGGAGGAAGGGAACATTGAGCGAGTGTGGCAGACGCAGGCCACAGTGGACCAAAGGGTGGACAGGAGGGTTAGACCCAGGCCAGAGGTAGTGCACATTTTTTAAAGCAGGGGATTAAAATGAGAATAGCAACGATTTTTAAAAGGCTTATGGGGACATCATATACAACAGAGGATCTGCTCCCTGAGGACAGGCAGGCATGAAAACATACTTGACTCCTGAATGTGCCCCTTCAATTCAGTCTGGGTCTTGTGACTTACAAAAGGCAGGTTAAGGAGGGTGACGCTCATTCACAGAGCAAGAAGCGGCCAATTTCCTTAAGCGGAACCACGGAGAGACTGAACACACAAACAGGCAATGCTCAGACCGAACGAAAATAGAACGCTGATCTGCCATCTGCAGCAACCAGACCAGGAAACCGATCCATGACCTACAGGAGCCAGCCCAGAAAGCCAGCGACAATCTACACGTCAGACCACTATCTCTGGCAACTGGTCCAAGAGGCCAAATGATAACCTCTGGAACAACTAGCCCAAAAAGCCCAGGACTTGACTCATAACTGACAACTTCCCTAATTTGTGTCCCCACTCCCCACTTAGGAGCAGACCGAGAAAGCCAAAGATCCTCCTGAGCCAGTCCCACAGGATGCCCCACTTCCGGTTAGCCCGCCTCCGCTTCCCAGGCCAGCAGCCTCCTACCAGGACACACCTGAAGCCCTCGCATGTTTCCCCTATGAAGCTTTCCTACTCCTCTGCCTGCCTTGGAGTCTCTGCCAAACACAAGCAATGGCAAGCTCTGAAGAAATAGCCTTTGCTTGTTCTCTTTGGGTGGTCTTCATTTCCACACCACAAATGGTCATCTGCATCTCAGCCCAGCCAGCACAACATGTTTACATCCGCAGACCTCCTAATTTCAACATTCAAGGTTATTTTGACCATTAATTTAATGTGCTTCATCACAGGTGGAAAATTAGAATGGACATTTCTCATTTCTACGGACCATATATCCCATATATAAACAAGATAATTCCACCAGGCAGCAGTGGTCAGTGAAGAAAAAGTGGGAACTTAGAAGAAGACGTGGGTTCTAGACCCAGTTCTGCACCATCTGTGTATTTCTAGGTCAATGTCTGACTTTCAGGGCATTTGTTTCCTGTTCTGTGAGATACAGACATTGCAACTGATAACGACTAAGGTTCCCTGCAGTTCTAGCCATCTGTGATTTTATAAAGCATAAATCTCTTATCCCAGCACTTCCTCACTACTCTCGGAAATCAGAGAGTTCCTATACACATGAATTTTTAAGCTATCTCCATCCTTCATAGACCAGGTCTTCACTAAGTTCTCTCATTTATTTTTTTCCCAAATGTTTCAGAATTGAATAGGGAAATGGATGAAAACTTCTGTTTAATCGGCTCTAGAAGTTTACCAAGTACCCACTCCGAATTCACAGCACTGACTTATTTGGTGGCTCCAAAGAGATTGACGACTTGCTTTGTGCCTTGAGGATCTTTCACACTAATTGGAGGAATATAAAAGCTGCACTTGTAAATGTAACAAAAAAAAAATACAGATTCCGAAACACAGATCTGGACAAGAAGTAAAACTGGTGAGTAGAGGAGGGCGAGAAATCACCGAATTACTGTCTTGGGGAAGGTGGAATTTGAGCTAGATCTGGAGGACAGTACTATTTGGACAGGTGGAGAAGAAAAAGAGAACAGAGGTCATTCGAGGGAGGTGTGAGTCGGGAAAGAATAGGATGCATTCAGAACACCACAGCAGCCTCATCAGACTGCGTTCCATGAAGCCAGAGAAGTAAATACAACAGGAATCGTGACTTTAGGTTGAAATGCACAGAGCTGCAAATACCAAGCTGAAAGTTTTAACTTTTCTAATCATTGCTTGGCACTATTTCAGTTTTCCATTCATCCTTCTGTTATTATTTTACTTAAATGTGTGGTAAAACTGACTCATCTTTGGAGCTGAAAGAAAACATATAGTAAGTGAGAGGAAGTATTTGACAACATTTGCCTCTTTTGTGTGCATGACCCTATTTACCTTTACCTTTTTAACAATTTTTAATGGCACAGTTTAGTGATATTAAGCTCATTCACATCTTTGTGCAACCATGACCAGCAGTCATCTCTAGGATTTTTTATCATCCCAAACTGAAACTCTGTCCCCATTTGACACAAGCTCCCCATTCCCCCGTCCCCAGGCCCTGCTCATCACTGCTCTGCTTTCAGCTGCTGCAAACGTGACTATTCTAGGGACCTCGGTTAAGCAGAATCATGGAATACGGAAGCTTTCATGTCCAGCCTGTCTCTTTAGCATGTCTTCCAGGGTCATCTACGCTGCAGCATGTGTCAGAATTTCATTCTGTTTTCAGGTTGAATGATGTTCCATTGTATGCACATGCTACATTTTGTTCATCTAGTCATCCATTGATGGACATTTAGGTTGTTTTCCCTTTGGTTATTGTGAATAATGCTGCTATGGGTGTACAAAGATCGGTTGGAGGTCCTGCTTTCGATTTTCTGGAGCATATACCCACACGCAAAATTGCAGGATCACCATCACAAAGATCCTTATGCTACCTCTTTATAGCCACACTAGTCTCTCCCCATTTTCCTGCCACCACCACCTTAACCCTTGGAAACCACAACTTGTTCTTCATCTCCACGATTTTTTCATTGTAAAATTATTGCCAGGTGCAGTGGCTTGCACCTGTAATCTCAGCTACTTGGAAGGCTGAAGTGAGAGGATCACTTGAGCTCAGGAGTTTGAGACCAGACTGGGCAACATAGCCAGTCCCCATCTCTACAAAAATGCATTTTTATTTAGTATAAAGTAAAAATAGAGTCTCAGCTACTTAGGAAGCTGAGGCAAGAGTATCCCTTGAGCCCAGAAGTTTGAAGCTACAGTGAGGTGTGATTGTGCCACTGCACTCCAGCCTGGGCAACAGACAAGACCCTGTCTCTAAATAAAAGCAAATCCTGCAGGCCAGGCAGGGTGGCTCATGCCTGTAATCCCAGCACTTTGGGAGACCAAGGCAGGCAAATAATTTGAGGTCAGGAGTTTGAGACCAGCCTGGCCAACATGGAGAAACCCCATTTCTACTAAAAATACAAAAATTAGCTGGGCATGGTGGCTCATGCCTGTAATCCCAGCTACTCAGGAGGGTGAGGCACAAGAATTGCTTGAACCCAGGAGACCGACGTTGCAGTGAGCCGAGATTGGGCCACTGTACTCTAGCCTGGGCGACAGAGTGAAACTGTGTCTGAAAAAATAAATAAATAAAATCATGCAGTATGAAACTTTTTGAGGTTGTCTTTTGCACTCAGCATGACTCCTGGGAGATCCATCCCAGTTGCTGTGTGCATTCATGGTGCTTTTTTCTTGCTGAGAAGTAGTCCATGGTGAGGATATCCCACAGTTCGTTTAGCCATCCATTCACTAAACAACATTTGGGTCGCTTTACCATTTGGGGTTGTTACAAATAAAGCTAATTTAAACATTCCTGTGCATGAGTTTCTGTGGACATAAATTTTAATTTCTCTGGGATAAATGCCCAGGAGTGCAGTCATTGGGCCATATGGCATGTTTAGCTTTACAAGAAACTGCAAAACAATTTTCCAGAATGTTTATCCTATTTTACACTCCCACCAGCAACATGAGGGAGATCCACTTTTTCTGCATCATCACCAGTAGCTGATACTGTCACCTTTTTTAAATGTTAGCTTCCCTAATAGGTGAGTAATGACATCACATCGTGATTTTTTCAGAAGGGTTTATCTTTGCTACACATCAGTTCACCTACTTTGCATTTCTTCCTCTTAGTCCCACTTTTAATAAAGAAAACTCTTTCCACATTGTCTTCTCTTTCCTCACTTGATGATTCCTCGTGCGAATAAGAGAATTAAAGGAATGAGGAAACGTGTCCCATTTTTCTCTCGCATGATATTGTCCTAAGAAGCCTCAGTTATCACATGCTCTTACCAGTGAGCAGGAACGGTAGAAAGCAGCGGCTGGCCGGAGGGCTGGCAGGGGCGGGGCAGTTCTTTGTGCTTGTTTATATTCATTTTCCAGTCACAGCTCAAGTTGTGTCACTTTCTGCTGCTCAGGGAGACGAGGGCAATGTAAATGTGCTCGCTGTTGTTTAAGCCTCCTGGACAGTAAAAACACAGGCGGCCGCACTGCCTTTCCCTAAATAACGTCAGAAACCCCTTCGAGAGCTTGTTGAACAAGATTTACACATTCTAAAGAGTTTTGAAGTTAGAAGGGGCCCTAGGCGAGGCCCTCGGTACACATGAATGATGCGCCTACTGTGTGCCTTGCTCCAGCACCCTCACCCAGTGCTGGGCCACAGATCTGCGTAGGGATAAGTTGCAGCTCCTCCTTCCCGCGCTCTGCCGAGTGTTCCAGAGAGGTGTGGGCTAAGTGCTCGTGCTGAGAGGTGACAAGCCACTGTTGGGGGTCTGGAGGATCCCACGGCTTACTCACTGCCCAGGAACTGAGGAACTCAGTCATCAACTCACCCAGAGCCTCTCCGGCCTGCCCGAGGCTGAGAATCACCTGAGGCGCCAGAAGAAAATAGAAATTCCCAGATCCCACCCAAAGGATCCGGACCAAAATCTCTAGAGCAAGGACGCAGGAAGCTGTGCTTTAGAACAAGCTGTTCATAGGTGTTATGAGCTGAATTGTGTGCCCGTCTCCCCCATTCACATGTTCAAACCTCCCCCGTGTGATGGTATCAGGAGGTGAGGCCTTTGGGCAGTAATTAGGTTTAGAAGGGGGCATGAGGGTGGGACTCGCATGATGGGATTAGTGCCCTTATAAGTAAAGACACCAGACACAGACAACACAGAGATGTCCACGTGAGCACAGAGCCAGAAGGCAGCTGTCTGCCAGCCAAGGAAATGGGCCTCAGGAGAGTTCAAACCTGCTGACACCTTGATCTCAGACTTCCAGCCTGCAGAACCCACACAGTGAGAAGACAGCCATGTGCAGGCCAAGGGACAGGTCCTCGCCAGGTACCAAATCAGCCAGCGCTTTGGTCTTGGACGTCCAGCCCCCAGAACTGTGGGAAGTAAATTCCTGTTGTTTAAGCCACACTGTTAGGGCAGCCTGAGCTAACATATTGATTAATACAATACGACTCTCAGGATTATCCCAGTTGAGAACATTGCGTGCCATCCAGCCCTCCCATTACAGGTGAGGGAACCAAATACAGCAAGGTTAAAAACCTCATCCTATGTCCCCACACTAGTTAATGACCTAGGTTCTCTAACTACTAGACCATCCCATTGCACCAACTCAAAGTAGACAAGCAGTTTTCATCTGAATGCCAGCTCTGGCTGATGGTGGTGGCTGCCAAGAGGACTGTGTCAGGAAGGATTCTGAGGACAAGTTCAGGCTCAGCTGACCTTAGCACCATGGCTAGCCATCAGAACACGAAGACTAAGAAGCATTATGGTATTGGCAGGAAAACTGGCACAGAGAATCCAGCTACCCAGGTTGAATAACATGACAAGTGTCATGAGGATCACTCACTGAGGACAGTATGATGTGAAATGTGATTCATGGGCTGGGAGCACCAGCATTGCCTGGGAGCTTATAAAAAAAATTCTCAGGTCCCACCCAGACCTACAGAATCAGGATCTCTGGGATTCAGAGTCACAAATCTGTCTTGATACACCCATGCACACTACAGTTTAAGCAGTCCTCGGGCATGGTGGCTCACGCCTATAATCCCAGTACTTTGGGAGGCACAGGCAGGCAGATTGCTTGAGCCCAGGAGCTCAAGATCAGCCTGGGCAAGATGAGGAAACCTGTGTCTACAAAAAGTATAAAACGTTAGCCCTGCATGGCAGCACCTGCCTGTAGTCCCAGCTACTACGGAGGCTGAGGTGGGAGGATCACTTGAGCCCAGGCGGTCAAGGCTGCAGTGAGCTATTATCACCCCACTGCACTCCAGCCTGGTTGACACAGCAAGCCCCTGTCACAAAAAAAAGAAAAAAAAGAAAAGCCCTGCCCTAGAAAATAAGGACAATAATATCAGTGTCTCCCCATGGTGACAAGTGAGAAGACGTTATCAACTAAAAGGCACTTTGCAAAATTGCTGAGTGTCCACTCTGCCTGGCACCTCTGGAAGTTAGCTTCTCCTCTGGCTGCATGTGGAACAAATGGGACCCTTCAGAGACGTCCTGAGAACACCAGAATGTTTCTTCCAGCCCTCATCTCTCATAACCATTTTTAAAATGCCAGGACTGTGTATTTTTAGTTCAGGACATCTGTGTTTGCCAGCTCCAAGCCCACCCCTAACCACGTGGCCAGCATTGTGCAACTACTACACATCTTTATGACAAACCCTTCCATTTTCTGTTAAGTAATGTGTTTGGAAGGCTGAGTGAATCAGAGACAGTAAGCATTTGATTGCTTACATTATTCTGGTTCAAACATGGCTCGCGGCCCGGGACTAATTTATTTATGTTGGTATGGTACATTTCTGTTTCCCTTGGGAATTTGCCACCACCCCATCCCCTCTTCCAGCTGCTCTTCCTTGGCTCACCCACCCCTCTTGCCACCCTTGTTCCCGGTCTGCCTCTCCTGTGGGTGGAAGGTTTGTGAAGGATGCCCCATCAGCTGCCTCCAAGCCAGAGACTCCCCTCTCCTGTGTGGTTGGCTATTTCCCTGCCCACCCGCAGCCTCAGGCCCAGCAAGGGGAGTGGGGCATCCACCTCCTGGCAAGGCCAGTGTTTCCCACCAGGGGTTCACTTAACCCTGTGGATGCGGGTCTGGGGTCCTGCCAGCGGAGCACCTGAGGAAAGGATAGACAGGGATCAAGACCCCCTACCCTTTCTCCGGAGTCACCGGACCTACACACTAAATCTGCAGCGGGTTTTGCTGGCCATCACCCTGGGAGGTGGGAAGAGCAGCCGAATGTGAAAGAATCAGTATCCTATTACAGGTCCTCGAGCCAGGCCCCCATTTGCAAAGGCAGCCTGCTGTGCATATGGGATGGAAACTGCATCCTGGCAAAACACAAAAAGTAAATATTTAAAGGCAAAAAAGCGCACACAAGGCAACAAAATGCCTTGCGTTTCTGCTTCCACGGTCTGCCGCCAAGTCACCCCCGCCCTCGCCGGCTGGTGTGGAGTGTGCCATATGGTTTGGGACAGGGGATTAAACCTCTCCGTGGTTGTGAAAAACATCAGTCCATTTGGTCTGGCCTTTCTCTCCCTGCATTTGTTGTTCATTTGCGAGTTTCTCACACCCCTGAGCCGACCGCCGTCAGTGTGTGTACAGGTTTTAGATTGCTGGTGGGATGGAAATCACCAGCCACCCAGCGCCTGCAGTGCATGTCTCCAGGAGGAGGGGGCTCATGGGCACCTGAGGGGCGCTGCAGAACAGAGCCTGTGACACGCATGACACCCAAGAGCCCACTTTTTAATGCTTCAGAGATAAATATTTCCCCCAAACTCAGGGCAAATATAAAGGATTTAGTGTCCGCCCTCTCCCGCTTGGCCTCCCCCTGCAATGCTGTCGAAGTGGCATCCTGAAGGCCGGGTCCTCGCCCGCCACAGGGAGGCCTGGGCTGCAGGCAGGGGAGGCACCAGAGGCTGGAGGACACTGAACTGGAGCCGGCCGGGGCAGAGCCTGGTCCGATCTCCCTCGGAGGTAAAACCGGACCTCTGCATGCTCAGGCTGAGGAGCAGGGTAATAAGTCGTCATAAGAAAGGAATTAAAATATTTCATGCAAGGCCTGACGCTACCTCCCCGCGATTCGGAGATGGCAGCACAGCACCCATGTGTGATGTGGGGAGACAAGCGGAGATGCAAGGGAATGATTTTCTCACGGTAGAAGTCTCCATAAGCATCTCTTGTGTGTCCAGATCAGGTTTCCAAGTGTTTCTTCCACGCATTTCCCACCGTGCCTCATTTTTTTTTTTTTTTTTTGCTTAGTGACATCGCTAGAGACAATTCGCTTCTCATTTCTCACTCCGCTGAACCCGAGTCAGACAGGCCCTCTGTTTGCCTTGGGCCCTGTAGCGCGTTTGCTGGGCTGTGGGAGATGGCTCAGCAGGCGCCTTTCCTCTGCGGATGGATGGGTGGGCTAAGGAGCCAACAGATGTGTGTTCATCTTTGAAGACAGAGAAAGACACAATACAAAATCATCACATTCATTTTTTGCAGCTTGGAGCCTGGGTTCACAGAGAGGTTGTCACCCTCCCGATGTGGAAGTTTCCTGATGTGGAGGTGGATGAACTATACTTCTTTATGGTAATAAATCATGCCTTGACCTTGCATGGTTATTGAAGCAAAAGTCTGTAGGGACTTTAAGACGTCATTTTTTCCCCACCCCATCCCCGACTCCACCCTCACCTCCGGTCCTTTGCGTACTAACTTTCAGTTGAGACATTTACAGGACCTCTCTCTGTGTCACAGTATTTCTAGAGTAACTGAGACCTACCACGGCTGCTCAGGAGCCCGGAAATGATTTTCCACAGCTGCACCCTCTGCACCCTGCATCAGAGGAGAGGCACGACCTCCACCCCATCCCATCGCCAAGAGCCCACCCCACAAACATGGCTGCATAGGAATGGGACAGTGCATCCCAAAATAAAGGAAGCCCCGAGTGGGCATGAGGGATAATGAAGGAGAACTCAGAAGAAATGCCCCCAGGGCAGAGAGGGAAGCCCCACATTCGTCACAGCTGGGAAGCAGTGAGCTCCCTGATGTCACGAGGGTCAAAGAGTCTTTTTTTTTTTTTTTTTTTTTTTTTTGAGACAGAGTCTCGCTCTGTCGCCCGGGCTGGAGTGCAGTGGCCGGATCTCAGCTCACTGCAAGCTCTGCCTCCCGGGTTTACGCCATTCTCCTGCCTCAGCCTCCCGAGTAGCTGGGACTACAGGCGCCCGCCACCTCGCCCGGCTAGTTTTTTGTATTTTTAGTAGAGACGGGGTTTCACCGTGTTAGCCAGGATGGTCTCGATCTCCCGACCTCGTGATCTGCACGTCTCGGCCTCCCAAAGTGCTGGGATTACAGGCTTGAGCCACCGCACCCGGCGTCAAACAGTCTTAACTGCAATACATATCAAACAGAAATGAAGCATGAAGTTTTTAGAAGTACTAACATTATTTTTAAAGCTGTGAGTTCTTCTCAGAGTAGTTGTGACCAAAACTTATGTTTTGATATGAAATATTTTTCTTTTCCTTAATTTCTAGATAATGTATCATTTCAAACTTGCCTTTTTAAATTTTAATAAGTATAGGTTGAGCATCTCTAATCTGAAAATTCAAAATCCAAAATGCTCCAAAATCCAAAATTTTAGCATGGTTGTAGGAACTTGTAATCCCGGCTACGTGGGAGGCTGCAGTGGGAGAATGGCTTGAGCCCAGGAGGTCAAGACTACAGTGAGCTATGATTGTGCCACTGTGCTCCAGCCTGGGCAACACAGCAAGACCTCAACTCAAAAAAAAAAAAAAGTCCACAATTTCTGGATGGCATGATGCCACAAGTGGAAAATTCCACACATAAGTGCTTAACACAAACCTTGTTTCATGCACAAACTTATTTAAAATATTGCATAGATTTACCTTCAGGCTGTATGTATAAGGTATATATAAAGCATAAATGAATTTTGGGCTTAGACTTGGATCCAACTCCCAAGATACCTCATTATGTATATGCAATTATTCCAAAATCTGAAACTCTTCTGAGCCAAAGCGTTTTGGGGAAGAGCTACTTAGCCTTTTCTACCAAGTCATTTTTCCAAAGCACATGACAGTTCAGACTCGAACAGCATCTGGTGAGACATCACTGTCCCCTCACCTTTACTAGCACTAAACATCATCAGTATTTCTATTTTTTGCCAACCTGATCAGCAAACAATTGAGTCTCATTACTGTTGTAATAACCATTCTCCACAGTACTAGTGACGCTGGGCATGTATTTAAATGTTTGACAATCGTTTTCATTTCAACTTCAGCGAATTACCTAATTTCCAACTTTTTCCTGCTGAATGATTTCTCAGAGGTTTTCAGTATTAGAGATATTAATCCTCTGTCATGTGTTTCAAGTATTTTCTCTAGTCTCATCATGTCTGTCAATATTTTTGTGTTGTCTCTTGCCATGCAAAATGATCAGAATTTTTATGTAGTCAGACTTGTCAGACTTTTCCCTTAAGACTTTTTGGTCGCCAGTCTTGCCTTTTTTTTTTTTTTTTTTTTGAGACAGTCTTATACTGTTGCCCGGGCTGGAACGCAATGGCACAATCTCGGCTCACTGCAACCTACACCCCCTGGGTTCAAGCGATTCTCTTGCCTCAGCCTCCTAACTAGCTGAGACTACAGGCGCCCGCCACCATGTCTGGCTAATGTTTTGTATTTTTAGTAAAGACTGGGTTTCATTATGTTGGCCAGGCTGGTCTTGAACCCCCGACCTTGTGATCGGCCCGCCTCAGCCTCCCAAGGTGCTAGGATTACAGGCGTGAGCCACCGCACCCAGCCCTGTCTTGCTTTAAAAGGCTTCCCTTCCTAGAGGTTAAACAATATCCTAAATCCCTGATTAGAAAACAAACAACCCCATCAAAAAGTGGGCAAAGGATACGAACAGACACTTCTCAAAAGAAGACATTCATACAGCCAAAAGACACAAGAAAAAATGCTCATCATCACTCACCATCAGAGAAATGCAAATCAAAACCACAATGAGATACCATCTCACACCAGTTAGAATGGCAATCATTAAAAAGTCAGGAAACAACAGGTGCTGGAGAGGATG
This sequence comes from Trachypithecus francoisi, assembly GCF_009764315.1. NCBI lineage: Eukaryota > Metazoa > Chordata > Mammalia > Primates > Cercopithecidae > Trachypithecus > Trachypithecus francoisi. Next base: position 1,450,692 of record NW_022681461.1, read on the forward strand.
TGGAGAAACAGGAACACTTTTACAGTGTTGGTGGGACTGTCAACTAGTTCAACCATTGTGGAATACAGTGTGGCGATTCCTCAAGGATCTAGAACTAGAAATACCATTTGACCCAGTCATCCCATTACTGGGTATATACCCAAAGGATTATAAGTCATGCTGCTATAAAGACACATGCACATGTATGTTTATTGTGGCACTATTCACAATAGCAAAGACTTGGAATCAACCCAAATGTCCATCAGTGACAGACTGGATTAAGAAAACGTGGCACATATACACTATGGAATACTATGCAGGCACAAAAAAGGGTGAGTTCATTGTCCTTTGTAGGGACACGGATGTAGCTGGAAACCATCATTCTGAGCAAACTATCACAAGAACAGAAAACCAAACACCACATGTTCTCACTCATAGGTGGGAATTGAACAATGAGATCACCTGGACACAGGAAAGGGAACATCACACACCGGGGCCTATTGTGGGGAGGGGGGAGTGGGGAGGGATAGCATTAGGTGATATACCTAATGTAAATGACAAGTTCATGGGTGCAGCACACCAACATGGCACTTGTATACATATGTAACAAACCTGCACATTGTGCACGTGTACCCTAGAGCTTAAAGTATAAATAAAATAAAATAAAAAAGAATTGCTGTAATCAAGTGTCACTTTAGAAAGTTTTATATTATGACATTGTCTTTCTCTATAGCAAGGTCAGCAAACTACAGCCCATGAGCCAACTCTAGCCATCACCAGTTTTCACAAATAAAGTTTTATTGCAACACAGCACACTCATTCATTTACATATTGTCAATGGCTGCTTCTGCCTGGCATAACTTAGCAACTGTCATAGAGACCCTGTGGCTTGCGTAGCTTAAAATAGTTTTCATCTGGCTCTTTACAAAACAATTCAGACAACCTTTGCTATGTGCAAGGTTATGAATGTCTCCAAGGTCTTTCAACAGTCTCTTTATTTCTTCACATCTTATTTTGGTTCTTTCAAGAATGTTTTTATAATTTTTCTTCACTTTAAAAGGGGGATAATAACAGTACCTGTCTTATTGTTGAAAGATTCATTAAGACAATGACCATAAAATGCTAGCACAGTGCCCTGGTTCTCAAAAACAGCAGCCATTGTTTTACGCTGGCACAAAGAGGTGCAATAGACAATGAGACATAATTCTTGTTACTCTGAATGTCTTAATCACTGTTGACTTTCTTTATTTTTAAATCATCAGCTGGCTTATTAGAATTACTTTTCTGGATTATAAATTGTATACATTCTAGGGATTTCGGAACTTTTGTTCTAGAGATTTTAGAAAATAAATGAAGTAGGAAAATTGCAACTAAAACTAAAATCTCCCCCGATTCCTCCACCCAGGGAAACCAGTTCTCCTGTGTTGATGTGTATGTAGTATGGTTTGTTGCAGGAGGTATGCATGCATGCATACAGTGGATGGTGGTTTGTCTCGGGAGGCATGCATACATGCAATGGATGGTGGTTTGTCTCGGGAGGCATGCATGCGTACATGCGATGGGTGTTAACAGCTCCATAGTATTTGGGTACCAGAGACATCACGTTTCTTATTCTAAATCATAACTAAACCTGGCTTGAGCCTGATAAGGCCAATGTCAGCCATTCTGGGACTCCATCCTATGCCTTCTATTGGATCCATTCAGAACTCTGGCCTATCGTGCTTCTGGGGAGAGGGGCTGACATGGTCCCTGCTGCAGGATGGTCACTGCTATTGTAGTGGCACCACCACGTAAAGGCTCTGTAGCCACTGGACTGCCGTTCTTCACCATCTGCAGACACGCCACCCAAGATGGCATGAGGACCCCTCACAATTGTCCTCTCTGCTGACCGTTGACTGAGCCCCGAAGACCTCTGCTGCTATTCCAAAGCCACAGCATAATTACCCCAGCACCCACTACCTGGGGTCATGCCTCCTCTCCACCCTGTGTGAGCACAAGACTTCTGTCCTCTCATTAGTCTTGGGGTGTCTGTCCACCCACTGTCTCCCAGGGGGCAGTCGGCCCCCACAACTCTGGAAGCACAAAGTTCCTCCTAGTTTCACATCACAGGATAAGCTCTCCTAAGCAGAGACCCACACAGTCTCTGAAACAGTTTTTTTAAAGACTGTTAAATTTTAATCCCCCTCCTCAGTAGGGGAACCCCACCTCAAGAGAAAACAAGGAGATACTTCTTTTTCCCTCAGTATGTCTATGCAAATAAAACAAAATTGGAAAGACACTACTAGTTTACAATTTGAGAGGATACGCTAACGTTGTTTTAGAGTCTACTGTTGTGTGATCTTAATATTGGATGTGATCAATAATTGTGAGATCCTGTAGATTCTCATCATATCTAATCAGTATCACAACAGTGGTATGAACAAGGCAAGACCTGTCATTTAACTTGATAATTAATACCTGATTATTCACTTTCTATGCATTCTGAATAGAACATTGAATAAATCTCCTTTTGTGTTTTGTTTGTTTGTTTTGTTTTGTTTTTGCTTTTTTTTTTTTGAGACAGGGTCTCACACTGTCATGCAGGCTAGAGTGCAAGTGGCATGATCACAGCTCACCGTGACCTCAACTTCTGGGCTCAAGCCATCCTCATACCTCAGCCTCCCAAGCAGCTGGGACTACAGATGCGGTTAATTTTTTATTTATGTGGAGATGGGGTCTAACTTTGTTGCCCAGGCTGATCTTGAACTCCTGGGCTCAGATGATCCTCCTGCCTCAGCCTCCCAAGTGCTGGGATTTTAGGCGTGAGCCACCACACCCAGCCTCCATGTGTGTTTTAATATTAAATTCTTCAGCCAGTTGATAAATAAATGAATGATTACCAATAAGTGTAGTTACATGCAGAAATAAATTGCATAGTTTGTGAAAACCATTCATTTCACATAAAAATTATGGACAACTTTCCAATCATTAAGTAGGGAAATACATTGCTAATACAAATATTAAGAGAGGGTGTTAGCTAAGTAACTTTAGGAAGAACTCTGTTTTTTAATGCCAATAATCATTTATAAAAATTTCAGTAATACAGAGGAAAATAATCACTAGATGATACTATAATTCTAATATTTGATGAATTATTTGAATGGGAGCATTGATAATACTAACCTAAACAAACTTCAAGAACTACTTTTAATTTTTGGTTACTTAATTTCACATAAACCATTAGTCTTTCAAGAAAATATTCTACTTAGATCAAGCTTGTCCAACCCACGGCCCACAAGTAGCATGTGGCCCAGGATGGCTTTGAATGTGGCCTCATACAAATTTGTAAACTTTCTTAAAACATTATGAGATTTGTTTGCGATTTTTTAAAGCTCATCAGCTATCATTTGTGTTAGAGTATTTTACGTGTCGCTCAAGACAATTCTTCCAATGTGACCCAAGGAAGCCAAAAGATTGGACACCCCCGATTTAGATATTCTTATCTATAAATGGTAAGCAGCATTTCATCTTTGTCACCTCAAAATTTCATAAGGAAGAAAACAAGTCCAAAATAATCACAACAGACGCCTGGAAAATTATGACTAACCCAGCTATAATACAGAATATAAAAGGATGAAGAGGTACTCAGGAAAAACGTGGCACCCACAGTATACATTTTCACTAGCCAAATTCAAAACAATAGAATTCACATGAATTCTTTAAAAACACAATTCCTGAGGGTTTCAGTTCTGTGGAAACCAAACGTTTGAACAAAAAGCTTCTCAAAATGTTACCCACTGACAACTGTATTCAGTGGGTGAAGACAAAGAACCTTTGTAATATACTGAAGTGATTAGGTACAAAGTTCTTTCCAGGAACCATGTTACGGAAACGCTTTCTTCCTGCATGACACTCTGCTGCGTGCTCAACGTTTAATGGTGTTATTAAACGGACTGCTTTTGTATTCTTTCCATCAGTTTGACAGCCTGGTGGATTAATGGTGAGGCTGCGTGTGCTCATCTTTCTTTTGTTGCCAAGAGGCTGTGGTTCTTCCCAGTAAAGGGAATGTTATTGGAGAAATATTTATGAAATGAAAAGTCCGTCAAGTAAAGTGTCGGGCAATTGTCTCCAGCAACGGAACAAACATGGTGAAGGCTACAAGTGATTCGGGAATCACAAGCATCCCACGGTTTGTTCACACTCTTCAGCTCTGTGTTGAGAAAGCAATTATGGCACAGAATTGCTGCCTGTAAGCTCCAGCGAGTGGGCTGCTTTCATCATTCTTTTTTATCCAAAGATAAACTACACGACATAGAAGAGATTTTGGAACCGCCTTATCATGTAATTTTACAAAATGTTCCAATAAACTGGAACAGTAGCTATTCCGTGTTCAAAGACTCCTTGAAGAAGAAGAAAAAGCCTTAAAAGTGTACCATGCGGGAAGCAATGCCAATTTGGCATAAGATTTGCTTGCAGAGAATGCAGCTCATTTGCTGGAAGTTGCTGAAGACGTGACCTGCTCCGTGGACTTGGGGAAGCAAGCACTTATTTTCTTCTTCAGCCTGCTTTAGAGCCTCCTATTTTCCCAGCAGGAAAGGTGCTGGGATTAACTTGCCTGCAAGAAGTGCTGAGGAGCATGGACATTTAGAGACACAGTGTTAGCTTAAAAGCCTATTCCAGTGCTCCACTGTTAATTTTTAGATCCAACACTTGAGGACAATTTTTTCCTCAAATGCATGCAAATTATCGGAAATGAAGATGACGGAGGGAAGGCAGCAATCTGAAGCCTGCTGCTGACGTGCCCAGAAGGTTCCTCGAGCAGAGCATGCAGCTTCTGTCTCCGGGGCTGCTGCATTTCCTGCAACCACACCTTCAAGTCTGGGTGGTAGGGAGAGGAAAACACTTGATGTTGGCGGTTGCAGCAGACCCCCCTTATCTGCGGGAACAATCTGAAACCCCCTATGGATGCCTGAAACCACAGACAGTATGGACCCTACATATACAACACAGGTTGTCAGACAGCACGGGTATTTCACATTCCCACTTGAAAATGTTTGAAGCGTGAAACCATTTGTTTCTGCCTAGTGGGACCCTTCCTGACACCAGGACAGACTCGGCGTCTTGGGTTAGTGTCCCTGTGACACCGATGCTCCTGCGGGGATTTTTGTCTAGCCCTCACCAGACCCTTGCAAGTAATACCTGGATTCTTTTAACCAAACCAGGACCAAAAATACAGGGTTCGAGGTGTGAGAAACTCAGGTACACAGACGAAAAACTACTACATTTTTCCCTATACATAAATACCTATGGAAAAGCTTAATTTATAAATTCAGACTAAGACACTAAGAGATTAACAATACCTAATAATAAAATAGAACAATGACAACAATGTCTGTAATAAAAGTTATGTGAATGCGGTCTCTCTCTCTCCCAAAGCATCCTATTGTACTGTGCTCACCTATTTTCAGACCACAGTTGACTGTGGGTAACTGAAACGGCTGAAGGCAAAACCGCAGCTAGGGAGACCACTGTGTCTATGTTTGGAGCAGCGTTTCTCTACTGCGGTTGGCACTGTTGACATTTTGGACTAGGTGGTTCTTTGTTGTAAGGGGCTGAGAGTCCTGTGCATCGTAAAAAGCTAGCAGCACCCCTGACCTCTACCCAGTAGACATCGGTCCCAACACTCTCCCAATTGCCAGACATTGCCTAACGTCCCCTGGGGGGTAGAATCACCCCTAGAACCACCGGCTTAAAGGAAGGAAAGCTGACTCACATCTACATTCACTTCTGACCTGGTAACCCGCCGTGGCACCGTCCGGTTGATCTGCTTCAGGCACCAGCATCTTCTGCTTGACTTGGTGCTGACTAAGCTACCAAAGCACATGGCACCGCCCCACTGGTTTCTTGGAAACGGACTTCTGTTTCCACCGCGGATCTGAAAACTGTGACCACAGGCGCACCCTGCCCGGGGACGGTGCTGAGAGGTCATTCTTATCACACTGTAATATTAAGCTTTAAAAGTTCCCTGCTGGGTACCAAAATCTGGTTTGACAGAGGAAATAAGACCTGCTGCTTGATAGATCAATAGGGTGACTATAGTCCACGATAATCTAGATACATTTCCCTATTAGAAGAGACTAATTAGAAGAGACTAATTCAAATGTCTCTGGCCTCAAGAAAAGATACGTATTTAAGGAATGGATATTCCAAGTACACTGATTTGATCTGTATGAATTACACAAATGTATAAAGTTATCACTTGTATCCCCAAAATATGTATGTCTATTATGCATCAATTTAACAACCAAAAATCAAATACAATTTTAACTACTAAAGTTCTTAAATGAAAATTGAAACATTATCTAAATTCTTAAATAAGGCCAGGTGCGGTGGCTCAAGGTTGTAATCCCTACACTTTGGGAGGCCCAGGCGGGTGGATCACTTTAGGTCAGGAGTTCGAGACCAGGCTCGCCAGCACGGTGAAATCCCATTTCTACTAAAATACAAAAATTAGCTGGGCATGGTGGTGCACGTCTGTAATCCCAGCTACTCCTGAGGCTGAGGCAGGAGACTCGCTTGAACCCAGAAGGCGGGGGCTGCGGTGAGCCAAGATCACGCCTCTGCACTCCAGCCTGGGCAACAGGGCAACACTCTGTCAAAAAAAAAAAAAAAAAATTCTTAAATGAAATTTCAGATGTATCCATGAAACCCAGAAGTTCTAAGCTGGCAATATTTGTCTTTGGTCAAATATCAGTTTACATGCTTGTACAAGAATGTAAACATTGGGTTCAACAATTCAACATTGGGTCACACTGGGTATTTTGAGCACATGTCTGAGAAGAATATTCCCAAAGCAGGGTCAGAGCACAGCAGACACTCCTCTAGGGTGCTCAGTGGTATTTGCTGAACAAATTATTCCATTAGCCAATCCTATATCATTGAGTATTTAAGTTGTTTGCAATACTTTGGTCTTATACAGTACCTTGCAATGAGCTTTCTTAATTAGAACGCAGTGAGGCCCTATTTAATTATCCCCTTTAAAAATGTTTTGAGAAGTAGAATTATGGTATCAAAAGGTCTGAACATTTTCGTGGTTTTTTATACCTATTACTGTGTCTTCCAGAAAATCCTAGTCATATAATCAGCAATGAATTAATGTTTTTCCCCCACAGTCTTGTCAGACCCTGGGTATTTTTTCCAAGGTATCTGCCCATGTCACAGGGAAACATTGTATCTTCTTTTTATCCTTTTACATATCTTTGGTTTGTGAATAAATAATAAAAATTGCACAGGTTCATAATGACCATTCATCACAAATTCTTTAGTTGAACTCCTAGTGAAGTAATTGGGCTGCAGGTGGGAAGCATGAGGTATGAGCCACACCAAACTTGAAAGTTTAGAGTCACACTTGGCATGATGAGACTCTCACATATAAGGGATGGGAACTGAGATTCTCAGGAGCTTTAAAGTTTGGAGTCACACCGCCGGGCACGGTGGTTCACGCCTGTAATCCCAGCACTTTGGGAGGCCTAGGCGGGCAGATCACGAGATCAGGAGATCGAGACCATCCTGGCCAACATGGTGAAACTCCGTCTCTACTAAAATACAAAAAATCAGTCAGGCGTGGTGGCGTGTGCCTGTAGTCTCAGCTACTGGGGAGGCTGAAGCAGGAGAATCTCTTGAACCTGGGAGGCAGAGGTTGCAGTGAGCCAAGATGGCACCAGCCTGGTGACAGACCAAGACTCTGTGTTAATAAAAAAAAAAAAAAAAAAAACTTTAGAATCACAGTTGGCATGGTGAGACTCTCACACTATGAGGAGTGGGAATTGAGATTCTCAGAGGCTTTGAAGTTTAGAATCACACTTGGCATGGTGAGACTCTCACACTGTGCGTGAGAGGGAACGGAGATTCCCAGAAGCTTTGAAGTTTAGAAGCACACCTGGAATGGCGAGGCCCTCACACTCTGAGAGGGTGGGAACCAAGATTCTTTGGGGAACAGCAGCTGCTCAGTTTGTTGATCGAAGATGAATAAACACAGAGACTTTCAAGTTGCCTTGATGGAACGGGACAGGTAAACATGCAGGAACTGCCCACGTGTTTGACTTTGTCTCTTCCCTAGCTCTTCCCTTACCCACTATGGACAGTCAAATTTACGAGCTGTGACCGCACACCTGGTGTGACTGATCCGTGACGCTCACCGAGCTGCCGCTGCGGGTTATGGATACCATGCCTCCCCATTCATTCTTTGACACGGTCTTGCCATGTAGGCAACACCTCTGTGCCGCACAGGCCTGGGGTCCAAGGCTAGAGAGTGGCAGTGCTGGGATTCACTTCCCGCTCTGCCTGATGCTAAACTTCCACTCTCTTACTTCCCATGCCACGTGGTGTGCGCAGATCGAGGCTCAGTGCCCGGCTATTCTTGTGGTCCTTCACCCACCCTGGCCAGAATGAAAAGCCCGTGCTTCTCTCCAACCTGGGTTCCAAAACAGCTGCTGAAACTCATTAATTTTTTTTTTTTTTTGAGACAGAGTCTCACTCTGTCTCCCAGGCTGGAGTGCAGCGGCACCATCTTGGCTCACTGCAACCTCCACCCCCCGGGTTCAAGTGATTCTCCTGCCTCAGCCTCCTGAGTAGCTGGGATGACAGGCACCTGCCACCGTGCCCTGCTATTTTTTGTATTTTTAGTACAGATGTGTTTTCACTATCTTGGCCAGGCTGGTCTTGAACTCCTGACCTCATGATCCACCTGCCTCGGCCTCCCAAACTGCTGAAATTACAGGCCTGAGCCACTGTGCCCAGCCTAATTAATTATTTTTATAGCTGTCACAGAACACCTGATTTTTCCCCCTCCTCCCCATTGTTGTAGGGCAGGGAAGAACAGGTGGGGTGGTCAAGGAAAAAAAGAGGAATTAGATTTCTTAGTCCAACGAATCACAGCACATTTCCAAAGCAAACGCTCAAGCCGCTCGGTCTCCGGCTCTGCTTTGGCTTTAGCTTTGCAGTGTCTCCCTTACCAAGGTTCCCAGCCACCACCAAGGGAGGTGCCACGGCCAAGTGACCTGGCAGAGCCTGGCCCAAGCTCTATGTTCCTGTTCCCTAAGCTATATGTTTGCTGTTGGAACACGGTTGAAAGCGTGAAACCATTTCTTCCTGCCCAGTGGGACTTTTCCTGACTCCGGAACAGACTTGGCCTCCTGGGTTAGCGTCCCTGTGATGTCGATCCTTCCGTGGCGATCTTTGGCGTGCGCTGGAACCTTGCAATTCGAGTCGCTGTCATTGAAAAGCTCCGTTCTACAGACTGAGAGGCAGGCTGCCTCGCCAGCTCTACACGAGAATTCCCGTCTTCCAGGGACAAGAAAGTGAGCGGGCCTGGTCCAATCTCCAGTGAGTAATACAACAAGACAGAGCTGAACTTTATGTACTCATTTCTGAGGTTAGATAGAGAGGAAAAAGGCACTCCACACCTGATGACCTGCGTTCTAATGCCAGAAAAGGCACTTTTAATCAGATGACCTCAGAAAATTTCCTTAACATTCCAGGGCAGTTGTTCTTGTGAGGATGACCTAGAATAGATGTGTCCTGGCCCACGAAAATTTTGAAACCTCAGCCGGGCGTGGTGGGTCACGCCTGTAATCCCAGCACTTTGGGAGGCCAAAGTGGACGGATTACGAGGTCAGGAGATCGAGACCATCCTGGCCAACATGGTGAAACCCTGCCTCTACTAAAAAATACAAAAAATAGCTGGGTGTGGTGGCGTGCACCTGTAGTCCCAGCTACTCGGGAGGCTGAGGCAGGAACATTGCTTGAACCCAGGAGTCTGAGGTAGCAGCGAGCCGAGATCATGCCACTGCACTCCAGCCTGGTGACAGAGGGAGACTCCAGCTCAAAAAAAAAAAAAAAGAAAAAGAAAAAGAAAATTATGAAACCTCATTCAAATGCAAGTTGTTATGGCCAGGCTCAGTGACTCCCCCCTATAATCCCAGCACTTTAGGAGGCCAAGGCAGGAGGAGTGCTTGAGAGCCCAGAAGTTCAAAACCAACCTGGGGAACATAGAGAGGCCCCATCTTTACAAAAATTTAAGAATAAAAAATTAACCAGGCTTGGTAGCACATGCCTATAGCTACTCAGGAGGCTGAGGCAGGAGGATCCTTGAGCCCAAGAGTCCAGGGCTGGAGTGAGCTATAGTTGTGCCACTGCACAGGAAGCAGAGTAAGACCCTGATTCAAAATAAAAGCAAAACAAACGCAAGTTATAGATTAGTGCTACTCATAATAGCACTTTTCACCATCTAACATACTATATATTTGACTTATTTATTTTGTTTCTTGTCCTACCCCCGCATCCTTCCAACCTTCCCACTCATTACCAGTGTAACCTATAACATTTTCTTCCCTGGAAAACTTCGAGAGAAGGACAGGTAGGTCCCTGTCAAACCAGGCTAGTGATAGTACTACCTGGAGGACAAGGGTAGAACCAAGGAACTCTAATCGTTACTTTGAGTCCTAATTCTGTGATTTCAGTCTCTCTCCTCAGGGTCAGCCCCAGGGCAACAGGCTAGTCACAATATTGAGATCTGCATTCAGAGGCTGACTTCCTTTAAAAATGTATAAAACTCCACTCCAGAATACTAAAACACTTACTACAGCCCGAGCTCCTCCTCACCTGCCTTGAGGAACACATTGCACTTATCGATCATAGATCGAGCTACAGGCCGCTCCACATCCATCAGACCCAGAGTCTGCCCAGAGTTTTCCTAAACTGCCTTCAAAGTGACGGTTCTGCTAGCCTTTCCAGGATGGGGTGACTAGCCACCCCCTCAATCCAGGCCTGCAACATTTAGTCAGCATTCAGTTTATACATTCTGTCCCCTCCTTCCTCCCTCCGGGAGAACATATGGTGAGAGCTGCTTTCTTTGGAGCAAATCCTTAAGGAAAAACAGACTTTTCATCTTTTTTTCTTAAGTTCCAGTAAACCCTTTTACTGATTTCTAGGGAAATCACCTCAGAGCTTAATTGTGCATTTCCCATCAGAGTCGTCACTTCTGTTACTGGAGAAAACGCAATCGTTTTCCTAAACTGTTTTCCTAAACTGACAAGCGGTTTTTGAGGCGGCAGCGAGCATGGGCTGGGTGCGCAGGTGCATGTGTGTGCATATGCACGTGCACAGATGTGTGTGCACGTACCATCGTACACAGCGCACCTACCCATCCTGAAGGCACTGCTCAAGAATAGTCCATTTCCTGTTCCACACTTGGCAAAATCACGCCATTGTTGACAGCCCAGCCAGGCAGCGCCTGATGACATGTTTGGCCCTGGAAACAACAGGTGTTGATGACTCTGGCCTTCCTCTGGGCCTCCGACACTAAGACAGCCCTATGTGTGCATGTCTAGGGGACGGGGCAGAGGAGCAGGAAACGGCTGGCTCCAGGGGCCTTAGCTTACTTCGCTTCTCCTAACAAAGGCAGGAGGCAAACCCCAGACTGGGGGCAGCCGGGCGTCAGTCCTGAACTAACACACGTTACTGTGCGGAAACAGAACGGCCAGCCTTACTTTTGTCCTGGGTGCATGGGTCATGTCCCATAGGAAGACTCTGTTTCTCTTTTCATCTGCAATGTTTGGTGCAGGGTTTATATTTCTCAAGGAAATGGGTGGAAGTTTCAATAATGCCATGTTGTTCTCTCCTTTCCCCAGACGCTAGTGATCAGCCTCACTAATACAGCAGCTATTTCCTTTAACTTTTCTGCAAGTCCAGACTTTGACTTACGGGTCCAGGTGTGCCCACCTCCGAGAGACAGCCTGGGGTGTCATCCCTCACTCATTGCCAGATGGGGAGCTCAGCCGTGTTGTCTCAAGCCCCTATCTGTTCATAAATGCAGCTCTTGTCTAAGGAGAAGCACGGACAGCCCTGTGAATGTGGAGGCGGCCCCATGTACTGAAACCGTGAGGCGAGGAGAGCAGTGCTCGCATGGGGACTGCAGCAGCGCCTGCACACAGTGCTGATCCCTGCCGTTCCGATCAGAAAACAGGAAACACTGTGGCCTTTGATGTAGTCTCCTTCAAAATCAAAATGCTGCTGCTTCTCCCAATAAAACAAAGCCAAATGTCAGGGGAGGAAAGTGTATGTGTGTGTGGAGTGTGGTGTGTGTGGTGTGTGCAGTGTGTGTGTGGTGTGTTGTGTGTATGGTGTGTGTGGTATGTGTGTGGTGTATGTGTGTGGTGTATGTATACGGGGTGTGTGTGGTGTGTGTATGTGTGTGGTATATGTGCGTGGTGTATGTGTGTGGTGTGTGTGGTGTGTGTAGTATGTGTGTGTGGTTGTGTGTGTGTGGTGTGTGTGTTCTGTGTATGTGTGTGGTGTGTGTATGTGTGGTGTGTGTGTAGTGTGTTGGTATGTGTGTGGTGTGTGCATGTGAGTGGTGTATGTGTGTGGTGTGTGTGGTGTGTGTGTGGTGTTGTGGTGTGTGTGTGGCGTGTGTGTGGTGTGTGTGTGTGTGTATGCATGTGTGCACAGTGTGTGTTCCCAATATAGCTTTTGAGAAAGCCCAAGAATTTCTTCTGCCTCAGGTAACACGTGGATGAGATGCCATTGGCTCCTTTATCTCTTTGTCCTGGGACTGTCCATGGATCAAATCCCCAGCCCTCACTAAAACAAGCAGTATCTCCGTGAGGATGAGAAACATGCCCCTGTGGACAGGCCCCGGCCTCCCAGAGCACACCGCTGGTGAGCAGAGCAGGCTGAATTCTGGTCCCACACCCCTTGGTGAGCTCTTTGCGCTGGGCTTGAATTGCATACATAGGTAGAGCAGTGCTGACAGATTTGAGGTTGAAGCGAAGGGAGGGAGAAGATACAGCTTTTCCATGGGCTGGGGGTGCTACCAGCCAGGATACCCCCACTGCTGCATTTCAAAGAATTTCCAGAGCTGGTAACCTAGTCTTTAGTTACCACCACAGCTGGGGTCTTGTTCCCAGAGTTTGCTGGGAGTGGGAAGAGCTCACCTGGTTTTCTCTGTCCTTCTATCCCCCTCTTGTGAGTGGTCTAACGCTTAGCGGTGTTCTGGTATACAAAGGGTATTCAATCAATGTGTGAAGTTGGCCGAATGGCCTCACTAACCAACCACTCTCAGAGCATACATCTCTGTGGACCCCTTTGTTTTAGCCAATTGCACGCAGGAATGGCTTCCTGAGATGTATCTTAGTTTTCATGAAAATCTATAAATTACAATAGACCCCACATACTCACCTCAACCCAGACCATCCACACTCCCAAGCAGCAGGGGAAAAAATTAAAGCAATAGATCAGGAGCGATTCAAGTCCATTTCACCCTGGCAAAATGTTTTAAGATCGTGTTTGAAGAAAAATAAATGTCTCTAAGGTAAGAAGTCCTGGTGACCTCCCACTGGTCCTGGAGGTGGTTCAGCCACAGCTCTACCACCACTCGTAACATCTGCCCCAAGAACCTTCAACACAATTGTAGTAGGTATTTTTTGTGGTTTCCTCTGGAAAAAAAAAATTGAGGTCAGACATGTAGTGACTAAATTGCAAAGACATTTATTGGCTGCAGTGAACCATTTCCTCTTCAGCTTAGAACAACTTCTCTAATTATTAAATTGTTGATAGAAATCACTTTAATAAATGTGGCTTTTCAGACAAGACCCACTCTGGGGAGGCAAGCACAGATGTTAGGACACGTGCCATGGGAACTCTGTGGGCCCACTGAGTATTACGGATTGAACGTCTAAGCCACGTTGAACTCTAGTTCATCACCACGAGGTTACAGGAGGTTGGGGTCACCCTAACATCACTAGGAACAGAGAAGCAACAGCTCTTTTCTTCCCTTGGGAACAAACCTGACTTTCACAGCATGTTCAAGGCTTTAAATGTTAAATATGTTGATTTACTTTTTGCAAAAATACGATTATTCCAGCAATCATCTCTTGATACACGATCAGGCCTCTTCCTAACCTTGCCCTCTTTCTTTTGTTCACGTTGGCAGATGAAGTGACTCTCGCCAGTAAGTCACCCAACGGGCTCCAAAATAAAAGTTTCCCGTGTGTTTTGGTAGAGAACTCTCCCAGGAAAACACAGGAGGGCTCATGGCGGTGTGGTGCAGACTCCTGCCGAGGGACGCGCAAGCACTCCTGGATCTGGGTTCCTCGTCACCAGCCACTGGATGGCTTCCATCTCTGGAGCTCGGGGCTCCCAGAAGGCACAGGGAGCTTGCTGAGACAGCCCAGACAAAGGGAAAGCAGGATACAGCAGGAAGAGGGGGCGAGCAGGCAGTCTTCTCAGGTGGGAACGGCCACCCTCCAGGGCCTCTGGCCACTAGGGAGACCTTAGTATAGAGAGGCAGGGAGGGAGAGAGGGAGGAACGGAGGGAGGGCGAGAAAAAATGAAAGGCAAAAGAGAGCGAGAAAGAGGGGAAAAGAAAGGAAGGAAGAAAAGAAAGACAGGAGGGAGGGGGAAAAGAAGGAAGGAGGAAGGAAGGAAGGAAGGAAGGAAGGAAGGAAGGACAGACAGAGAGAGGGAGAAGAGGGAGGGAGGGAGAGAAAGAAAGAAAGAAGGAAAGAAAAAGAAAGAAAGGAAAACAAAGAGAGATGAAAAAGAAAGAAAGAAAGAAAGAGAAAGGAAGGAACGAGGGAGGGGAGAAGGAAGGAAGGAAAGAAAGAAAAGAGGGAGGGAGGGAGGGGGAGGGAAGAGGAAGGGAGGGAGAGGGGAAGGAAGGAAGGATGGAAGGAAGGAAGGAAAGAAGGGAGGGAGGGAGGGAGGGATAGAAGGAGGGAAAATAAGTGAAAAGAAAAGAAAAAAAGAAAAGGCTGGTTTAGCCAAGTGTAGAATCAGCTTGAACAACTGGCCAGGGAACAGGCCTCAGGCACACAGAGAGGGGCAGAAAGGGCCAGGTGTGGTGGGGGAAGGCAGAGCTGATGTTTAGCAGACATCTTGGAGGGGCCAACCAGACAGCTGGGAGGTCAGTGCAGGACAACGTGAATCCATGACCTCCTTCATGAGAGCTCACCGTGTGCCAGGGCCCGTTCTAGGTGCCCGGGATAGGGCAGTGAGCCAGGCACATGTGGCCCCTCCCTCACTGGGCTCACATCCTAGTATGGGGATCTGCACAGTAACAGAGAAAGGAACAGAAAATGTTTCATTTCAGGTGGTGGTGGACGCTGTGCAGACACTGGGGGGCTGGAGTGGGCTGCTGCTTAGTGGGGTGGTTGGTGGGTGGTTAGGGGCAGCCTCTCTGATGGGGCAGAAGAGACTTCCCGGTACAGGGAGCAATGACCAGAAACAAAATCACTGGAACCAATGGAAGTTACTCCTTCCCCAGCCACAGAGCCAGGGATCAGGAGGAGGAGGATTCAAGGGGTTGCCGTGTGGCTCTTCAGGGGTGAAAGAGACCACAGCAAGCTCAGGGCTGGGCAGCCTGGAGCAGGGAGTCTTTGGCAATCAATCAATAGGGCCTAGAAGGCTTGGCCTTCCCTGGTTGCTATGCGCTGGTTCTCAGCGGCTTGGGAGAAAACCACCTGAACAGACAGGGCGCATCCCGGCCAGCTTGGGCTGGTGGAACGAGTGCCATACATTGGGTGGTTCATAGACGACAGACACTTGTTTTTCACAGTCCGGGCCAGAAGTCAGAGCTTGGGATGCTAGGGTGGCCAGGTTCTGCTGAGGGCTGTCTTCTGGGCTGCAGACGGCTGTCTTCTTGTATCCTCACATGGCAGAACGAGGGCAGAGAGCTCTCTAGACTCTTCTTCTAGGGTCACTAATCCCATGGATGAGGGCCCCACCCTCGCGACCTAATCACCTCCCAAAGGCCCCAGCTTCTTATACCATCACACTGGGATTGGGGTTTCAACAGATGAGGATTGGGAGGATACAAACACTTAGTCCGTTGCAGGGAACTCAATTCCATCCCCACCCCCATTCAGCCGGCTCTAATTTCAAGCCGCTCTATGGGAAGCATTCATTTTCTGTAAAGGAACACACATCTACCTTCCTAAACCCCTACCTTTGTTTCTCGCTTTGTTCCCTGAAGCTTCAAGGATAAGTGAAACCGCCTTCCCTGTGAATGCCCTTCAAATATTTATGTGTGGCTACTATTCCTCTCTACAAGCAGACGGAGGCAAAGGCAAGACACGCTGGATTTCAGCACCACTCCCTCCTAACCCCAAGACTAGCATCCGAGTGCTGAAGCTCTCTCACCCTACTTTATGAGCTTGCTAGGAAAAGTAAGCAAGACAATTTGTAGAAAGTGCATGGCCCAGTGACTGGCACGTGGAGAAGCATGAGAGGGGCAACTTCCTTCTCCCTGGGTCCTCTCTTCTCAAAGGTAAGCATCACTAGTTCCTTCAGTGGTTTTTCTTGGGCTTCAAGAGCTGTGATGCTCTGTTGTGATTCAGACATGCTTAGCCCAAGGCAACCCTGGAGAAGGAAGAAGGAAGCCAGGAGCAGGTGCACCCCCACTCTCCAGTGGGGCAGCTTCTGATAGGGTCGGGGCCGGAGCATCAGCCGGACAGGCTGAGTCTCGTGGAGGGAGCCAGCAACATGTGACTCTCCCTCTCCCTCTCTCTCTCTCTCTCTCTCTCTCCTCTCTCTCTCTCTCTCTCTCTTTTCTCACACACAGAAACACACCTCGTGACATTGCCCTTTTCTAGCTTTCTGTCAGCCGTCTGTTTTCTATGACCCCACGATTACAAGCAATAATTAAATCAACTTCATCTGCACGTCTGGCCAAGACGCCCGCCGTGGCCTCTGTCGTGGTGGGCCCGCCTGCTCAGGGTTTTCTCGCATCCGTATCTGTTCCACTCCTCCAACCTGAAGCCCATCCTGCGTGGAGAAGCGAACACGGCACGGGAGACGAGGCACTCCACTTTCTTTATCTCACATTATCCTTACACAGTCTGTACCCCAAAAGATGATTTCTTCCTTTCTCGTCTTGCTGTTCAGAATGGAGTTTTAAAAGTACGCCTTATTCATGGTTCTTGAGTTAAAGTGTACGTTGCTGACTCCAAGTTCCCAGCTACACAGAACTGGGCAGGGTTGTTTTTAAGACAAGAGTTAGAAGTCCAGGGAAACACTTAAGAAGGAAGTCAGAAGATATAAATCCCCTCGCCCCCATCCCCCACAAAAGAAGTAGTCTATCGCACACCAACGGAGGCCAGCAACGCGGAGCAGCGTCTTTACGGATTTCCTGGGAACTTGAAATGCTCTCCCTGCTCATCATTTCTGTGAATCCCTGTCCATTCCCTATAGTTACACACAGTAACAAGCTTAAAACAAAGAAAAGATGGCAAAGGGTTCATGGCATGTGTTTTGGAGGGTGGAAGAGATGTTTCTTATCTCTTTGCTCTTCTGTGCAGTCAGAAGAGAGACTCTTGGGAAAAGCAGATGAAGACAGGCCAGAAAGAAAGCCGGCACGATGGCTCACGCCTGTAATTCCAACACTTTGTAAGGCCGAGGCAGGTGGATCACAAGGTCAGGAGTTCAAGACCAGACTAACCAACATGGTGAAACCCTGTATCTATTAAAAATACAAAAATTAGCCAGGCTTGGTGGCGCATGGCTGTAATCCCAGCCACTCAGGAGGCTGAGGCAGGAGAATCCCTTGAACCCAGGAGGCAGAGGTTGCAGTGAGTCAACATCATGCCATTGCACTCCAGCCTGGGTGACAGGGTGAGACTCCATCCCAAAAAAAAAAGGTCGGTGGGGGGGCGGTAACTCCCTACGGCCTCTGGGAGAAAAACAGAACAAGGAAATGTGGGTGCAGCTTGAGAAGGACTGTCCCTAGGGAACTCACCCACAGGAAAGTCACTCTCCTTTTGACATTACATCATCAAAACTCCCCAATAGATTTTGTTGTGTGCTAAACATATTTTGGATTATGCAGAGCTATGCTACAGTAGTTTTTCCATCACGGTTCAGTCTTACAAGAAAGCTAACAGTTCACCAACATAACATCTGCTGTACTTTCACTTCCCATAGCCAGAATTCATTTCCAATGGGGACTTTTCAATGAAAGCTGGATTTCTAACTGCCACTCTCAACCAGTTCTCACCTTTCATTCCCCATCTGTTAACACTGGCTTAATCATCTACTGCACGTTTCCCGTGCAGTAGATTATAATAATAGATCAGATAATAATAATAACAGCAATAACAATAATATTAGCCAACATTGCCTGAGGAGTTCATATGTGCTAGGTGCTGTTTGATGAACACCACACACCTGAGCTGGTTATGCCTCTCCACATCCTCCTGAGGAACGGACGGCTTCTCAGAGTTCTGTGCATGAGGAAACTGAGGCTTGAAGTCGCACCGCTAGTTAGCAGGGGAGCCGGCCCACGCTTGCAGGCGGGGACTCCAGAGCTCCTGACCCTGGAAATCCACACGCACCTGCACGGAGCCTCCTCCGCTGAGCACAGACTTCAGGCTGGGCTCGCTGCAAAACATGAACGCCGCAGCCCCACGCCCTTTCTTCAAGTGAGGAAGCCCCGAGCCTACATTCCACAGATCGAGTGGACACTCTCCGGATGAATTAGGAAGAGGAGCGCGGACCCCTGCCCTCCCCTCCCATCCCCTCCCTGATGTCCCGGAAGGTTCGGGACCTTAGGGCTTCCGTGGAACGCAGCTGGAAAACCCCTGGACCAGCCTCGCTGTGGTCTCGCTCCCCCAGGACAGCGGCCAGCCCCAGCGCCGCCCTCCAAGGCGCTTGCAGAACTCCACGGCTGCCTCGCGGTTTCAGCACAAACGTGACATTCCGTGCGGGGAATTCCGGGTGTCCCACACCCCGTCTTCCCAGCCTTTCCCTCCGCACCCTCGCTCCATCCAGGGGGCCTGGCCCCGCGCAGCCTGGAAGCGGGCAGCCTTCTTCCAACCACCTGCAGCGGCCTCTGCTTTCCCCGCCCCGAGGCCTCCCCGAGGCCGCCCCGCAGGTGCTGGTGCTGCTTGTCCCGGGCACTCGCGCCTGCCCCGCTGTGTCATTAGCGTACAGGCTTCCCCACCCAAACACAGGCCACAACAGCCATGACTTCCACAAGAAGGAGGTTTATTTCTCTTGCAAGCGCTGTCGAGCATGTGCAGCCCCAGGGGCAGCCCCGCGGAGTGGGGACCCAGGCTCCCTCCGGGTCCTGGCTCCACTGTGCTCGCCATTGGCCTGGTCCTCACAGTGGGCTACGCTTAGCTCCCCACCCTCTGCACCTGAGCCACCAGCTAGAAGGGGAAGGGTGGACGTCATCCTCGGCTCCTAATCAGAACCAGGGGCAAGAGGGAATGTTTCAAGAGAAAAGGAGAGGTGGACATTTTCTCTCATCCGTCATAAACTCCTGGAAGAAAGAGACCTTCTTCTACACACCCTATCACCCTCCGTGCGTATTTAACCTCAGGATCCTTCTACACCCTGAATGTCATCAATAAATATTAAAGAGTGAATAATAGGTATACAAATTAATAAAGAAGAAAACAGATATATGGTCATTTTCAGAAATAAGATAACGTTGGATTGTTTTATATCTGTGCTGAATTTAACGTTTTCAACTACTGGGTTCTAAATGTAAAACGGTTTTTATGCATTTACTTTTAGAAAAGTTACCCCGAGAGAGAATATCTGAATGGGTGAGATGCTTACACACACACAAGCACACACACGCGCGCGCACACACACACACACACACAGCTCCAACTTATTCGAACAAAGAATCTGGGAAACTGCTTCATTTCTCCTCATGTTTTTTTTCTAAGACAGCCAATACAAAATTAATAAAAGGTTTGGAAAGATAATATTGAAAACATAAAAGCATAATACTAAAACTACCTTTTCAGCTACTAATCTGTGACAATAACATCTTAGTTCATTCAGCAAGCACTTTACCAAATGGTGGGAACACTGGAAATTTTTTCACCCAGGTGATGTTACTATATAAGTATGAGGTTTGCCCAAGAGAGTTTATTTTTAAATACTTATTTAAAAAGCTATCTTACATCCTCTTCTTTTATGCCATATACGCATTTATATATTGATTAATTCATCTCTACATGTATTAGTTGTCACAAATACCACCAAAAGTTTTAAGAAGCTTTAAGGTAGCTACAGGTAAAGAAGAGTACAATTACCCTATTTGCCAGTTGCAATTTTTTTTTTTTTTTTGAGACAGGGTCTTGCTATGTCACTCAAGCTGGAGTGCAGTGGCACGATCTCACCTTATTGCCACCTCTGCCTCCCGGGATCAAGTGATTCTCCTGCCTCAGCCTCCTGAGTAGCTGGGATTACAGGCGTGCACCACCGTACCGGCTAATGTTTTACACTTTTGGTAGAGACAGGGTTTCACCATATTGGCCAGGCTGATCTTGAGCTCCTGACCTCAAGTGACTCACCCACCTCAGCCTCCCAAAGTGCTGGGATTACAGGCATGAGTCACCGCACCTGGCCCAGTTGCAAAATATTTGATCAGTTCACACTTTCTTAGCCTTGAATGAAGCCTGGGAAATAATAACAGGAACAATAATAATAAAAGCAGCTTCCCTACTGCGCCTACTCTGGACCAGACATTGTAACTAACTGCTCCACAAAGATTCTTTCAATCCTTTAATAATTCTATAGCTACAGAAACCAAGGCACAGAGTCATCATTGGGGTAATCATTCGAAGTCTTTCAGAACTGCATTCAGATCGAGCCCATTTATTTCCAAAGACCTTTGCTTTTTCAAATACAGGGAAGTGAGGTTAATAACTGGCACTCTTCTGTTACCTGTAGGCTTGGGATGGAGCCCCATGCAGCCATTCACAAGGTACCTGTGCACAAACAGGTGCCATTTGTATTTCTCATGTGCACATCTTACAGCAAGACTAAAGGGATTACAAAGAGCGTGTCCCTGGGTGCCCCATGGATCAGTGTGCGCAGAAAGACCCTCTTGTCGAATGGGAGTCTCAGGAGAATCTGAGCACCCAGGGAGGGCACAGTCTCACCTCCCAAGCCCCTGGACAGGGTGGGACAAGGCAGGGTAAAGACACTGCTAAGGACTCAGTGTTTGTGTCCCCTGAAAATTCATATGTCAGATCCTAACCTGCAAGGTGATGTTATTTGGAGGTGGAGCCTTTTGGAGGTGATTAGTTCATGAGGATGGAACCCTCACAAATGGGATTAATGCCTTTATAAAAGAGGCCCCAGAGAGTTCCCTCACCCCGTCAGCCATGTGAGGACACCGTGAGAAGACTGCCATCTATGAACCAGATAATGGGCCCTCACCAGTCACCAGATCTGCCAGCACCTCCGTCTTGAACTTCCTACCTCCAGAATGATGAGAAATACATTTCTGTTGTTTCTAAGCCGCCCAGTCTCGTGTTCTGTTATAGCAGCTAGAATAGACCCCGCTCAGACACAGAAGGAGGAGCCTGCCTCAGAGGGGGCCCTCTCTGTCCTCCCACTTCTGCCAAGGTGGTCTCCCCTCACCTGCCCTACCCCCCTCCATGAGGCATCCCCACATCGGGACACTATTCTTGCCACTGGAGTCTGGGCCGGCGGCACAGCCTGAGTAAAGGCCAATGCCCTCTCCCTGGCTGGCCATTGTGCAGCCTGTATCCCACAGGGAGAACTGCAGAGCTCTCCTGTCATTTGAATCTAATGCTCGGGCCAAGACAGGCCTGCTCCTCGAGGTCTGCCTACCTCAGCTTAGACGCAGCCATGCACTCAGGAGGCGGCAGCAGGCCAGCTTGTGGACGTTCTTCCAGGTTCTCAAGTAACCCCTCCCTTTAGAAAACAGT
The DNA here is from genome assembly GCF_009764315.1 of Trachypithecus francoisi. Classification (NCBI taxonomy): domain Eukaryota; kingdom Metazoa; phylum Chordata; class Mammalia; order Primates; family Cercopithecidae; genus Trachypithecus; species Trachypithecus francoisi. Next base: position 1,472,402 of record NW_022681461.1, read on the forward strand.
TTCCCTTCAGAGGACCTGGCTGGGAGAGACTGGCTCAAAAGACACTTGCATGAAAATGTTGTAGGATTTAACTCTCCCCCGATGCTAAATTCACAGAGTGCTACACATTACTTGGCCAGCACATCCCAAGTAGATGCAGAGGGCTTATGTCTGCAAAGCTTTCCTTAGGAGAATGGACTCTTGCACAGACCTCCTGCCCAATGCTGGGTCTCCCACGTGAACCCTGCCTTCAAGTCTTCCTCAAGAAACGTCTCTCTCTCTTTGTTCTAGCCCAGGGCTGCTCAATAGGGCACAACAGACATTTCAGGGCAGGTCATTCTTGGTTGCGGGGCTGCCTTGTGTGTTGGAGGACGTCTAGCAACACGCCTGGAATCTGTCCACCAGATCCTTCCCTGGTCGGGACAATCCAAAATGTCTCCAGATGTGTCACACGTCTGCTGGGGGCAAAGTCTCCCCCAGCGAGAACCACCGGTGCACCTGAAGTGCTTGGTTAAGAACTGAGAAAGCCAAGAGGGTAAGAAATCCTTATCCCTCAGAGGCTGCACATCCAGCTAGAAGAATCCGAAGTCAACATGCTAATCACAAAGGCAAATATCCCACCAATGACAAGTCAAGACGGCAACAGATGTCTTGAGATGGTGTGTAATTAACGGAAACTTTAACACTTTTCTAATACTTGTAACATTCTATTTTATTGAAATTATTTTACTATGTGTCTTTCTTAATTTAAAATGGAAGCGCCATGAGCGTAGACACTGATTCTTTGTGTTGTCCCTGGGAGCCCCCATGCCCAGCACAGTGTGTGACACATAGGAGGCGGTCAGCGGATGTCAGACGTCAGACCCAGCACGAGATGGACAGCATTGAAAGAACCCCTGTCCAGGCAGCTTCCAGCATTCACTGGGAACCAGGTTGACTGAGGCAATCTGGATGTTTGACTCTTCCTAGCGTTTTTAATTAAAAAAAAAAAAAAATTATGTTCAGGCTGGATGTAGTGGCTCATGCCTGTAATCCCTACACTTTGAGAGGCTGAGGCAGGAGGATTACTTGAGGCCAGGAGTTGGAGGCTGCAGTGAGCTATGATCACACCACTGCACTCCAGCCTGGGCAACAGAGCAAGAAGACCCTGTCTCTAAAAAACAAAACAAACCTCCAAAAACCTCTGGGTTTAAAGGCAGAGTGTGGGTGTGAGAGAGAGTGCAGGTGTGCATGAGGAAGCAAGATGAAGGAAATTTGCGGAGAGGGAAGATTCTGGAAGCAGTCTCAGAAGAACTGTTTTCCACATCCCACAGCCCTTCACTCCCTCCATCCCCGATCTCGTCTCTGAGTTTAATTCACCTCTGGAAAGGCAAGAAGATGGCAAAACTGAGGTGCAAACCCAGGGCTCTTCACGGGGATGGACGGGCTGCATAGGGCCAGGCAGAGAGGAATCTCTAGGAAGGAACAAGAGGAAAACACCACCCCAAATCCATGGTTCGCCTCTCGCTTACGTCCCTGTTCTTTGTGAACATGGGTTGAGCGCCTGCTGTCTACTGACAGTCCTCTGCTTCTGGGGACACTACAGTGCACAGAAGAGAGAAAACCAAGCTCCCTGAAGCCTGCAGTCCAGCTTCGCACTGTACAAGCCTGCGCGTGCATGGCGCCTCCAGAGGACTTGCCCTTGCTTATGGCTGGGCCCTTCCCACAGCATCTGTTTCTGCAGGTCTGGGTCAGGGCCTGAGAATCAGCATTTCTAACAAGGCTCCAGGTGAGGCTGATGCTGCGGGTCCCCAGACCGCCCTTTGAGTAGCCCTGAGCTCAAGGTCACATGCAAAAGACACAAGTGAGCCGTTGTGAAGTGTTTTAGTCAGTAGGTGGGCCAGGAAGAGAACCCCACAAAGCATCTGAAAAAACAAGATGGAGGGCCCAGACTCCTCACCAACAAGGGGGAACTGGAGCTGGGGAGTGGAGGCATGTGGGTCTCCTCTGTTTCCTGGAATTTCTAGGGAAGGCCCTGGTCACAGCCTCTGCAGGGACAGCTCAGCTGCCTGGAATGACCAAGCACTGACCTCTGGCCACCCGGCACCCCTGGCAGTGCCGGGGAGAAGGGCGTGTCGTGGTGGGTGGCATCGGGTGGCTCCTTTCTGTTGGTGGCCCCTTCCCGGTTGGGACCAGGCTTGTGGGAGGCATCAGAGCCTGCACAGCCAGCCGAGCCTCTGACCAGTTTATTTACTTAAACAACAAACATCCCTCTTGCCTGGGGCCGGCCCAGGGCAGTTCCTGAATGGGAAGAGACACTGTCTTCACAGAGGCCCACCCACGTCGCTGGGCGGGTTTCAGGGCCCGGCCTCCCTGCGAGGAAATCACAGGCTGCCCAGGAATGTGTGTGGTGCCAGCAGCCGCCACCCAGGGCCGCAGCGGCCTCCTCCCTCCTCTCCTTTCTCTCCCAGCTTTAAGTCTCCCTTTATTTTGCCTTCTGAGATTTTATTCTTCTCATCTGCAATGGCGATAAAGAAAAGCAGATAATAAAAAAGAAAGAAAGAAAGAAAAAAAAATTTAAGCTTTCTCCTTCAAAAGGGAAAAAAAGGTTTGAATAAACAGTGTCACTGAAAAGGCAAACAAACAAGGCTGTTTCTGAAAGAACCAGATGGACTTCCAAATGGCCCTTCCGATCCACCCCACAGGGCTGCACCAGGGTTGGGCCTGAGGGCGTGGGGGGTGCCCAGGCGGTAATTTAGGGCCGGATTCTAAACGCTGTAGGTCACCCTGTGAACACGTAGGCCATTCTGAAAACCTCAAGCCTCACTGAAATGCAGTAAAATTAAACAAGCCCCTTATTACCTTCAATCTTTGTCAACATGTCCTACATCATTACTTTTTGCTGGCAGTTGACCGATGTGTTGAATAAAGAATTGCTGACCATATTTGTTTTATTATTGTGAAGTTGGGTGTTTGTTTTTGTTTTTCATTTTTCTAAAGTTCTCCCGGACTTAGCTAAATGGCCACGTGCAGTTAGATGGGTCAGTTTGACTGGCCTTTCTCCTTGCCTAGTTAACGTGTGCTTTATCCAATAAATCAATGATGTTTTTAAAAATGATTGGCTGATACCCAAATCCCTCCAATAATTTCCAAACAGCAGGATGATACGTGCTATACGCCGAGGAAAGAGGAAAACGCGTGTCTTAAAAACCACTTTTTCTATTCTTTAAGGACACATTCTATTTTTAAAAACAGACTTTATCTTTAGTGCGGTTTTAGGCTCACAGCAAAATTGAGCAGAAGCCACAGAGATCCCACGTAGCCCCTGTGCCCACACGCAAGCACAGTTCCCACATTATCTACAGCCCCCAGAGGGGTGCACTTGTCACAACTGATGAACCTGCCCAGACACGTCGTTACCACCCAGAGTCCAGAGCTGAAGCTAGGGCTCACTCTGGGTGGTGCACAGTCTATGGGTTTGACAAATGTACAATGACATGTATCCACCATTACAGTATCACACAGCGTAGTTTTACTGCTCTGAAGTTCCTCTGTGCTCCACCTAGGTAAATCCTATTTTTCAAATGGAATCAAATTCAACATATTAAGTATTTCCTATTTGACATTTATATGCCACTTACCTATTGGGGAAAAAATGTCTTTCTTGTCAAATCTTCAAGTTAGAAAGCTACGAAGAAGGGTGGGAGCCACCCCAGTTGCTAGAATGCCTGCTGTTGAAATGTCCTGGCAGGGGAGTCTGGGACCACCCAGCTCTCCATCCTCAGAGGAGCCTCAAGCCCCAGCCCCTGATGGTCCACCTGACACACCTGATCCCAGGAAGGAAGGCCTGCAGTTTTCCATGCCGTGCTTGATGGCAGACACTTGAAATGCTTTCCATGCCATGGACGTCTTGGGATTCACCCCAGGCCACCCTCGGGCAGCATATTTTGACTGGTGACCCCAGATAGATGGAGCGAGAGATAGCACCCAGGAGGGAAAAGGGATGGAGGCCAGAGGTAACCCCAGCCTACCTTGGAGAAGCCTCCAGACCCCATTCTCCTTGCACACAAGTGAAATCGCCCATACAAAAAATGTGCCCTTGGCCAATCACAACACGTTACCTAAAGGGCACTCATGGAGCTGGGAGACAGGACTTCTGGGTTCACATACTGGCTCCATCTCCACTACCATTTACCAGAACGTCGCTTTACCTCTCCAAACCTTGGAGTCTTGCAGCGAAGGGAAATGATCATAAGACATAGCTTGTGGAGATTAAGGAAGTCGGTATCTAGAAAGGGTCCCTCACACAATGTACATTTTATTTTAATGAATGTTTACAAAGCAGCCCTGCTCTTTTATTATTTCTTTTCCAGAAAAGAAACCAGGAGTATGAAATAAATTTGGAGGAATGCCTAAGCATAGAGACGGCTCATCAGATTTTACGTTTTTTAGGTAAAATAAGAAGGAAAGAAGGAGGGAAGGGAGAAAGGGAGTAAAACCCAACTCACAACTGGTCACGCTTTTTTGGTGGCACTGATAGAATAACTTTTCAGCTATGCCCTTTGTCTTCAGGTGACAAGACCATGGAACATTATTTTCTAGTATCAAAACTCCAATGTGGATTGTAGTTATGAACCAGGGGAAAAAGGAAATATTTTCATCAAGGATTTTAAACTCGTTCACAGCAAAATTATAATACTACATCATGGCTGAACAATTCCAGAATTTCTAATAGATGGCCTAGTTTTGGAGGACATGGTGACATTTCATCAAATCATACATTCATCATTTCCTAAATGGGGCCTCCTTTTCATTGGTTGGCAAAGTTAAAGTTTTTTCTTTTGTTAGCAACAGTGAGTCAGGCACAGTTGATGATCCTTACCGCATAGGAACAGGGCCACAGAAGCCATGCCCAGAAGTTTTGTTCATTTGTTCATATTCCATGCCTACAACAGTCATTCTCCATCTTTAGGGTTGTGCCAGAGTTGCCTGGTGGGTTTGTTAGACACAGATGCAGGGCTGACCCCCAGTGCTTCTGGCTCAGGAAGGCTGGGGGCCTAAGAGTTTGCCTGGCTCACAGGTTTCTGGGTGATGCAGAAGCTGCTGGTCTGGAGACCACATTTGAAATCCACTGGCCTAGAATAAGACTTGGAGTATTCCAGGTCCTCAGTAAACATGTTGGTTAAATGAAAAGGCAGTGTCTTGGGTTCTGTTTCTACTGGTAAAGGATGGAGAGGGCTGTGGGCTTTGGATTGCATTGCAGCATTTCCGGAACTCAGGAAGAAACTTCAGGGTCACTGGTCCAGCCACAGTCAATGGTAGAGCTTTCCTTAAGGCCAGGTTTTATTAATCGTATCTGCTCAATGGCTACAAGAAGAGCAGTGGCATCCAATAACTTTCACTTCACGCTGCCTTCCCCTGTCCCCATGCTAGTTGACCCTAAGTACTTATCCAGAATCGTCCTTCCTACTGTTCCATTTCTACAACCGAGAACTACTTCCATAACAAGGCTTTGTGGGTCTTTATGGCCCACCTTGCATTGATTTCTGCTGTCAGTAAAGTTTGCTTGGCCACTGTATTCTAAGGATGAAGGGACTGAGGCAGTCAGTGGAGATTTTGAGACTCATCCAAAGCTATCCTACAAACTGGTAGCCCACAAGCCTGCAGTGGAGTTATCCCCCTCTCCATGGCCCATAGCCCTCCTCTCAGCTGGCCTGCTGCCTGCCAGTGACACCCAGGCTTGAGTACCCGGTGAGTACAGCTTGGCAGGCTGCTTTTCTGATGGTGCACAGGGAGCCTCATTCAGGTCTCGGGGCAGTAAGGACCCAAGCATAAGACTCCCCTGGGCATCGAGATCGAGGCATCGTGTCTCAGCCTCCTCAGGCAAGAATAGAGCTGAATAATTTCTCAAGACATGTTTATGTTAAGCATATTCACCTGAATCATTGGGCCAGAGCAGTGAGGAAGCAACAGCACTGAACTATTGATTTTCCAAGCCCTCCCACAAAGCAAAGGGCACTAGGCAGAGGCTGAATAAAGGAGTATTTTCCTGGCTGACGGCTATGTTTGAGTGTCCCCTTTAAACCCAAGTCGCATCAGGTTGTGCCTCTCAAGGAGCAAATGTGTGAAATTCTAAAAAGACCCTGAAAACTTTAATGACAAGGAAAGACAAGTGCATGCAGGTTTGGTAGGAGAAGGAGGAAAAGGAAAATGACATAAGATTAAGCCATTTAAAATGACGTGGTGGCTCATGCCTGTAATCCCAGTACTTTAAGAGGCCGAGGTGGGCAGATCATGAGGTGAGGAGTTCGAGACCAGCCTGGCTAACATAGTGAAATCCCGTCTCTACTAAAAATACAAAAACTTAGCCAGGCCTGGTGGTGGGCACCTGTAATCCCAGCTACTCGGGAGGCTGAGGCAGGAGAATTGCTTGGTGGAGGTTGCAGTGAGCAGAGATCATGCCACTGCACTCCAGCCTGGGTGACAGTGTGAGACTCCATCTCAATAAATAAATAAATAATAAATAAATAAATAAATAAATAAAATGACCATTTTTGTAGGTCAAAAGTGGTTCACGATTGACAGTTTCATAAGGGAAACATTCATTTCTTATTCATCAGCACATACAACCTCCCTTTTCCCCAGAGTCTGGGTTGTTTTACTTCTAACTTTCCTTCTAACTTTCCTTTCTGCCCTGGGACCATTCATTCCTCCCTGGAATAAAAACAGGAGGTGCAAAGATCCTGCATCAACCCGTCACTTCCAGCGTGTAAGAAACAACATGTGCTAAGTCCTGGCACCTTTTGTTTCCCTTTTCCTTTGGCCTCTGAAACATCCACGGCTGCAGGCAGGTCCCTCTTTGAGGAGCAGACTGTCCGCATGCTCTGTGAAGATAAGCCACGCAAAATCAGGCACAGGCTGAGGCGGGAAACGCATCCTTCATGGAAGAAAACCTAACACTTCCATATTTGGTGAATAAACACACAGCATCAGAGAATTTGAAATTCTACAACGAAGACTGTAACAGAGTCATAAGACAACAGGTTGTAAAACACGAGATTGGAATATTTAAGGCATTGCTCTTAAATATTTCTGGTCTACCTCTTGGCAGACCAAGAGGTCAGAGATTATCCCACGACCAGTTGGAGCTTTGGGAATTCATTTCACCTCTCTGAGCCTCAGATCTCCCTTTAGTCAAAAGGAAGGGATTGGACTCAGGTTATCTGGGGCTGACCCTGCCCACCATTCATGTGCACTGTGTACAATCTTATCAAGTAAGTAACTTATTAATTTTCTAGAGCTATACAATGACTGTCCCATAGGACAATATTAAATAAAGAGAGGATGGATGAACACACACACAGTGGACGATCATGTCATCAATGACCAACACTTTCAACATTTAAATTCTATTGTTTTAAAATAATCAATTCCGGCTGCGATGAAAGAATCCTCCTACACTTCCCGTTTAAGATGCAGGGCTTATCCCAGAGGAGCAGAGGCAAAAGTCCCAGTTACGGCGACAAGTTTGCCTCCACCACACATTTCCAGCGTTTGTCTGTTTTAAGGATGATATGGTCAGCTTGGTGAAGCAGAAGACATTGGGTAACAAGTAGAAATATCTGCCTTCAGCTGATCGAGTGAACTGACACCAATGATCAATGTATACATTACAGGGCTGGGGTGGTGGTTCACACCTGTAATGCCAACATGTTGGGAAGCTGAGGCAGGAGGATTGCTTGAGCCCACAAGTTCAAGACCAGCCTAAGCAACGTAGTGAGACCCTGTCTCTACAAAAAAATATTTAAAAATTAGCTGGGTATGCTGCTATGTGCCTACTGTCCAGGCTACTCAGGAGGCTGAGGTGGGAGAATGGCTCGAGCACAGGAGTTCAAGGCTCTGGTGAGCTATGATCATGCCACTGCACTCCAGCTTGGGAGACAGGCTGAGATCCCATCTTAAAAAGCAAACACACAAAAAAAGTATACAGCATGAAAAAATTTTCTTTCAAACTTCAGTAACATCATCAGCCTTAGGTACGAAGGGAATCACTTAGTCCTGGCAATTGAAAGCAAATGCATCACACCTCAAAGCTGCTCAGCAGTTGACGTTAGGATGTGATCAAAGCAATGTCCAAGCTGCAGCTTCACCTCTCTGAGCCTCAGATCTCCCATCAGTCAAAAGGAAGGGATTGGACTCAGGTTGTCTGGGGCTGACCCTGCCCACCATTCATGTGCACTGTGTACAACCTTATCAAATAAGTAACTTATTCATTTTCTAGAACTATACCATGAGTGTCCCATAGGACAATATTAAATAAAGAGAGGATGTCCCTGCACACCACACAGGCTAAGGCCACGTCTGCCCTCTTTACCACTGTCGAGCCAGTGCCTGCACAGAATGGGCCCTCAATGTTGATTTATTGAATGCACTCATGAATTACCTACTTTACAAGATTGTACACACGAATCTCCAATGCTTTAGAAACAAGATAAGTTGGGTAGTTAGCAGAATTGAAATATTTCTTACCTATGGGAAGAAAATTCAATTTACAGTTAAATGACACATAGATTGTTTCTAGCCCATCTTCAGACTAAACTTTGAAATTTACCCAATGGCTCAAAGTAGATCCTATATCTGAAATGCAATTATAAGTAGTTTTGAAAAAAACAATCTACACTTTCATTTTTCACCACTTTGACCACCGCTTCAATAGGCAAATAATGAAGTTAGTGATTAATGTGAGAAGGAAACCTTTTGTATAGGTATTTAACATCCTTTCACTACTCATTTTAAGTCTGTTTTTAACACAGCGTACTGATAAGTTTGGGATTTTTTTAATTCTAAGCTCTTTGACAGAAAACAGCTGAGAGCAGAAGACTTTCATCTTGTCCTACGGAAGACTGGGAGGGAAAACAGAAACACTCATTTCTAGATGTCAAAAGGGAAGGCTAAAGACAAGAGAAGTTGTTGATTGGAACCACAATTTCTCCTGCTTAGAAAACAATACTATCTAAGGAAACAGAAGATATGTAGCTAATTCTGTCCATGAAAGAAAAGGAACTCTTGTAATTCTTGGAATTTAGAGATAACTAATCAATTCTTTTCTGGAATTAGCAGAAAGCAGTCAGAGAGAGATTATCCAAAGACATTTGAATATCACAGGGAACTTTAAAGGCTAAAGAGCTGCAGCTTTACAGAGCTGTAGTATTACATGTGAAAGAACCAAGCGTCCTTTATTTAAAACAACATAGGAAAATGTGAGGGGAAGGTAATAACTGTCAAATTTAATTTGAGATTTGCATGAAAGTGCTTATATTCCTTTAAATCTTGCTCTGAAATTCATTATGCTTTAAAATTAAAGGGCATTTAAACATTCTTTTAAATACTAACATTAGGAGACATTACGCTTTTGGTTTTAATAAGTTATATTTTAAGGGGAAAAAAACAGCTTAACTAAATAGGAAAATGGTCCATATCCTTTTTACCTCAGTCAACCACAACTATGGGAAGCTCCCTCTTTGGGCCACAGAGCTTGACTCAGGAATCCTCGTTCCTGAGTAACATGTGCATCAACACGCCCAGGAGATAAAGGTTTCCCATGAGCATCTCAGAAACCTGGGAGTGATGAGAAGCGTCTCCAGCACTGCGAACGTGGCTTTGACATTTCCTATCTAAACTCTCAGTCTTCCTGGCTGAGTAGATGAGTCACCATTCTCAAGACAAGTATAAAATGCAATTCAAATTCACATCTACTGAGTTGCTGTAATTATAAGATTTAAGTTATAAGATTTGCATAATATTTATTAATTGTCTACTATAAACAAAGGACTGTGCAAAACATTTGCAGGGATAGGAAGATGATCAAGACATAGGTCTTGATCTTCAGGGAACTTAGCCACCAGAGAAGAGAAAATGTGTGCACAAATAATATCAAACTATGTCAGTAAGTTCCTTAAGGGAGGTGCAGTGTTCAGAAGGTAGCTTAGCGATGGAGGTTCAGGGGTAACACATGGAGCCACTGTCATTTACACCAGATCTTGACAAGTAGGAGGGCATTTAAGGGAAGGAGCAATGACACGAAGCCATGGAGTTTATTGGTTAAAGCTGGAAATCACAGCCCGCGGCCAAATCCAGCCAACAGATGTGTTTTGTTTGGCCACAGCAATGTTTTTAAAAAATTTGAATCGGTCACCAGCATCTTAAAATTGAGATTTCACATACAGTTCTGGACCTTGCAGCTTCTCTTTAAAAACTCAGCTGTTGACACTGGGTGCACATCCCCACATAATCCTAAGAGCCAGCTGGGACTCCACAGCAGCTGCTCGCCTAAGACAGGGCACGCAGCTTAGCAGGGCACTGTGATCCCCATGCCGCCCGCCTCAGCCTTGTGACTGTCGTGAGTCTCCTGTGGGAGGCGGCCTCGTGGCTCTTGATTTAAAGTCTGAGGGTGGGTCACACCAATGCTGGTAAAAGTTTAACAACAGACACTCTCTTGGAAAAAAAAAAAAAAAAGGTAAAGATCTGATTGTAGCATTTGCCCATTTCTGTGGTATAAATATTCTCACCATAGCCAATTTCATTAGGTCATTGAAACTGGAGTTGGGAAAGAGATGCACGAAACTGGCTCTCACAAGCCGGTGAAAGCCAGCCCCAGTGCACTTCTCGGTTGCATGGACCTGAGAGCAAATGCAGACCGCTCTAAGGAAGTTACTTACCTCCATGTGCCAATGTCCTCCTGTATTAACAAGGAGAAATCGTTGTCTGCCTCCTAGTACTATTGTGGGGTTTAAATGATTTCCAGTTCATCAACTCACCATTCAAATAGCCTCGTGTTTAATCCTTAGCCTGGGTTTTTGTCAATGCTGCATTTTTTTATTTTTAAAGTTTAGATTTTTTTTCCCACATGTTTCTGTTATTTCTAAATAACATCTTGTTTCTGCCTTACACAGGGTCGTGATGCAGGTATTCCAGGCATCCTGTTGCCTGTGTTCCTCCCGTGTGAGATCTCTGAGCATTGCCTCTGCACACTCTGTTTCAGAGTGCTTGATTTCCACTGCAATTAGAAGTTTTTCATGAGAAATCATCTTGGGAAAGAGGTTTTCAGCACTAGCATTGTTGCCTCTGCTATGACACATTGCAGGCATGCAGGTCTAACCCACATTTTATATTAATTTATCAGCTCAGGCTTCCCACAGTGCCTGAGTAGTGTGGGCCCCCAGCTGCAGGAAGGCAGTCTCTGCTTTACATTTTCAGGAGGCTCTTCTTCTTCCCCGACCCTAAATAGGTAACCCTTCTTTGCCTGAGCCAGGGAGTGGACAGTTCTTACAGACCCCAACTCTGTGCAGCACCCCCTCCCACCTCCCCACTGGCCTGGCCCCAAGGCCCTCGCCCCACGGTGTGCCCCTGGCTCCAGCCCCTCTCCCTGACTCTGAGTCCACTTCTGCTCACCATGCTGGCTTTGCTTTGGGGACCTGGGGATTCCCTCTCTGACTTTTGAGTGCACTATGAATTTTGGAGTTAAAATTGTTACATTTGGGCAGCAGGAGGGGACTGGATGTGTGTATGGAACAAAGAGTACAGCTCCTGGCACACACGGGGATTCCACAAACAGGGGACTGTCCTCTGGGAGCAGGAAAGGGCACGGCACAATCTGTTTACAGGGATACAGACGGGGCCATGCCAGGCCACAGGGGAAGAGGCAGAAAAGGTGGGTGCCATCCAGGGCGTCGGACGGGAAGGAGGCCGTGCTTGGGAGTTTAGAAGACGGCCTCAGACAAGGGCACCCTGAGGAGCTCTGAGCCGAAGACCTTCATGCAGAAGTCCTGCCTTTAGAATTTGATTCTGGAAGCAGAGGCAGGAAGGTTAATTAGGAGCCTCTTGCCACAGTAATAGGAAGGGACCACAGGCGTCTGGGTTAAGGGACTCGGTGTGGGGTGAAAACAAGAGATGAGATGCAAGAAACACTACTGGGTGAAATCTGGTACTCACAGGCCCCATTGGCTGTGAGCGAGAGGCAGGACGTCAAAGGCACCCACTACTGGACTGTTAACAGGAGCACCGAGACAGAACACCCAGAACACAGGAAGCTAACGATGTATTTAATCATATTTTGGCTGAAGTCGGATCAACAGAAGAAAGTGGGTCAGGTGCGGTGACTCACACTTGTAATTCCAGCACTTTGGGAGGCCAAGGCAGGCGGATCATGAGGTCAGGAGTTCAAGACCAGCCTGACCAACACAGTGAAACCCCATCTCTACTAAAAATACAAAAAGCAACAAAAAAATTAGCTGGGCGTGGTGGCAGGCGCCTGTAATCCCAGCTACTCGGGAGGCTTAGGCAGGAGAATTGCTTGAACCCGGGAGGTGGAAGTTGCAGTGAGCTGAGATCGTGCCACCGCACTTCAGTATTGGCGACAGAGCTAGACTCCAACTTGGAAAATAAATAAATAAATGGAAGAAAATAGGAGTTGTAAAGGATTATAAATCATGCTGCTATAAAGACACATGCACACGTATGTTTATTGCGGCACTATTCACAACAACAAAGACTTGGAACCAACCATCAAGGACAGGCTGGATCAAGAAAATGTGGCACAGATCCACCATGGAATACTATGCAGCCATAAAAAAGGATGAGTTCACGTCCTTTGTAGGGACATGGATGAAGCTGGAAACCATCATTCTGAGCCAACTATCACAAGGAAAGAAAACCAAACACCAAATGTTCTCACTCATAGGTGGGAATTGAACAATGAGATCACTTGGACACAGGGAGGGGAACATCACACACCGGGGCCTGTCGTGGGGTAGAGGGAGGAAGGAGGGATAGCATTAGGAGATATACCTAATGTAAATGACGAGTTAATGGGTGCAGCACACCAACATGACACATGTATACATATGTAACAAACCAGCACATTGTGCACATGTACCCTAGAACTTCAAGTATAATAAAAAATAAAAATAAAAATACATAAATAAAGAAAATGGGAGTTGAGGCCAGGCACGGTGGCTCATGCCTGTAATCCCAGCACTTTGGGAGGCTGAGGCAAGTGGATCACCTAAGGTCAGGAGTTTAAGACCAACCTGATCAACATGGTGAAACCCCATGTCTACTAAGAATACAAAAATTAGCTAGGCGTGGTGGCACACGCCTGTAATTCCGAGGGGGCTGAGGCAGGAGAATCGCTGACCTCAGGAGGTGGAGGTTGCAGTGAACTGAGATTGCACCACTGCACTCCAGCCTGGGCAACAAAGCGAGGCTTTGTCTCAAAAAAGAAAATGGAACGCCATCTGGAGCTCGCTGTAAACTGACAGTAAGTAGGTAGCAGGCTTGTCAGCAGGATCTCCTCCGCACACCTCTCTAGATTTCCTCACCCTTGTAGTTCCCATTGTGCTTGGGTAACGAGGAGCTTCAGCGGGAACTAGAGGGAGGGAGGAAGCGAGGTTTGATATTGACTCCCTTTCCTTCCTTTCTCCTCATGGATTGCTCTAGGCTTTCTGCACCCTCAACTGCAGCTTCCCGTCAGGAAGTCTCTGTCCTGAGCGCTCTCTAGTTTCTAGTAACTGAGTGCTCCCCTCATCCATTCGGGTCTCTGTGACTAGGCTCAGGTACTGCAATTTTCCCTGTGGTTTCCCTACCACAAGCCCCTTTCAAGCATTTCAAGCTGGAAACAGTCACAGAAATCCTTCTGGCCAGCTTCTGAACTGTGTTGAAGAGGAAACTGGAGCCAGCACAGTGATTCGCACAAAGTGGCTGGTGGCAATAGAGAAACTAGATCGGACACAGGTGACCTGCATCTCTGTCCAGAACTCTCCATCCTGACCATGAGCACTGGCCTCCATAACGATGGCGTCACCCTTCCAAAGCCATGGATGAGCCTATTGCGTGGGCACACATACACACACACAAGAGTGCACACACATATAGACACAAAGGCACAAAAAAGTACACACACAGATACACACACACTCACACCATTGGATGCAGGCACAATCGGGTTAAAGGGTTATAAAAAGGCGTCCCAGGAGGAGCATCGTGAGGGTGCGTAGGGAAGGAGAGGGCACCCACACCACTCGCCACCCTGGCATTGGAGAGGCTTCTGGAGCATGGCAGGTCTTCCCCTGCACCAGCGGGTTGGGTCACCTCCTCCCTCACTGCTTCCTGAAGACATTGCCTGGCAAGTGCCAGGGTCAGCAGGTTTGATAACCGTGCTTTCCAATCCCAGTCAGGAACACACGCTCCAACAAAGACCTCTGCGGTTGCTTCCAGGTACCAGAGGCAGTCCAGGAGATGTGGTTTGAGCACTAATGTTTTGAGATTTCTGGGCATCTCCATAGTTTATGGGGCAAAGGGACTAAACCATGAGATACTAGGATTGTATCCCAAAATGAAGGACCTGTGGTCGCTGTAGGCAGGGGAGTCAGGAGAAGGAAAGGAGGGTATTAAAACCAGGTGAGGTGAGCCCTAACTCTACAAACGTGGAAGCAAGCTCTGTAGACAATTATGTCTTATTCAATACCCTTATCGGGGCTGACGCTGTCCAGTAAGTTCCACCCCCAGAAATTCTGGCCCCCCACATGCTGCCAGGCATCCTGAGAATCTATGATCTCCTGACTGTACATCCCACAATCTAGTGGGATAAAGAGCAGCCCAAGAAGTTTTGGGACAATTTATTTCTGTAAGTTAAAACACAAACAGCAAGATTCACATTCACTATACACTTATACAACCCCATTCCTTGATACCAGCTATCACTTTTGTGACCACCATATCCAGGTAACTTCTTGGTCCTCCCAGAACCATGTCCAGAGGCCCAGGACTCAAGTAGAGGAGTTTATTTAGGAGATGCCAGGACACTGGAAGGGGCATGCAGAGGGGATACATGGAAGAAAAGGCAGATGATAGAGGGTGTTCCATCAAGCCAGCTACCACAGTAGGCAACTACAGCTTCAGCTTGTGGGAAAACCCTAAGAAGCAGCACAACTCACATCTCAGAGTCATCCACCCACAAGGCAAGGGAGCTGGGGTATTTATACACCTTCCCCAGAGCCACTGACTGAGGGCTACTTCCCAGGTGTATTTTTGTGGGCGACAGGCAGGCTGCAGAGTTTTCTGTAATTGAGGGACCAGGTTGGTGGGGAATGAAACCTGGGAAATGAATCTGGACATTGCTAGTTGGAGGATGGCAAGAAGGTACTAAAGGTTTCCAGAAAAATGAGTGCCATGGGGAGATCATTTAATACCCAGGATATTAGCAAATCCACAATGACTGACACCCAGCCTGCAAAAATAACTGTTGAACACTGCTGGGGGGCAGGGGCTGAATCTTTCTCACCTTTGACCTCCCCCAGCTGAACTGGACCACTATACCTGGGGTGGCCAAATGGCCCAGGTAGACATATTATCACCCTGTTGGAGGTCACGGGTCTCTATGTGGGCGGAAGGAAGGAAGGAAGGAAGGAAGGATGGATGGAAGGAAGGAAAGAAGGATGGAAGGAAGGAAGGAAGGAAGGCAGGCAGGCAGGCACAAACTAAATTTACCAGAAACGTCTACCATCAGGGACCTATTCCTTTCAAGTACTAATCACTATAAACCTTTCATTTCATTTCAGGAACTCATAGCAGTGTTCTGAAAATAAATAAATGAAGTGAAAGAACCACTTGGCAATGGTTTGAGTGGATTGCAAATCACCTCTCCGTATCTTTTTCTGATGTAGATCTCAGACAATGTTCCCAAGTAAAGTGTCTAACTTTAGACAAAATTGAGACAAACATGGTGCTCAACAATTACAGCACCAACAAACAATTGGCACTAAAGAGCTGTCTTCACTAAAAGTTTTCGAAGTCACTTTTCCTATAGCCTTCCTAACAGACAGGGAAATGGAAGTACCCAGGGGAGAAGACTGTTCAGAAGGAATGGAAGCCAAGCTGATGAGGACGGTGAGGCCGAGGAGGCCCACAGCAGAGCCCTGGGCTCCCGCCCTGCTGCCTCTGCGGGAGATGGAAGCAGTGGGGTTGCAGCAGCTTAGAGGGGACTATTGGCTACACAGCCTTTGTGAGAAAAGCTACTGTTCAATAACGTTTTAGGACGGCACAGCTTTTTAACAAGAGGAATCTTAACAAGGAAAATGTCCTTCAAGGTTTCTTTCCGAGGTGGGCAAGACCTCGAGAGAGAGGCCTCTCCTGGGGTGCTTTCTTGTAGTCTTTCATATGCTAGAAAGAAAGAAAGGAAGAAAGAAAGAGAGAGAGAGAGAGAAGGAAGGAAGGAAGGAAGGAAGAAGGAAGGAAGGAAGGAAGGAAGGAAGGAAGGAAGGAAGAAAGATCGTTGGATTTGTTTATTTAAGGACAATTATAAACAGAGAACAACTTTTGTAAAAAAACAGAGAGGGCCGGGTGCGGTGGCTCATGCCTGTAATCCCAGCACTTTAGGAGGCTGAGGCAGGCAGATCACCTGAGGTCAGGAGTTCGAGACCAGCCTGGCCAACATGGCAAAACCCCGTCTCTACTAAAAATACAAAATTAGCCAGGCGTAGTGGCACATGCCTGTAATCCCAGCTACTCAGGAGGCTGAGGCAGGAGAATCGCTTGAACCCTGGAGGCGGAAGTTGCAGTGAGCCGAGATCAAGCCACTGCACTACAGCCTGGGAGACAGAGCAATACTCCATCCAAAAAAAAAAAAGAGAGAGAGAGAGAGAACGAGATTGCATTTGAGGCTGTGAATCTTCTCTCTGAGGCTGGTCTTCTCAAAATTCAGACCCTGGAGGCACAGGCAGCTCCAGTGTCTCAGGGTGTGTGGCAGAGCTCTCAGCTTTTCCATGGCTTTTATTGTGGGAACTAATGATTTTTCTTCATTTAATGGTTTTTAATCATTTCTTTTGGGAAATGATTTGGAAAACCAGTAATGCTGCCCTCAGAATCACAGGAACTCAATCTCATAAATCAGGAAATTGAAGTCCCTTCAACAGCACCAAACAAAAACCAGCCTCAGCGAAACATTGCCCCTCGGGAGGCAGACATCTGGAAAACGATCCAGCCGTCCGATGGGGTGCCTCCCTGAGCTCGGAATCAGAGGCTACTATTCGCACTCACCCCTCTTAAGGATCTGTAAGGAATGCATGGCTGTTCATTGCAGAGTTCAGTGATACAAGACACATTTGGGCCGCAGGATCCACCGCTCCTGTGTGACCGAAAGCAGGCCACTCCCTCCTCTGAGCACCAGGCTGTTCACTTCCGCATGACGTCCTGGCTCCAACCCCATCTCAACATGCCAGGAAAATAGATAAGGAGGAAAAAAACACACAGGAAAACTCCTTGCCCAGTAAAGAAGTGATGGTTAGTCACCCTGTGGATAGTCTGCAGGCTCCAGGCCAAATCATGCCAAGTGGGAAATTGTCTCATATAGCGGAATCCTTCTTTCAAATCTCATTTATGGTCATCAAGTTCTAACAGTTATTGTGTGCTCCCACAACATGCAGACCACCGTGACGGGACTGCGAGAAGGACAAAAGGACTCAAGACACAAAGCCGTGAAGGCATCATTTGTGGGTCAGTTTCGCCATCTGCCCACTCAGTTCCTTTCACCCACGTGGGAGGGGCCCCTTTTCCCCCCTTCCCTGCACATTGCTGTCACGGTTCTTATTTCCTTCTGTCTTCCTCTGACGCCACTCCTCATATCAAAACCTGCTTTCCAAAAAAAGACTCTGGTGCTTATTCATAGTAGGGTGCAAATGACGGATAGCTCAGAATTCCCTAGAGAACCTTACAGTTTCCCAAAGCTCAAGGTCTTTAAGCAATGAGGCTGCTCTAGTGGGATTTCTGCCACCATTGTCCAATGCAAGAGATATCGTATGGGCTGCAAGTTCTATTCAATATGCCCAAAGTCACTTTCTGGAAGTCCCGTTCAGATCAGTGAGTGGGAGCCACAGATGTCATTTGAAAATTTCTGGTGGAAACATCAAAAAACATCATTATCAGAAACAGGTGAAATTAATTCTAATAACAGATTTTATTAAAACTAATATATCCAAAATGTTAGTTCAACATATAATTCATATAAAAAATATTAAGTTATTATACACTCGCTTCCTCATACTAAATCTTCCAAACCCAATGCCTTTTATGTTTGCGGCACATCCGTTTGCACTAGCCACATTTCAAGTGTTCAGTTGCCACCGTGGCCAGTGACCACCACACTGGACAGCAGAGGTATAAACAAATGACTGCGTAAGACGCTCCCAACTTTGACAAATTGCTCAATACATAGCCAGTAAGACTACCCCTTCTTCCACGATACCTCTCCTTCCTCTGCATTCCCCTGCTCCACTGCTCCTCCTCATAGCTAACATTCAGGGAGCACCTCCAGGACTTAGCTCACTGAAGCCTTATAATTACCCTACAGGGTGGGTACAGGTGAGGAGACGAGCGACGTGGAAGTTGAGAACTTGGCAGCAGTCCCACAGCTGGGAAGTGGTGAAGCTGGAATGAACTGCTAAGAAATCATCGCAAAGTGAGGAGCAGAAAAGCACACGGAGGAACGAGGCAAGTGCTAGAGCACCTGAGAACACGTATATTATACACACATGTTAGCCCCTTGATTGGCAGAGGGACTGGGAAGTGTAGGGTCACAAAGTCTGTCTCCCCAACCAGCTGTCTGTCCTTTTCTTCCAAACGAAGTCATGCAAAGCAGGAACCCACAATCACACAGCCCTAGGTGGCTCTGGGCCCAGGTCCATTGGCCCTTCCAGACAAC
Organism: Trachypithecus francoisi; assembly: GCF_009764315.1. Classification (NCBI taxonomy): domain Eukaryota; kingdom Metazoa; phylum Chordata; class Mammalia; order Primates; family Cercopithecidae; genus Trachypithecus; species Trachypithecus francoisi. Next base: position 1,491,114 of record NW_022681461.1, read on the forward strand.
CAGTACTGCAAGAATGCAAAGGCAGAGAGGACACAAGCCTGCCTTCCAGGAGCATATAATCTAGTTGAGTAGACAATGAAAATACACCACATAACTCAGCCCTGACAGTCAATAAACAGGCTAAGAAATCAGAGTAATCCAGGAAGGCTCTGTGTAGGAGAGAGGATTGAAGCCAAGTGTGGAAGGAGGGCAGGAAGGCAGAAGGTGTTCCAGGCGGAGGGAGCTGCTTCAGCTAAGGCTTGTAGGCGGAAAAGAGTGGGACAGGAGACGAACATCAGGGGCTGTGTGAGGTGAGCCCTGGTGACCGAGGGTCCCGGCCAGCACATGGGGCTTTGGGAATAGGGCCGGGGCGCCCTGCCTCAGGTGCCGGTCCTGCTCTCTACACTCTGGCTTATTCATCATCCCATCCTCCAGGTTCTCACCAGGTGGACAAAACACAGCATGATGTCTGCTCAATAGCCATCAACGTTCTAACTGGGGATCCCAGTTAGGGAAGACAGCTATGTAAGGGGGAAGCTCCGAAAAGGAGATTTAGGACCGAGAGCAAGTTGATTCCCTTGGGAAGACATCCCCACATGAACCCCAGACTGCCAACCCCCAACAGTTGAGTCCCTATTGCAGTTCTAGTTTGCTGAGTGGGAGACATTTGTTCCCCAAGATATATGGTGATTTATGTCAAAAAAAAAAAAAAAAATCAAAGTGGTCCCAGCTATGCAGGAGGCTGAGATGGGAGGATTGCTTTAGCTTGGGAAGTTGAGGCTGCAGTGAGCTGTGATCGCACCACTGCACTCCAGCCTGGGTGACAGAGAAAAACTCTGTCTCAGAAAACAAAACAAAAGCAAAATGCAAGTGGCTGAAGTAAAAGCAGAGGGCAGATCAATTTTCAAACTCCAAGTCCTCAGGGTTTTGGATCCCTTTCCTACCTGCCTTTCACTCTGATCTCTCCTAAGTGTCAGTTCTCACTCTCCCCTACTCTGAGAGGGAGATCTCCTGTCCCAGCACTCCCAGAAAATACCTGGAGTTCCCTTTGCGTGGGTCACATACCCACCCCTCTGCCACTGGTCTCTCAGGCCAGGATGACCACATGCCTGATCTCTCAACCTCAGCCACATCCTCCCCGCAGGATCTGGAGTTGGTGTGGGTTCAGCAAAAACCCCTGGAGATCCTGCCTTAGCTGTTGCAAAAAGGCATAAAGAATGGATGAGAAGATACTGGGAAGCAACCATCAGTTGTTCACTAGACACCACCTCTAGGTGTGTAGATCTTGCCCAGGTTTTAAGGAGAAAGTATTGTAGGGTTTGGTTTGGTTTCCAAACATTTGCCATGGGTGACCATTTTCGGGAGTAGTTTTGCTTTCACAATCCAATTTCCCCTCCAATTATTCACAGCATAGTAAACCACATTAAACATAAATGTCACAAAATAGAAACATCTATGGCAGGGCTTCTAGTCCTTGACACTGTGGACATTTTCAGTGGGATAATTCTTTGTCGTGGGGGCTGTCCTGTGCCGTACGCTTAGTAACATCCCTGGCCTCTACCCACTACACACCAGTAGCAAGCTGTGACCATCAAAAAATGTCTCCAGATTTTACCAAGTGTCCCCTGGGGGAACAAAATTGCTCCCAGTTAAAAACTACTGCCCTCTTTGGGAGGCAGCTATGGCCGCCCAGTCAGGTCCAGGAAGAAAATACTGCCTGGGGTCAGGGGCATGCTTGAGGGCCAGCCAGGCCTGGGCTGGAATTAGCAGCGGTGCCATCCTGGTTTGGCAGGTTCACCTCTTCTCACCTGCAGCTTGGGGACAGTGAAGGACCTACCCCACTGGGCTGTAAAAATCATGCTGGCCCCATCTCTACTAAAAATACAAAAAAACTAGCCGGGTGAGGTGGCGGCGCCTGTAGTCCCAGCTACTTGGGAGGCTGAGGCAGGAGAATGGCGTGAACCCGGGAGGCGGAGCTTGCAGTGAGCTGAGATCCGGCCACTGCTCTCCAGTCTGGGCGACAGAGCGAGACTCCGCCTCAAAAAAAAAAAAAAAAAAAAAATCATGCTGGACCACATACAGGCATGTACACATGACAACATTTCGGCCAATGGATGGCATATACAATTGTGGTCCCATGAGAATTACATTTTTACTGTCCCTCTTCTATGTTTAGATACACAAATACTTACCACTGTATTCCAGTTGCCTACAGAGAGTCAGTTCACTCACATGCTGACCGGGTTTGTAGCCTAGGTGTATATACAGTAGGCTATACTATCTAGGTTTGTGCAAACGTCACTGTAATGTTTGCACAACCATGAAAATACATAAAGATGCATTTCTCAGGATGTGTCCCCATCGTTAAGCAACCCATAACTGCATACGTAGCCCTCACTAAAAAAGGTAGTTATCAGTACCATTTGCTATTTCCTGACACTGCAATAAAAATTGATATATACTTGTTAGTCTGTGTGTCTTAGGAGAATGTCGTTTGCAGGGGTCACGGGGAACGTTTGTTTGTTTGTTCTTTTTCTTTCAAAACGGAAGCCCTGCTTTGGAAGAGCAACAAAGAAAATTCTGCTGCTGTTTCTGTGGTTAGACCTCCTTGAGTTTTCCCTCTTTAAACACAGCCACTCCTTGTCCTTTAGAAAGGAATGCAAAGAGAAACAAAAGTCAATCAACCTGCTGGTTGGCTGAAGGCTTCCGCCAGGCTGCGTAGAGACAGAGCTGGGTGGCGGCCCAGAGCCCGCCTGCAGCCCGCAGCCGGCCCAGCTCAGGCTCAGACACGCGCGCTGGCCGGGCAGCTGCGCGGCAGGCCCCGCACTCCCAGTCTGCGATAAACAGCTCAGGCTGTGTCTCTCCCTGTGTGGTCCCAGGCTGCAGGGGTCCGGGGGCTGCCTGCCTACATGTTTCTCATGCTAGAGAAGGGCATTCAGGATTGCAAATCTGCCACAAATAACTCACCCCTCTTCCAGATAAAGCCTATGTTTGCTCCAAAATGTTGAAGTTTGCTTTGCTTCCCTCCCCCCTCTCTTTTTTAAAAAAATTATGTTCAGTGTCAATCTATACAAGAGGGTTGAAAATACGCAGTGGCAGTGATCAGGAACTTTGGAGTTTCCCAACGTGACATGGAAATCTGGGAAACCGTACGGGGCGACCACACTCTAATTTTATGACCCCAACTTTATTGCCAGCACAGAGGCAATAAAGAGAAATAATAAATGAAACAGCATGCTGGAGCTCAGGAGGCAGCACCCCCAACCGAAGCTGCGCCGGTCGAGGCGCAGAGCCTTTCTGTACAGCAACTTTCTCTTTCCAGGGAAGGCAATGCTAACGTTCCCTCAAACACAGACTCCAGGTGGCTTCATAAAAAGGTGGCGAAGGCGGCATTTGCGGTGAGCCTGAGCTCAAGTTGGCTGCATCAATGCCGAGGATCACAGATGGGAAGGCAAACAAAAGGGTTAGGGCTGGGATTGGGGTGAGACTGGGGGCAGGGCTCGGTCAGGATTAGGGTTGGCATTAGGGTTGGGGTGAGGAGTAGGGCAGGGTTAGAGTTGAGATTAAGGTGTATTCTCAACTGGGTAACCCAGCACACTAACATATTAAAGCAGCTGAAAATCAAAGTAAATTGTTTGGCTTGTGTGTAAATCCACAATACAATCACTCTAAGTAAATTCAGTGTTAAATTCTTGATTATTAGCATATTTTTATGTAAGACTTTGTTCCACTACATTTTTCCATTAAAAAGAAAAATTCCTCTATCTTGATTATTAGCGTATTTTTAAATTCGTGATTATTGGCATATTTTTATGTAAGAATTTGTTCCACTACATTTTTACATTAAAAAGAAAAGATTCCTCTATCTTCATCAAAAATTTTTTGGAAGAGCATTTTGTAAATTAAATTCTCATCTCTGGCACTTGTTTCTCTTGTTGAGAAACTATATGAATCATGAAAAGTTTAACAAACATGAAAGTCTCCGTACATCGGAACTATTGGCAATGAACGGATATTTCTGTTTTTCAGATTCCAGAATTGTTTTTTAACTAATATATTCTGCCTCCATTAAAAAGAATTATGTCCACATATTCATAAAAACAATGTGTAATCACACCAAAGAAATGGGAAGCTCATGTTATTGGTTTTAAATTCTTTTAATTCCATAAAATCGTCATGGTGTCGACTCTTAGTGACTATTAAATAAATTATTCCAACATGGAATCAGTGAACAACAGAAAATTGAGATAAAAATAATGGAAGTACATGCACACACCTATATATCTATGAATATTTTAGAAAAGCTGATTTCGTAGGCATAAGTGAAGTATGCTGCAGAAAATATTTAACAGTAAGTTGTAAAGTATGTCCGACTAAATGTAAAAGGACCAACTGCAGTGAGTGAATTCCGGAAGATGGAAATCTGCATCCCCATTGTTGCTCTCAGCGTTGGCACTGACTTCTGGGAGACGCTGCCAGTGCCCCGCATTGGCCACGGAACTCAGGGGTCTGCTCAGGTCCCTCCCGTGGCTGTTAACTCATTCCCATCACCTCTGATTCATGGTTGGCCATCCTGCCTTTGTCCTCAGGCTCCTCACCTTTGGAAATGAGGATAAGATCCCATGGCCAGTTGAAGACCCAGTTATACAACATAAATGAAATCAAAGGGGCCTAATTCACATACCCCTAGGAACAGCCACACAGAATCCTCATAAGAAGTTGTCCTGGAGCAAGATAGCTCCGTCCCCACTGTCATTTTGCCAAAGAGGTTTTTCTCCTTTATTTTGAGGTTCTCCTTAAACTCGTTTATAAACTCATTTTGTGACACACACAAAAGGAACCAAGCCAGAAGTCGCCCTGCCCATGCAGAGGCTTGGCCCCAACACAGCTTTTTGTTCTCACACACTTTCACCCTGAAGGAAGACGATGAATTTTTTTTTCCTGTATTTGGAAACGCTGCCCATATTTCTGTCTTGGAATGGAATCGGGCCTCAAAATCAAGGTGACACAGGAGCCAGAGCCAGTTAGAGTCTTGCAGCAGCTCTGCACTTGGTATAATGCTGGTTTGGGTCTGTGACCTTGGGCCTCCAACAGCAGCTGAGAGTCTTTTAAACACTCTGAGCTGTGTTTTCATGGGAATCCCTAAGGAAGTGATCTGTGGAGAACATTCTTATGAGGTCCCCTGTCCCCAACTAACCTGTGGCCACGGGGTTGATGGGGTTCTCCTCTGGGTCACTGGTTCATAGCACCATGTCAGCCTTGGCTGAAGAACTGGGCCTTCTGCAGACAGACCCCAAAGTCTGAGGTATGGGGGTCAATAAGGAGAGCTGCGGGTCCTCCAGGTCATTCTATTCCTATGTAGCCATTATCTCTATTCCTCAGGCATCCTTGCATTTCATCACAGAGGGGAAATGCAGGCCACAGAATCTCCTCACCTCTTGATTTGCTACTTCTTCCCTACTCCTGAGTATCTATTTAGCACCTTATGGGACTCAAAGATAGATCCTCCCTGGGGTCATCTAAAATACACCACAAGGCCAGGTGCAGGGGCTCACGCCTTAATCCCAGCATTTGGGGAGGCTGAGGTGGGCGGATCACTTGAGGTCAGGAGTTTGAAACCAGCCTGGCCAACATGGCAAAAACCCCGCCTCTACTAAAACTACAAAAATTAGCTGGGTGTGGTGGCATATGCCTGTCATCCCAGCTACACAGGAGGCTGAGGCACAAGAATCTCTTGAACCTAAGAGGTGGAGGTCACAGTGAGCTGAGATCATGTCACTGCACTCCAGCCTGGGTGACAGAGCAAGACTCTGTCTCAAAATAAATAAATAAATAAAATGCCTCACCAGCCCTCAGAGTACTCACAAATTGAGGTCCTCAGGCAAAGCTACCATTTTAGATCCCACTGGTTAACCAAATCTCTGCCTCCACCACACTCTGGGTTTGCAGGTAATTGGTAGGAGATTGTCCTTCTTTGATATTGAATCTAACAAAGGATCACCCTCCCCAGGCTCCCTCAAGGAGATCTTCTCCCTCAAAGATAGGTTGATAAAGGGAGGCAGGTACCTGCAGCAAATAGGACCTTGTTCCAGATAACTATTGCTTCTTAACAAACTACTTCGAAACTTAGTGGATTAAAATAACCACCACATTATGGTATCTCATGATTTTATGGGTGGGATTTTATTGCCAGGAATTTGGGCAGGGCTCAGCAGAGAGATTCTTCTGTTTCGTGTGGCAGCCACGAAGGTCACTCAGTGGTATTCAACTGGCAGATGGCTTCACTCACACGTCCAGTACTTTGGCAGGGGTAGTTGGAAGGCTGGACTCAACTGGGACTGTTGATGAGAGTGCCAATGTGGCCTCCCTGACACAACTGACTCAGGAAAGCTGAACAGGGGCCCAAGGGTACCTGGCAGCTCAGAGCTCCAAGGGTGCCTGCTCCAGCCTCACTTCATATGATCCAACCTCGGAAGTCATGTGTCATCACTCCAACACACTCCATTGGCCACAACAGTCACAGCCCTTCCCAGATTCAAGAAATGGGAACATGGATCCCATCTCCCCACATAAGTTATGTAAAAAACCTTATGAGACCTCATCTGCTAGTTTCAAGCGCTGCTACCTCAGAATCCTGGTTTTTCTAATCTCAGTGGCTGAAGAGTCCAGTGCTACCTACCTATTTTCCCACCTTAGAGAGCTCCTTGTGAAAGTGCCCCTACCTCCCACCCAACCATTACCCGTACCTGCAGGCATGTGCCACCAGCAACTTATACTAGGCTCTTCTTCAGAAACATGATTTGACAAAACTTGTTCAAGGCCCTCAAGACACATGTTAATAAAATGAGTCTTCTTAAGTCCCTGGGTTGAAAACCTCAATGACTTACCACCACACGCAGAATAAAATCCAAACTCCTTACTGCAAACTCTAACAGTCTGTTAGCCTGCCCTTGCCTGCCTCTTTAAGCCTTCATTTCTGGTTTCTTTCCCCACTTGTCCTCTCCAGCCACACTGGCCTTCTTCTCTCCAACTCACCAAGCTATTCTCACCTTAGAGCCTTTGCATGCCCTGTTACTTCTGCCAAAAATGTCTGTTCCTTCCATTTGCTTTGAATCTTTCAGGTATATCCCAAATGTCATGAACTCAGGCCTCTCCCCACCATCCATTTTACTTTTTATTACATTACTCTGGTCTACTGACTTCATGCAGGCATCTAACATTATCCCATGAACTAATGTTAATCTACATGAGAGTACTTTGTCTGTATTCCTTGAACTCTGTTCTGTTCCTGGCACATGGCAGACACTCAACTGATACTGATTGAGTGAATGAATAAAAGAGTAAGTGAATGAATTCCCCTGGCTGACTTCTCAACTTCACTGGCAGGACTTCTCTCTTTTTGGCCCAAAGTGATATATCACACAACTGGATCAGAGCCCTCCACCCACCAAAATCACTTAGAAGGAGTTATAGACAATCTATCTCATGTTTCTAGCTGTGCGTGGGCTCAGACATGTGGGAGACTGGGTGATGCCTTTCCATATGTACCCCAGGAACAGAATGCAAATGCAGGCCCAGGAAAAGTCTGGATGTCGAATAGTGCTCCAAGGAAATTCTGCCCCTTAAGCCAACAGCATACCTGGTCTTCACTGAGAATCCATGCACCAAATTTGTAAATGAAATCTTCATTTGCCAAGAAGGTCAGTTAAGACTGCTTAACCTTAACAAGCGACAGTACAGCCAGACCGCCAGTGTTCACACCCTGCACTTCACACTTACTCCAACTGGGACACTTATCTAACCCTTGTGTTTCTCAGTTTCCTCAGCTACCAAATGGTGTTGGCGGCAACAACAACCACACCAGTACCTAACTCATGAGATTGTTACGAGAATTAAAATATATGTAAAGGACTTAGAACACCACATGGCACCTAGTAAGCAATCAGTAAGTATCAATTGATTATTCACCTAATTTTCAAAGCCTTTTACAAGCCAATCCCTATGTACCCTGATTTTTAAAAACCTTCTCTCCTTTACTCAGTTTACCTGACCCTCTTCCAAAGCCAGACTCATCTTCTCACTCTGAGAATCCAGTGTGGGTTTCAACATCCATGCATTTGCCCATGCTGGGAATCTGCCTCTGTATAGTTAGCCTGATTCCTGTGGCCACAGCACATAGCCAAATCCCGGCTTTCCTCCCTGAATCAGCTCAAACCCCAACTTCTTCAAGCTATAAAAAGTTATTTTCTTCCTCCAAAGCCCTCTATATAATAGCATAAGATATATAATTCATTGATCAATTGATCCTATGATTTCTAGTTATTTAAATCCTTTATTTGTCAGTTCATTTCTCATGTATAGAGAGGTCCCACCTCCTCAGCTAGACAGAGTCTCCTGGAGAACATCACTGCTGGACATGCTAGAGAACAGGAACTTGAAATATTAACCTTGAATTGCCTTGATCGCTACCTGGAATTTGTCCAGTACATTTTAGACACAACTGGACAAATAACCTTAATAAAGCTTAAGGTGTATTAAGGCACTCAAGTCGAATCAGAAGAGAGTGTTTTAAATAGTAGCTTTCCTGTTGACAGCACCACAGATCTCATCAGTCTCTCTTTAAACAGCCAGCCTACCAGGATTCATCCTCAGAGGAGACAGGGAAAGAATGGATCATATCCACAGTCAATATCTTGACTCTAGGACTTGTACTTACCTGATTTTAAAAATCACTTTTACTTTTAATTTTTATTAATTAATTTAAAAATTAAAAGGATTCATGATTGTGTGAAGCAGAGTCCACGCCACCCAACAGTCTAACTCTATAGAGAGAAATAATGACAAGTCCCAAGCAGGGAGATCAACAGCTGAACTGCCGGCCAACCACTCAAGAAAGACGTGTCAACTGCGGGACTGAATGGCGGACCACAGCCATGCCCAACTGCCCTGCTGAGAAAGAATCAGGAGAGCTTGCAGATAAAGAGGATTAATCAGTAACAGAAGTGTCTTGAAGCTAAATGTGGCTGGTAGAACTGGGACAACTGCCTTCATGTATAACCCCTTTTGCTTGAGTCTTTTTTTTTTAGATATGTTTTTTAAAATTTAGAACTGCAGCTAAACTCAGCACCATCTTCTTTTGAGCAGTCACTTGCCCAGTTTCTTAGTGTGTTTTGTGTTGCTATAACAGAATCCCCGAGACTGGGTAATTTATGAATTTGGTTCATGATTCCAGTGGCTGGAAAGTTCAAGATTGGTCAGCTGCATCTGGTGAGGACCTCAGGCTGCTTCCACTCATGGCAGAAAAAGGGAGGAGAGCAAGTGTGTGCAAAGAGATCACATGGTAAGAGAGGCGGCAAGAAAGGGAAGCCAGGGAAGCTGAACTTTTTTTAACCTAATCCATTCACAAGAGCAGGAACTCACTCACTCCTGAGGGAGAGCATTAATGTATTCATGAGGAATCCACTCTCATGACCCAAACACCTCCCATTAACCCCCACCTCCCAACACTGCCACAATGAGATCAAATTTCAATGTGAATTTTGGTGGAGACAAACCAAACCGCAGCACTCAGCATCACAGCAACTTATCCCTAAGACACTCCTGGAAGGTCCCTGGTGGTTTCCTTTTAAGTCTTACTTTTCTCAGAGTTGGTCTATGGTCTATGGTCTGTATCCTACTCTGTGGACCATAGATATGCTGATAATCCTGTGGTGTAAACACCTTGCAGACTAGCATTCATCCAAACCTTTTTGAATACCTATTGGGAATTAGGACAGTCTTCTGTTCTCATATTTATTTCCTGGGGTGTTGGGAACAGGCCCCCAAGTCTGGCCGTAAACTGGCTCCAAAACTGGCCATAAACAAAATCTCTGCAGCGCTGTGACATGTTCGTGATGGCCATGACGCCCACACTGAAGGCTGTGGGTTTACCGGAATGACGGCAAGGAACACCAGGTCCACCCAGGGCAGAAAACTGCTTAAAGGTGTTCCTAAGCCACAAACAGTAGCATGAGTGATCTGTGCCTTAAGGACATGCTCCTGCTGCAGATAACTAGCCAGAGCCCATCTCTTTGTTTTGATCCCTTTGCTTCCCATAAGGAATACTTTTAGTTAATCTGTAATCTACAGAAACAATGCATATCACTGGCTTGCTGTCAATAAATATGTGGGTAAATCTGTTTGGGGCTCTCAGGTCTGCAGGCTGTGAGTCCCCTGATTTCCCACTCCACCACTATATTTCTGTGTGTGTGCCTTTAATTCTTCCAGTGCTGCTGGGTTAGGATCTCCCTGACCGAACTGGTCTCGGTACTGACCGAACTGGTCTTTCCACCTGGAAAGGCCAAATAGCCTAGACTTCTACCTTTGCCAGACTGCAAGGGGATGACAAACCCTTATGCCAGAGTGGTGTCAGAGCAGGCAGAGTGGGGAGCCAGGACCTTAAATCCACTGGGCAGTGACCAGCCTCTCTCACATACACATACACAAAGCCCCAAAGTGTCAGTGGAGACCATGTAGGGAGCCCAGACTCCCAACCCCACCCAGCAGTAATGAGGCATCTCTCCCCTCTCCACTGGAGTGGCATCAGAAGAGGCCAAGTGAAGTGTCTGGATTTTTACTTCACCAGTAAAAGGGCCATATCCCCCCACAGTGTCAGAGGAGGCCATGTGGGAGCAGTAACAAGACAACCCTCCCTATCCCAGCCAGGATGGTTTCAGGGGACTCCTAGTGGGAAGCTGGAACTTTTGAAATTTAAATATGACTGAAGTGCAAGACGCTCAGTGGCCCTGGCTGGTGTGTACAGGGGCCTGATGATGGAAGGGGAAGTGGTATTCTGATTAGGCCAGCAGGACCAGCATCTCAATGTGAGCCTGTCCCACTATCTTACAAGACCTCATTCATGTGACTAGAACAGCCCTCAACCGTAGCCACAACTGCAAACATAATGCCAACCGTAATCTGAATTTTCGGACCTGTCCACTTTGGGGAGGCAATTTTCAGAGGCTCACTTTCCTATGTCTCCAGCTGAGTCCTCTTTTACCAAATCCAAAATCAGTGCCCACCAATGCCTATGGAGTTGGGATTTTATTTTAAGCACAATGGGAAACCACTGGAGTGGTTTAAGTGGGGTCGTTAAATTTGATTTCTGTGTTTTACACTTATCTCTCTTAGAGTTCCGAGGGTCACAGATCTTCAGAAAGGGCAAGAGTGACCACAAGGAGCTCAGCAAAGGCCGTGGTCAGGTGGTAGACAAGGGTGGCTTGGACAAGGGTGATAGCAGTAGAAACCATGAAAAATGACCAAATTTAAGACACATTTTTAGGGTAGAGTCAGAAGGACTTGCTGTTGGACTGGACATGGAGTGTGAGAGAAGATGAGGAACTGGTGTTTCCAGTCAAAACACTGAATGGGGAAATCACTAACTGGTCTGGGAAAGGCCAAGGTAGGAGTGGGTTTAGAGATGAGGAAGGAATTGTGTTTTAGACACCGTAAGTCTGAGATGCCTATTAGACATCCATACTTCACAGAGAAAATAAGCAACATCATCAGCTGGGTAGTCCCTCATCTTCCACCATCTAATCTTGACTCCAGAAGCATCTCTGTGCACCTCCCTGTCTCTTCCTACTGCCGTGGAGGAAGTCCCAGGTATCCACTTCCATCCTCTACCTTACTTCCTCTCACCTCCACAAGGCTTTGCCTCTAGAAACGTTCTCCTCTCTGTTCTTGTTTTTGTTTTTGTTTTTGTTTTCAGACAGAGTCTCACTCTGTCACTCAGGCTGGAGTGCAGCGGCACGATCTCGGCTCACTGCAACCTCTGCCTCCCAGATTCAAGTGATTCTCCTGCCTCAGCCTCCTGAGTAGCTGGGATTACAGGCACCTGCCACCACACCCGACTAATTTTTGTATTTTTTGTAGAGACAGTGTTTCACCATGTTCGTCAGGCTAGTCTTGAACTCTTGACCTCATGATCCGCCCGCCTCAGCCTCCCAAAGTGCTGGGATTACAGGCGTGAGCCAGCGTGCCTGGTTATCCTCTCTGCTTTTGGAACATGATACTCTCCTGGTTTTACTGTAACCCCCAGCCATCCTTCTAGAACCATTTTGTTGGCTTCTCCTTCCTCTACCAGACCTCTAAGCCTTGGGGAGCTTGAGGACTCATCCATGCTCCAACCTAGTGATATCATCCAGTTTCATGATTCTACATTCCACTTACACCCTGATGCCTCTTAAATTTTTTTTATCTATCACCACTTCTCTCCTGAACTCCAGACTTATCTAGCCTGCTGCCTATTTGACATCTCTCCTCAGATGACTTGGGAAAGAAGAAGGGAATGGAAGAGTTTGAGAAAAGAAGAAATGTGTGAAATAGTCCGATGACTATAACAAGAGCAAACATCGTGGGATTGCTAGGTGTGGTGCCATTTGATATTTAAAGTGAAGCCAGTCATTTCTGTTTAGCAATTTTCAATTTTCTCCAGCTGCTCAAGAATAGGAACAAAAAAGGCAGACAACTGGGTCCAATCAAGCTTGGGGTCTCCAAGTAGAGTACTTCTGTCTTGATTACCACACGGCAAACCTCAAAACTTGGTGGCTCTAAAGAACAGCAATTTGATTCTATCTCAAAAGTCAAGAATTTAGGCAGGTCTCAGCTGGATGCTTCTTATGCTCCTCATAGCATTGGCAGAGGTCACTCAATGAGATTCAGCTGGCAGACAGGCTGGTCTGGAGCATCCAAGACAGCTTTCCTCACACGTCTGGCACCCTGAGATGGCAGGAAGGCTGGGACCGCAAGGACCACTGGGACTGTTGACTCAAGAGCCTATACAAGGCCGGGCGCGGTGGCTCAAGCCTGTAATCCCAGCACTTTGGGAGGCCGAGACGGGTGGATCACGAGGTCAGGAGATCGAGACCATCCTGGCTAACACAGTGAAACCCCGTCTCTACTAAAAAATACAAAAAACTAGCCGGGCGAGGTGGCGGGCGCCTGTAGTCCCAGCTACTCGGGAGGCTGAGGCAGGAGAATGGCATAAACCCGGGAGGCGGAGCTTGCAGTGAGCTGAGATCCGGTCACTGCACTCCAGCCTGGGCGGCAGAGCAAGACTCCGTCTCAAAAAAAAAAAGAACCTATACAGTCTTTCCAGCATGGAAGTTTCAGGGCTATTGGATTCCTTACTTGATTGGCTGATTTCCCCAGAGTAAGGATCCCAGAGGGACCAGAGGACAGTTGAGGGGCCATTTCCAAGCTAGAGCTGTTACTTCTACTGCATGATTTTATTTTATTTTACTTTATTTTTACTTTTGTAGAGACAAGATCTTGTTATGTTGCCCAGGCTGGTCTCGAACTCCTGGCTTCAAGCAATCCTCCCATCTTTCCCTCCCAAAGTGCTGGGATTATAGGTGTGAGCCACTATGCCCAGCCCACTGCATTCTTTTAAATATAATGAAGTCATATGGCCAGTCCAGATTCAAGGGCAAGGAATCAGACTCCAATTCTCAATGGGAAATAGCAAGGTCGCGTTATGGAGGAGTGGGTGGAAGGATGCCCTTTGGAAAACACAGCCTGCACATGCAGGACAGAGGACAGCCAGGAAGGGGCACAGAGGTTTTTTCGAAGAGAATGATTATACACATGACCACGACATCTAAGTGGGGAATGAGTTAGGGGAAGCCTTTGACAGGCAAAGTGTAGGGTTTAGTGGGTTACAGCCTTTGATGAGATTGAGGAATCTTAGCAGCCAGGAGACTAGAGCAACAGGGAGTGCTTGTCAGAGAATGGAATGCTTGAAAATGAGATTTGGATCAAATGGCTTCTGTGAATGACAAGACTCAGCGTGTGACCATGGAAGTGGATGGTTGCAGTGGAGGGAAAAGGGGTCTTTAGCAATACAGTGTCAAGGACAAATAGCCAAGGAGGTGGATGGGCGTCTACTTGGATACTGAACCCCCTGTGACTGAGGACATGAATGGGGGTGAAGAGGGAGGTCAGGCACTGAAGTCTGTAACCAAGAGGAACCAAGAAGCCAGCCCAGGAGTCACCATGAGGTTAGCTGGTGCATGGCTAGATGGCTTGATTTTGGGCCAGGAGAGGGATAGAGACCATTTAGAAACAGAAATCAGGGGTAAGAAGGCCACTCAGCTCCACTGCCAGCCACGAGGGCCTCCACTCCAGCCAGCAGGGAGCTCAGTGCTCAGGGGGAGGCCAGGTTCCTCAAATGCCAGACTCAACAAGGATGCAAGGAGTGGATTGAGGGTTTGGGGAAATTGGTTTATCCCAGACTGCAAGCCTTGCAGAGACTGGGGGAGGGCTGGGAAAAGAAGTCAGAGAGCTGGGCGCAGTGGCTCATGCCTGTAATCCCAGCACTTTGGGAGGCCCAGGTGGACGGATCACCTGAGGTCAGGAGTTCAAGACCAGCCTGGTCAACATGGTAAAACCCCATCTCTACTAAAATACAAAAATTAGCCTGGTGTAGTGGCAGGTACCTGTAGTCCCAGCTGCTCAGGAGGCTGAGGTGGGAGAATTACCTGAGGTCGAGGTTACAGTGAACCGAGATCGTACCACTGCCCTGCCACAGCCTGGGCAACAGAGTGAGAGTCTGTTGCAAATTAAAGAAAAAAGTGGGGCAGGGGGACACAAAGGAGCCACAAGGGGCTGGGTAAGGCCAGGAAGCCTGAGGGTGACTGCAGAGGCTGCCACACAAGAGCTAGACAGAAACGGGAGGCAGCCAGAATTTGCCCTGACAAATTCCGGAGCCGGAAAGAAGAGAAAATCAAACCTGCAGGCAGGAATACCTTCCTCCAAGGAAGTCTGCTTTCTCCCATGGCCACACGGGAAGCATCGTGGTGACCTCCAGCCTCTCTCCAGAATGCAGGCAGAGCTCCTAAGGGGAACCTACTCCCTAGCCCAGTTTTCTCTCCCCCCAGAAAATCTGTCTCTCCCTTCAGATGAGGAAGCCCAGGGCTTTGAGCTCCTCTGTCTTCCTCCCGCTGAGAGGTTCTGCTCAGGACACTAGTGGGCTCGGGGCTTGCCTGTGACTTCAGAGGGAGCCAAGGTGAACGTGGCTACTTTTATCCAGCTGTGGCCAGCTTGCCCCAAAAACAGCCAAAAGCAAACATCACACCACAGGAGGCCTGATTTCATTCCTAAGATGCTCCTCTCTTATCTGTATGAGAGATCATGTCCCTTCTACTACTGGGATGTTGGTCATATTTCCTAGGAAATAATAAGCTTGGCATCATTTTGCTAAGGAGACATCCATGGCCTCCCTGCCCTGGCTTACATCACAAAGTGTCTGTTTGGACGAACGGAGGCAAGATGGTGCACTTCCGGGTTCTTCATCACCAACTTTTCCCACGCACGCGAAAATGCAGCCGGCGCCCGGGAAGGTGCAGACCAACCGGGCATGCGTCAGGTGACGTCATCCCGAAGAGACTAAGATTTACCTGGTCGCACCTGCGGAACGCCCCCGACACGCCCGTGCCCCGCCTATTGCCCTCCCACTCCTAGAAAAGCCAATCCGGACGGACGCCACACGCGGACTTCCCAGCCCCACTCCTGTCGAGATGTCGGGACTGTATCAGGAACCCCGCCCGAGAGCCCCACCGGGGGACTCTGTCGGCCTCCTTTGCCGGAGGCCAACAAACCTCTCCCTACCCACCTTCTTCCCCTGAAGCTAGGTGACCAAAATAAATTTGCAGTTTTGCTCCTACCCTTGCCTGCTTGCTGGTTCTTTTGTGCCCGCTCTGCTGGTCTCAGAAAAAACAAATCAGTGTCCTCATCAGAACAGTCCTCATTCATTCATTCATCCAACAATCCTGAATGAGCACCTACTACATGCCAGGCCTTGTCCTAAGTGCTGGGGAGATGCAGTGAACAACATGGAGAAAAAAAACACAAAAACAGACAAAAAGTCGCCACCCTGGTGCAGCTTATGCTCTAATGAGGGAAGGTGGAAAGTACTTTTAAAATAATAACAAAGCAAAGTAAGGAGGACAACAGCATGTTAGCAGGTGACAAGTGCTAAGGAGAAAACAGGGCAGGGGTAGGAGAGTGGGAGTGGGTGCGTGTACCTGGGAAGGCAAAGCCTGGAAGAACATGCTCCAGCGTGACCAATCCACTCCTGTAGAGGACCTCAGACCCTTTCCTGGTTGCTCCCTGAGGGAAGGATGAAGTTCCCATCCATGCCAGCCCCTCTCACCCTCCGGACAGGAGCTGGCTAGGGCAGCAAATGCAGCTGCCCTGTTTTCTCATGAAGGAGACACCATCTCTGGCTGCTCACCCTGCCCAAGGGTCCTGCTTCTCCCACCGCCCTGCCTTCTAACAGCCACCCCCTGAGCCACCTGTGCACATTGCTCATGAGTTCTGGGTTCAGGTCGGAGGGATGGAGGAAAGCCTTCCCCACTAAGCCTTCCTGCCGTGGCCTCCTTCTGATGTCTGGGCCTTCCTGCAAAGCTTCCTTCTGTCACTCACACGCATTTCCTCAAGTTTACTTGGTGCGCCTCATCTTCCCGTCTTCTCACTTGCAGGACAATTTCACCTCCCTCTGTCTCTCTGTCTCTAACAGGCAGCTGCGCGCTGTTGGGTAGAGGGGCGAACCGATAAGGCATCCTGATGTCACCTATGTGCTGGCTCTCTTTAACATGCTGGGCAAGTCCTTTTCACCTCCTTCTGTTCCACTCAGCTGGGAGGCTGGATGGCTGAGCAACACTCCCTACAGACCAGAAATAACATCATCTCCAGGCAGAACCCTCCTGGACTAATATATTTTACCAAAAAGAGAGATCTTCAATTGCCAATAAAAACATTTCGTGTCAATCATTGATATGAAGGAGTTGCCTCGTGAAAAGCTGAACTCATTCTTTAGGGAGAAGAAAAATCACCAGAGAGAAACGAGAGCATGTCAGAGGCAGCAAGAAGAGCTCTTAGGAAGCCAAGTTGAGACAGAGAGTGCATGAGAGAAGAAGAGGCAATGTCATCATGGGCAGAAAAAAAAGGGAAGACAGGAGATGCCAAGTAAACATGAAACAGAAGTTAACACAGGAGCTGAAGAGAAAAGCTGAAAGAAAATTGAGGAATAAATGTGTAACTACCCTTCCCTTCAGCAACTGGGGTACGTGACGTGCAGAGCAAACCAGGCTCAGGCCAGCGGCTCCCAGCCGAGGCATTCACAGAAGAGGACTTCCTGGTTGGGCTCATCTTTTCAGTAGTTCAATATCAGTCCCAAAGGAATCTGTTTAGGTAAATGATGAAAACTGCAGAAGAGTGAATATAGCGCGTTACCATTTGTGTTCTTCCCTACGTAGACACGGACATTCATGCACACACGCACATGTGTCTGTGTGGACGCAGGTCATATCTGGTTGGAGAGCAAGGTGACTAACGGAGGCTGGTTGGAGACAGGAGTGGGAGGGTAACTGACTGATTACTGTATACCCTTTTAAATATTGTCCACGGGTCAGGTGCGGTGGCTCACGCCTGTAATCCCAGCACTTTGGGAGGCCAAGGCAGGCAGATCACCTGACATCAGGAGTTTGAGACTAGCCTGGCCAACATGGTGAAACCTCATCTCTACTAAAAATACAAAAATTAGCAGGGTGTGGTGGCGCGTACCTGTAATCCTAGGTCATCGGGAGGCTGAGACAGGAGGATCACTTGAGCCTGGAAGCGGAGGTTGCAGTGAGCCAAGATCACGCCACTGCACTCCAGCCTGGGTGACACAGTGAGACTCTGTCTCAAATAAATAAATCAATAAATATCGTATGTCTTTATAATGTTGTACATATCACCTATTAAAAAATAGGGATAGAAGAAGAAAAATAGACAGAAGATTTTAAGCTCCTGAAAGCGCCCAAAGGTATTCTCTGAGCTACATAAAAGGCTAAACAATAGGGAAGGGGGAAATCCACAAAGTAAATTTTATCTAAAACCCTACATCCCCCATATTACCTCCAAATCTCAGCAGAATGAGGCACGGGATGAGAAAGTGCGATACCACAAATGGATCAATTCCAGCTGCCTTCCCTTTGATCCTCCTGGGGACAAATCCTGACTTGAGGAGATATTATATAGAATAAAATGATCTGCTCAAATGTGAATTTACCCAGGGTTTGTGCATGTGTGTCATAGAGAGTAATAAATCACTAACTCCCTACAAACGTATCTGCAGGACTCTGTCCCACTGTGACTATTTTTTTCCAACATACCTAATTGTGGCTTCTTCAGGTCTCAAGCATTATAAAAGTCAAAATGCCCTAAATCCTGCATTTCTATAACCATTTGCATGGCCTGTGGTCCAGATGGCAGTGATGTGACTCCTTGCTTCTCTGAATCCATCCCCACATCTCTGTTTCTTGCCAAAAGCTTCAGGCCTATTTCTCAAAATTAGCACTTCCTTTTCCTTCCCTCCAAGCATGGCTTTGCCTGCTCCCCAGTGAATGAAGAATTGTGCAGCAGTGAAATCTCTCCTCAGTAGATCAATTCAAGCTATAGGAGAAAGTAAAGGAGACTTTTGCCTCTATGCTCACCCGAGTGGCTTTTTACTCATCCAGCACAGTAAACAAAACAGCAGCACAAAAGGCAGGCAATGCGCAGAGCTGAGAAGACAGGCCATCCCCAGGAGAAAACCTCTAACTGCAGGAAACAGGCTTTACAGCAGCACAAAAGGCAGGCAATGTGCAGAGCTGAGAAGACAGGCCATCCCCAGGAGAAAATCTCTAACTGCAGGAAACAGGCTTTACAGTTCGAGCTTCTCACAGGGTGTGAGAAAGCCCACGGAGCTCTTGTCCTGGCTCTGGGTTTCTTCCCCACCATTACTATTTTGGTAAGGAGCAATTCATACCACTTTCTGGAAGGCTTTTTGCTTGGCTGCAGCGTGGGAGAGATGGCCCCAGGACGTTCCCGCCAGGATGTGCCCCTGGGAGCTCAGCTCCCAGAGCTGCCCTGCGCTCCCTCCGTGGGGTGCCTCAAACAACACAATATGTTATTCCTGGGAAACTTGCAGCTCTTTCTCTGGAGGAACTTGGTTACTTTCGGTCCTTGAAGATTCTTTTTCTTCAAGCACATGTGCAAGACACCAGAGTTGCTTCACTTAGGCAATGGTAATTTACACTAAACCCTAAGCGAGGAAAGCTGTGCGGCCAGCAGGAGCCACAGATGTGAAATGGGGCCATGGTATCATCTAATTTAGGAATGCCAGCCCCCAGGGAAGAGTCCTCTAAGGGAGCAGAGTTGTGCAGAAAAGAAAGGCGGTTGTTACAATGGTTTTCTTCCTGCCTCAGACACCGGTTCTCAGATGAGAGCATCAGCAATTAGAGGCGGACCGATTCCTACCACCTACCTGCCACCTACCTACTTGTTGGTTGGCTGTGTGCAGGCCACCTCCCTAGTTCAGGCCCTCTTCAAAGGCTTCTTGCATCACCTTTGTAGCTGGTCCACTTGCCTTAGCATTTCTGCATGCTGACATGGCCAGCTAATGTAGACGACAGCTTCAGCTAGTGCACACCTGACATACAGGCTTCCCACAAAGCCCTGCTGGCCAAAACCTTGCCTGGCACTCAGCCTCCAACTGCCTCTTCTGGAGTCATGGCTACATCTCCTTCGAGCTACAGACTTTCGAGCTAAACGACCAGAAAGAGTCAGTCAGTGATGACCTGAGCAAGCGTGCTCCAGGCAGTGCAGAAGGCCTGTGCAAAGATGCTGAGCCCAGAGGAGTTTTAACAAGATCAAGCAACTTGCAGAGGCCAGCATTGCTGCAGGGTCATAAAGAAAGGATCACGGCTGGGCGCGGTGGCTCAAGCCTGTAATCCCAGCACTTTGGGAGGCCGAGACGGGCGGATCACGAGGTCCGGAGATGGAGACCATCCTGGCTAACACGGTGAAACCCCGTCTCTACTAAAAAATACAAAAAACTAGCCGGGCGAGGTGGCGGGCGCCTGTAGTCCCAGCTACTCGGGAGGCTGAGGCAGGAGAACGGTGTGAACCCGGGAGGCGGGGCTTGCAGTGAGCTGAGATCCGGCCACTGCACTCCAGCCTGGGGGACAGAGCGAAACTCCATCTCAAAAAAAAAAAAAAAAGAAAGGATCACAGCAGCTTAACACAGGGCAGGAATGAGTATCAGGACCAGCCCATGCTGGAGAGAGAAGAGTGGGGTTCTCTAGAGGGTGTCAGGCCAGACCCTGCCATGGCCTAGTTTCTGTTGGGAGACCCCATTGAGACCCCAGAAGAATGAATGGGGATGAAGAGGACAAGAGCGAAAGTGAGAGCTCATCTAACAGTCCAGGCATGAAATGATGGAGGCTTGCAGAGGACCAGTGACCATGAAAGCAAAGAGAAATAAACAGACTCAAGATATGCAACAGGCCCGGTGCAGTGGCTCATGCCTGTAATCCCAGCACTTTGGGAGGCCAAGGTGGGTGGATCCTCTGAGGTCAGGAGTTTGAGACCAGCCTGGCCAACATGGTGAAACCCCATCTCTAGTAAAAATACAAAAATTAACTGGGCATGGTGGCGGCTGCCTATAATCCCAGCTACTCAGGAGGCTGAGGCAGCAGAATAGCTTGAACCCGGGAGGCGGAGGTGCAGTGAGCCAAGATCATGCCATTGCACTCCAGCCTGGGTGAAAAGAGCAAGACTCCATTTGAAAAGAAAAAAAAAAGATATACAACAAAGGTAGATTATAAAAACTACTGGTGGATCAGATGGGAGAGGAGTAGAGTGGACTGAGGAGAAAGAGAAGGGAGAAATCTACCAGTTGTCTAACTGGAGCAACTGGGAGGGTGCTATGGTTTGAACATACCCTCTAAAACCCATGTGGAAACTTAATCCCCAACACAGCAGTAGTGAGAGGTAGGGCCTTTAAGAGGCTCTGCCCTCATGAATGGATTAGTTCATTCATGGATTAATGGATTAATGGGTTATGATGGCAGTGGGACTGGTGGCTTTATAAGAAGAGGAAGAGAGGCCTGAACTGGCGCACTCAGCCCCTGTACCCTGCGCCACTGGGACTCTGCAGAGTTCCCATCAGCAAGAAGGCCCTCACCGGATGCAACCCCTCAACCTTGGACCTCTCAGCCTCCATCACTGTGAAAAATAAATCCCTTTCTTTATAAATTACCCAGTTTCAAGTATTCTGTTACAAGACTAGAAAACTGATTAAGACTGAGAGGGTGGCAACTTTGAGATTCTGAACTGTTGGAGAAGCAAATGTCAGAGTCAAACATCTTGAGCTTGGTTTGGATGTGAAAGTTTCAGATGGTACTGAGATACCCAGATGGAGATGTGAGAAGGCAGCTGGCTGTAGGAGGGTGGAGCTGGAGATCTGGAGAAAGACCTGGGCTAGAAATAGAAACCTGGACGCACTGGTGTGTGGATGGTCTTGCAAACCACGGCAATGGCAAGGGCAGTTGGTGGCTCAGACACTCAGACCTTAGCAGATGTCCTGCCTGCAGCAAGTTCACTGCTTAACTGCCCCACGAGGCTACGTCTCCATGCCACATGGACTCAGAAACATCTCCTATCTCCTGCCAATCATTGAGATTTCACAAGTTATCTGTTCCAACTTGATCTAAGTGATGTGAAAAGAGACTGGTTTGGAAAGCCAAAGGATAGGAAAAGCCTAGGGACAATGGGAAGAAGCTGATCTTGCAAGCACAAAATGGTTCCCAGTTGCTGCAGCGGTTTCCAAACCCCTCTGCCCACACAGGAGCCATCTGCCTGCTGGTGGCCGCTCAGCCGAGGCCAGCAGCTCCAGTCAGGGGGAAAGCGAGCATCTATCTAACAGCATCTGATATCAGCACCCCAACTTCCTGCCCCTCCTGCAAAAAATTCTCCACACCCCCAACCCCCAGCCTCAGAAAGCCTCTGTATTACCATCACGAGCCCTGCGAGGAGGGGGCCTGGCCAAGGATGTGCTGAAAGCCACAGAGTGAGATTGATGTGGGGAGCGGCCGCCCCGGGCATGTGTTCGCCATCTGTCAGGCGGAGGGATCCCTGCCAGCCCTACATGGTTATTCAGTATTAAAAGAATATTCTTTAGTTTGACTGACACCCTACCCTGGGCAGCCTCAGCCAAGACGGTTGGGCTCTGGGATCCAGATGGGATGGAGGGGCCTCTGCTCTCCTGAGGGAAATGCCTCCGGAGGGCTGGGCCACCCAGGGTACTAGAGGGGAGGGGGCTCTCCAGGGCCCGGGAGCAGAGTGTGGCTTGGCCAGGGCTGGGCAGGCCTGGGCCTGAGCTGGGGCTTTTATGTGGGGCTCAGTTTCAAAGGCAAGGGCGGGACTGAAAGAAAATGTTCCTCACACATTATCCGTGCCTCATAGGGTCCTTAGGAGAACAGGAATACCAGGCGTGAGGGGTGCCTCCTGCAATGGAATCCCCAGCGTTAGGCTTTTTCCTGGAAACTTGTATATACAGATAAACCTCACTTATTAATTTCAGGTCAGACACCAAGGATAGACAGAGGGCCCCTTTTCAACGCTAGCCCTGTTGCCTTCACCAAATATCCAGGTTTCCCTTCCGGAAGCCACCCTCCTCCAGGAGGGATCTTGTGGATGTGGCCCCTTCCCACTGAACTGAGGCAGAGCCAAGTGACTCCCTCAGGCAATGGAACGCAGGCTGAAGTGGCATGTGCCACCCCTGGGTGGAAGCACTCGAAGACAGCATGTAGTTGACCTTGGTTCTCTTCCTCTGTCATACCAGCAAGTGGCAGAAAGAGGACACTCCTTAAACCTGGGTCCCAGGGCACAGCTAACACGGAGCAGAGTGGCAGCCAACCTGTAACGAACCCATGATGTGACTGAGACATGAGCCTTTCTTTCTAAACTGCTGGGATCAGGGGTCTGATTGTTTTTGCAGCAAAACCCAGCTTATCCTGACTGATACACGCATATGCTTGCCAGCTCACATCGCCTGCTGTCTTTATACACACTGAGTGGTTTCAGAAGTTTCCATTGGCAGTTGGAAAAATACCTTTGCAACGAGAACATTTAAAGGAAAATCTAAGGGCAGATAGTTAATTAAAACGTACTGCCACGTTAAGTTTTCACAGCTAAGAACAGTACCAGGCCTGGGATTCCAGGAAGGCTTCTTAAGAGGCATTGTGTTTGTGGCAGAAATGAAAGCTGGGTACCCAGACCAAAAACCTCCGCAACCAGTGATGCCAAGGCAGAGGGTCTAAGAGCTGGAGATTCTGAGCAAGGTGCAGGGGGCACGCAGAACGTGTTTGCAGGTCATTAAAATGGCTCTCTTCTCTGCACACATGTGAGTTCTTTTCTTTTCTTTCTTTCTCTCTCTCTCTCTCTTTTTTTTTTTTTTTAGTGGATTCATGCTTTCACGCAGTCACCCAGGCTGGGGTACAGTGGCATAATCATAGCTCACTGCAGCCTGCCTCCTGGGCCCAAGTGATCCTCCCTCCTCAGCCTTCTGAGTAGCTGGGACTCTAGGCAGGTGCCACCACCCCCAGCTAATTTTTAAAATTTTTGTAGAATTGAGGTTTTACTGTGTCCAGGCTGGTCTCAAACTCCAGGAGTCAAGTGATCCTCCCATCTCGGCCTCCCAAAGTGCTAGGACTATGCTTGAACCACCACACCCAGCCATGGGCTTTTTTTTGTTCTTGGTCTGCATCTCCAACACTTTCCTCTTGGTGTTTGATCTAATCTCTCTGGAGATGGATAGATAGAAATCAAACTTTAACAGTAGTGCCCATTTTGGTTCATGAAGACAGAAGAATTCTGCTCCTCTGAATCCATTCCAAGCGGATCCTCGAATCCTTCCAGCGTGAGAACTCCTTGCAAGTTCCCAGAGCGCTGCTGAGAACATGGAGATTTGCCTGTGGTTGAGATGGTTCCCTTTTGGTTACCAGGACATTTCCAGTTTGGCTGCTAAAAGCTGAACATCTTTCTGGTGAGCCATTCCCCTGAGATGCCCGAGTCAACTCTCAAACCCAAATCTCACATTTTCCATTGTGTTTGTCAGCTACACAAAGAGTAGGCTTACCCCCAGCTACAAGTGGCTCTGGGAAACCTGCATCTGATTTAGCGTTCCGCTAACAACTCAGCACTCCCAACAGGTTGTGGTCATGTGAAGTAGGGTCACAGTACTGCTTACATGCATTCACATGGCTATGTGTGTCAAACCGCAAATGCTCCTTCTGCCATGAGGAGGGTCTGCCACAGTGGGTTTCAGTGCCAGCCCCGGAGGCCTGAGCTGACTCGGCCCCTCCCGAGGGCACTCTGTGGCTGGAGCAAGGAGGAGCTGGATGGATGCCAAGCGGCTCTTGAATAAGGAGATGTTTGCCTTGCTATGCCTCCCCATTCCCATCTTTTCCTCAGACATATACCCAGATGTACCCACATGCACCCACACACATCCACACACATCCACAGGCATCCACACATACCCACATGCATCTATACACACCCTCACACTCACACACACCCTCTGCCTCCTCCATTCAGAACTGCCCGTGGTCTTGCCTTTTTCCCATGAATAAGCTTCAATTTCATGGCAGCAGAAAAGAAAAAAAAAGCACTGCTATGAAAGTCTAATGCTGTCTTTGACATTAGTTAATAGCAATACAAACAGAAGCTTATTACAGAGAGTGATCGCTCTCACCAGACTTTAACACACGTTAGACTGAAGCCTAAATGAATGAAGGCATAGAGAAGGAAGTCGCATCTGAAATACCCTGGGCGTGCGGGGTAACAGCATGCAGACAGGTTTTGAAGTCACACCCTCCAGCAAGGCTTGCTGGATCGCCTCTGCAGTCACTGCAGCTGGGCCCTCCTTCGCAGTTTCTATTGAATGGGATTTCAGGCCTTAATTCCTCCCTCTGGATCCTTGATAGTTAAAGAAGTGAGGCTTCATGAGGTTAAGGGGTTGGGGTAGCCATTGTTTCTCCCCTTTCCTCTCCATTAGGCCCTCCAATGCTTTGCTGAGGAACTAGCCGTGACACACCCATGACAGGTTCCAGTTCGGGGAGTCCTTTGGAGTGAATGCCACCCGTAGGCTGTGTCTTGAGGCCCTGCTAGGGAAAACCTTCCCTTAAAATCACCCAGACCTGCTGGCCTGACATTTCGTCACGGATGGGCAAGGGCCATTTTTCTGGGGCTCCTGGTTTTAGGACCCAATTCCAGGAATAGGAAAACTGCTCTGGGTCAAAGGCCAAATCAAAGGCCCCCAGACACAGCCTCGGGGGCGATAGGGTCCAATGGTTAGAGCCAAGATCCTGGAAACAGAGGCCTAGCTGTGTGATCGGGGCAGGTTACTTCACTTTTCCTTTCTCTTTTCTGTTAAACGGGCAGAGGAGGACCCACCTCTTGGGCCCAGGATGGCAGAGAAACAATGGAAGTTACGCTTCCCCCGCATCGCCTGTGCCTGGCCCTGGAAAGGGTGAGGTGAGCTCTTCCTATTCTCAGGGCCGCGCCTTCAGCAGAGGGCATGAGGAAGCCAGGAAGAAAGAAGGCACCAGGCCACAGGAAAGAGGAAAAGCAGCTTTGGCCGGGCTTGTGGTTCTGGCTCTCTCTTCCCTTGCTAACCCTCGTTAGGGCAGATGCGAGAATCAAGAGCACGTAGGCCTGGCGCAGGAGCTCACACCCAGTACTTTGGGAGGCCAAGGTGGGAGGATCACTAGAGCCCAGAGTTCAAAACCAGCCTGGGCAACAGAGTGAGACCCTGTATCTACAAATAATAAAAATGAAAAATTAGCCTGGCATGGTCGTGTGCACCTGTAGTCCCAACTACTCAGGAGGCTGAAGTAGGAGGATGGCTTGAGCCCAGGAGATCGAGGCTGCAGTGAACCATAATCACACTGCTGCACTCCAGCCTGGGCAACAAGTGAGACCTTAACTCTAAAAAGAGAGAGAAGGAGAGCAACAGAATGTATAGAAAGCACACGAAGTGAGAGGACGTGTAGAAGGCAAGGCCTGGCATGTTGTAAGTGCCCCATTACTCTTAAAGAAATTGGATATTTTGTATCAGTGAACTGGGGGACTGAGTCAGTCAACATTGGAAGTTCACGATCCGGGAGCTTCATGCACGGTCCCCATCAACCGAGACCCATGGTTTCTGCCTTCCTCTTCTTCAGGGTTACCTCCTGGAACCTCCTACCTAGAGAGTAAGCCTTGCTTCTCCTGCTCCGTTTGGAAGAGGTGACCCCCGATACCTAGAGTTGGGGCAGTCCATCTCAATGTTACATCCACCACTTTCTCGGGGATGGGATTCTTATGCAAAGGCCTTTTGGAGGCCTTGCCCAATAGCTCAGAATTTAGGGGTAAGCATGTAATGTGGTCTTCAATTAGATATTGCCTTAGCCTGGACCAAGTGTTGGCAGGAATTGGTAGCTGGTGGCAAGGTGAGAAGAGGGCTGAGGACAGGGCAAAGGGGACGTGAAGGACTCAGGCTGCCGCACGGTTGGGAAGCATTCTCGGTCCAGCTAGGACCTCCAGGACAGTGGAGGTCTTGACTAGAATTGGCCACAGCAGATATCCTTGACTTGTTTGCAGCCTCAGGAGGAAAGTGTCCAGTATTTCATCTTTGTGTAAGGTGCCACACGCAGATCTTTCGGAGATATCCTTTAGCAGATTATGGAAGTGTCTTTCTATTTCTAATGAGTCATAAACAGGTGCTGGATTTTATCTAATGCTTTGTTTAGGATCTACTGAGATTATCATATGACATGTTTTATTCTCCTTTATTCTATTAATATGATTATTATATTGAATTTTAAACCAACCTTATATTCCTAGGGGAAAAAAAACCACTTGTTCATGATGTATTATCTTTTTTATATATTTTTGTATTTTATTTGCTGCATGCCTGCTCATGAGAGATGCAGGTCTGTGCTCTCCTTTCTTATAATGTCCTTGTCAAGTTTTGATATCAATGTTATGCTGGCCTCATAAAATGAACTAAGAAATGTTCTTTCTTTTTCTAGTCTCTGCATCGCTTCTGTACTATTGATATTATCTCTTCCCTAAATATTCAGACTACTTCTGAACATCTGTGGCGGTTTTTAAAATGAGTCCACAAATTCTTTGATACTCTTCTCTCCAAGTGGTAGAGCTCAATTCTCTTTCTCGTGCGTGGAGGCTTGATTTAGGGACTTTCTGCTAATGAGTGGAATAATGGCAGGTCACATCCAAGATTACTTCATGCACTGCAGCTTCTGTCATGGGTTCTCACCCCCATCGGTCCCCCTGGAGAAGCCACCTGCCATGCTGGGAGCTGCCAGTGAGGACCCAAGGCCTCCCAACAACCACGTGAGTGAGCCTGAAGTGGTTTCTTCAGCCCCAAGCAAGTCTGGAGGTGACTGCAGGGCGACAGCTTGACTGCAGCCTCATGGGGGACCCTGAGCCAGAACCACCCAGCTAAGCTGCTTCTGGACTCCTAACCTTCGGAAAGCAGATGAGATTAGAACACGTGTTGCTTTTAGCTGCCATGTCTTAGGGTGATTTGTGATGCACCAACAGGTGACAGGTGTTGTGGCTCAGACGTGAACTCTCTTAAACTCACCTCTTGCTTGTTCTTAGAATACCTTTACATTCTGCTGGAGCACATCCTACATTAACTTCCTAAAAGGAGTACAAGAGTAGTAAAAGTGTCAGTTCTCGCAAGTTTGAGATGCCTTCGTTTTCTCCTCACACTTGATTCACAGTTTGGCTGGATGTAGAAATCTGGGTGGGTCATAAGTTTTCCTGAAAAGTATGAGGACATCACTTGACCGCCTTCCAGCTTCCAGGACACTATGCTGAAATGCAGTGTCATCATGATTCTCGTTTCATTGTGTGTCATTGCTTTTTCTTCTCTTCTAGAAGCTTCTGAGATATTAGTTTTAATCCCTGGGGTTATAAAGAATGAGTATTTTTTCACTAATCATGAAGTTAATGGATTCAGTGCAGAGCAGCCCCATATAGTAGGGCTTTCTGTGATGAGGGAACTCTCCTCATCAGCATGCCCAGTACAGCAGCCACCTCCCACGTGCAGCTATCACGCACTCGAAATGTGGCTAGCGCAACTGAGGAACGAAAGTTCAATCTCATCTAATCTCAATTAATTCTCATTTTAACTTAGTTACCCGTGGTAGCTAGTAGCTACCATCTTGAACAGTGCAGATCTAGATATCCTGAGTACGTTCTGATAGAGTGTCTTTTCCTTTTTTATTTCTTCTCCTTTCTCTGGCTTCGTTTTTGGGTTCATCACTGTTAGCTATCCTTGACTGGTCCTCTTAAGTTTCTTTCATTTATGTTCTTCTTGTCCATCTCTGCCTTTTTGTCCCTCCTTTGGAACGTTCCCTTTGTTTTCTACTTCAACGTGACTTTTTTTATTTTGCTTTTTTTCTTTAAGTTTCAAAAACTCTTCTTATTGTCAGATTGTTTATTTTTAAAGGGTCTCATACTTGATATATGGATGCATTATTTTACTTTATCTCTGAGAGGTGTTTTTTTTTTAAGTTTTTGTGTGTTCTATGCATTTTCTCTTTCCTCTAAGTTCACTTTATTCTGTCTCTGTCATGTGAGTGTTGCTCCTTAAATGTCTGATGATCTGGGGCTATTTGCTCATATTTAAGACTTAAATGCTAAAAGCCTGAATGAAAGCTTTGGAGGGTGGGCAGAGCTTCTTAGTGGGTGAGAGTCCATTCAGAGTCCTCAGGTGACAAGCGTCCTGATGGAGGTCCCTAAGAGGTCAGTGTCAGGAGGTCTCCTCTCTGGGTCCATTTCATTTCTTAAGGGAAGCATCCTTCAGTCCCGTGCCTGCAGGAGGGTGGGGCCCCTGGTGTGTGTCTGCCTTCCCGTGTTCTGAGAGCAAAGAAAGGTAAGAAAACTGGAGACCTCACCATTCAATACGAAGACGTTCCCCACATCCCCCCATTTCTAACCCTGCATCTGACCTCTCTTCTGCACTGTGCTGTCTGATGGCCCCTAGTCCAGAGCAGAAGAGCTGAATTTCTCCCCAGATAACCCTCCAGCCTCCTTAGGGGAGAGGGTGGCAACTGCCTGGGTGAATGGGCAACTCCATCCAGACCTTTATCAACCCCTTGGTTTTTGGCTCCACTGAGCATGGCACCTGGTGCCTTTGAGACCTGACAGGTTCTAGGAGACAAGGAAGCTCCTTCTCACCTATGTCCCCTCTGCTGACATTCAGGATGGACATTTTTGGCCTCTTCTGTCCATTACTACTTCTTCAGGGTCTCTCCATCTTTCAGGGATATCCTACAATCTCTCTTCTACAGCTATGTTGGTCCTCGTGGGTTAACCTTTGTATTTCCTTTATTGTCATCCTGGTGAGCTTTTGGAGGGATAGGAAACAAACCCACATGGCCCCTCCCTATGTCTAATAAGAAGCCTGCTTTGTTTTTGAATCTGATTCGCATTCTCCACACTGGCTTTCCTCCACCAATGAGCCCCACTTGCCTGCGCACATCTTCCCCATTCACTCAGAAGGCTTCAGCTGCAGCCAGCGCCATTCTCAATCCCAGCTGCCTTCTTCTGAAAGCTCACATTGCTTTTCTTCCCTCGGTATCCCTCCCATTTAATTCAACCTCAAATCCCACTATCTCCATGGAGTACTCAATGACTGGTTCAGCCCATAATAAACTTTTTGTTCTCCAATTCTCTTAGCACGTATAGTTTGCACATATACTCTAACTCTATTTATTGATTTACTTATTCCTGGATTCATTCCTTTACTTATTAGCTGGGAACTTGTCTCCAGAGCCTTTTGCTTTGTTAGGGTACATAAAATGCAGTCATATAGAGCGTATTAGAATCATGTGGGAAAGAAAAGGAAAAGGCCAAGGTGGACGTGTAAACCGGGGCCAAAAAGGAGCCGATACAAGAGCACGCGCTGTCACATAATGAGTCTCACATGCTCAATGGGTGCACCAAAAAATCAGCTTCAGGCCGGCGCGGTGGCTCACGCTTGTAATCCCAGCACTTTGGAGGCCAAAGTGGGTGGATCACCTGAGGTCAGGAGTTTGAGACTAGCCTGGCCAACATGGCAGAACCCCATCTCTACTAAAAATACAAAAATTAGCCGGGTGTGGTGGCGCGTTCCTGTAATCCTAGGTCCTCGGGAGGCTGAGACAGGAGGATCACTTGAGCCCGGAAGCAGAGGTGCAGTGAGCCAAGATCACACCACTGCACTCCAGCCTGGGTGACAGAGCGAGACTCCATCTCAAAAAAAAAAAAAAAAAAAATCAGCTTGAAGTTTTCTAGCAGTCAGTATAAAGATCATTTATCCAAAAATAAGTGTCCGACATGACAGAATCCACCTTAGGAGAGATCCGTTATCCAGCCTCTGCCAGTGCTCAACAGGCTGGTTGCTGACACGTCGGGCTTTTTCAGGAGAGGATCCCATGTCCTGAAAGGCACAAATCGTCAACTCCACCCTCGCAGACACTGGGGGTCTGATAGGACTGTCATGAAAGGTCGCTGAGCTTTCCCAGCTAATATGGTGGAGAAAATTGCCACACTCTTTCATCGGAGAAGATTGGATACCCTTGTCAGGAACAAGATGCTGGACCTCTGGGCTGACACAGGGTGGCATTTCGCCTGTGACCCCAGCAGTGTTTCCTGGGCAGTGCGTAAGACTTGAGTTACAGGCCCAGCTTTTCACTTTTACGTGAATCCCTGGTTTTCTCTGAATTTTGGTTTCCTTCCTTGTAAGATGAAGATATACTTACCCTGCCTATTACTCAGGACTAATATGAGAGTCAACTGAGTTAATATCCAAATGCTATATAAATCAAATTTAAAATGCTATATATCTATCTTCTTATTGTCTATGCTTTTCCCTGAAGTCTAAATTACCCTTTTGAGAAACTATGCTGTCAAACCTCATATGGTTTGAAGATGCTAAAGGAAACATGCCCATGACACACGACAGGGCCTCAAAACGTATCGGGCTAAGCTGCCTCTGGAAATAGAAAGCCATCTCCCAACATTGAATACTCTGAACTTAGAACAGAGAATCTAACATAGCAGATCTTTTTTTTTTTTTTTTTTTTCAGAGACAGGGTCTCACTCTGTGGCCCAGGCTGGAGTGCACTGACACCATCGTAGCTCACTGTAGCCTTCATCTCTTGGGCTCAACAGATCCTCCTGCCTCAGCCTTCTGAGTAGCTGAAACTACAGGCACGCACCGTCAAGCCCAGCTAATTTCGTAAATCTTCTTGTAGAGATGGGGTTTCATCATGTTGCCCAAGCTAGTCTCAAACACCAGGGCTCAAGTGAGCCTCCTGCCTCGGTTTCCCAAAGTGCTGGGATTAGAGGTGTGAACCACAGCACCTGGCCCAGTAGATCTTTAATATACGCAGACACGAAACCAGGCTAGATGGAGACTGTGTCAGGCTGCATCTCACAAAGCCCTTTCGTATTTTCTATCGCATTAAATGCCCACAACAATGCAGTGAGCTAAGTATGACTACTCTCAATTTAAAGTGACATGAATTTTGCAAAAATCAGTCAGTAAGTGGAAAGACACTTCTCAGTCCTAAATCTTGCTCAGCGTCCACACAATCTAAAGAATTTGTCTAACCACGGACTATGATGAGAGAGAGCACATACACGCCCTAAATCAGGGGACCCCAAACCCCCAGCCGTGGACTGGACGGGTACCAGTCCACGGCCTGCT
The DNA here is from genome assembly GCF_009764315.1 of Trachypithecus francoisi. NCBI lineage: Eukaryota > Metazoa > Chordata > Mammalia > Primates > Cercopithecidae > Trachypithecus > Trachypithecus francoisi. The sequence continues at coordinate 1,522,714 of NW_022681461.1, forward strand.
AGGAACCAGGCCACAGAGCGGGAGGTGAGCGGTGGGCGAACGAGCATCCCCACCTGAGATCAGCCTCCTGCCAGATCAGCGGTGGCATTAGATTCGCATAAGGGTGTGAACCCTCTTGGGAACTGTGCAGGTGAGGGATATAGGTTGCATAGTCCATAACAGATTCTAATGTCTCATGATCTGAAGTGACAGCTGCATCCCCAAACCATCCGCCTCCTTCCCTCTGCCCCCGCCCACCCGTCTTCCACGAAACTGGTCCCTAGTGCCAAAAACGTTGGGGACGGCTGCTCTAGAGGACTCCTCATAGTCCAGTGGCTCTAGGAATGAGTGACAGGCACATAACAGTACAGATAAAGGAAATCCTTTTGAAGGATGGGCTGAACATGTCCTTTGAATCTGGTTTCAAACTGGACTGAAAAGAAGATGCTTCATAGGATCTCTGTTTAAAACTGTAGGGTAAAGTCCTTTGTTGAGCATCTGGTTCCTGCCCTAGGAAAAGAACATTGTCTTTCTTGAGCTTTGCCTAAAATCCCTAGAGCAGACAATCCTCTGTCCTCAAACCACCACTTCAAACATCTCAGGGTAGGGGTTAAAAACAAAAGAAAGCTCTTGTTTTTCCCACTACAACCACCACCCAAAACGCCAGCGGCTCATGGCTCACCCCAAACCGCTGGCCACTTCGGAATCCATGGTGGCCATGAAAGGCAACAAGAGATGGAGAGTTGAAGGCAAAACCACTTATGGCAAAATAGTTTGCCTCATCACCAATGCCCACATGACTGGCAGAGTGCATGAGCCTGGGGTAAGAGGAGACGGGCATGGAGGGCTCAGGGAGGAGTTGCTGGAACATTCAGTACCATGGCTGTCTAGTGCTTAAACCAACCTTCCCACTGAAAACCACCAAAATGCTAAGGAAGAAAAAATGTACCTGCACCAAAAACTGATCATTATCAGACCAAACCTACAAGAAGCCAGAACCCCAAAGAGACAGCTGTGATTTGAAGTTCTTTAGTCCCGTAGGCGTTTGCTGAACTCAGCACATTTGAGTTCCAGTTTTTACACTTCCCAGAAGATACTTCGGGACCACCCAAGGTGGGAAACCTAATAGAATAGTGTGACCCATAGGCTGCCCCGCACCTTCCCCAAGGCACTGCAAAGAGAAGCTGCAGTGCTAAGCAGAGCAGGGGGAGGCAAAAGCTGCATCCGCATAGCAGCCCCTCTCTGTGTTTGCAGCCAAACATACGAAACGTCAAGCTGTGAATTTCGTTAAAAGCACTGCAGGTGGATAGTGGCCTCCCGGGGCAGAGGTAAGTGCAGATGCTCTCAGAAGAACACCCCCTCACTCCAAGCCTCAAAGAGGCCCCACAAATAACCTTCTAAGGCTAGGGAGTGGCCCTGTGAAAAATAAAGCAGACAAGGAAAAAGGCATCATGAGTGGGAAGCGGCAGAAACCAAGTCAAGGTACCAGGCTTTTGTTTGAAGCTTACGGACTTTATTACAGGGGAGCCCTGTGGACCGTATCTGACCATGCTGAGATCTAAGAACATTTTAGCCAAAAGGAGAATAGCATCAGAAGAGGAGATTGTCCCCAGTGTGCAGGCTCACACCTCCGACTGACAGATGGCCTCGTTCCCCAGAATCGAAAGTTCCTGGAAAAGCAGAGGATGCAGTGTGGTTGCTCTTCTGCTCCTCTTTCCGCGGCTGTTTTCACCCTCCCCTGCCTCATGAAAGAAGCTGACTGCACTCTGTACCTTCCCTGCTGCCACGGCCCTTCCGCTGTGCTCTGGCTAACGAGCTCACCTCCATATGTGACACAAACCACTCAGCCTACTCTCCAGACAGGATCTGGAGGGCGCCCTCAAAATTAATCCATCTGCCGTCCATCCCATCCACAGGAAAGCATTTCCTGCTCATCTGGCCAGTTTGGCTAATGGTGATTAAAAACCATTTTCATCTGCTTCAAGATCTTGAGACTCTTTTGTAAATAACCATTTTTGACATCGGTAACCATGTCCGTGGCCCCAGGAGATCCAGCTAATGAACCCTCCATTGCCTTCACTCGTACAGCACTTAGGCCACCAGCACTTGAGTCAGGGTCTATGGACTATGTTCAGTGTCCCAGCTGTACCCCACAGGGAACTCTGGGTTCCCTCGGCCATATCTGCAACTCTGGCCTGAGAGCTTTCCCCCAGAATCTCGGAGGTCACTCTCACCGTATGCCTGCAGGTGGCAGGAAGGACTGAGGAACTGACACACACTGACCACTCCCACTAGCAGGCCTGAGTCAACTACTCTTAAGACTTGGTGTATACATACCCCAGCTCCCTTGCCTCTTGGGTTAGATAATTCTGAGAGGCGAGTTTCCCTGAGTTCCCACGGGATGGGGCTCCTTAGCACTCACCTGCCCTCCTTCCTCTCAGGCCTCTCTAGTAGAATGGGCAGGAGGCACTGAGCTCCCTAGTGGCCTCTGTGAGCACAAGGTCAGCCCCAGGCCCTTCCTTAGTTCCCAAGGGACTGGAGCCCGGACCTTCTGAGTGGCTGCCTTAATTTTCCCTTTGTCCTCCTGGAAGGAGGCCCCAGGATGTTGAATTCTGGAGGAGCTAAAAGGCTCCACTTTAAACTTCTCCCTCCTCCCTGGGTACACCTAAAAATTCTATTAGAATCACACCTCTGTTTCAGACAGAATCTCCACAGCACTCCCAGAGGAATGGGACAGGGCATGGGAGAGGCCGTGTGGGGCTCAGCCACAGGAACACGTCCTTCCAGCAGGGTTAGTAGATCCCAAAGAGAGCAGAGACTCCAGGGAAAGAAAGAAGAGCACTGAGTCAGCATGGAGACAGTGCTTATCTCTGGGTGGCGAGCCAGGAGGGATTCTTTGTCCTCCTTCTTGACTATACTTTTCAAATTCTCTAAAATGTTTCAGAAATAAGATAATCACAAAGTCTGCAAGTATCTCCCTGCAAGGTATAATCACTTTACAGTGGAGAATACAGCAGACATCACCTAACTAAGTGATAAAGGTGACATCTCCAGGAACGGCTCACATGGGTAACAGTTGCTCCCCGGTGGGGGCGGGAGTCGGGGGTGAACCCAGCACTGCCCCTGGGAAGAACCCAGCACTGCGTCTGGGATTCTGAACCCGTCTGATCCTGAGGGAACGTCAGACAAGCCCAAGTTGAGGGACTTCCTACAAGATAACTGGTCCATACGCTCAAAAACTGTCCAAGTCATAAAAAAATGAAGAAAAACTGAGGAACTATTCCAGATTAGAGGAGACTAAAGAGAGGAATAACTAACTCAAGGTGTGATTCAGCAAAGGCCCATTCGTGGGCCTAGGGGAAATATGAGGGGTCTGTGGAGGATAACACAACTATATCAATGTTAATTTCCTGATTCCGTCAGCAGCCTGTGCTTATTTTGGGGAGAAATATAAACCGAGGCATTGATAGGGCATCGATGTGGGTGAAGGGTGCATGCGAACTCTTTGCATAATTTTTACACTTTTAGAAGCTTCAAATTATTTCAAAATAAAAAGTTAGAAAAGAAAATGGCCATTAACTTTATAATCCAAAAAAAAAAAATGTTTTAGGACAAAAATATGTCTCTGGTCACAGCCTGTGCTGTGAATCCATGGAGTAGATTTTTGCTGTCAGCGAAGTTCCCAACAGCTGGAGAAGAACAAGAAACAAAAGCCGAGCTGCCCCCCTGAGCTCCCAGGTCCCAGACACAAAGCTGGCCTCTCCGGCTTTACTGAAAGATAAGTGCTGATAAGGCCTGCGGGTCATCTTCGTCAGCGCGGGCCCCCCAGCTCGCTGAGAGGGGCCCGCCCTTCCAGAGCTCAGCCAGACATAAGCCAGAGCAGAGCGTGTTTCTTTTCAGCTGAAAGCTGCAGCTGGTGCATCCACCCTGGGTACGAGCAGACTCTCAGCGGGGTGCCCACCAGAGTGGGGGCCTGCAGACGCCCCTGCGCAGAGAGGCTGGGAGACCACAGCCCAGGTCTTCTGGATGGAGATTGAACTACAGCATTCCGTTTGGATCAGTCCAGAAAAAAAAAAAAAAAGAAGAAGCAAAATCTCACTATCACTCTTAGTAAAACAAGATAAGCTACAAAAACAACTAATGCAACTACTGGCTTACACCCAAGTCTCACCAAGTTCCCCATAAGAACCAAATTCCCCATAAGAACGACCACAAGGGTGACCACACTGACTAGTTGTCCTGGCCTGGTTGACCACACTGACTAGCTGTCCCAGCGAAGTGTTGCTGGAAACACTGGTCAAGGTAGGGTTTGTGCCTGGACCCCTTGAGGCCAAGGCTGGAGGTGGGCGTCTCCGTGCCAGCTGGCCCGAAGGGCAGACCTGGCTGCATCAGGGCCCAAAAAGGCCATCATCTCCATAAATGCTGGAAGCTGCTCTCTCGCAGACTTTAACTGTGGGGGCCTCGGCCCCCCGTTTTTTAACTACTGGAAGACGTAGCCCTGAGTCCAACAACCTCTTCCACGCCTGGCGACGCTGCTAAGAACGCGGAGCAGGGCCGGGGCCGGCAGCGGGCGCTGAGGCACGGAGCCACACTGCCCCCTGGCGGCCGTCTCCCCGCCCCCGCCGCCGCCTCGCGAGGCGGAAGGTTCAATGTCACTACTGCGTTGCTGAATTTGGACTCAAGATGATTAGTGCGGGGCATCGGGTCCATCCAGGGGAGGAGAACGTTCCTAATGCGGAGTGTCACAAGCCCTGCATTTAAGGTCTGGCTCTGGAACTCTGGGCAAGTTGCTGAAATTCTCTGATCTCAGCTGCAAAAGGAGGAAAATAATTAAAGCCTGTGTTGTAAAGATCGATGTGTGTGATACAAGCTTTCCCCGCCCCCGACGCAAACACACACGCACAGAAGGCAAGATCACGAGGGATATATATATATATATATTTTTTTTTTTTTTTTTTTCGGAGTCTTGCTCTGTCCCCAGGCTGGAGTGCAGTGGCTCCATCTTGGCTCATTGCAACCTCTGCCTCCCGGGTTCAAGCGATTCTCCTGCCTCAGCCTCCCGAGTAGCTGGGACTACAGGCACCCACCACCACGCCCGGCTAGTTTTTGTGTTTTTAAGAGATGGAGTTTCACCATATTGGCCAGGCTGGTCTCGATCTCTTGACCTCGTGATCCGCCCGCTTCAGCCTCCCAAAGTGGTGGGATGGGAGTGAGCCACGGCGCCCGGCCGGCGGTTATTTTTTAACCCAAACACTGCCCCTTCTAATGTTCTCCGCTGCCGCCCAGTGCAGCTCCTGACGCTACCCCGGTTTCTGGGGTGGAAGCAGCAGAGGCCCCCCGCACTCCACCGAGCCGGAGGGCAGCCCCGCAGTGGGGCCTGAAGAGCCTCAGCGGACCCGACCCGCACTACGGCCGCGCTGCCCTGCTCCTCTGGGCGCCTCCCCAAGGGCCTCACTTGTCTGACCAGCAGTACTCTCCGCCCTGCACCTCGTGGCTTTGGTGGCTGCATGGCTTCCGGTTTTGGTGGCTGCGTGGCTTCCGGTTTTGGTGGCTGCGTGGCTTCCGGTTTTGGTGGCTGCATGGCTTCCGGTTTTGGTGGCTGCGTGGCTTTCGGCCTGCGGGGGCTATGCCCTCCGCACCAAGGAGCCCTTGACAGCCGCGCATTTGAAAACCCGCTGCCGGTCGCGCATCCTGGAGGAGGGGCACGGTCAACCCGCACGCCCCAAGGTCTGGGCCACCAGTAAAGACAGGGTTTCACCATGTTGGCCAGGCTGGTCTGGAACTCCTGACCTCAGGTGATCCACCCACCTCAGCCTCCCAAAGTGCTGGGATTACAGGGGTGAACCACTGTCCCTGGCCAACAACATGGGTGACCCTCAAAACAATTATGTTCAGGGCAAGAAGCCAGACTAACAAGAATGCCTACTGTGTGGTTCCATCTGATAAGCTTCTAAGAAATGCAAATGAATGTATAGTGTCAGAGCAGATCAGTCATCACCAGAGTTTGGGATGGGACAGGAAGGATATATTTCGAAGGGCACAAGGATATTGGGGAGGGTGAGGGGTAATCAATATTGTAGTCATTGTGATTGATTGTGATATTTTCAAAACGTATCGAGTTATGCAATTTTAAAATGTATAAGCTTATTGTATGTAATATGTCAGTGTCACCTCAATAAAACCATTTTTTCTAAAAAACAACCAACTTCAGGTCTCTGGGCTTAGTACCCCTTGGAGAAAGAGGCTACAGGTGGTCAGAAGTAGAGCCCGCAAATTTTTATTTTTCAACTTATCCTAATGATTCTAGGGCATGGTCCTGTTTGAAACTCAATGGTTTAAGCAGACCAAAGCAGAGAAGTGGGCAGCCCAAAGTCCACAGACAGCACTGTCCTCCACACCCAGGCATCCTCAAAAATGTTTAGGGGCAATCAATTGCTCTACACCCCAACAATCAACACCAAGCAATGGAACCACGAGGGGACACTTGGGGAAAGTCAGACCCTCAAAAATCCCATTTTCCCATACCCTCAGCCACCCCAGGAAACACACCATCTAAATAAAATGGCACATCTAGCCCCTCCCCCCAGAAGACAATCCCTAAAACATTCTTAAATAGAAATTCTAAGCCATAAATTTATTTCCCCTTATGCCTTGGTCAGTGACTAACACGCCTACCACTACTCATGACACATTGGTTAGTGCCCCTAATCTTCCTCATCTCCCTAATTTTGGGACCCCAGCCGAAATGGTTTAGTCTTGCTGAAAATGTTCCCCTTGGCCACTAGGGGAAGTAGTGCCCGAATTATACACATCCCTGGAGCCCCCAATCCCCAGCTCCTGAAAACTGCCACGCATGCAAATTTCTCTTTTGGGAGGTAGTCAGTAAAGCATCTTCAGATTCAAGACCCATGTTGTAATGATTCTGGACTTGGTTCTAACTCAAGGCAAAATTCAAGCAGTCTTTTAACTGATCTGAGCCTCAGTTTTCTCATCTGTAAACTTAGCACAATGAGCCCTTTGGGGCTAGCCTCCTACAGCACCGACACCCTTAGTGTAGCATCTCCCTCTCCCTTGGCTATTCCTGCATCCACAGCCAGCAGCAAATGTGGACAAATGGGGTTGAGAGTAGGCAAGGAAGTCCCTGGAAGACAGCAACCAGTGAACTGGGTCATGAGTGTAAACGGCAAGCCTGTTCTTCCCTAGTTCTGCCAGGAGGGTGGAGTGTCAGTAGAAGTCTATAGCGGTTCCTCCCAATTGACCACACTGGGAAATTCTCCCAACAATGACTCTTCAAAGCCATCCTGGTAAATTCTTCCTCTTGAGTGGTTCCCAAACAGTTGTCTCATTTTCCCCAGAACTTTACTAGTTCAACGTCCATGGTTTGGATCATGATCTGGGCTCAAATTCGTGTTTGTCCCTATACATTTATATATTTTTAAGGAAGAAGAAAAGGTCAATTATGCATTGTTTATCCAAACAGGTTTGCAGTGTCAAGAGTTTTAAAACTAGTGCTTGGACTCAGGGCTGATTTTCCTTGGTAATTGAGGGCAGTTTTGTTGCTAAAAGGCTAAGTTGTTTCAAACTTCCTTTTATTTCCCTTAATCCCAAAGCCTGTGTGAGACAGTCATTGATGAACATTGCAAACATCCTCATTCTCCTTAACAACATAATTCTCTAGGCCTAACTAAATAGAATAAACTAGAATGGAAAGAAAGGACCATTCAACATAAAAAACTTCTAAGCCAATAGTCCCTATTTTAAGTCACTATCCAACAAGCAAGGAAAAATTGGGTAAAAGAAACCAAATCTCAAGTGTCAATAGCAGTGAAATAAGCTGATTACATTAAGAATCACCTCTTAAAAAATATGCTGGCCCAGGCAGTTTAGAGACGAGTTATGTTAAATCTCCAAGGAACTGAAAATACTTCTGCTATTTAAACTGTTCTGTAGGATAGAAACAAATCTTAAAATTTCTAAGTTCATTTTACTAATCTAGCACAATCTTGATGCCATGACTGGTGGGAGGATAAATCAGTAGCTATGTTCTGGAGCAGCCAGTGAGTTACAAGGAAATTAGAGTGTGATGTCATGAAGTAACATGAAGAAAGTGTTCCAAGAAGAGTCAGTGACAACTAAAATAAGAACCAAGAAGTGACCATTGGATTGGCAACATAAGGTCATTGCTGACCTTAACAAGCATATTCTCCATGGAGAGGTGAGAACAAAGGCCAATTTTCATGGGTTGAGGAGAGAATGCAAAGTGAAGAAGTAGAGACTGTGACAAAGAAAAACTCAAGAAGTTTCATGAAGAGAAACAGAAAGGAGGCAGCAGCTGCAAGATGATATGGAAACAAGGAAGGAATATTTCTTTAATAGTATATGCTAGAGCTTGTTTGGATGCTCATGCAAATGATCCAGGAGATGGAGAGAAACTGATGGTGAGGAAAGGAGAGGAGATAGTTACAGGTGATATGGTATAGAAACCAGAGGACCACAGGCCTTGAATGAGATCCTTCATCCTTAGTAAAAAGGGGAAAACAGAGAGTGTGGGCATTTGGAGGGTGTGTAATTATGATGGGCATAAAGATTTTTCTGTATGGACATTTACTGAAACATTGCTTATAATAGCAACAAATAGGAAACAACCTAAATGCCCAAAAGAACATTGACTAAATAGTTCAGAGTATTAAGCAGTCATTAGAAGTAATGTTATGTACCTATAACTATCATTAAACTTAATGGTAAAGGCTGAATGCTTTCCCCTAAGATTGGAAACTAGGCAAGAATTTCTGTTTTCACCATTCCTATTCAACATAGGACTAGAAGTCCTAGCCAGTGCAATAAGGCAAGAAATAAAAAGGCATGCAGATTGGAAAGGGGGGACGGGGCCTGTCCTTATTTTCAGATGACATGACTGTCTATGTAAAGTATTCCAAGAAGTCTACCAAAAAAATCTCTTAGAACTAATAAATGGATTTAGCAAAGCCACAAGATACAAGGTCAGCATGGAAAAATCAATATATTTCTATAAACTACCAGTGGACAACTGGAAACTGAAATTTAAAACACAATACTGTTTATCATTGCTGGGAAAAGAAAGGAAAGAAGGACAGAAGATAGAGTTGAGTATATATCTAACAAAACGTGTACAGGATCTGTGTGCTAAAAACTACAAAACCTGAAAGAAATCAATTAAGATGTAAATCAATGGAGAGGCATACCACGTTCATGGATTGCTAAGACTCGGTATAGTAAAGATGTCAATATAGCAAAGGTGTCAATTCTCAAATTGATTTGCAGGTTTAAAATAATTCTTATTAAAATCCCAGCAGGGTTTTTGACAAATATGGACAAACTAAATCTAAAATTCAGATGGAAAAACAAAGTAACCAAATCACTAAAACAGTTTTAAAAGAGAATAAAGTTAGAGGGATTGTATTACCTGATTTTAAGACTTACTGTTACTACAATAATTAAGCTAATGTGGTATTGACAAAGTCATAGAGACATAAATCAATGACGAAATAGAGGGTTCTGAAATAGACCCACACAAGGATGGCCAACTGACTTTTGACAAAGATGCAGTAACAGCTCAATTGGAAAGGGATAGTCATTTCAACAAAGGGTGTTTGAATACTTGGACATGAACTTCAACCTAAACTTCACATATTAGTCAAAAAACTAAAAATGGATCATAGATGTATGTGTAAAATATAAAACTATAAAACACTTAGAGAAGGCCAACCTCAGCAGCACATGTCTTTAATCCCAGTACTTTAGGAGGCTGAGGCAGGAGGATTGCTTGGGACCAGGAGTTTGAAACCAACCTGGGCAATATAGCAGACCCTGTCTCTACAAAAGAAAAAAAATTTTATTTAGCCAGAAATGGTTGCACATGCCTGTAGTCCCAGCTACTTGGGAGGCTGAGGTAGGAGGATTGCCGGAGCCCAGGAGTTCAAGTCTGTAGTGACCTATGGTCATGCCACTACACTCCAGCCTGGATGACAGAGTGAGGCCCTGTCTTTAAAAACAAACAAAACAACAACAAAAACAAAAAAGAAGAAGACTTAAAGAAAAACATAGAAGAAATTATTTGTGACCCAGGGTTAGGCACAGAATTTGTAGATATGACACCAAACATATAATCCATAAAAGAAAATATTGATCAATTGAATTTCATCAAATTAAAAACATATACTCTCAAGACTGATAAGAGCATGAAAGGAAAAGCCACAGATGGGAAAAAATTTTCAATATCGTATCTGACAAAGGACTTACATCATCCAGAATACATACAGAACTCTCTAAACTCCACACTAAGAAAATTAAAAATTCAATTTAAAAATGGTCAAAAAACTCAAACAGATAATTCATCAAAGAATATACATGGGTGGCAAAAAAGAATGCTCATGAAAAGATAGTCATTATCATCTATTCATAACCAATAAAAGTAACTCTGCGCTAAGTCAGAAAAGACAACACTGCAGTTTCTACAAATTTACTGGGACATTCACTGTTGAAGCCCTGAGTTGTCATGTAAGAAGATATCTATGCTGCAAGGAAGCCCAAGCCACAAGGAGAGGCTTCAGTTGGGAGCCCCAGCTGAGGCCCCAGCCAATAGTTCACATCAATTGCCAGATGTGCGAATAAAGAGACATCCAGATGATTCTAGTCCCCAACCACTGTCACTCCCATTCACCTAGCCTTCCCAATTGAGGTTCCACATCTTGAAGCAGATACAAGTCTTTTCCACCATTCTCTATCCATATTAATAACCTGCCAAATTCATTAGTCTAATAAAATGATTGCTTTAAGTTGCAAAATTTGGGAACAATTTATTATCCAGCAATAGTAACAAGAACAAACTGGTACTCTGTTCCTATTGCAAAACATATTGACTGCAAGTCAGTGAACATGCTTACTAACATCTACTAACAAGAATGAAGCCACTCTCTGTTATGTTCGCTTTCCTTGCTTCCTTCCAGTTCAGTTGTATGCTTATGAAGAGACGTGTTGTTTCCAAATCTGTTAATGTGAGCTGTATTTATTACGAAAATTACACAATTGAATTAAAAATACATAAGCTAATAAAGCCTTGGCATGAAAAGAGAGCTACTGGCCGGACGCGGTGGCACATCCCTGTAATCCCAGCACTTTGGGAGGCCGAGGAGGGCAGATCACGAGGTCAAGAGTTCAAGACCAGCCTGGCCAATATGGTGAAACTCCGTCTCTACTAAAAATACGAAAATCAGCCAGGCATGGTGGCGCATGCCTGTAGTCCCAGCTACTCAGGAGGCTGAGGCGGGAGAATGGCGTGAACCCAGGAGGCAGAGCTTGTAGTGAACTGAGATCGTGCCACTGCTCTACAGCCTGGGCAACAGAGTGAGACTCCGTCTCAAAAAAAAAAAGAAAGATAAAAGAAAAGAGAGTTACCATTATTATGAAAACTCAATTAAAATAAGTTATTATTATAGAGGTAGGTATCAACATAATATCTATAAAATATTGTTGGGGTGATTTTGAAAATCCAAAACAATTCTGCATTCAGATCTCTTTCAAATGTCATTAAGTTCTCATTCCACTTTAAGGAAATCAAAACTACATATTATAGGTGATGCATTAGATGAGTGTGATTTATGTAAGAAAGACAAGCTGCAATTCCAATCAGTGACCCCACATTTAAAGGAAAGGACTTGGCCCTACATCTAAAGATTGGCAAAGGAATATACTTTTATATGTTTTAAGTTAAAATAAAATGTTTAATGTACCAACCCTTTGACCCAGCAAATCCACTGGTGGGTATAAACCTAAGAGAAATGAAAACATATGTCCACAAAAATACTTAAGCAAAAATGTTCGTAGCAGCATTATTCATAAAAACCCAAGCTGTAAAACCAAATGTCCTTCAAGAGGAGAATAGATCAACAAAATTGTGATATATTCCTACTGAAAGAATACTCAACAATAAAAAGGAGTAAATGCAACAACAACATGGGTAAATTTCATGGACATGACACCGAGTAAAAGAAGCCAGACCCAAAAGAACCCATCCTGTATGAATTCATTTATATAAAAGTCCATAACAGGCAAAACTAATCTATCGTGGGAGAACTCTAGAAATTTCCAAGGTAACCAAATCACACTTCTGTGCCTATTTGCCAAAACTGTACAGCTAAGATTTGCATATTTGAATGTACATACACTTTACCTAAAAAATAGAATTTAAAAGCTCCAGTGGGAAATGGGGAGATGGAGTTAGAAACGAAACAAGAATGGCAAAACGATGATAATTGCTGATGCTGGGTGATGAGTACATGGGACACATTATACTACACTGATTATTTTGTGTATGTTTGGAATTTTCCACAGTAATTTTTTAAGGTAAAATGTTTAAGGAATATGTTATTGCCTATGATTCTCAGTTGTAACCAACTTTTTTGATGAACTGATAAACTCCCTGCTCCAGTGAGGGCCTCTGCTGCACAGATTCCTGGGACTGTGCTCTCTCCCGAGCTTTGGCAAAGGGTTGGCACCAATGAGCTTTTCAAACCACAGTCAGGACTCTATGCCACGTACTCTAACACTTAAATAATATCTACCATGTTGTGCAACTGATGTATTGGTAGTTCATTAAAATATTAAGCGAAAGGTGAGGTGACAGAGCAGAACAAACAAATACGAACTTTGTTTTCAGACAGAGCTGGGGTCAAGTCTCAGGTCTAGCATTTTTAATCTATGTAACTGAAGGCAATTTAATGTCCCTGAGCTTCCATGTCCTTACCTCTGAGGGCCAGGAAAAAGTTGTGCAGAGGCTGCTGTTGCTTCCCCCTTTATCTGTTACCCCTTTTTCCCAGTAATCGAAGTATTGAGATGTGTGTACAGTCTTACAGAATGTCAGCCTCCCTTGCAGCTAGGTGTGGGTGTATGACTGAACTCTCCCTGTGAGAAATAAGAGTACATCATGTGACAGCTTCTAGGAATCTTCTTTAAATAAACCAGGCATACACTCTTTGCTTCTCTTTCATCATCCTTTTTTTTCTTGCTTCTTGTTGTCTTGAATGTGGCTGTGCTGACTGGAGATGCAGCCACCACTATCTTGGACACCATAGGAACAGAGTGGTGGTAAGTAGGCAGGGGCCCTAAAACCTTCCTGGAGCAGAGCTGCCATTCCTGCCTTGGACTCCCTACCTATGGATTTTTATGCAAAAAGAAATAAACATTCTCATTTTATAAGCCACTGTTGAAGTTTCTACTATACAACTGTAAGTCCACAACTGAACTCAAATCTAACGAATACAATACTTACTTCATGGTGTGCAGTGATGAGTGGACGTGCACATGTATATAACATATATTAGCTATTGAAGATAGTAACAACTCATCACTATCATTACAGCCCTCGAGTTACTGTCTTGTTGATTTTCTCCACCCTGCTCTGTTTCTAGCAATAAACAACTTACAGTGGGCTTCAACAAATACTTGTGGGAGTGAGTTGAATATCTCACACTCCAGCTTTTAGTGAGAGAAGACATGCTGGTCCAAAGGAGAATAATTCAACAGTATAATGATAATCATTGGCCAGGTAGGATTTAACATAATTCTAAAAGAAAGATTGGATAAAAACAACGGAATATTGAGGTGGGCACCCCCATTAACTACAGGTCAAGTTTCTCCACATTGGCAATACTGACATCTGGATCCAGATAAATCTGTGTCGGCTGGGGGTAGGGGCAGTGCTGTGCCCTGTTGAATGTTCAGAAGCATCGCTGGCCTCTATCAGTGAGAGATGCCAGGAGATTCTCCTTCCCCGAGTTGTGACAACCAAAAATGTTGCCAGACATTTTTGCAAAAAATGCAAAATGTCTTCTGGGGGACAAAATTGTTCCCAGTTGAGAACCACCGCTAAGATGGAGGTGTATATTCATACAACTTTTCTAGAAATCACTTGGTAATAAACATAAGGAGACTTAAAAATATTTAGACTTTTTGGCCGGGCGCAGTGGCTGATGCCTGTAATCCCAGCACTTTGGGAGGCCGCAGCGGGTGGATCACCTGCAGTCAGGAGTTTGAGACCATCCTGGCCAACATGGTGAAACCCCATCTCTACTAAAAACATAAAAATTAGCCGGGCGTGGTGGCGGGCGCCTGTAATCCCAGCTACTCAGGAGGCTGAGGCAGAAAAATTGCTGGAACCCAGGAGGCGGAGGTTGCAGTGAGCCAAATTGTGCCATTGCACTCCACCTCAGGCAACAACGGTGAGATTCCGTCTCAAAAAAAAAAACAAATTAAACTCTTCATCCAGGAATCCTACTCTGAGGAAATAATTGGTAATGCACACACAGCAATAATTAAAAGACGAACAACCTCATTTTAAAAATGAATGAAGCAGACTGGCGCAGTGTCTTACACCTGTGATCCCAGCACTTTGGGAGGCTGAGGCGGGCGGATCACAAGGTCAGGAGATCGAGACCATGGTGAAACTTCGTCTCTATTAAAAATACAAAAAATTAGCCAGGTGTGGTGGCGGGCGCCTGTAGTCCCAGCTACTCAGGAGGCTGAGGCAGGAGAATGGCGTGAACCCGGGAGGTGGAGCTTGCAGTGAACCGAGATCACGCCACTGCACTCCAGCCTGGGGGACAGAGCAAGACTCCGTCTCAAAAAAAAAAAAAAAAAATGAACGAAGCATCTCAGTATACGTTTCTCCAAAGAATATATACAAATGGCCAATAAGCCCATGAAAGATGCTCAGCTCAAATTGTTAGCTGTCAGGGAAATGAAAATGAAAACCATAACGAGACACCACTTCATACACCCACCAGTATAGTTATCACCAAAAAGACAGAAAAATAACAAGTACTGGTGAGGAGACAGAGAAATTGGAACCCTCACCCTCTGCTGGTGGTAATGTAAAATGGTTCAGCCACTTTGGAACAGTGAGGCATTTCCTCAAAAGGTTAAACACAGAGTCACCACAAGACCCAGCAATTCTACTCCCAGGTAAATAAGCAAGAGAAATGAAAACATATATCTGCACAAAAACTTGTACACAAATGTTCATAGCAACATTCTTTACAATAACCAAAAAGTGGAAACCATCTAAATGTCCATCAACTGATGAACTAAGAAATAAAATGTGGTCTCTTCATACAATAGAATATTATTCAGCAATAAAAAAGGACTGAAGTACTAATACATGCTATGACATAGATGAACCTTGAAAACATGGTATTAAGTGGAAAAACCCAAAAACAGAAATCTACATGTTATATTCGTTGCATTAAAAGTCCAGAATACAGCCAGGCCTGGTGGCTCATGCCTGTAATCCCAGCACTTGGGGAGGCTGAGCCAGGCAGATCACCTGAGGTCAGGGGCTGAAGAACAGCCTGGCCAACATGGTGAAACCCTGTCCCTGCTAAAAATACAAAAAAATTGGCCGGGTGTGGTGACGCACTCCTGTAATCGCAGCTACTTGGGAGGCTGAGGCAGGAGAATTGCTCGAACCCAGGAGGTGGAGGTTGCAGTGAGCTGAGATTGCACCATTGCACTCCAGCCTGGGTGAGAGAGTGAGACTCCATCTCAATCAATCAATCAATCAATCAATTAAAAAGTCTAGAATAAGCAAGTCAACGGAGAGAGAAAATACATCAATGGTTACCTAAGGCTGGGGGGTTCGGGTATGGAATGGGGAGTGACCGCTAGTGGGTATTAGGTTTCCATGTGGGTGATGAAAATATTCTAAAATTCTTCTAACGTTGATGATGAGTATGGTTATACAACTCCGTGACTATACTAAAAACAACTGAATTGTATACTTTAAATGGGTAACTCATACAGTATGTGAATTAAAGTATAAAAAGAAGTTGAAACATCACAACAGGAAAATGCACATACAAGGACAGATGTTGTTATAAGGTTTTGTGGGGGTGTTTGTTTGTTTGTTTTTTGAGACAGGGTCTCACTCTGTTGCCCAGACTGCAGTGGCATGATCTTAGCTCATGCAGCCTCCATCTCCTGGGCTCAAGAGATCCTCTCACCTGAGCCTCCCAGATGGCTGGGACCACAGGTGTGCACCACCACATCTAGCTAATTTTTTTATTTTTTGTAGAGAAGGGGTCTCACTATGTCTCAGGCTGGTCTCAAATTCTTGGGCTCAAGCAATTATCCTGCCTCGGCCTCCTAAAGTGATGGGATTACAGGTGTGAGCCACTGTGCCCAGCCTATAAGATTTTTAAAATCAGAAAACACCTAAATGTACATAAAAAAGGGATGGTAAAATAAACTATGTTTAGTACTATGAACAAATATTAAGCAAACATTATAAATCATCTTTCGAATAGCTACTATCACAAGGAAATATGCTTTAATCTTAAGAGGAAAGGCAGAATATAAAATCTACTTTTAGACTCACAAGCACACACACACAAAACACACACATGAAAATTATAAAAAGAGATTCACAATCAGTGAAGACTGGTTCATTCTGGATGGTGAGATAACGCTGGGATTTTTATTTTCTGATCTTTTCTCTGTAGTTTTTATATTTTCTACACTGTGTATCTAATTAGGAAAATTGTTTTTTTAAAGATTTTTAAAAGATAGTTTATTTCCACAACTTACTGGAGATTTACAGACTATAAGAGCTGAATAAAAAAGGATAAATCATGTATAAAACCTTCTAATTTTACTGATGAGGGAACCAGAGCCCAAAGAGGCTAAGGGGCTTGGCACTCTCTCAGTCACCTTGCCAGAGCCCGTGAAACTGAAACAGGTCCTTTCCTCCTCTCGCCTCCTTTTCCTTCTTTCTTAACGACCCTGTCCCTGACACACACACATGTGCCCGCGCGCACACACAAAGCAGCTCAAAAAATTGAGAGAGTTCTTGGCCCGGATTAGCCTCTGTTCTAACATTTCTACCAGATGAGGTAGGAGGGACCCAACCGCTTCTCTCCCAGAACATCAGAGGGCGGTAGCGAGTCAGGCCCGCTGAGCCCGCCGCACGGTGGACGAACCCCAGCGAGGACAATCATCTCTTTTGGCAGGAGAAGCACAAGAAACTGATTACAATCGCCCTGGAGTCTTCGGGTCTCTCTGGTAAGCCCTGGCTTACAGAGTCTTTGAAGTGGGGTGCCCTGGTTCCCATCCACAAGAGCAAGAAAGGGATGACACCCCAGGGAGCCGCCCGAGCACCAGCTGCCAATACTTCTGGAGCAGCAGCCCATCATCACCTCATTTTCCTGCTCCCAGTGCCATCCGAAAGGGACTCCGCGGCCTTCGGCTTCCTGGGGGGTAGCACAGATGGAAGGCTGCAAGAATGCGGAGGGAACACGTCTATCAAAACGGCTGGCTTCTGATGCTGGCCCCTGGGGTCCCAAGCCCTCCAAAGATAAGAGAATCAGGCGAGAAACAAGAGCCCAGTACTCTTCCGCAGAAACAAAAGGTCAGTGACACTTGGCAGGCCTCCCTGTTCCTGAATGATTCCCAGAGGACAGCAAATTTACAAAGTGGTCAGTGTTGAAATCCAGACATATGGGCCTGGCTGCAGAAGCCTGGCTCCCCTCCTGTTGCCTCCACAACAAGTGAGAGTGAAATACACAAACTTGAGGGCACGGGCGTTCACCCCTTGCCATTAATTTCGATTAAATAAACTTAGCCCAGATGTAGGGCTCTACTGTTCTGCTTTAGCCGAGGTGTGCGAGAAACTCCAACTCTGCCACTCACTGGTCAAGTGAACCCACACACATGGGTAAGTTTTCTGTGCCTCAGTTTCCTCATCTGTAAAATGAAGGCAATACTAATAGTATCAACCTCAGTTGTTATGAGGCTTTACATAGTCCCTGACTACAATTAGTGTTCAATAAATGATAGCTGTTATCTACTACTAATGATGATAAGGATAAAGATCTTAAAATATGGAATTTTTCTGCCCTCATTTCATAAGAAATCAGTTCAACGTCTTGGGGCCTTTACTGTTAGGAAATGCTCTCTTACTTTAAGGACCCTCAAGAAGCTTGTTGGACAACCGTGCGAATCAAGCTAGAATTCATACACTAGAAACCCCTGTATCACACAGCTAAAACTTATCTCTAAATATCTGCCCCAGGCCATTTAAGCTGACGTGTGTCTCTGTTCTCACCTAAGTTGCTGGTTGTAGAAGTTGTTCCTGAAAGGCCAGTTCACCAGGGTTTGATTGGAAGGTTCTAGAAACACAATGTCCACACTTTTATAAGTTCCTCTAGTGCCAGTGGAAAGGCCAAGTAATTCATCATAATAGGTAGATGCTAGGACAAACACTTAGATACTAAGATGAATGAATGAGAACATGTTTTCTAAAGATGGGCATGACAATATCCACCATTCCATCTGATACTCTTCCCATGGCAGGTTTTGCGTCTTCTCCCATTGAATCTGGGAGGGCTTGGGCACAATGCCACGTGACTTCCAGGGTTAAGTCATACAGAACAGTGTAGCTTCCTCCCAATCTTCTTTGGGATGCTCATTCTTGGAAGGTAGCCACCAAGCTGTGAGGAAGACCAAGCAGCCACTCAGAGAGGCCATGCATAGGGGCTTCATGTGACAGCCCCACCTGGGGTCCCAGCCAACAACTCCCTCAATCTCCGGACATGTAAGGATACCGTCCTTCAGATAATTCTAGACCTAGGGCTGGACACATCACTCCATGTGTCCCCAGCACCCCAAGAGTTGGAGACCCTCAGAAACCTCATTTCTAGTTACCAACTCCTGCCTTAGAGCAAGGGGTTTTAAACATTTTGAGTATCTTATCCTATGTTTTTATTTTTACCAACAGTCTTACATAGAACCCCAAACATAAATAAATAGATAAAGCTGGTGTTGCATTCACTGATATGGGTTGGGAGAAGACCAGAAACTGGCCTGATGTACTGTTGCCTGACGTCTTCCTCTGTTCAGTGTGAAAGTAAAAAAATCTTGGGACCCCCAAATCCTTAAGCCAATGGGACAAGTCAAGCTGGGAGCTGCGTCAGGCAAAACTGCCTCCCATTTTGGTTCTAAATAAGATGACTACAAAGAAAAAAAGCTACAGACCTCCCTCACAATTTGCCCACTAGGAAATTTCCTTGTGTGTCCCAAGATCTTTACCCTAAAATGAATCTGTTTAATTTTATCCTGACAATGTAAATTGATCACTTATCTTCACAGGATGGAGACAAAGGACAGAACTCAAAGTCATCCCTCTGCTCACCTGAGACAAATGCATATCTGATTGCTTCCTCTGATGTAAAAAAGTAGAGTCACTGAGCTAGACAAAGCATAAGTGACTTATCCTCTACCCCCTCCCACAAGTGAATTGTGTATTTGGTGAAAGGCTGATCAAAGACTCCAAAGAATGCAACCGCTTGTCTCTTATCTCCCCACACCTTTCCAAAGGTTCTTCTTCTTTCCCCAATATTCTCCCTTTAAATATTGAAGCCTTCAAAATCATCATTGGAGAAAGGCACCAACCTGCTTCCCAGGTGCACATCCTCAACCTTGGCAAAATAAACTTTCTAAGTGATTGAAATCTGTCTCAGACACTTTTTGGTTCACACCAATTTCCTGGGTCTTTCAGGAACCCTGTTTGAGAACAGGTGGGCACTTCCGGACGACAGCACAGATGGGCACCACAGCTTTCCCAAAGATCTTCCGACACAAGTAAAGTGGCAAAAAATGTGTATTCTATGCGTGTGTGACCCCAGCCCCTCCATCTTCGGCGGACTAGGTTGAAGTGCCTGTCTGCTCCTCTGGTCCTCTTCAGCCAGCATGGGACCGGTGAGGAAAAGACAGTGCTGGACTCCTCGCCGCCCGGCTACCTGACCTTGGTGTTGAGCTTCAGGTACGTGACATAGTGTGTCAGGAGCAGCCTTTGGAAGGCGCCGCTGTAGAAGGCCCAGGCCGGGATCAGGCTCAGAAAGCCCGCCTTAAACAGAAAGAAGCGTCAGTGTTGGGGAGGAAGGAGTGACAAGTACCTCAGTTCATCTTTGTGGTCTTTAAAAACATTTTTTCTGACTACTAAAGTGGAGCCCCAGAACCTTTTATGTCATTGATAAAGTGTAAGGGTCTCGTGACACTTTCTCAGCACACAAGGTTTTCTCAGACACCAAAGGAGCCAGTCCTTTGAAACTCCTTTGGACGACCTAGTAGGATCAGCCCTAAGGAATTTTTTTTTCTTTGAGACAAAGTCTTGCTCTGTTGCCCAGACTGGAGTGCACTGGCATGATCACGACTTACTGCAGCCTCAGCCTCCTGGGCTCAAGGGATCCTCCCACCTCAGCCTCTTAAGTAGCTGGCACCATAAGAGTGTGTCACCATGCCTGGCTAATTTTTTTTTTTTTTCAGAGACAGGGTCTCACTATGTTGCCCAGGCTGTGCTCAAACTCCTGGGCTTAAGTGATCCTCCTGCTTTGTTCTCCCAGAGTGCTGGGATTATAGGTGTGAGCCACCGTGCCTGGCCTGGAAATTCTAAATGAAGAGAACTCTGTGTTAACCACCTCCTGACTTACTCTTTCTCTTAGTATGTCCCCCCTTGTCTTCAAGTCCTTTCTACCAAGCTTCTGTTAAAATGAAGATCCTGGGCCAGGCGCAGTGGCTCATGCCTGTAATCTCAGCACTTTGGGAGGCCAAGGCAGGTGAATCACTTGACGTCAGGAGTTCGAGACCAGCCTGGCCAACATGGTGAAACCCCATCTCTACTAAAAATACAAAAATTAGCCAGACATGGTGGCGCATGCCTGTAGTCTCAGCTATCAAGAGGCTGAGGCAGGAGAATTGCTTGAACCCAGGAGGTAGAGGTTGCATTGAGCTGAGATCGTACCATTGCACTCCAGCCTGGGTGACAGAGTGAGAGTCTGTCATAAATAAATAAATAATAAATAAATAAATAAATAAATAAAAGTGAGGATCCAGGAAAGAATCAGAAATGCTTTCCATCATTTGGCACAACTCCAAGGCATAGTGGGCGCCAAGCAAATACGCGAAGCCTGGATGAATGGAAGTCAGTCACAGAAAGGTGTGGGTTATCGACATGCAGCACTTGCTTTTCAAAGAGGAGGAAGCCTTCAGCTCAATGCATTTCAGGCTGTAGAAAGATTCTGTCAATGTACAGGCCTTGACAGATTCCTTGCCACCAAACTGCAACTGTGTCTTGCACAGTTCTGGGGTCCAGGATCCCGGAAGCAATCATTTTGTTCACAGCATGACTTTATTAATCCAACATGCCTCAATCCACCTACTCCCTACAGAACAACGGGATTCCAACCAGAGGAAAGCTTGAGCTTCGGGGGGAGTTATTCATGTTTTGTCAGCCAGCTCAGATCCTCAGACCTCTGCATTCCTCTGAGATATTCGAAGACAAGGGACCAGTGACAGCTTCTGGGAGCCAAAGCTGACCTCTCCTCCCACTAGCCACGCTGCTGAATCAACACAGCTTCTTCCTCAAGGACTTCATTTTTCTCTCTGAACTTTCTTATCTCACAGCAAAATCAAGCCCTCTCAGTAGCTCCGTCCTGAACAACATGTTTTGGCATAGTGAGGTCAGCCATAAAGAAAATAAGCAACATAAATTAAAATTCCAGCCCCCTGGAAAAAGTCCTAAAAGAGTCCTTCTTCCATCTCCATCTTTGTCTACCCCCTCCCATCCTGGAAGGGCCATGTAAGAGCCAGAAAAGGCTGTGGCCGCAGATAAAAGTGGACCGAAATTCTAGCTTCACCATCACCAGCTGGGTGGTCACGGGCCAGCTGTTGGAGCTCTGAGCTTTGTCTTCCTCCATTGCAAAAGGGCGACTCTAAGACCTGTCTCCCAAGATTATTAATACAACTAAGCGAGGCAGCATGCATGAAGCCTCCAAGCACGACAGGGTCTCTGTAGGTAGGGGCTCCATTCCTGCCTCGGTCCCAGCCCCATGTTCCCTGTGGGTGGAGGCCATGCTATCTTTGCCTGGCCTCTTGGTAATAAAAGGGTCGCTTATTTACCATTTGATTCTACATGATTGCTTCTCTGTTTAGATACAATGATCTTTCTAAATCCTGGCAAACTCGAAATTGGCTTTAATGATTACTGTATTTTCATTTATTTTCTCTCCTGCTTCACCAGGCACGAAAACTCCTTTTCCTGGTCTGTTCTTGGCAACTGTTTGCCTGAAGAAATTAGCATCTGTTATCTAAGAAATTAAAAGGAAAGGTCAAGAAAATACTCTGGCCAGGCATGGTGGCTCACACCTGTAATCCTAGCCCTTTGCGAGGCCAAAGCAGGAGGATCGCTAGAGCCCAGAAGTTCAAGACCAGTCTGGGCAACAAAGCGAGCCCCAGTCTCTATAAAAAGTTTAAATATTAGCTGGATGTAGTGGCTTGTGCCTATAGTCCCAGCTACTGCAGAGGCTGAGGTGGGAGGATCCCTTGAGCCCAGGAGTTCGAAGAGGCTGCAGTGAGTTGCGATCCTGCACTGCACTCCAGCCTGGGCAACCTGGCTATGTCAAAATTAAATAAAATATTCAACTTTGACCCTGTGTCGAGATAAAATAAAATTTTATTCTATTTCTGTAAAAATAAAATGTTTATTTTCCTACAAGCAAACATTTTTCAGATGCTGATGAATTCTGTTTAAGCCATCAGCATCCTGGAGGACTAAGGTCACAGCGTGCTCCTGAAGATGGAAGGGACGCCATCCCCACTGGAGAGGGCTAAGCTGTGACACCAAGAAAGTGCACAAGAAATATGTAGTTTGGGCCAGGCACGGTGGCTTACGCCTATAATCCCAACACTTTGGGAGGTAGAGGCAGGCAGATCACCTGAAGTCAGGAGTTGGAGACCAGCCTGGCCAACATGGTGAAACCCTGTCTCTACTAAAAATCCAAAATGTAGCCGGGTGTGGCGGTACACACCTGTAATCCTAGCTACTCAGGAGGCTGAGGCAGGAGAACTGCTGGAACCTGGGAGGCAGAGGCTGCAGTGAGCCAAGATTGCACCACTGCACTCCAGCCTGGGCAACAGCAAGACTCCATTAAAAAAAAAAAAAAAATGTAGTTTTTCTTCCCTGGAGAGAGTGGGAAGTGGGAGGAGAGAAAGAGAAAGGCATGGTCAGAGTGTGTCCTCCGTTCGATGTGAGCTCTGGGCCTAGGCTGGGGGCTGAAGGATAAGCCCTGGCACATGAAGGACGGAGAATTGTGATTCATGAGTAAGGGTGGCACTGAGGGCAAAGGAGGAGCCATTGCCCCCACTTCTCTGGGGTGCAACCACAGGAAATTATCTCAGCATGGGGAGATAGGTGCTGAGATTTGGTTTTCCCAGCTTCCCTGGGTCCACGTTGGTGCTGATGTAGAGATAAGAGCCAGAGGTCTCCATGGATCCAAGCTACAGATGGACCTTGTGCCTGTAGCTGGAGGGGGATGTGGCAGGGTGCAGCGGTCTGCTGCCCTCAGTAGCTGGGGAGGCCTTGTCAGGGCATCCACTGGCCAAGTCAAAAGGACAGAAAGGTTCATCTCCCTCATCCGCCACAGACATAAACTTCAGCAAGGTGAACAGCCGCCCAGGACACCAGCCCACACACACGGAAGGACCGTCATGGACCACAAGGCATCCTCCCCAGCGCCACCTAGTGGGGGGCAGGAAGAAGGGAGGCTGCAGGGAAGACTGAGCACTTCTCCCCAAATAACAGACTGAGAGTACATTTCCTAAATGGCCAGTTGAGATGACGAGATCAAACCCAGTTTAGACTCATTGGATGTTTGATGAAATTTCCTGCAGCAAGTAGTGATCTGGAAGAAGACCAGATCGGCAATAGAAAAAGCGGGAGGCTAAGGCAGGAGAATGGCGGGCACCCGGGAGGCGGAGCTTGCAGTGAGCTGAGATCCGGCCACTGCACTCCAGCCTGGGCGACAGAGCCAGACTCCGTCTCAAAAAAAAAAAAAAAGAAAAAGAAAAAGTAAAGACCTTATATTCGCTGTGTGTGTCTGCTTTGTTGTGTGAGTCACACTGGTGATCCTGCACATTGTTGAGGTTCTACACAAAAATAGCAAGTAATCCTGTGAGAAAGTTCAATATCTAGCTGGGCGCGGTGGCTCACACCTG
This sequence comes from Trachypithecus francoisi, assembly GCF_009764315.1. Lineage (NCBI taxonomy): Eukaryota > Metazoa > Chordata > Mammalia > Primates > Cercopithecidae > Trachypithecus > Trachypithecus francoisi. Next base: position 1,546,771 of record NW_022681461.1, read on the forward strand.
TCATCCCCGCACTTTGGGAGGCCAAGGTAGGCGGATCACAAGGTCAGGAGATCGAGACCATCCTGGCTAACATGGTGAAACCCTGTCTCTACTAAAAATACAAAAAACTAGCCGGGCGAGGTGGCAGCGCCTGTAGTCCCAGCTACTCGGGAGGCTGAGGCAGGAGAATGGCATGAACCTGGGAGGTGGAGCTTGCAGTGAGTTGAGATTGCACCACTGCGCTCCAGCCTGGGAGACAGAGCAAGACTCTGTCTTAAAAAAGAAAGAAAGAAAGAAAATTCAATATCTCTTCCCAGAGTCTTCTTTAAGTCCCAGCAGATAAAGCAATGCTTTGGGAGACTTAGCACATGGAGCCATAAATCCTTCTAGCACTCACGAAAGAGAGAGGGAAAGAGAGTTCCAATTCCCACAGTAGAAAAGCCAGTAAGACAGAGGAGGAAGCTGGCAGATGGTGGGTAAGTGAGGAAACCCCATCTGACTTTCTTTGGTGGGACCAGAGTCAGAGCTATGCCAATGTTACGTTTGTTTCAGTATTAGTGAGCAATACTCAAATCTACCTTTGTTTCATGTTTGTGTTTGTTTTTAAAAGTAGCCCAGGCCAGGCGCGGTGGTGCACGCCTGTAATCCCAGCACTCTGAGAGGCCGAGGCGGGCAGATCACGAGGTCAGGAGATCGAGACCATCCTGGCCAACTTGGTGAAATCCCATCTCTACTAAAAATACAAAAGCTAGCTGGGCATGGTGGTGGGCGCCTATAGTCCCAGCTACTTGGAGGGCTGAGGCAGGAGAATCACTTGAACCCAGGAGGTGGAGGTTGCAGTGAGCTGAGATCGCGCCACTGCACTCCAGCCTGGCAACAGAGTGATACTCAGTCTCAAAAAAAATTTTTTTAAAAAGCAGCCCAGGAGTGGTAAGAGCCTCTTGTGCCATATGCTAGATCTGTGGCATGCTGGAGCTGGCTTGTACTCACTCATAAGAGTCCGCTGTGATCATTCTCAGCAAACTAACACAGAAACAGACAACCAAACACCGCGTGTTCTCACTCATAAGTGGGAGTTGAACAAGGAGAACACATGGACACAAGGAAGGGAACATCACACTCCGGGGCCTGTCAGGGGGTGGGGGCAAGGGGAGAGAGAGCATTAGGACAAATACCTAATGCACGTGGGACTTAAAACCTAGATGATGGGTTGATAGGTGCAGCAAACCACCATGGCACACGTGTACCTATGTAACAAACCTGCACGTTCTGCATATATATCCCGAAACTTAAAGTAAAATTAAAATTAAAAAAGAGAGCCCCCTGTGCACCACGCACTCCTGAATTCACGCACACAGCATCATACCAGTGGCTTAAACTCAGCCATGCTGGGAGTATTTATACCATAGAAGTCAAACGCTACACAGCAAAGTGGTTTGTGTTGGTTTTGCTTTTTTCCCTGGAGGGCTGATAGCTAAACATTGACTGGAATCCAGGGTCAGCGAAGACAGCAGCCCCCACGTGGAAGCACCATACATCTTGGTCTTCCCTGCTCAAGAGCTCCTGGGAGCCACCTTCCTTTCTGAGGGAGGAGGGAGGCAGCCAAGAATGAGACTTGCCAACTTGGGGGTTATCTAAAGGCTGAGCTCTCAGGCTCTGGCTTCTCCCCACCTTGCCACGTAGTCCTTGTCCCTGGCTATCTTACTGCTGGGAGCATACCCAACGCATCGATGAGTGTTCCAGCAGCAGGGAAGAGCTAGCCCAGCCCTGCCAGGGCCACCTGCGTGTCCTCCCTCCCTGGCTTCAAGGAAAGGAGAAGTTATCAATTACCAAGATTTCATGGGCAAGGCAGCCACAGGTTTCCCCTCCGATTGTGACATAATTCAGTGACTCTTGGACAAACTCATCAGCAGTCTTGGTTATCACATTGGTATTTAGATATTTTGTCATTGCAGTCGAGACGGCATACGGGGTCAGCACCTACAACGGGAAACAAAGACCATGGCACGGAAGCAATCCACTCCGGAAGCAATCCACTCCGGAAGCAATCCACTCCGGAAGCAATCGACTCTGAGAAATTAACACTCAAGACCCGTCCCACCATTTCCCGACTCTTCTCTTCCTAGGCAAGGTTTTAAGATCTTCAGTGGAAAAAGGCACAGAACTGGCACAGAGCTGGGAATCAAAAATTTGGTTTTTCAAGATGAGGACTTAGCCGGCCAACATCAGGTGGCCCAGATGCCCTGCCCAGCACACAGCGTGAACGGGAAGAACTCGGGTCTCTCTCTCAGAACCGAGTTGCAAGACAGCAAATAAAAATACAGGACATCCAGTTAAATTTGAAGTTCAAACAATGAAAATCACTTCAGCACAATCGTGTCCCAAGTATTGCATGGGACATACTCATACTGAAAACCATTCATAGGCATCTGAAATTCAAATTTAACTGGAGGTCCTGTATTTAATCTGGCAACTCTATCTCAGAAGTTTGTTTCTAATACATATAACCAAAGTTGGAGCACCTGAAAGCGCTTTGGATTCCCACTTTCACACTTCAGTTAGGAACCAAGAGTGGCACATACCTCATAACCTTTTCCTGTTGTGGTAAGAAAAGCAATCACACATTGTGCCCTAAAACCCAACGCCATGTTTCCACCTGTGGTCTAACCACATTGTGGCCTGGCATAGGGATCCGTAATAGGGTTTTATTACCTTATTCCCAGAACAAAGGGTTTGGCATCTTTAGAAAGAAAAAAGGCCGGCGTGATGACTCACGTCTGTAATCCCAGCATGTTGGGAGGCCAAGGCAGGACAATTGCTTGAGCCCAGGAGTTGGAGACCAGCCTGAGCAACATGGCAAAACCTCATCTCCATTAAAAACAGAAAAATTAGCCAGGCACGGTGGCACGTGCCTGTAGTCCTAGCTACTCAGGAGGCTGAGGCAGGAGGATCCACTGACCCTGGAAGGCAGAGGTTGCAGTGAGCCAAGATCATGCTGCCCCTCTCCAGCCTGGGCAACATCAAGGAAGGAAGGAAGGGAGGGAGGAAGGGAGGGGAGGGAGGGAGGGAGGGAGGGAGGGAGGGAGGAAGGAAGGGAGGGGAGGGAGGGAGGGAGGGAGGGGGAGGGGAGGGGAGGGAGGGAGGGAGGGAGGAAGGAAGGAAGGAAGGAAGGAAGGAAGGGAGGGGAGGGAGGGAGGGAGGGAGGGGGGAGGGAGGGAGGGGAGGGAGGGAGGGAGGGAGGAGAAGGAAGGAAGGAAGGAAGGAAGGGAGGAGGGAGGGGGGAGGGGAGGGAGGAAAGGACAGAAGGAAGGAAGGGAGGAAGGGAGGAAGGAAGGAAGGAAGGGAGGAAGGAAGGAAGGAAGGAAGGAAGGGAGGAAGGAAGGAGAAAAAGTAAAAAATATATATATCCACAAAACTGTTTTTGGTTTTGTTTATCTTCACATCACATTTGGAATTACACTGTTTCATAATTGAACCCAATTATGAGTCAGTTAATCCAAATGAGCAGGTTCCTATGGAAATTAAAGCATGATTAATTTGTATAACACTTTTCTTTCAAGGATTTCAAAGTATTACTCTTTGAGAAATATAAGGAGGGTGCTTTCTCCACCACAGTTTCCAGATAGGGAAGTAATGATAAGTATTTTCATTCTTAAGTGATTTGGGGTTGACAAAACATCTGTATGTACAAAATAGGGCTCAATAAATATTGTTCAAACATGTGTACCTATTTCCTCATTAGCTCTTTGCTATAACCCAGAGATATAAGCAGGCATTGTAAGCCCCTTCTTATGGATGGGAAAACTGAGGCTCACAGAGTTTAAACAAGCTGACCAGGATCACTCAGATGATAAGTGGCAGAGCTGGGATGAAATTCAAACCCAACTCCACAGTACATGCTTTCTCATTCATTCAGCAAATATTTATTGAGCACCAACTATGCGTGCGTTCGGAGAGGCCAACTGGTTTTTGAAAGATCACAGTCTTTTCACTTTCTCCTCCTTGCTAGAAGAGCACCTCCAAGATCTCTGCATCAGAGAAGAGACAAGGGACCCCATTTCCCCACCCACATCTCCTCCTGACCCTGCTGCTCCATGGTACCCACTACCTCTGCAGCTGTGCCCTGAGGATCAAGATAAGATGCTGCTGAGGGTCACAAGGCTAGGAAGCAGGTGGCTGTGATGATCATTCATGTTCAGAAATCACCAAGGATTCCTGATTCCTTCTTCTTCCAGACACACGCATAACAGAATTGCACTTCCTGGCTCCTGTGGCTGTGTGCGACCGTGCAACCAGATTTGGCCAGTGATTTATGAACAGAAGTGAGATGTGTCATCTCTGGGCCAGAGCACTTCACTGTCAAAGCAGGACCCACTAGAACGTCCCACTCCTTTTCCTCTGGCATGTCGGCTGCTCCATCAGCCTAGGGCCCTGTGTCAACACAGTGAGCTAACGCCTTCTGTGAACCCACAGTGGATATGTCACGTGAATGCAAAATAGGACTTTGTTGTTTTAAGCCACTGAGATTTTAGGGGTTATTTTTTACTGCAGCAAACTTAGCCCAGACAGAGTTGCAGCATTGCAAAAGAGAAACCCCAGCTTCAGCTGGGATGGGAGCATGGAGACCCCAGCATGGAAGCAGGACCCTCCGATGGGTCAGACGGCTTCTGCATGGCAGAAAAAGGGACTGTGACACGGTGGCAATGCTGTTACAACCACTCACTATGGCTCAGAAATGATATTATTGGCCAAATTCCTACCATTAACTCATATCTGCCTACTTAAAAAGCTTTACCCTGTAGCTGGCTGGTTTATAGGAATAGCCGCCTAAAATACTCTCACTGGATATTTTAATTGAAAATCGGTGTGTGCAGCAATAATTCCAAGATATAATTTTGAATGTGCCTTTCTTCATTTCTAATAGTATATTGTAAAACTTTTTCCCACACAACAATAACAAAACAAAACAAAAACTCTGTTTATTCTACACTCCAGAAACTACCTAACTCTAACTCTGTTGCTGAACAAAGCACAAATAAATCACTAACACTTGAGGAATCACACTGCTCAGCCTGCAGCAGGCAGTGACAGCCCAGCTCCGCCCAGGTGAGGACAGGTCATCTCCACGACATAGGTGGAAGGGAAGCAGAGTGCCTCCTCCTCACCTGCTCAAGAACCAGAGTGTGGCGACCTCTGTGGCCCATCACAGAAGGGCCCCTCCCCTGGTGACTAGCCCCTTCCCTCGTTCAAACTCGGATCAAGTGCCCAGTTTTGTTTTGTTTGCTTCTTCTCCAGAATTCCTCCCACATAAAAGCCTGTGTCCTGTGCCAGGGTCAGAGAGGAAAAGCCACAAACAACCCTAATGTCTGCTGGGATGAAGCATCAGGTAGCAAGAAGGTCCACAGCATTTCTGAGCAGCCACTCCCCTCCCCCATTTCCTCCTCCAGCACCCAGCGTGTTGGGGAGGGCAGCAGAAGCCACAGTAGCAGGTGGGACTGAGGCGCCCCGAAAGCCCACATGGCCTCCCTAGCTCTTCCTGCTGACCACACGTGCACAGCCAGGCCCGTAGGAGACAGTGGCCCCAGCCTGCAGGAGGTCCAGAGTAACCCTTCCCAAGGACTCACAGCCGCCCACCTCACCTGGATGATAACAAGGACTCACAGCCGCCCACCTCACCTGGATGATGACTTCTTTTGCTTTATATTCCTCTTGCAGGGCCTTGGAAAATGCGCACACAAACGCCTGGAGCAAGAAGGAGAAACACCTGAGACACCTGAGGCCCCAGAGTGTGCTCCCTTGTCAGAGCCAACTTCCTCTGACTTCAAGGGGCACTGCAGAGACACTATCTGTAGACCTTAAAATAGAGTGGGGAGCTGTGGGTACGGAGGGTACGGAGGGTCCGGAGTGTGCGGAGGGTACGGTGGGTACAGAGGGTACGGAGGGTACGGAGGGTACGAAGTTTCCGCTGCACAGGGTGAATATGTGCTGGAGATCGACTGTACAGCATGGTGACAAAAGCTAACAATCATAGACCCCATACCGGAAGATTGCTAAGCAAGTAGATCTCAGGGGTCCTCACCACAAAAAAAAAAAAAAAAAAAAAAAAAGGTAAATATGTGAGGTCATGGATATGTTAATTTGCTTGACTTGATCATTTCACAACATATACATATATCAAAATATCACCTTGCATACTGTAAATAGACACAATTTTGGTCAAATATGCCTTCACGAAGCTGGAGAGTGGGGCAGAAAGAGAGTAAGGGAAAAAATGAACCAGCTTGTCTTGATGGGAGTTAGCACTTCATGCTCTGGGAAGAGGACCCCCCACTCAGCAAGAATGCCTGTTTTGGGATAAACCCATTCCTAGGGCCACTGCATGTATTAACCTCCTCTGTAGAGCGCTCCCTCCTCCTCAGGCTGTGTTTATGACGAGGGAGCGCATGGTCAGGCTAGACCTCCCAGTCTGGAAGGAAGCTACAGTGTCACTTGTCAGCAGGAAGACGGCAAGAGCTCCCAGAGGAGGTGAGTGGGGCTGGGGCTGGCATCCCCGGAGGCTGGCCAGGTCGTGCACCGCAGGGCTTCCTTCATGTGCCGGGAGCAGGGGCTTTATTCTAATTTCCTCTTGGGCTTCCCAATGACTAGCTCAGCCCTGCACATATGAGAGCGTCTCCAGGCAAACCTTTCCATCTACTTGCCAGAGGATCAAAGGAAATTGCCAACTGGGAGAAATAAGAGGACGAAGGAAGAGACTTGGAAGTCATGACATCACTCACCTTGGAAGCTGAGTACAGGGAGTAGAGAGGCCAAGGAAACAGGGCTATCCCGGAAGAAATGTTCAGGATGAGACCTTTCCGCCTGAAAGGCAAAGAAGCAAAGTTCCCATGGCTTTGTTGCCTTACCCTACCGTGGGTACAAAGAAAACAAAGGGGCCAGTGTGAACACCGCGGACTCTGCCCTTCCTGGGCTTCCGCCTGTGCTGGGGGCTCTGCTTCCAGGAACGGTGAGTGAACTTCCCCCGCCTTCCCCCGGAGGGCGCCACACAGCGATGTCGGAACTTCCGCCGCACAGAGATGCCACCTGGCGGTTATGTGACGTCACGGAATGGGAGGGGCTTGTTCCTGGAGCCAGAGGCCCTGCTACAGCTGAGGCCTCTCCACCAAAATACTGATAACCAGCTCGGCTCAGGATTTAAGGGGAGGGAATCCTTCGCCCCTAAATGTGACCACGTGAGCTGCCGGTCCCTTTGGCCTCACGGACCCACAGCAGGACAGATGTCACATGCTGGAATGTTGTCTTGGGTAGAATTTCACAGTCCAGGACCTGCTCACACAGATACCCTATGCCAGTCTCCAGGAGCCTCACTTGTCCTTTTGAAATTCAGTATCCTTAGTCCCTCCCAATTAGACGGATTCAATAGAGGAGTAGGGGACAAGAAACTGCAAATTAGCATCCAAGGCCAAGCCCCTTCTCCCTCTAGAGAAGATAAGCTATCAAGCATTTGCTTTTAACGAACAACACCTGAGAAGAACCACCTCCCAAATGCTCGTTGTATTCCAATGACGTAAATATGCAATCAGTGGAGGAGCTGACAGAGCGGCCATTTTCACACTAAATCGGAGTATTCTTTCTGACAAAAGCTGAAATTCCTAACAAAGAGATGGTCGTGATCTCAGGACAACTTCTGAAGTTTTCTTTTACACTCAACATTAATTAATTTTTCTTTAATCTAGTGCGTATTGAAACTGCCCTTCTCTTCGTCCCTCCAATAGTGTTACATTTAACCTTCACGTGAGATTGTCTATTTGCAGAGGTGGCCTGGCCCAGAACGTTATGTTTTTTTTCCCATAATCACCGTGTGCTTTCATTGTAGCTGTTATCGTTTGTTAAAGCACAGCCAGATGGACTCTGTGTCCCAGTCCCCGAGTTAGCTGACTGCCAGGGCAGGGAGGCCATGTTGCTCCACACTTTTTTGAAGAAGGCCTTACCTTGATTCCATATGTTTCAGAATTAGCTGTGTCATCTACAAGAGAAGGCCAAAGGTAAGCCCGACAAGGAACTAAGTAGCAGTGCAAGGGGGCGGGATGGAATGGGGAAGGGAGAGCGGGAGGAAGCTGGGAAAGAGCCTCATCTTCTCAGAAGGCCTTGAAAATTGCTGGCACTCATTGGAGGTCACTCTGGCCACATTAGAGTCTGGCTAGAACCCACAGCAGCCAACCTAGACAAATGACAGGCTGTTCTGGGGCCTCTGGTTTCTTCCCCCTAAAGCTAATGTCTTCCTGGAAAAAGAGGGCAGTGAAAAATTGGGTGAATTGGCTTACAGCTGTGGGACCAACACTGAGGTTCCCATGATACTCTTCATTCTGCCGGACAGGCCAAAGTGGACTGGCCATGAGCTGGAACTGGGGAGCTATGCGGAAACCTAACAAGACTCTGTAGAGAGAAGAACACCTCTTCAATTCAACAGCAGCCGCTTACGCAGCCTGCAGCCGGGCTGTGAAATAGCTCTGTGGACACAGCACGTGGCCACTCCTGTGTATCAGAATTACAAGAGCCTTGAGAAGCCCCTTCCCCCTCCCAGCCTACAGACCCCTGAAAAGGTCTTCTCTGCCATTTCGGGAGCCTAAAAGAACCTTTTGTTTCAAAATTGCAAGGTGCACATTCTACAAACGAAGGAAGAGGCAACCCCATGGACTGAAGTGTTCTCTGAGGTAAAATTGACCAGAATCAGGCCTGACTGCAGCAGGTTTGAGACAAGGGACCCAAGTGAAAGGAGAGGGGCAGAGACATCAAGGCACCTGGGGACTGGAAGACACAGGCCGCCCATTTCTCGATACTGTCTAGGGGCCCTGCAGCAGCTCCTCGCAGGTGCCCACTCCCAGGCCAGGCCCCAGCCTGTCTCAGAGCCTCCAGGGAATGTCTTTGCTGCTGGGGGACCAGGGGGCCAGGGCAGTGGGCGGGGGCAGGGGCTCTCTAGAACCACTAGGCTGCCTGTGGAACACTGGATTTTGAGGAAGAAGAGGGAGGATGAGGGGCGAGATGGTGTCAGCCCTCTTTCCGTGAATGACTTCCTAGCGATATTGTATAAACCTTTTCAGCCAGCACCCACATTGCCTCAAAGCCTCCCGAACAAACTCACTAGCCCCATTGGCTGAATGATCCCAATTAGAGAGACAACACTGAATCTTGTGGGTCCCTGCCTCAAGGCTTCCAACATTCAGTTTCTTATTCCACCTTCCCTTTGCCCTCAAACGCATATTCTCCCATCCCTGCCGGAAAGAGCACTCGACCATCTCCAGATGGCTCCTTGGAAATAATGCAGTTTCTCTAGTCACGCTTCTAACCAGCAAGGTTCACTGGGGCATGGTCTACTTAGAAGCTAAACTTCTATTTATTTTATTTGTTACTTAGGGAACTTAGTGTTTATCAATACATAATTTTTTTAAACAAATCAAAGCATTTCTCTGCTAAAGGAGTCAGAGGGTTGTCAAGTACATTTGGGAAATGCCTATGATCAAACAGCCCAAGACTAAAAGGTCAGTTGTAAAATAACGTGAAAGACTTTAGTGGTGAGGCTACAGATGACAGTTAGACACACAAAACTCATAATTGCATCAGCTGGGGGCTCCAAAAAGCCATCAATTGCTAAGCATAAAAAGATGTGTGTACCCCATAGCAACTGAGCAAGAAACCATAAAATGCCAACGTGCTGACAGAAAAACAACCAAGAGTTGTTGTCAGCTCAACTTACCCATCTGAAAAAAAAATTTTTTTTTGTCTACTCTCCCTCCATTTCCCCTCCTTATCTTAACAGCAGCCTGGCTTTCTTTGGGAAATCTGTCCTCCCCTACTGCCAGTCCACGGTGCTCAGATGGGTGAGACTGGGTCTTCCACTACTCTCCAACCAGGGTCCCAGCTCCTTGAAATCAGGAATCAGACTTTACTCATCCCTGCAGTCCCACTGACCTTCCAGAGTGGTCACCAAGGCTGCCATATACAGCTGTGAATGTTGTGTACTGAGCAAGGTGCCCAGCTGTGGGGTTAGTGCAGGTGGGGAGCTCAGAGCTCACTCACAAGCCACGTGCCCTAGTAGAGGAAGAGGGCTCTGTCCCCAGAGGAAGGGGGAACACGTCATTCACACAAAATCCTCATCTACTCACCAAGTCACGCAGCCACAAGCTGTGTCCGTTCTTAAACAGTACCTTTCTCTAAATGGTCTATATAGGATAGCTTTGAGGGACTCGTGCTATACATCTTTGTGCAGCTGACCCTCATCAAAGAACTTGAATGCTGAATGGTGCCTAAGACATCTCTTGATCCACAGCCATTTTATTTTTATTTTTATTTTTTGTTTTTCTGAGACAGAGTCTTGCTCTGTCGCCCAGGCTGGAGTGCAGTGGTGCGATCTCGGCTCACTGCAACCTCTGCCTCCTCGGTTCAGGAGATTCTCCTGCCTCAGCCTCCCAAGTAGCTGGGTTTACAGGCGTCCGCCACCACACCTAGCTAATTTTTGTATTTTTAGTAGAGATAGGGTTTCACCATGTTAGCCAGGATGGTCTCGATCTCCTGACCTCGTGATCCACCCGCCTCAGCCTCCCAAAGTGCTGGGATTACAGGCGTGAGCCACCGCGCCCGGCCGATCCACAGCCTTTTAATAGCAGATGCAGAACCTCAAGTTCAAGGGGGTTACATAACTTGTCCAGTGCTGTCCGACTAATTAGTAGCTGTGCTGGGACCAGAACACAGATGAACTTGAGCTTTGATTCAACAAATATTTATTGAACAACAAAAGTTCAGAAAATGCAAGCCATGCCCTCCGTCAGTTTTCCAAAATAAGCTTTCCTCTATCTACAAAGCCTAAAGTTAGAGGAAGATACTAATTTTGTTTAAGTTGTCTCTGAATCCTGACTACGTTTCAGCATCATCAAGCTTAATATGTTGTGACATGTGACAAAACTGAAAGCAGAAATAGAATTCAGATACAAGGGAGAGTTGAATCCATTACTGTGTTTTCTAGATGAAAAACAGAACAAGACAATTACAAGACCACGACATGGCCTCACAACTAAGTGCGGTTCGATTTCAAAGAATGCTGCTTCTACAGTGGACGGGCACAATTCTCCTGAGTTGCCAAACTTCAACAGCTACTACATGTTAATGCATTTCACACATATATGGATCACATACCTTGACTACGGAGGTGATGTTACAATGGATGACTCTCTGTAATAAATAATCACAACCACACATCAACCGGATGATTAGAGAAATTCTCCTGGAAAGTAGTCAGTGCTAAAGAACCATGAAGAGGGTAAAAGTGCATGTCTGAGCGGTTTCATCATTCACCCTATGAGCAAACTAGGCTCATCACTGACTTCCAGCAAGCATGCACTAGCATCAAGAAACATCTGACTCCCATTCTGTCCTTCTGTACCTATGTCATGTTGACTAGACGTCAATTAAGAGTTTCTGGGAAAACTTGGAACTATATTACTGGAGGAATATAGATACGGTTTTTCAAAGGGAGCTATTCCATTCCCAGCTGGAGGAAGAGGGGTTAGCATATGTGAGTCTAGGAGAACAGAAAGGCAGATGGTTGTACAATATAAGGTAGAGGTTCTGGGCTATGGAGGGCAGGTAAAGAACCCACTAGAATCACCCGAGATAAAGAGAAAGGAAAAGAGGATGGACACAGACACTAGCACAAACACAGACACACACAGGCAGAGGAGCAACCCTGGAACTTGCTTTGTGGAGAGACATAGACTTGTGCCAGAAACAGAGTGTGGGGGACAGAGCCCGCGCAGGAGATGTGTGGTCCTGAGAGGAGTTTGGTGAGGGTGTGCAGCAGCGCCCAAGCAGTCTGGCATTATCACCCGGTGCAGCAGACTCGGGGCTTACACAGGACTGCAGGATACCTGCAGACGTGGGGAATGGAAGCATGAGGGCCTGTTCAGATTGGTGTAGCCCTGTGACTCCAAAGGTCAGGGCCTAAGGAAGGGTCAACAAATTGTGCCTTCAAAAACTGTTAAATGCGGCTGGGCGCGGTGGTTCACACCTGTCACCCCAGTATTTTGGGAGGCCGAGCCAGGCGGATTACCTGAGGTCAGGCATTTGAGAGCAGCCTGACCAACATGGTGAAACCCCATCTCTACTAAAAATACAAAAACTAGCTGGGTGTGGTGGTGCATGCCTGTCGTCCCAGCTACTCAGGAGGCTGAGGCAGGAGAATAGCTTGAACCCAGGAGGCGGCGGTTGCAGTGAGCCGAGATCATGTCACTACACTCCAGCCTGGGCGACAGAGGGAGACTCCATCTCAAAAAGAAAAAAAAAAAAAAGGACTGTTAAATCCATTAAAAATATACTCCCAACCAACAACGGCAGCCATGGGTCTGAGTCAAGCTTACTGAACTTACAATCCTGCCAGCCACAGAGTTTGTGTCATGTACTTCCCTCACACTAAAAGTTAAACAAATCTTGGTACCTGGGAAGACAGAGAAAGCCAAAGAGCTGGTCTTCTCCCCTGTGTGGTCACAGCTGCGAATGTGTTAGGCAGAATTACCCTTTATAAAGTGGAGTGCAGCGCCCCAAAAGAGTGGGATAATGGACAGGTACATTTTGATGTGCAGAGAAGGAAGATGTCCCTATCCCAGAGATATCATGAAAAGTGGTGCTCGTGACTATGGATCGAGCGCTCAGGTGAAGAGAAAAGGGGCCTGAATACACACAGTCCAGGCTTTCGGCCGGAAGCACGCTTCCATCACTCCTTCCCGGGCCTGACTCATTACCCAGCCAGGGGACCCAGAACCTGGGTAAGAGGAAAGTATACACAGAAGGACACAAGTCTACCTGGATTTCATCTGGCGCGTTCAGGAAATGGCTTGGGAGAAGGTTTGGAAGCATTCCGACGTTGTTGACTGGCAGAAAGAAGCAAAACAAAAATGTGTCAGAAGATCAGGTGGAAGATTTTCCCAAAGAAACATGTGCAAAAAGATTGACATGTAAGGTTGTTCATCGCAGCGTGATTTGATAACAGTGAGGAAACCGGAGGGAAAATTTTGTCCCGTAGTAGGAGACACCATCAGTGAATCATGGGGTTGTCATATGTTGGAATGCAGTGTAGTCATTAAAGTCTATGACTGGGCTGTTTACATGGGAGAAGATGCATGAGGTAAGCTTTTTAAAAATATATGACAAAACAGCACATACGTATAATTCTGGTTTTGAAAATATGTGTGTGTTTAGGATTAGAAAAGTATGCACCAAAAGGCTATCTCAGAGTATTGGGATTTTAAGAGATTCATGTTTGTTTTATCAGCCTATCTATTCTTTCCAATTTTTCTGCAATGATATACTGTACACTTTCATATATAAAAATGTAATTATTTTTAAAATTCAGCAGAAGGTTTAGAAATCCAATTTGACTTTCTTCTATGTATACTATAAACACTGCACTGTGCACATGGCCATAAAATACCTTGTCTGTAAATCATTACAGAAACAAATATTATATTGTTTTCTAAATAAGAGAGTCAATTCTCAACTAACTATACAGTATTTCATGGATCAATCACAGCAATGTTTGTTTGCTAAACTAATTCCTTTAGGCCAATGTTTCTGGGATTCTTTTTCTGCCAAATGTCAACACCAGTTCCATAAAAGACAATTCATTTTAATATTAGAAAATATAGTCAGTCCGGCTGGGTGAGGTGGCTCACACCTGTAATCCCAGCACTTTGGGAGGCTGAGGTGGGTGGATCACGAGGTCAGGAATTTGAGAGCAGCATGGCCAATATGGTGAAACCCTGTCTCTACTAAAAATACAAAAATTAGCTGGGCGTGGTGGCGGGTGCCTGTAGTCCCAGCTGCTTGTGAGGCTGAGGCAGGAGAATCACTTGAACCTGGGAGGTGGAGGTTGCCGTGAGCTGGGATCGCACCACTGCACTCCAGACTGGGCGACAGAGTGAGACTCCGTCTCAAATAAAAAAAGAAAATATAGTTGGGGGTTGAAATATATATGTCTGATACATTCCAAACCAATATATAAATTTTTTTATTCAGTGATGCCTCTAGAAGTGTGCTTTGATATTCAACTTAATGCTATAGCTTAAAATATAGTCATGGTTTCAGTATAAATTACCATGAAATAATCAGGTGTCACTAATCAGTGTCAGGTTATTTCACTGATGTATTACAACAAGCTTTGCATCTTGCAATTTACTCACCTAAAATTCCAATTTCTAAGCCTGTAAGTTTTTCTTTAATATGCTCGTAGATGTCATCTTTGGTAAAATCTGCTTGTATAATCTTCACACTCCTCCCTGTAGTCCGCTCTACATGAGAGATAACAGTTTTTTAATGAACAGGGATCCAGATGCCCCCCGCCCGTGAAGTTTCCACCAGTGCTCCTGTATTACCTGAGCAGACATTGAAGAGGACAGCCCATTGCCCCAAACAGAAATGGGAGATGGCACTGGGTAAATGCTGGGAGGTGCTAAGAGATTGGTGAATGGTGGTTTCTACATGTCCCTAAGAGTTACTGCAGGGACGCGTATATGCATTAAGAGATTTACTGCAGCGGTTCTCAAAGTGAAGTCCACAAACCACAGCATCCGGGTTTACAGGGAAACTTGTCAGAAACGCACATTCTCGGGCTCTACCCCAGACCGACTGCATCGGAAACTGTGGGTGAAGCCCAGCCAGCCACCTGCTTAACACACCTCTGAGTGACTTTGCTGCTTGCTCAAGTTTGAGACATCGGACTGACAGCTGTAAAAGCAAGATCTGACACTGCCTCTGCTCATAAGTGTCAAGTCTCCTCCACACAGACCCACCAACTCTTTGTATTTGTCCAATGCTTTAGCATTCACAGAGCATTTACATACACGATGTCTTAGGTCATCGTCCCTACCACATTCTAAAGTAGACATTATGGTTTTCATTTTCCAGAGGAGAAAATGAAGGCTCAGAGAAGCTAACACACCCAAGACCGTCCACTCTCTGGTCACTCCACGTTCAATGCGCTCCCCACTACTCTGTGCTCACTTGCCTTCTGTGGGAGTTTTCCGGCAGATGTGAAAGCAACAAGCAGAGTTTACCAGTAGCTTGGTGAGCTGCTTTGCTTTGGAGTTAGCTGGTATTTGTGGGCCAAGCAATCTTGAGGCATAGTTTGGGGGTGGACAATACTTTCAGGACAAAGACACTACTTACTTTTCAAAAGGATGATAAAAAGCACATTTCAGCATTGTGAGGCAAACACTGAGGATTGTCTCAGTCCTAGTCAAAGTTACTTCTGATATCCAGACACAGAACAAAAGCAGAATTCATGGGTCCAAGGGCACTGCCCTCCACGGTGTGACTGCACAGCCCACACCTCCCACACCCATCTCCTGTCCCAGATCTCCCCCAGGGAGACAAGGCTCACCCCTGACAACCCACCATGGTCTTCACAAGTCTCCAGAACTAACGTCTCATCCCTTTGAGTTAAAGAGTTTATTAATGATTAAATTAATAATTATTAAAATTCAAAGGTCCCAAAAGAAATATGATTATCATTATTAACAAAAGAACACTTCAGAGCAAATCCTAATAAGAAAACATTGTGATATAAAAGTTGCCTCAGGGTTGCACAGTGTACAGCCTCCGCGTCCATACATGATGATCCTGGATCAAAACTGTTTTTAAAATCTGACAAACACCAGTGAGCACTGTCGCTCATCCTCCTGCCAGAAGCAGAGCACAGGCATAGGGAAGGGAAGTCCCAAACACTGATCTTGTTTTTGTTTTTGTTTTTGTTTTGAGACAGAGTCTCGCTCTGTCGCCCAGGCTGGAGTGCAGTGGTGCAATCTCAGCTCACTGCAAGCTCCGCCTCCCAGGTTCATGCCCTTCTCCTGCCTCAGCCTCCCGAGTAGCTGGGACTACAGGCACCCGCCACCGCACCCGGCTAATTGTTTGTATTTTTAGTAGAGACGGGGTTTCACCGTGTTAGCCAGGATGGTCTTGATCTCCTGACCTCATGATCCGCCTGCCTCAGCCTCCCAAAGTGCTGGGATTACAGGCGTGAGCCACCGCACCCGGCCACTGATCTTGCTTTTGAAGGGAGTGGCATAAGCAACCAGGCAGCCAGGGCCTCAAGAATGAGCAGGGCTGATCTAGCGATGAAGGCACCACCCCAAAGGAGAAAGTGGACCTATCTGTGCCTCAGCTGGTTCCTGCTTCCCCCGGCTCCCAGAGCCAGTGTGCACTGAAGGTGACACCTTCCATCCCGCCCTCTGCTTTGTAACCAGGCTGCCCAGGAGAGTTGGTGCCCCAGGCTCTGAGAGCAGATGGGGGGATGCCAAGTATGTCAACTGGCAGGGTGGGAGCAGGCTTGGTTGGTGGGCTCCACACACATCTCCCTTATTTGGGGGGACACTCACCGATCTCTGTGGCAATGGCCTCTAGTTTTTCCAGCGTCCGGCTAATAAGCACGACGTTGAGCCCACGTTTTGCTAGCTGAGAGTGGGAGTGAAAAACCAAAAGAGACAAGGATGGTGAGCAGACAGGGAGGGTTTGTGTCGAGGTGACTTGGTCCCGAGGCTGTGCGTGTACTGGCAGGGTGACGTGGCTGCTTCACCTGGGTTGAAGTGTGCAGAATGTGACAAAGCTTTCTGGGCTAGGAATAGCACAGCCCCAATGGGCCAGGCTAACTAGCAGGCCATCATGAGAGGCGTTACCACTTGTTGTGTGTTTATTGTGTGCCGGGGACTTTTCTAAGTGCTTTTGTTGTCCAGGACCACAAACTGAAAGTGCTTCTCTGAAGTTCATGGGCTCAGCTACGCATCAGAATTTAAAATACTGGGGACTGTATACTATATCTTATGCAGCAGGGGGTGGAGCAGCATTCCATAGTAAAAGCAGTGTTTCTGCAACTACTTTTTTTTTTTTTTTTTTTTTTGCGATGGAGTCTCGCTGTGTCACCCAGGCTGGAGTGTAGTGGTGCAATCGCGGCTCACTGCAACTTCCAACTCCCGGGTTCAAGCGATTCTCCTGCCTCAGCCTCCCAAGTAGCTGGATTACAGGCATGCGCCACCAAGCCCAGCTAATTTTTGTATTTTTAGTAGAGACAGGGTTTCCCCATGTGTAAAGACGGGGTTTCCCCGTGTTGACCAGGCTAGTCTCAAACTCCTGACCTCATGTGATCCGCCCACCTCAGTCTCCCAAAGTGCTGGGATTACAGGCCTGAGCCACCATGCCCGGCCATCTGCCCCAACTTTTGAGCTGCTTCCTATGCACAAGGACACCCTTCTTGTGGCTTACTCGACCTGAGACCTTTCTTCCTGTTTTCTGACTCCCAACAGAAGAGTAAATGGGATGGGGAGCATAGGGTGGAGAGCTGGACGCATCCCCTGAGACCAGCAGGGCGGCCCTGCAGAGTGGGTAACCCCTGGACTCCCGAGGTTGCACGGGGGACATGTAAATGTGCGTCGCCGGAGGTGTGTCTGTATCTAAAACTGTTACCAGTGAGAAAAGTTAGAGTTTTTCCTGAAAGACGAAAGGAAAAACCAACATTCGTTTAAACAGAGACGGATGACATTTGCATTAGTGACAAAGGCCCCAGTTTATTGAAATCTGTCTCTGTGGTTTCAGTCAAATGATTCATACCGTTATTTTCTTTAATTGTGGTAAAATACAACGTAGCAAAATCTACCATCTTAAGAAAAATGTGGAATACTTTACGAATTTCTGTGTCATCCTTGGGAACTCATGCTAATGTTCTCTGTATGGTTCCAATTTTAGTATATGTGTTGCAGAAACAAGCACTACGCTGTTATTTTAAGAAGTTACGTATTATAGGCTGGGCACGGTGGCTCACACCTGTATTCCCAGCACTCTGGGAGGCCAAGGCAGGCAGACCACCTGAGGTCAGGAGTTCAAGACCAGCCTGGCCAACATGGTGAAACCCTGTCTCTACTAAAAATCCAAAAAAAAAAAAAAAATTAACTGGGCATGGTGGCACACGCCTGTGATCCCATCTATTTGGGAGGCTGCAGCAAGAGAATTGCTTGAACCCAGGAGGTGGTGGTTGCAGTGATCCGAGATTGTGCCACTGTACTCCAGCCTGGGTGACAGAGCAAGACTCCGTCTCACAAGAAAGAGTTACATATTATAGAAAACACATAAGAAGCTGAATTATAGTCTATAAGATATAGTCTCCAAAAGCTAGTAATTCACTATAGCCCACAGTCTCAGAATCACCCAAGGAAATGTCAAAAAAAAAAAAAAAAAAAACACCGATTCCCACCAAACCATCTGATATGGTTTGGATCTCAAGTCAAATTGTAATCCCCAGTGTTGGAGGTGGGGCCTGGTGAGAGGTGATGAGATCGTGGGGACCATTTCTCATGGTTTAACACCATCCCCCAGGTGCTGTCCGTGCTAAGAGTGAGTCATCGAGGGATCTGGTGATTTAGAAGTGTGTGGCACCTCCCCTCTCTTCCTGCTGCTCCAGCCATGTGATGTGCTCACTCCCCTTTTGCCTTCCGCAGTGCTTGTAAGTTTCCTGAGGCCTCCAAAGCTGAGCAAATGCAAGCATCATCCTTCCTGTACAGCGTGCGGAACCGTGAGCCAATTAAACCTCTTTTCTTCATAAATTACCCAATCTCAGGTATTTCTTTATAGCAGTGCAAGAACGAAATAATACACCATCCTGATAAAAATCTCTGGGGTGGAAGCCTCAGGATTTTCATCTTTTTCTGTTTGTATTTATTAAATTATACTATTATATGCACAAATACATCCTCATTGTAAAAGATTCCAACAATGCCAAGGAAAAAAATGTCTCCAAGACTGCCCCTGCCTATTTCCCCACCCACCCCTAGGCTCCCACCACCTTTAGTTGTTGTTGAGCCTTCCCTAACTTTTTCTCTACATTTACAGGCATATATCGGCACATATAGAAATAAAGGTTTCTTTTGTGAGTTTTATTTATTTTTATCCTACATAAATGACATTATAAGCAGTGTCCTGCAATATTCTTTTTAACGTAATGACATATTTTATCTCTAAGAATCGTGTATATTTCCATAGCAGTGCACGAAGAACCACTTGATTCTTTTCTATTGCTCCATGGTATTCTAGAGTTCACCTTAGGGCGTTTCCAAGTTTTTCTATTACCAATCTTGCTACAGTGAAAGATCTTCCATATAGCTCTTTGTATATATGAGTAAATTAATTCCTATATACTGTATAGGAATATTTGGGACTACAGATGCATGCCATCATGCCTGGCTAACTCTTTATTTTTTGTAGAGATGAGGTCTCACTATGTTGGCCAGGCTAGTCTTAAACTCCTGGGCTCAAGTAGTCTTCCCGCCTCAGCCTCCCAAAGTGCCAGGATTACAGGGGTAAGCCACCACACCTGGCTCGTTTGTTGTCATCCAATTATCCAATTATCAGTGGGGCTAAGCATCATTTGCTATGTTATGTGTGAGTTACCAGTACATACCCCTTGCCCATTCTTCTATGGAGTAACTTATCATTTTCTTATCAATTTGTAGAAGTCGTATATATCCCCGGTATTGATTATTTGCCTGCCATGTACATAGCAAGTATTTTCTACTTTGTTTCTGGTGCCCTTGTCATACATTATATACTACTTGTAATGTTATCAAATGTGTGAATGTTTTCCTTGTTTTATATGTTCTTTTTGATTTTCCTTAACTTCAAGGATATAAATATGTTTTTCTATATCCTTTTTGTTTGTTTATTTTTGAGAATGGTATGAGGTTGAAATTATTCCACAATATGTTTTTCAAATTGGGTGCCTAATTGTCTCAACAACATTCTCCACTGTCCATTCATTCCTAATTTAAAATGTTGACTTAGTCATATGCTCAGTTCTCATGTTTGCCTGGGGCTGTTTCTGGTTTATTGTTTCCGTCGCACTGACCTATTTATCAATCTCCACACCAGGGCTACTTCTGATTTAATCGTAAGCTTATATTAGCCTTTGATAGCTTTCCAATATTTGCGTATTTTTGACCTCATTATCTTAGCTGACCCCTCCTATACAATGTTAAGGAAGCTCCTACCATTTATTATTCTCTTTCGAAATTTTATTTCATCTTCTTTGTTTAATCTTCCAAATAAATGGGAAAATTGTCTAGACAAGTATTAAAGTAGGGATATTTAGGGAAAAATTTATATCTTTTCAGGAATCAGTTGTCTTACCCATAAGTATATTATAGTATCCATTTTTTTTCAAATCTCATATAGCCTTCTAAACATTTAAAAGATTTTTCATGTAAATCCTGGACATTTCTTGTTAGGTTTGTGTTAATTAGGATAACATTAGTTGCTGTAACAAATAACTCCATAATTTCAGCCTTTTAACACAAAGGAAGTCTGTTTTTGTCTTACGTAGCAGACCCTATTTCACATTTGGGAACCCATTCAGGACCCAACGCTGAGACAGCGTTTGTCATCTTTACTGCCAGGTCTCCAAGATTGCTCTGGGCTTCGCCATCCAGCTAGTGCCAGGATTGAGAGGGGCTGGAGAAGATATGCCCTCTGTTAACCACCTTGATCAAGAAGTGACCCACATCCTTTCTGCTTGCTTTCATTTGCAGAATGAGTTGCATGGCCTCACATAGATGTCAAGGAGCCTGGGAAGTGCCCTGCTGGGAGCCATTTGCCAGCTGCAACTCCACTCAAAGAAGAGAGAGTAGGGATCTGGGTGGACATTGAGTTGCTCCTGCCACCAGGATCTTAAGTTTATTCACTGCCATGGTGAGCTGAGTTATTCTGGATAGAAGACACCTCAGGATGAAGTAGGTAGGTTCAATTCCTGTCTCTACCACTTATTTCTGTCAGCGCAAGTCAGTTGTTCTGGGGATCACAGAAGGGAATACATTCAAAAATGTGTGGCGCAGCTGGGTGCATTGTCTCACACCTGTAATCTCAGCACTTTGGGAGGCCGAGGTGGGCAGAGTACGAGGTCAGGAGTTCGAGACCAGCCTGACCAACATGGTGAAACCCTGTCTCTACTAAAATATAAAAGTTAGCCGGGCGTGGTGGCGCACGCCTGTAGTCCCAGCTACTCAGTGGGCTGAGGCAGGAGAATCACTTGAACCCGGGAGGCAGAGCTTGCAGTGGGCTGAGATGGCGCCACTGCACTCCAGCCTGGACAACAGAGCGAGACTCTGTCTCAAAAAAAAAAAAAGGTGTGTGGCAGAGAATCTGTCACATAAGAAGCCCTCAATTGTGTTACCTATTTTTCTATATATTCTAATTTGTTATTAATCGTGAGTGGGAGCTCTTTAAACAGCCACCTCACAGAATTTTTTATTTGTTCTGATAGTCTGTTCATCAGTGTTTGGTTTTCATCACAGACAATAGTATTCTCTACAAAGAGTACAGTTTTGTCCCTTTCTTTCCAATATTTGCATGTTTTTGGCCTCATGATCTTGGCAGACACCTCCCACACTTACAGTGTTTCTCAGGATGCAAGCATGAGGTTTCCTGTCACTTCTGGTAGATGTTCTTTATCAATTTAAGAACAATTACATCTGTTCCTTTTTTCCCAATTACTTTTTTAATAAACTGCTGGATTCAGTTGGCAAATATTTAAATTGGATCATACTTCTCTGATGCCATCCTTGTCCCATTTTGGTATCTGAGTCATGCTCATCTGTCTGGATAATTTATCAAACATGTACAGGATCAACTTGTCCCAGGAGCTTCCCAGTTTTAAAACTGAAAGTCCCACATCTGAAATCACCTTTGCAAAAATTGTAACAGTGAGAAAATTATGGCAATAAAAGAGATCTGATCTAATCAACCCCTTATCTTGCCCTTAAGCTTCCAAATTATCCTTAATTATTCTTGGGTTTGGGCCAAGCTAACTTTGGGAGATACTTAGTTTGTGATTTAAATTATAATAACCCGTTCCCAAAACTCAACCACCTTGGTAAAGCTAATGAAGGGCCAGCAGGCTAGGGAGAGGAGAGGAGCCTGAACTCTGCTAAGGTGGAGACATAAAGGATTACCCAGCATTATATTGGAGGTCACGAGCTAGGCAACATCCCCCAGTTACTCTTGCAGACAAATATCACTATTGTACAAGCCAAGATTGGCCTTTTGAGATGTCTTTTCAGGTTTTTTGCATTTCTGATGACTGATGGTTCCACCTTGACCTGCCAGTCACTCCTGTTGTCCCCCATTCAGCCGGCTCTGCGTGAATTAAGCTCTTTTTCTATTGCAGTTCTGCTGTCTTGATAAATCAGCTCGACCTCGGCAGCAGGCAAAATGAACCCGCTGGGTGGTTACCCATCCGAGGAACGCTCCAAGCACAGAAAAATCAAAAGTCAGAGTTAACCAGCCTAGAAATATGGGGCGGGGCGGGGGGGGTTTCTTATTCCTTGAGGATTTGGTGATAGTGTAAACATGTCTGGACATCTTATTCAGCTGTAGTTCTTCATAACTGCCTCTTTCATTTTTTTCATAACTACTAATCACTTGGTGTTTTTCTACTTCTTCTTAAGCCAATCGTGATCATTTATAATTTTCACAGAAAATTGTTTATTTCATCCAGATTTTCAATTTTTCAGTACAAAGATTTAAATGGTATTTTCTTCCTCTCTTTTTCTTCTTCCTCTTCTTTTTGAAATAAATTTCCTCTTCTGTAGCTAGCTTCCTAGAATTGGTCCTTTTCTTTCTTCTTTTTTGTGCTTCTTCTTTGTTTTTTTCTGAGACAGCATCTCACTCGTCGCCCAGGCTGGAATGCAATAGCTGGATCAGAGCTCACTGTAATCTTGAACTCCCAGGCTCAAGCAATGCTCTCACCTCAGCCTCCTGAGTAGCTGGGATTACAGGTGTGTGCTACCATTCCTGGCTAATTTTCTAATTTTTTGTGTATATGAGGTCCCACTACTTCGCCCAGGCCAATCTCAGACTCCTGACTTCAAGGGATCCTCTTGCCTCCTCCTTGCAAAGTGCTGGGATTATAGGCATCAGCCACAGAGCCGGACCTCTTTTTTTTTTTTTAAATTTAAGATTTTTCAAAGATTTGTCTCTTATTTGGCATTTTTAAAGAATTGGTTTGACTGTTGGTTTGCTTTAAACTGATCAATTCCATTTCTTCCTGTGTTTTTTATATTATCAGTTTTTGTTCTCTATTAATTTCCTCCTTGTATCTCTTTTGGAATTTTTTTTTTTTTTTTTTTTTTTTTTGAGACGGAGTATCGCTCTGTGGCCCACGCTGGAGTGCAGTGGTGCAATCTAGGCTCACTGCAAGCTCCGCCTCCCAGGTTCACACCATTCTCCTGCCTCAGCCTCCCAAGTAGCTGGGACTACAGGCACCTGCCACCACGCCCGGCTAATTGTTTGTATTTTTAGTAGAGATGGGGTTTCACCGGGTTAGCCAGGATGGTCTCAATCTCCTGACCTCGTAATCAGGCCGCCTCGGCCTCCCAGAGAGCTGGGATTAATAGGCGTGAGCCACCGTGCCCGGCCACTGATCTTGCTTTTGAAAGGAGTGGCAGAAGCAACCAGGCTTCTTGTTCCTTTTCTAGAGTTTCTTGGAAGCTAAATCTGTTTATAATCTTTCTTATTTTCTGACAGATGCCTTTAAAGCCGAAAGTTTCCATCTGCGTAGCACCTTGGCTGCAATTCATGAGAGTACCCACTTTTATTTTTTCTGTAATCTTAGAAGTACACTGGAGAATACTTTCTGAGTATAGGTGGGGATGGATATCATTTTCTAATGTTATTTTTAATTTTATTGCATGGTGGTTAGTGAATGTAATGGTATATCTTTTGCTATTTGGAATCAGTCACAGTTTCCTTTGTAGCCTAGTCAGCAGACCATTTATATGAATGGCTCCTGTGTATCCTTCAGGAATATATATGAAATCTTTGTTGGCTACCCAGTCTTGTAAATAGTTGTCTATTAAATTAAACTTGAGGTTTACCAGATGCCCTACCAGGTATTTGTTAATCCAGTATGAGAGGATATTCAAATTCCTTATAGCCTTAATTATTTCTTATTTATGTAATAAGATGTTACATTACAAGTTTCAACAGGAGTGCTAAGACACAATAGACATTAGATCACAAAACGAGTTCAGAGAAAGAACCTAGAAAAAACTGTGTTATTGTAAGATAACAGTGAATATACGTGATGTGTGTCTCTTGTTCTTGGCACAAAGCTCATAATACCCCTATAATTTCCTGATCGATAGGGATGATCTTTGTTACAAAGTTTGGTCTTGGTCCCCAGTTCCCGACACAAGAGTTTCTAAGATTCTTGGAATCTTCAGAGTGATGAGAGTGTGTTTTTGTTGTTGTTATTGTTGTGGTTCCTTACTGCATTGTAGGAGCCTCTCATATATACAACATCAGCAGTTTCAGCAGCAGATGGCATACCAAGGAGCATTTTTAAAAATTTATTTCCATAGGTGTTTGTGGAACAGGTGGTATTTGGCTGCATGAGTTAGTTCTTTAGTGGTGATTGTATGCTTACGAGATGACTGGTGGCTGGGGGCCCCTAGAGAGCTTCAGGATGGGGGCTGGTTGCTGGAGAAATCAACTGTGTGACTGCAGGGTTAGAACCTTCAACCCCACCTCCCGACCTCCTTCTTTGTTCCAAGGAGGGAAGAGGGGCCGGGGATGGAATTAATCTCAAATGGCCAATGACTTAATCAATCATGCCTATGTAACAAAAACTCCATCAAAACCTTTGGCCAGGCGCGGTGGCTCAAGCCTGTAATCCCAGCACTTTGGGAGGCCGAGATGGGCAGATCACGAGGTCAGGAGATCGAGACCATCCTGGCTAACACGGTGAAACCCCGTCTCTACTAAAAAGTATGAAAAATTAGCCGGGCGACGTGGCGGGCGCCTGTAGTCCCAGCTACTCGGGAGGCTGAGGCAGGAGAATGCTGTGAATCCAGGAGGCAGAGCTTGCAGTGAGCTGAGATCCAGCCACTACACTCCAGCCTGGGCGGCAGAGCGAGACTCCGTCTCAAAAAAAAAAAAAAAACCTTTAAGCGACAGGATTCAGAGAGCTTCTAGGCTGCAAACACACGGAGGCACTGGGAGACGGTATCCCCCGAGAAGGCTTGGAGGCTCCAACCCTTCCCCACACCTGGCCCTACGCATCTGTGGTTTGGCCATTCCTGAGCTATATCTCTCATAATAAACTGGTACCAGTAAGTAAGGTGCCTTCCTGAGCTCTGTGAGCCATTCTAGCAGAGTCTTGAACCTAAGGAGGGGTTTGTGGGAGTCCCCGATTTATACCCAGTCAGTGAGAAGTACAGGAGACCTGGGACTTTCAACTGGGATCTGAAGGGCATGGGGGCAGTCTAGTGGGACCGGGCCCTTAACCTGTGGGGTCTGTGCTACCTCTGGGTAGTGTTAGAAATGAATTGAATTGGAGGACATCCGATTGTGTCAAGAGAGTTGGGGAACTGGTTGGTGTGAGGAGAAAACCCCATGCATTTAGTGTCCGAAATGTGAGCAGAAAGAGCACAAAATAATCAGATGGAGCAGGGACCCCTCTTAGGAGCCCGCTGACCACTGCCACCCCTACCAGCATGAAATGAAGGACAAGCTTAGTCCCTCCAAGGGAAATTCCAGGCCCCTAGATAGCCTGAGAAGCACATGAGCAACCTGATGAGTAGCAAGGTAACAGCAGCTTCACGTCATGGCCACGGAGGTTGGCTCGAGATACCAGTTCCCCGCAGCGACTAAAGCTAACGTCTGGACACGTGTCCCTGAGTTATTTTTCCGAAACCCGGAGCCCCCACCAACTGGAAAATACTGTTCACTCGTACGTAGACCTCAGATAAGGGGCAGCTGAGGACTGAACATGGCTGCTGTTTTGTTCTAAACTTCTTCCTAAGGGCTGGAGCGAGTTACGCCCACAGGCCAGACCTTAACATTTCTTTCTGCTGGCCCCAGTTTTTAGACAAAGCTTCACTTCCTTAACCAATTGAAACCGGGGCATTGCTGAATCCACCTGTGACTTATAAGCCCCCACTTCAAGTTATCCCGCCTTTTTCAGACAAACCGGTGTATAACGCCTGTGTATTGACTTACGACTTTGCCTATCTACTTTCCTGAAACCTACCCCTACCTTTAAAAACCCCTGCTTGTGAGCCATTAGGGAGGTCATCTCTTAAGCAGGAGCTGCCTGATCCTCCTTACTCGGCGGCCTGCAAATCATCACCCTCCTTTCCCTCACTGCAAAACCTCAGGGTGGATGTTTGGCTTTACTGCGCCAGGCAAGGCAGCCCAGGTTTTGTTCAGAAAAAGTAATATCTGTGAACTAGAATGTGATTCTTGAGCCCTTCCCAGTGGACCCCTCACTCACAGAAGAAAGATAACAAGATAAAGAGGGAGGCTGGGCACCGTGGCGCACATCTGTAGTCCCAGCAGTTTGGGGGGCCAAGGCAGGAGGATTGCCTGAGCCCAAGAGTTGGAGACCAGTCTGGATAGCACAGTGGGACCCCATCTCTACAAAAAATAAAAATAAATTATCTTGGCATGGTGGCACGTGCCTGTGGTCCCAGCTACTCAGGAGACTGAGGCAGGGGGATCCCTTGAACCCAGGAGGTTGAGGCTGCAGTGTGCTCTGATTGCACACTGCACTCCAGCCTGGGTAACAGAGCAAGACTCTATCTAAAAAAAAAAAAAAATTGGCCAGGTGCAGTGGCTCACAGCCACAATCCCAGCACTTTGGGAGACTGAGGTGGGCGGATCACAAGGTCAAGAGTTCAAGACCATCCTGGTCAACATGGTGAAACCCATCTCTACTTTTAAAAAAATACAAAAATTAGCTGGGCATGGTGGCACACGCCTATAGTCCCAGCTACTCAGGAGGCTGAGGGAGGAAAATCACTTGAACATAGGAGGTGGAGGTTGTAGTGAGCAGAGATTGCACCACTGAACTCCAGCCTGGAGACAGAGTGAGACTCTATCTCAATAAATAAATAAATAAATACATAAATAATTTAAAATAAAAAATAAAAAAAGGTAAAGAGAGTAGCAACTAAGAGGAATGTGTGAAAAGGATTTCTTTGGTTCTCTCTGCTGCCAAACTGTGACTGCCATCCCCATTGGGTCGGGTGTGGAGGGAGCATTGCCTGCCTCTCACCTCGCAGTAAAGGAGAGGGCTCTCAGTAGTCCCTTCCCCTCTTGTTTCAGGATTTATGTTCACTGTGCGTTCTTGTTTTTTATTCCCCCTCTCCTTTTTTGCCTGAATTAGTTCATGTAGGATAGGTAATGTTGTGGCAACAAGTTAACACTGAAATCTCAGCAGTTTAACACAACAGAAGTTTATTTCTTACTTGTTATGCTCAAACTGTAGACTGATCTTTGACCCAGATCCCCCAAAAATCTCATGAGCAGGAGGTTGCTGCTCCTCAGCTGCTCTAATGCTGGAACCTTCTGCTGCCAAGGGCGAGGCCTGCTGCTGAGACTTGGTTCAGACAGTAGAAATGTAAGTGTTTATTCACGATCTCGGCTCACGGCAACCTCGGCCTTCCAGGTTCAAGGGATTCTCCTGCCTCAGCCTCCTGAGTAGCTGGGACCACGGGCATGTGCCACCACGCCCGGCTAATTTTTGCATTTTTAGTGGAGATGGGGTTTCACCGTGTTGCCAGGCTGGTCTCTGACTCCTGACCTCAGGTGATCCGCCCACCTTGGCCTCCCAAAGTGCTGGAATTACAGGTGTGAGCCACTGCTCTTGGCCCAAAACTTCTGTCTCAAAGCACAGAGACCTTGGGAGAAGCAAAGGTGGAGGCAGAGTGCTGTGTGACAGGGCCCGAGGAGGCTGATGCAGGACGGGGTGAATTCGCCAAGGTCAAGGTCCTGCAGAGCAGCGAGCAGCACTTCCATGGGGAGAGCCCACAAAAGGGCCCCACGGGGAAAGAGTCAGTGTCAGTCACCAGACCCAGAGAGGGAGACACGCAGACCTGCCCGATGCCCCTTCCTTGTCCTCCCTCCTATGCTCTCCCATCTCCCTCCTCCTCAGACTTGGGCAGGTTCCCGCATCTCAGTTAGCAACGACGGAATGGAGAACTGCGAGGCCAGGAAAGAGAGAAAACACCGCGGCACTGTCTTCCGACGGCAGTGGCATCCAAAGCAGGCCCTAGCTGTGGGGAGGGGAGATGTAACTTTCATCACAGGGTCAGCATTTGGACTCCTGCAGGTGACTGGCGCTGTAACTACGAAGTGAAACCATGTTTGCATCTGGAACTGACCAAAGGACTTTGTTTCACCTAGGGAGGATCAGTGAGGCAACAGGAGTGGAGGCAGAGAAAGAACCACCACTAAGAGGTTTAAAGAGACACTTAGAAACAGAACGGTCATGAACAACCCCTGAAGAGTCCCATGAGACTGCCAAAACACTGGTTGCACTTTGTGTTTCTCCCTCTGAAAAAGACATGCTAATTGCCCACAGTGGTTGTAAATATGTCAGTTGCTTTTTTTTTTTTTTTTTTTTTTTTTTGAGATGGAGTCTGGCTCTGTCGCCCAGGCTGGAGTGCAGTGGTGTAATCTTGGCTCACTGCAATCTCTGCCCCCCAGGTTCCAGCAGTTCTCTGCTTCAGCCTCCCTAGTAGCTGGGATTACAGGTGCCCACCACCACGCCCGGCTAATTTTTGTATTTTCCGTAGACAAGGGGTTTCACCATGTTGGCCAGGCTGGTCTTAAACTCCTGATCTCGTGATCCACCCACCTCAGCCTCCCGAAGTGCTGGGATTACAGGCGTGAGCCACTGCACCCAGGCAGTTGCTTTTAATTTCTTTACAGTTTCAGTAATTTGAAGTTATATTGTCAGGAATAGAATATGGCCAGTATTCATAATCTGAAATTTATTAATAAGAATATTTTCCTTTTATTAGGTTGGTGCAAAAGCAATCGCAGTTTTTGCCATCAAAATAATGGCAAAAACCGTGATTACTTTTTCACCAAGCTAATATTATTTCTTCTCTTGAATTACATTTTGTCTGATACTGATGTTGCTTCCATTCCTTTTCTTTTACTTTCGTTTTCCCAGTATATAGTTTTTTCATTCATTTATTTTCAACCTCTCTGTAATCAACATTGGATTTTTAAGCCCCATCTGAGCATTTGCCATTTATCAGTAAGTGTAACTGTCATATTTATTGAGATTGCAGATTTATTACACTAACTTCTGCTGTCTTATTTGAGTTTCCCTTCACTATGCTTTCTTTACCATTTGTCTCCCTTTTATGACTAGTAAGCAGGATAGGATCGGCAATACTGTAGTAACAAACTAGCCCCAAGTCTCAGTGGCTTCTTACAAGAGGCATTCGTTCTTCCTCCTGCAATGTCTTCTTTAGATAATACAATAGTCCAGGGCAGCCCCCTCCCTGCAATGATGCAGGGTTCTAGACTTTCTCCCAGGGCTGAAACTAGGATGAGGCAAGTAAAGCACTCGGATGCAAAATTTAAGGAGGTGCTCTTTCTCAGGTTCATGGTCACCTCGCAAGCCTCACCTTAGTCCTGGCCCTGCTTTTTCCATCTAGTGGCTGCTCTCTTCAACACGAAGCCTACGCTGGTTTGCCTCATATTGAGTAATTGAGCATCAAATTTGATTACAGTGTAGCAAAGACAAATTCATGTCTGCAACTTAAAAATAAGCTACAAGTGCAGGGCGCAGTGGTCATGTCTGTAATCCCAGCACTTTGGGAGGCTGAAGCAGGTGGATCACGAGGTGAGGAGATCGAGACCATCCTGGCTAACATGGTGAAACCCCGTCTCTACTGAAAAAAAAATCAAAAAGTTAGCTGGGCATGGTGGCGGGCACCTGTAGTTCCAGCAACTCGGGAGGCTGAGGCAGGAGAATGGCGTGAACCCGGGAGGCGAAGTGTGCAGTGAGCCGAGATCGCACCACTGCACTCCAGCCTGGGCAACAGAGTAAGACTCTGACTCAAAAAATAAATAAATAAAAAATAAAAATAAAAATAAGCTACAAGAACAAGAGTAGTCATTTTCTGGGGTGGGGGTATTGGGAAGATGTTGCTCAAAGGATACAAAATGTCTTTTCTGTATCCTTTGATGGAAAGTAAGATAGGAAAAAATGTTCAAGGGATCTATTGTACACCATGTATACATGCTGTATTAGTAACAATGTATCATATTCTTTAAAATTGATGAGAACAGGTTTTAAGTGATCTCAGCACAAAAAATAGTAAGTATGTAAGGTAATTTATATGTTAATTAGTTCGACTGAGCCATTTTACAATGTATATATATTTTAAATGTCATTTTGTACCCAATAAATATACACAATTTTTTTGCCAATTAAAAATTAATTAACTAAAATAAGTAAAAGAATAGCCATTTTTTGCAAACTGCATATAAAAATACTAGTTCTACCTGTGGATTAGTAAAACATTGACATAAAAAATGCATACAAAACAATAAACATTTTCTAAAAGTACATACAAACAAAAAGATGCACATCAAACGTATTAGGAAGGTTGCATATGGGAAGACGGGGAATAGAAATGGGAGGTGGGAGTGAAAGAAAATAAATGAGAGAGGGACTGTGTATGGATCAATGATAATAACTCAATCCTCTATGTCTTTGACAAAGAAGAAGGAGAAGGAGGAGGAAGAAAAGGAAAGTGGGATAAAGGATCAGAAAGGGAAGAAAATAGAAAAAATTAGAGTATGACTGCCAGGGTAGGCCTGTTTTATTATTGCTGGGGTTTTTTGTTTGTTTGTTGTATTTTTAGTAGAGACGGGGTTTCGCCGTGTTGGTCAGGCTGGTCTCAAACTTCTAGCCTCAAGTGATCAACCCGCCTCAGCTTCCCAGAGTGCTGGGATTACAGGTGGGAGCCACCACGTCCAGCCCCTGTACTGCATCTGGCCTCCATGGTAGACCTATATTTTGATGGAAATAGTATATATGTAATTTGCTACTGATTAAGTAAATTATACCAATTCCAAATTTTACAATAGCCATGATAGAAAATTTCAGATTCTTGTCTATAAAAGCTTATTTTACAGCTGCCTTTAACTATTCTAGTTTATATTTTAGCTAAGGCTGGTCTTATCAATTAATAAGACTGGAATCACATACATTCTGACAAAAGAATTTCATATTTTTATGTTAAATTGTTAAAGAATTCCAAACTTCAAAAAAAGCAAGCTGATGATTGCTTGAGTTTTTAAAAATTAGTATCCCCCCTGGCCGGGCGCGGTGGCTCAAGCCTGTAATCCCAGCACTTTGGGAGGCCGAGACGGGCGGATCACGAGGTCAGGAGATTGAGACCATCCTGGCTAATACGGTGAAACCTCGTCTCTACTAAAAGATACAAAAAAACTAGCCGGGCGAGGTGGCGGGCGCCTGTATTCCCAGCTACTCGGGAGGCTGAGGCAGGAGAATGACGTAAACCCGGGCGGCGGAGCTAGCAGTGAGCTGAGATCCGGCCACTGCACTCCAGCCTGGGTGACAGAGCGAGACTCCGTCTTAAAAAAAAAAAAAAAAAAAAAAAATTAGTATCCCCCTAGAATCTTTTTTAATAACCCTGTTTGACCTCATCTGACACCCTTGGGCAGGTAACTTTGCTGTTACCAAATCTTTGTTTAACAATTCTCAGCCAGTGAAGGTGCAGACAGCTCACGGCCAGTGAGGTTGGAAACAGAGGAGTCGTTGGGACATTATAGCTTGACAGAGAAGCTGACCTCCAGGTGACATGGGCAATAGCCTTCAGAAAGTCAGCCCACTGGGTACCTAACTCAGCAATATTATTTTGCATTCCTTTTTAGACTAACTATATACATCCATATTGCTTAAATGCTGTTCATTCAGACCTTTTGTCTTCTTGCTTAGATCCTTTGTTACTAAGTCAATATAAAACTTTAACAACTGCTAACATGTGTCTTTGAGAATTGTGCTCTTACAACACTGAATGTGAAATGTTGTCTGATCCTTTGAGTTATTTGGCTAAATGGCCACAACAGTTATACTATAATCCTAATGTCTCTAAGATTTTGGAAATAATGTAATAAACATACTACCATGCTCTACTAAAGACAAAGAATATCAAAAGAAGTTTTAAGATCTGGCTTTATGATATTTTCAAGAGATAGCCTAAAAGAGAAAGTTGAAGTGAAGACAGACATACATATATATATGATATTTATTCATATCCACTAAAATAGGCATTAAAACAAGTAAGTATTACTAGAAGTAAAAGCGAGTTAAAAGGCTACATTTATCAGGAAGTTATAGCAATTGTAATCCTGGATTGCTTACTAAAATAGCTTTACATAAAACTACAAAGGGAACTGAAACGTACCTATCAGACTGGGAGATTTCATTTTACCTTTTCAGTAATTGTTGGGTGAAACACAAACATTTGGCAGAGATACAAATTACGTACACCACATCAATAATGCATCTATCTAAAGGCCGTGTCTAAACACAGAACAGGGGCACATGATGTTCCTTTGAAAGCTGGCTCTTTGAAAACACTGATAATCCTGACAAATCTCCAGCAGAATTGATCAAGGGAAAGAATAGAGCACAGGAATAAGCGGCAATATGAGACAATATGAGGAATTTTAAATGAGTGTAATTAGAGGGACAGCCAAGATTTAAAATGTAGAAAAAGGGTTGAAAGAGGAGAATGAGCACACACAGTTCATTTTGCTGCCTATTGAAATCCTTTTAAACCATAGGAAATTATATGTGTGTGTGTGTGTGTGTGTGTGTGTGTATGTGTGTGTGTGTGTGTGTGTATTTTCTCCTTTTAGCTTTCAGTTTTTTCCTAGGAAAACAGAAATCCTTGGGGAAGGTGACAACAAGAGACAAGAGCAATCCCAAAATGTTTGTTTTTGGAGACAGGGTCTCACTCTGTTACTCAGGCTGTAGTGCAGTGGTGTGATCGAGGCTCACTGCAGCCTCATCCTCCTGGGCTTCAGTGATCCTCCCACCTCAACCTCTCGAGTAGCTGAAACTACAGGCATGCACCACCATGCCTGGCTAATTTTTGTGTGTGTGGTAGAGTTGGGGTCTTGCTCTGTTGCCCAGGCTAGTCTCAACTGCTGGCCTCAAGCTACCCTCTTGCCTCAGCCTTCTAAAGTGCTGAGATTACAGGCATGAGCCACCATGCCCAGACCTGGCCTACGAAACTTTTGTTGCTAGAAAATGGATGGGCAAGATCTCAAATCCTAAACCAGCAACAGAGTACACTGAAAACTGACAAAATGCATACTAGTAAAATCCTCAAAAGTCTCAGGCACTGCCAGTACAGAACCTGGGAGAGAGAAGCTAGACTCAGGAGGTTTGGGTCAGAGTGAGAAGTCATCATCTCCGGATGCCATTCTCCACTCCAGGCAGGCACTGAGGACAGGGCCCTCTCTGAGAGTGAGGAGATAAAGCAGTGGGTATGCATCGAGTGCGATTCCAGAACAGCAGGTGGCCTTCACTCTACAGGCAGGAGGTAAGATGGTTTTTCTCTGCGGAATCTGACCCACCCCAAGGAAAAGGCCTCAAGGCGCTTGCTTAGGACTCCTCTCACCCTGATCATACTCACAGATTCAAGACCCACTCAACACAAAGAATGTCCAGGCAGGTTCCTAACCTGACCTAATCAAACAGACAACAAGACAACAGGAAGTGTCTATGAGCAGCAGCTAACTTGAAAGACAGACTGCCAAACAAACGCAGGAAAGAGCAACTTGGTGGAACAGCGCCAGGCAGGAGACAACCTTTTTTTTTTTTTTTTTTTTTTTTTGAGATGGGCTCTCGCTCTGTTGCCCAGGCTGGAGTGCAGTGGTGCAATCTCGGCTCACTGCAACCTCCGGCTCCGGGGTTCAAGCAATTCACCTGCCTCAGCCTCCTGAGTAGGTGGGATTACAGACGCACACCACCAGGACCAGCTAATTTTTTGTATTTTTAGTCGAGATAGGGTTTCACCATGTTGACCAGGCTGGTCTCGAACTCCTGACCTCAAGTGATCTACACACCTCGGCCTCCCAAAGTGTTGGGATTATAGGTGTGAGCCACTGTGCCTGGCCAACCATTTTTAAAAGAAGAAAAAAATACCTTCGGAGGAATTAGAGAAGCTACTACATCTGTGAAAAGAAGAGGCTGCTCCACAAATGAAAATTCAGAAGTATAAAAAATTTTTAATTTCTTTAAAAATTTTAATTTTAAGAAATTGAAAAAGAAAAGAGCAAGAATGAAAAAAATGCATTTGAGAGGATGGAAGATACAATTGATGAAATCCTTTTGCAGAAAGGAAAGCAAAGGGGCAAAGAAATAGAAATTATGAGAAAAAAAGGAAGAGAAATAAAGAATGATTTCAGGATCTGTGTAACAGGAGTTCCAGAAATAACATTTTTCAACATATGAGTGACAGGAGATCCAGAAAGAAGAGACAAAGCAGACAGGATGAATGAGAACACCCTGGCCCACCCTGCTCTGTGCGGCAACACTAGCTGTGCCCCCACTGCCTTGCCCCTCCATATCTCTGTTCCTTTTCTTTTTTCTTTTTTCTTTTTTTTTTTTTTTTTGAGACAGAGTCTCACTCTGTCACCCAGGCTGAGTGCAGTGGTGCGATCTCAGCTCACTGCAACCTCCACCTCCTGGGTTCAAGCAATTCTCCTGCCTCAACCTCCCGAGTAACTGGGACTACAGGTGCATGCCACGTCACCCACCTAATGTTTGTACTTTTAGTAGTGACAGGGTTTCACCATGTTGGCCAGGCTGGTCTGAACTCCTGGCCTCAAGTGATCCACTGGCCTCAGCCTCCCAAAATGCTGGGATTACAGGCATGAGCCACACGCCCAGCCTCTCTGCTCATTTTCTGAAATGGTTCTTGAGCCTTCTCAGTGATTTTGTGAACTAGATGATAGCTTTACAATAAACTCATTTCCTGCTTAGGTTTTTTTAAAGATAATATTACAAAAAAAAACTTTTGCCAATCAATTTGAAAACTTAGGTGAAAGGGATATATTTCTATAAAAATATAAATTACCAAAACTGGTGCAAGAAAAAAATTAACCCAAGTAGTTATCCCACCATTAAAAATTAACAATAATAACAAGATGATTATGATAATAAGTAGTCCCACAAAGAACACTGCAGCCACAGATAGTCTTAAGATAGATTCTATCAAACATTTACAAAACCAATCATTCCAAAATTACACAATCTTTTTCAAAGAATAAAACGCCTCTATTCAGTTTATGAAGCTTATGAGAACATGACGCAAAAACTTTGAAAAGCCGGACGCGGTGGCTCATGCCTGTAATCCCAGCACTTTGGGAAGCCGAGGTGGGCAGATCACCTGAGGTCAGGAGTTCAAGACCAGCTTGGCCAACATGGCAACTCCCTGTCTCTACTTAAAATCCAAAAATTGGCTGTGCGTGGTGACGCACCCATGTAATCCCAGTTACTCGAGAGGCTGAGGTAGGAAGATTGGTTGAACCCAGGAGGCAGAGGTTGCAGTGAGCCGAGATCGTGCCACTGCACTTCAGCCTGGGCGAGAAAGCGAAACTCCCTCTCAAAAAGAAAAAAAAAAACTTTGGAAAAGTTGGCATTACATCATTACATATGTCACTTAACAACAGGGACATGTTCTAAGAAATGCATTATTAGGCAATTTCATTGTGCCAACATCACAGAGTGCACTTACACACACCGAGAGGGTATGGCCTACTACACAACTAAACTATGTGGTAGAGCCCATTGCTCTTAGGCTACAAACCTGTATGGTATGTGACTGTACTGAATATAGTAGGCAACTGGAACATAGTGGTATTTGTGTTATCTAAACATAGCAAAGATATAGTAAAAAGATGGTTTTAGAATCTTACAGGACCACCATTGTATGTGCAGTCTGTCATTGACCAAAGCATTTTGTGGCACACGAGTGTATTTAGTAGTGCTGACTATGTAAGCTGTGACCCAGTAATTCTGTTCCTGGGTACATTCTCTACTCATCCATGTCAGCATGGATGAATTTCGGAAGCATAATGTTGATTTACATAAAAGAAGCAGATTAGGCTGGGCACAATGGCTCATGCCTGTAATCCCAGCACTTTGGGAGGCCGAGGCAGGTGGATCACCTGAGGTCAGGAGTTCGAGACCAACCTGGCCAACATGGTGAAACCCCGTCTCTAGTAAAAATACAAAAATTAGCCAGGCATGATGGTGGGCACCTATAATCCCAGCTATTCAGAAGGCCGAGGCAGGAGAATCACTCGAACCTGGGAGGCAAAGGTTGCAGTGAGCCGAGATCGTGTCACTGCACTCCAGCCTGGGTGACAGAGTAAGACTCCATCTCAAAAAAAAAAAAAAAAGCAGATTATAGAAATATGTAGGACTCAATTTACATTAAGTGCCAAACAAGCAATAAAACCAACATATTATTTAGGCATATCTGCATATGCAATAGAACCACTTTGTTACAAAGCAAAGAAATTATTAAAGTAAGTGTTTTACATGTGTGGGGGTGAGGGAGGGTAACATAAATATGGCATACAGGCAGCTTCAAGGACACTGGTGATGTTCTGTTTCTTTTTTTTTTTTTTTTTTTTGAGACGGAGTCTCGCTCTGTCGCCCAGGCTGGAGTGCAGTGGCCGGATCTCAGCTCGCTGCAAGCTCTGCTTCCCGGGTTTATGCCATTCTCCTGCCTCAGCCTCCCGAGTAGCTGGGACTACAGGCGCCCGCCACCTCGCCCGGCTAGTTTTTTGTATTTTTTAGTAGAGACGGGGTTTCACCATGTTAGCCAGGATGGTCTCGATCTCCTGACCTTGCGATCCGCCCGTCTCGGCCTCCCAAAGTGCTGGGATTACAGGCTTGAGCCACCGCGCCCGGCCGATGTTCTGTTTCTTAAGCTGAGTAATAAATGACACAGGACTGATTCTATCATTTTTTATAACCATATCTATGCATTACATACACCCTTGTTTGATCTATCCCCCACAAGCACACACACACACACACATACACACACACACACACAGAGTGCCATGGCATACTATAATGTACTTAGGATATTCAAAGCCTGGATCAGAAATTGCAGGGTTGAAGTCAAGTAGCACAAGAACAAAGGAATGAATCTAGAGGAACATAAAAATAACTAAAAGCTGCTGTTTTCATTTAAGACCAGATGAAAGAAAATATGCTGAGAGTGCAGATGTAGGAATTTAGACTAGACATTAGGAAGAAGAATTTCCTCACTGGCCGAAGACACTGCCATATATTGCACAGTAAGCATGTGCTGTTATTCAAAAACAGGGCAAGGCAGTGATTTTTCTTGGGTTGGTCTGAGACAGAGCTAGTCCAGTGCTTTGAATCCAGGGGCCAACTGTGTGCCATTACCTGAAGCTATTGGGAACACTGTCCTCAGAAGCATTCTGACTGCCCTGTCTGCCACACTGCAGGTGGGCAGGCCTCCCAGATGTTGCCTTCCCAGGTATTGGGAGATGGTACTAGAATGGCCCAGATGTGGAGAATGAAACTCAGCTAACCTTTCATCTTGTGTTTTGGTTCTAGCATTCTCTGAGCAATAACAGCCAAGAATACATGTTTACACATATCAGAGTGACAAAAAGTAAAATTAATAACATTTCATACAAACAAGTGTAGTGAAAAGATCCCTTAAATCTTCTTGTGGGGTTTAAGATTGATATAATCAAATAGGAAACAATTTGGCAATGGTGTGCAATATTTAAATTCACATACCTATTGAGCCAGCAGTCTTACTGACAGAGATTTAGTCCTGGATGTGCGCTCAAACTTATGCTCAAAGAGGCAACTTACAGCACTATTTGCAAAATGAAAAATGAAAATTCACCTTAGTGTTCATCCCTAAAGGCTGATAAAAGATACATGGTACATCCATGGGATGGGATATCCTGAAAACATTAAACAGAATCAAGCCCATCTGTGTGCCTTTGCTGTGGTCAGATCTCCATGCTATATTATTAAATAAACAAAGCAAGGTTTAGAACACGGTTTATGGTTGTGTGAGGTAGGATCCCATTTGTGCCCAGGGGGCAAAAATTAAACAATTTTTGATTCTGATAATTTAATTCTAATAATAAATTCTGATAGAGAACTGCTGGTGGGACTAAAACTTGTTCTCTCCTTCTTCCTGGGTAAAAGGAGAGCAGGAAGATCTTTAGGATTGTGCCTTCAGGGTTCGTGAGAAAGATGTTACTAGACTCCACCACTTATCCAAAGTTAGCCTTTGGGAAAGGGGTTTCCACACTATAATCCCTTGTGGTTACCAGTGATCTCTGACTGCTGTTCAGAAGAAACAAGAGGAGTGGGTAATGTAAAAATCTGAATCTGTCTTCTAACTCTGGGCACATTGGAATCAGCTAGCAACCCCGTATCAACTTGGTTCCAACAGTTTCCCAGTTCATGCAAAGCCTTCTAATTTAGTTTACTTGGGATAATTTTCCTTTTTTTTTTTTTTTTTTTTTGCTGTTGTGGAATATATTGCTGTTGTACTCTTTGTGTAGGAACACAAGACAAGTTCGCTCACCGTTTTCTTAAATTGGACACTTATTAATCTTCCAGATACCACCTTTTGTTGGAACTTGGACTTGTGAATGACGCTCACCATATTGATGCCTTCTCGCTGAGCTCCTCTCTACCCTGAACACAAGAGACCCTAATAGTTAGGCAGGAATATCATTGCCCCTATTCAGCCTGAAGAAGTTACAGAAGATGGATTTTTCATCCCTCTGCAACCCTTAGGATTAAGAGTTCTCTTATAAAAGAGAGGGGGAAAATGTCAGAGGCGTTTGAACCAGAGCTACTCCATCTTAAGTAGGAGTTGAGTAAAATGAGGCTGAGACCTACTGGGCTGCATTCCCAGACTGTTAAGGCGTTCTAAGTCACAGGAGGAGATAGGAGGTCAACCCAAGATACAGGTCATAAAGACCTTGCTGATAAAACAGGTTGGGGCCAGGCACAGTGGCTCATGCCTGTAATCCCAGCACTTTGGGAGGCCAAGGCAGACGGATCACCTGAGGTCAGGAGTTCAAGATCAGTCTGGCCAACATGGCAAAACCCCATCTCTACTAAAACTGCAAAAATTAGCCAGGCGTGGTAGTGGGTGCCTGTAATCCCAGCTACTCAGGAGGCTGAGGCAGGAGAATCACTTTAACCCGGGAGGCAGAGGTTGCAGTGAGCCGAGATCGCACCACTGCACTCTAGCCTAAGTGACAGAGTGAGACTCTGTCTCAAAGAAAAAGAAAAAACAGGTTGCAGTAAAGAAGCCAGCTAACACCCACCATAACTGGTGGGGTGTAGTGGCTCATGCCTGTAATCCTAGCACATTGTGAGGCCAAGGCAGGTGGATCACTTGAGATCAGGAGTTCAAGACCAATCTGGCCAATATGGTGAAACCCCATCTCTACTAAAAATACAAAAATTAACTGGGCATGGTGGTGCACACCTGTAATCACAGCTACTCAGGAGGCTGAGGCAGGAGAATTGCTTGAACCCAGGAGGTAGAGGCTGCAGTGAGCCAAGATTGTGCCACTGCACTCCAGCCTGGGTAACAGAGCAAGACTCTGTCTCAGAAAAAAAAAAAAAGATGGCAGGATGACAGTGACCTCTGGTCGTCCTCACTGCTACACCCCCACCAGCACCATAACAGTTTACAGATGCTATGGCAAAATCAGAAAGTTAACTTATATGGGCTAAAAAGGGGAGGCATGAATAATCTACCTCTTGTTTAGCATGTAATCAAGAAATAATCATAAAAGTGGGCAACCAGCAGCCCTCGGGGCTGCTCTGTCTATGGAGTAGCCACTCTTTGATACCTTTACTTTCCTAATAATCTTGCTTTCACTTTATGGACTTGCCCTGAATTCCTTTTTACATGAGGTCCAAGAACACTCGCCTGGGGACTGGATCAGGACCCATTTCCTGTAACAACCAGGGGCCAGAACGTGTTGGAAAAAGCGCTCTGTGGAGAAGTCCACACAACAGGAGTAGTGACCTTCAGCAGAGGACACAAGCTGCCCTCCACAACCAGAGAGACAGCCCAGTCCCCCGCTTTACTCTCCCTCCTACCTGTTCCTGTGTTCCCCACTGGCCAACCCCGCTGAAACCAGAGGCCAAGGGAGCTCAGTGGCGCAGGTCAGCCTCCCGAGCAGAGACTGGATCCACTAGGCAGGCCAGTGAGAGCCACACACCGACACTGGGCGGCACAGACAAGGGTGCCACAACTGCTGCCCAACTGCCACAGAAATGTGACTGCCGCCGGATAACTGTACTGGCCAGGGGCGGTGGCTCACGCCTGTAATCCCAGCACTTTGGGAGGCCGAGACGGGCGGATCATGAGGTCAAGAGATCGAGACCATCCTGGCTAATACAGTGAAACCCCATCTCTACTAAAAATACAAAAAAGTAGCCGGGCGTGGTGGCGGGCGCCTGTAGTCCCAGCTACTCGGGAGGCTGAGGCAGGAGAATGGCATGAACCCGGGAGGTGGAGCTTGCAGTGAGCCAAGATCGCGCCACTGCACTCCAGCCTGGGAGACAGAGCAAGACTCTGTCTCAAAATAAATAAATAAATAAAAATTTAAAAAAAGACAACTTCACCTCGCAACCCAGAGACTCCACTGCTAGGTAATCTACCTGAAGGAAAGAGAAAAGTGTCCACACAAAAACTCAAGGGTCAGTATTCATAGCAGCATTATTCATAATGGCCAAAAAAAAAAAAAGGAAACAACTCAAACAGTTGTCAACTGACAAATGAATAAACAAAATGGGGTATATCCATACAATGGAATATTATTCTGCAATAAAACCTAAAGAGCTACTGACACATGCTACAATATGGGTGAACCTCCAAAACAACATGCTAAGTGGAAGAAAGCAGTCACAGAGAACTGCACCTTGTATGGTGACCTTCATATGAAGCATCTAGAAAAGGTCAGTGCAGCCTAGGGCTAGGGATAGGAGTGCAGGATTAATAGCAACCAGGTGTACATGATCTTATTCAAGTGATGGAAATGTTCCAAAACCGGATGGTGGTGATAATAAACAACTCAGTTAATTTCCTAAAAATTACTGAAGTGTACACTTGGGTGAATTTTATGGTATATAAATTATATCTCAAAAAGCTGTTCAGGATTAAAAAACTGACCCACATGTACATGACACCATCGATGCTGAAGTTTTAAAAAGTCAATTATATTCACTCTCACAGGTGGTCTTCAGCCATGACTCTGGACAGCTGAAGGTGTTAACACCACAAAGGTATTGCCACAAATTTCCCCCAACCTGCAATCCGCACAGTGAGGTTTCACTCCATTAAAAAGACAAGCAATTAGGCCAAGTGAGGTGGCTCATTTCTGTAACCCCAGAGCTTTGGGAGGCCAAGACAGGAGGATCACTTGAGGCCAGGAGTTCAAGACCAACCTGGGCAACAGAGCAAGACACCCCCCCCACCACCACCATCTCTACAAAAATAAAAATTAAAAAATAGCTGAGCATGGTGGCACAGTCTATAGTCCCAGCTACTCAGGAGGCTGAGGTGAGAGGATCACTTCAGCCCAGGAGGTCAAGGATGCAATGAGCCATGATCCCACCACTGCACTCCAGGCTGGACGACAGAGCGAGACCCTGTCTCTAAAAAAAACCAAAACCAGAAATAAAAAGCTAAGCAGTCACCCGTTGTTGCGTCAATTGTTTCTTTAAACAGTCGATTTCCTGGGGTGTGTGTGTGTGTGTGTACGGAAGTGCGTAATGGGGGAGGCGGCCTGTGTGGGGGCAGAAGGCTTATGGGAAACCTCCATACTGTCTGCTCAATTTTTCTGTGAACCTATAACTGCTCTAAAAAATAAATTCTATTAAAA
Source organism: Trachypithecus francoisi (assembly GCF_009764315.1). NCBI lineage: Eukaryota > Metazoa > Chordata > Mammalia > Primates > Cercopithecidae > Trachypithecus > Trachypithecus francoisi. Next base: position 1,588,600 of record NW_022681461.1, read on the forward strand.
AATGTTTTTTCATTTAAAAAAAGACACTAAACCAAGACAGTCCTATTTCAAGACTGACCCCTGCCAATGACATCCCCAAGTCTTCTCTCATTCTCTCCACGGAAAATTCCCTACCCCCACCTGTAGCCTCCATTTTTGAGTCCTGGAATCCATCAATGGGATGGCTAAAGAATTAAGCACCTTTGTCTCCCAATTCACTTCATCAGCCTCCTGAAGGGGAGATTGTCCAATAAATGAAAGACCATTTGCATTTTCAGCACAAAGGATGCTCTCTGCCTGGTGGGCTTCCAGCCTCTCCTTAATTGTGTGTTTCTCTCAAGAGCCACAGGCCTTTTAGAGGTTCCATGTGAAGTGGTCTGGGCCAGGAGGGGGGCGCCCGAGAACACTTGATTGTCTGGGCTGGCATTGTTCCCTTTGTCTGCTTGAACAGGACTCCATCTTATTTCCAGAATGTCCAGGCTGACAGTCCCCATACACAGCTTTGCCACCCCCTTTTCAGAAAGCTAAGCTGCAAAAGCCTCCCTTTCCCAGAATTCACTGCCGGGGCCCCATCCTGATGCAGAACGGCTGCCGTGGGACGAATGGACCTTGTTTTCCTTCTCCTGTATGTGGGGGCCTGGGTCAAGGAAGGTGCTCATAGCTGCTAATCTACAGTGGGTGGTGGGAACACCAGGAAAAACAGGGCTTCCTCTGTGTGGCCGAGAATAAAAGACAGGCTTGAATTCGGGTGCTAAAGGAGTGGAAATGGTGTGAAAAATAGGGTGAGCAGTGGCTTCAGAGGTACGGGAGAGTGGGCCCGCTCTCATCCTCCCTCCACCCCTGGCCCGTTCCTCTCCACAATTTTTCCCCACCTGCCTCAAGTAATGCTTGAAATTCTTTTAACAGGAAGCAAACCCTCTCCTGCCACTCTAAATGTAAATGCAGATTCGGTTAAATGCAGTGCAGAATAAGCTTCTGGAAGGGTGGAGGAGAAGTGCTTTCCCTATTCCCACCGTCAAGTGCATCAAACAAAACCTGGACACAGTACTTAAAACAAACAGAAGAAGACTCCAGAATGTGAAGAGAGGTTCATTTAGAGGCCTTGAAACCCGAGGAAGGGCACTGTAGTATTTCCTGGGCTTTTTTTTTTTTTTTTTTTTTCACATATCCCAGACATTGCTGGAGAAACTGATGGTTCAGAAATGCCAACAGGTGCAGATGTAAAAAACTCTCGCCAGGCACAGCAGCTCACACTTGTAATCCCAGCACGTTGGGAGGCCGAGGTGGGCGGATCACGAGGTCAGGAGTTTGAGACCAGCCTGGCCAACATGGTGAAAACCCATCTCCACTAAAAATACAAAAATTAGCCAGGCATGGGGGTGGGCGCCTGTAATCCCAGGAGGCTGAGGCAGGAGAATCATTTGAAACCAGAAGGCAAAAGTTGCAGTGAGCCAAGATTGCGCCACTGCACTCCAGCTTGTATGACAGAGTGAGACTGGGCAAAAGAGTGAAACTCCGTCTCAAAAAAAAAGAAAAGTCTCAACAAAAGCCTACCTTCTCTAACTAGAGGACCAGAAAAGGGGATGCCTAGCAAGACAGAAAACATTTAGACAGCAACTGCTGTACTCCAAGCAAACACCGTGGGAAAAACTGTGACCCCACCCACACCCCTGCCAGTAAAGGCTGGGTGAGGAGCTGGGTCTTGCACGCCGGTGAGGCTCTGTAGCAAGGAGCCTGGGACTTTCATCCCAGCCGCCACCATCCCCACCAATGTCAGTGGAGATCTGAATTCCACCCCACCTGGCAGTAACAAGGCACCTCTTCCCCTCTTTGTCCTCTTCCTTTGCCCGGGATGATAACGGAGGAGGCCTCATGGAGAGCCAGGACTTTCACTGCTGCCCAGTGGAATGAGGCCACCTCTCCTAAGTGTCATCGGAGGCCTTGTGGAGAGCAGTAAAGAGGTGTTTCTGCCCCTCCCAGCCAGAGTGGTATCAGCAGAGGCCCAGGAGGGAGACAGAACCCCACCCCCGCCACCCAACAGTAACAAGTAGGCAGCTCCCCACAAGTGGAGAATTGAGCCCCACTCCACCTGGTAGAAACTAGTCAGTGCCCCCTCCTCTCCCTCCCAAAGCAATGTCAGTATGGACCAATATAAAGCAAAGATTTAAATAAGATCCAGAGTCCCATAACATAAAACCAAAATGTCGAGGATTCAATCAAAAGCCACTCATCATACAAAGAACCAAGATCTTAATCTGAATGAGAAAATACTAACAACAGATGCCAACATAGAGATGATACAGACATTAAATTGTCTGACAAGCTTTGGAGCATAAAAATGCTTCAGTAGGCTGGGTGATGTGGCTCATGCCTGTAACCCCAGCACTTTGGGAGGCCACAGCGAGCGGATCACTTGAGGTCAGGAGTTTGAGACACGCCTGGCCAACAAGGTGAAACCCCGTCTCTATTAAAAATACAAAAATTAGCCGGGCGTGGTGGCAGGCACCTGTAATCCCAGCTACTTGGGAGGCTGAGGCAAGAGTATCACTTGAACCTGGAAGGCAGAGGTTGCAGTGAGCCGAGATCGCACCGCTGCACTCCAGCCTGGTGACAGAGTGAGATTCCGTCTCAAAAAAGAAAAAAAAAGTTCAATAAACTGTTATAAACACACACAAAAAATGGCAAAAACAGAAAATCTCTGCAAAGAAATAGAAGATGTAAGGAAGAACCACATGAAAATACTTGAACTGAAAAATATAATCACTAAAGTTAAAACCTTGATGGGTGGGCTGAGTAGCAGAATGAGTGAGACTAAGAAAAGAATTAATGAACTTGAAGATTAAAAAAAAAAAAGAAGAAATTACCCAATATAAGCAACAGAGAAAAAATACACTGAAAAAAATTGAACAGAATCTCAAAGCCCCATTGAACTATAAAAAGGTCTAATATTCATGTCATTGGAGGGTTATAAGGAGAGAAGAGGGTAGGGCTGAAAGAGTAGTTGAATAAATAATGGAGGAAAGTTTTTGAAATTTGTTTTTATTTATTTATTTATTTTTTCAGATGGAGTCTCACTCTTGTCACCTAAGCTGGAGTGCAATGGCACAATCTTCGCCTCCTGGATTCAAGCAATTCTGCCTCAGCCTCCCAAGTAGCTGGGATTACAGGCGCCCACCATCATGCCCAGCTAATATATTTTTAGTAGAGATGGGGTTTCACCATTATGGCCAGGGTGGTCTCGAACTCCTGACCTCAGGTGATCTGCCCGCCTCAGCCTCCCAAAATGCTAGGAATACAGGCAGGAGCCACCGCGCCCGGCCCAAATTTGTGAAAAGATGTAAACCTACATATTCAAGAGGCTGAGTAAACCCCAAACAGGGTAAAGCCAAAGAAATCCATGCCAAGAATCATTATATTTAAACTTTTGAAAAATAAAGACAAAGAAAAAATTTTGAAAGCCAAGAGAGAAACAATCCCTTATTTATTGTGGAAAAGCAATTCAAATAATATCAGATTTCTCATCAGAAACCACAGAGGCCAGAAGAAAGTGCCACCGCATTTTTCAAGTGCTGAAAGAAAAGGTCTGTCAACTGCAAATCCTGTATCCAGCAAAACTCTCTTTCAGGAATGAAGGGGAAATGAAGCCATCCTGGAATGAAGAAAAGCTAAGAGAATTTGTTGCCGGCAGACCAACCCTAAAATAATAGCTAAAGAAAATTCTAGAAACAGAAATAAAGTGACTTAAAAAAGAATCTTAGGACATTGGGAAGGAAGAAAGAGCAACAGGAAGAGAAAATACTGGTAAATACAAGATATTCTTCTTCTCTGTGGTGGTGAACATTGTGTGTCAACTTGGCTAGGTCATGATACCCAGCTCCTTAGTCAAACATGATTATGTTTCTGTAAAGATATCTTTATATGAGATTAACATCTAAATTAGTAGACTTTGAGTAAAGCCTATTACACTCCATCAGGCGGGTAGGCCTTGTCTCATCAGCTAAGGGCCTTCGGAAAACAAGATAGACCTGCCTGGAGGAACAGGGAATTCTGTCACCTGATAGATGGCCTGTGGACTTGAACTGCAGCTTTGCCCCTTCTTGGGTCTCCAACCTGCCAGCCTACACTGCAGATTTGGGACACACCGGCCTCCATAACCGTGTGTGTCAATTCCTTCAAATAAATCAACCTCTCTCTCCTCGCCCTCTCCCTCTCCCACTCTTCTCTCTCTGTCTCCTTCCCTCTTCCTTCCTCCCCACTCTCTCTCTCTCCCCCTCTGTCTCTCCCTTCCTCCCCCACCCCTACTCCCAGCTCTTTCTCTATGTCTGTCTGTGTGTGTATGTGTGTGTGTGACACACACCCTATTGATTCTGTTTCTCTTGAGAACCATGACTAATACATTCTCAAAAAATAAAAAAGCAGTATATGTGAAAGGAATCACAGTTGAAATATCCAATGAGAACAAAACCTAACCTTGGAAAGCTTACTCTAAGCAAACCATTTTGCCTCTCATCCTACTTAACCCTTACAAAAGCCTAGGTGAGACTGTCATCACCTCCAGCTCACTGATGTGGAAATTCAGCCAGTGAGCCTTGGAGGGAGGCTTTGACACACATCTGATCAATTCCCAACCTCAGGCTTTTACCCATTACAGTCCACAGCATCTCAGGCTCAGCTGCACTTCTTGGAGCAGCAGTTAGCGCGAGAGAATGGGCTCTCTGGAAGGGAGAAAAGCCTGCATGAAGGAGGGGTTGGGAGCCCAGAAAATTGTTTAGCACAGCCTCAGTAAAGAACATAAGGAGGCTGGGCACAGTGGCTCATGCCTATAATCCCAGCACTTTGGGAGGCGAAGCCAAGAGGATTGCTTAAGCTTAGGAATTTGAGAACAGCCTAGCAACAAAGTGAGACCTCATCTCTACAAAAAAATAAAATAAAAAGGCAAAGAGGAAAAAAAGTCCACAAGGAGAAATGCAAAGCAAGAATTCGTCAAGGACAGAACACAAAGTTGGCAAAGACCCAGAAGTGCAGAAAGGATGTGTAACTTGTGCAAAATCTCCAGACAGCATCATAGTGAAGGCTGGAACCCACAGCTCCTGACCCGCAGGGCCATTGCTTTGTGAAACAATAAAGAAATGAATGGCTAAGGACAGCTTCCACACGGCGTCTCCCCTAAGCAGAAAGAAGAGTGTCTGAGTCTTGTGATAGCAAGGGACCACAGAGAGGTCAGGTCAGCATGAACTGGAGAAAAGATTCTGAAGAATCGTGAAGAACTGCTTGGCAATCCAGGGAATTAGAGGTAAGGTGAAGAACCTTTTTGGTTGACATATTAGGTCTTTCCAAACCCTGGACCAGGGTGAGAAATTGTTATATAAAAGGTTATATAGTTTTAATACAGTTAGAAACGCCTTCCTTCTGATTTGGGGGAATGGAAGACACATTGTTTTGAAAAGTGGCTGCTGGGTGATCTCTCCAACTTCAACACTCAAATATGACCACTCATCTCCCGAGTGTCAGCCACTCCTGATCACCAGTAAGTTGCTATACATGAATGAGGATAAGAGCAAAGAACTCCTTGTCTTATCTTAAAAATAAACAGAGTTGAGATAGAAGGGTCGGTGGCAAAAAAACCATCAGCAGCAGATGAAGGATGGGGTCAGACACGAGGAGCTTTTTTTTTTTTTTTTTGAGACAGAGTCTCGTTCTGTCTCCAGGCTGGAGTGCAGTGGTGCAATCTCGGCTCACTGCAACCTTCGCCTCCCGAGTTCAAGCGATTCTCCTGCCTCAGCCTCCTGAGTAGCTGGGATTACAGGTGAGAGCCACCACTCCTGACTAATTTTTGTATTTTTAGTGGAGACGGGCTTTCACTATGTTGGTCAGGCTGGTCTGGAGCTCCTGACCTCATGATCCGCCCACCTCAGCCTCCCAAAGTGTTGGGATTACAGGCATGAGCCACCACACGGGGCCACAAGGAGTTTTTCTGTTTGTTTGGTTTGGGTGGTTTTTTTGTTTGTTTTTTGTTTTTTTTTTTTCCAGACGAAGTATCACTCTTGTACCCCAGGCTGGAGTGCAGTGGCACAATCTCAGCTCACTGCAACCTCCACCTCCCGGGTTCAAGCAATTCTCCTGCCTCAGCCTCCCAAGTAGCTGGGATTACAGGTGCCCGCCACCACACCCAGCTACTTTTTGTATTTTAAGTAGAGACGGGGTTTCACCATGTTGGCCAGGCTGGTCTCGAACTCCTGACCTCAGGTGATCTGCCTGCCTCAGCCTCCCAAATTGCTGGGATCACAGGCGTAAGCCACCATTCCCGGCCCACGAGGAGCTTTTTTAACTGGCATGCTTGAGGTTTGTTAACTCCCCAAAGTTTCTAGCAAGTACGTCCCAGATGCCTGGCACCTGCTGTTTCACATAAGATGTTTATTATGATGCAAGCCTTCTGGGACAAGAAAAGGCATGGGTACTGTGCTGCAGTGGAATGCATTTTTCACATGAACCAAATGGTTTTTTGGCCCCCCAAAATTCATATTTTGAAATCCTAACCCCCAATGAGATGACACGTGGAGGTAGGGGCTTTCAGGAGGTCATCAGGTCATGAGAGTGGGGCCTTCAGGATGAGATTAATGTCCTTATGACAAGAAACACCAGGCCAGGCATGGTGGCTCATGTCTGTAATCCCAGTACTTTGGGAGGCCAAGGCAGGCAGATCACTTGAGCCCAGGAGTTCAAGACCAGCCTGGGCAACATGGTGAAATCCCGTCAGTACAAAAAATTTTAAAATTAGCCAGGCTTGATGGCACACACCCATAGTCCCTGATACTCAGGAGACTGAGTGGGAGGATCACTTGAGCCCAGGAGGTTGAGGCTGCAGTGAGCTGTGTTTGCACCACTGCACTCCAGCCTGAGCAACAGAGCAAGATCCTGTCTCAAAAAAGTAAAAGAGAAGAAACACCAGAGAGCTTGCTTCCCCTCTCTCTGCTTTCTGCCATGTGAAGCTACATCAAGAAGATAGTTGTCTGCAAACCAAGAAGAGAGCCCTCACCAGACATCAGATCTGCTGGCACCTCGCTCTCGGACTTCCCAGCCTCCAGAACTGTAAGAAATATATGCTTGCTTAGGCCACTCAGCTTATGGAATTAATTCTGCGCTCAAGCTGATGAAGACAACGTCTCTCTCAGAAATGGGTGTAAATTACTATCACATAAATGGAAAGCACGAGAACCTTATGTGTATTCACAACCTCTGACCCAGCCAGGCCACCTCAAGGAAAATAGCTCCCAAAATAATTGGAGAGAAGTAGAAAAGTTTCTGTATTTACTCCCAATTTTATATAAAATGAAGAAAAATTTGGGAAAAAAACTAAAATGTTTACCAAGAAAATGGTTAAATTATGGACCATCCATTTGATGGAATATTAGGTTACCATTTAAAAATCATGGCTTTGGGCAGGCTGCGGGGGCTCATACCTGTAATCCCAGCACTATGGGAGGCCAAAGCAGGCAGATTGTTTGAGCTCAGGAGTTCAAGACCAGCCTGTACAATAGAGTAATAGTGAAATCCTGTCTACAAAAATACATGAGCCTGTAGTTCCAGGAGGATACATTGCTTTGGGAGGCTGAGGTGGGAGGATTGCTTGAGCCCAGGAGGTCAAGGCTGCAGTAAGTAGTGTTTGTACCACTGCATTCCAGCCTGGGCAACAGAGCAAGACACTGTCTCAAAAAAAATAAAAAATGAAACTCCACAGTTTTGACATAAGAAAATGCTCACAACTAATGTAACATTTAAAAAATAATGGTATGTATAATATGGGATTTGAGATAAATTTAGGAGAAACTGTTAGATTTCAAATATCTTTCTCTTCAAGAATGTGTTACTTTTTTCTCTTATTTGGAATATCTCTTATATTTCTCAAGGAATTTTATAGTTTTCTTGAAAAAGACCTAAAAATTTTATATTAACTATATTTCTAGGATTACTTATTTTTCTATTGCAAATGGAAATGCTTTTCATTATATTTTTAAGATGTTATTGACTTCTTTTTGGAGGGGGAGAAGAAGACTCGCTCTGTTGCCCAGGTTGGCGTGCAATGGCACAATCTCGGCTCACTGCAACCTCTGCCTCCCAGGTTCAAGAGATTCTCCTGCCTCCCAAGTAGCTGGGATTACAGGCACCTGCCAGCACGTCCTGCTAATTTTTGTGTTTTTAGTAGAGACAGGGTTTCACCATGTTGGGCAGGCTGGTCTTGAACTCCTGACCTCAGGTGATCCACCTGCCTCGGCCTCCCAAAATGCTGGGATTACAGGAGTGCGTCACCATGCCCAGCTGCTGTTACTGATTTTTAAACAGCCTTACTCTTACAGTTTCTAGAATTCTTTCTGTTCTTCTACTGTATTTGATGTGGTTCTAGACATCAGTTTAACAGGCATGAGGAAGAAATAAAAGACATAGGAATTCCAGGAAATAGTGTTTCATTAATAAAAATGTGAAATTTGTAATAATAATAGCATATACAACCACACATGTTATAAACGCATTTTTTAAAGTATAATTATCAATCTATCTATCTACAGAGAAATAAGCCTGGAAGGAAATACCCAAAAATACTAATTGTATTCTAGTGACTCTCAGTTCTATCAGACCTTTTTTTTACAGAATATTTTATAATGCCATTAATCTACTTGAAATTAAAGTCACTGATGCTTTGCCTAAACAAGTGACTTTTAAAAAATCAATATATGCCCTAGCTTACTGTAAATAATAAATAAAAGGAAAGTAGTTTATAATGTTTTGAAAAAATTATATTTAAGAATATAAGCTCATACAGCACAATTACACTAGAAAATCCCAATGCCCCACAAATTCCCAAAACAATCCCAAGGCGAGGTACTGTCACCTTTGAGTATCGTTGTGTTTAAAAAAGGAGGTCCAGGGAGTGAGATTCTTATTTTTTTGTTTGCTTTTCTATGGAGTATTTTTTCTCCTTTAAATGAATGCATACTGCTTTTATATTCAAAAATCTAGTGTTGGGGTAGATGTCTCAGGACTGTGATGTGTTCAATACAAGGGAGGAGAAAGTGCCCAGGAAGACAGCTTACCTCGAATGAGTACGCTTTCCCAATTCCATCACCTGCTCCAGTGATCACTGTGAAAAGCAGGAATGTTTTTAAATGACGGAATTCATCTTTAAGCTTCTCTTTCTCACTGGCTACGTTTTCTCACAAGCCTAGTCTCCAGGACAGTCAGTGCTCCAAAGGCGCATCCCTTTGCTTTCCAGCCCACACCCTTGAAGCCCCTCGCTAAACATTCCGGTGAAAGGGTTGGTTGGTTGGTTGGTTGGCTGGTTGGTTGGTTGGTTGGTTTTTTGGAGGGATTGGCGAGATTCTGGAAAACATGTTCCAAGATGAAACAAAGAGCCGCAGCCAGGGAACATTTCCTGCAGGCCCCATGAGGATGCAGATACTGCGAGCCTTCACCCCGCAAGGGCAGGCAGTGTTCCCCATTATCTCTCTGCCCAGGCACTCATCTGTCATTGTAAGGACATTTCAAGGTTCCTTCTAAAAGTAGAGCTGTGCCCCCTTCTCACCCCCACCCCACAGCAGCAATTAAAGGCCTATGGAAGGTAAGGAATTTAGCAAAGAGGAAAATACAAAAAAGCAAAAAGAAAATGCAGTGAAATGAAGAAACCTGAAGAATTTGTACTCAATAGAACTATCTGTTAATATACAACAATCAAATAGGTCTTCTAGTCCTTTTATATCAACATTACAGACATATTTAATGATTGAGCTCTAGGATACGCCTCATTCGTGAGAACATGACAATTTCAAAATTCACTACAATTCGGCATATCATAAAACTTACAATGTATCCTTGCAACAACAATTAAAGGGCTTGCTTTCAAAAAGTGTGAACAAAAGATACATTCAGCTCACTTGAGAGTGAGTGCAGGCCAAGCTCTACAAGCTTCATGGACCACACTGACAGAAGCACTCTGACTTTAATCATTACTAATGATGTGTCTGTTCATTTTGGAACTTCTAGGAGGCTCCCTGCACACCGTCTGCAGCTCCGGGTGCAGGAACTATGCTCAGGGCCATCTTGGGCCTTATCTTCCCTCCCTGGGGGGAATCTTCACTTTACCCAATACAGGGCCTGCACGACAGGCAAGATGATACCATCAATGATAACAACGGCTGACGGTCACACACTTACTTCTTGCCATGTACTGCTTCTAGTGTTTTAGATGCATCATCTCATTTAATGTTCAAAACAAACCTAAAATGCAGGGACCATCATTATCCTTAGTTTGTAAATGAGGAAGCCAAGGGGAAAAAGTTCGTAAATGATGACACAAGGATTTGAACCCAGGCTGTCTGACTTTGGGGCCCCAAGTCTACGAATATACACCAAGAAAAGAATTAGGAAATCCAGCACAGAGTTCAGGGTACTCTCTCTGAGGAATTAAAAATTTAGCCTCTAGTACTTGGGTTTCTTTTTTGTCCGCTACTTGAAATATATTATCTCCCTGATATCTGCCTCTGCCCAAACATATTTTACTCCTGCTAGAGGTAACTCACTCCATCTTGACTCATAAAAACAGGTTTTATGAGATCATGTTTTTACTTTGAGTCACCACATGCTCTAAGTCTCTGGACCCATTTGAACTTCTTTTAGAATGTGGGTTCTTAGAAGGGCTTTCCCTACACAAACGATAGCAGCTATGCAGAGTGCTACGTCCACCCACACATGGGCATCTGAATCTGTGTGGAGTGGGGTATTTAAATCCAGAACACACAGGTCAAGCTGCTCAGCAAGTTCACTACAGACAGCATAATGCCCCGAGAGGACGCACACACACATACCCACAATGTAAGAAGCAGCAGTCAAAAATCCATTCGTCATCCCAAACAATTTCTCATGTGGTAATTTTTTAAATTTCCATTGCTAAGTTTTTAAGGTTGCCAGGTTTAGCAAATAAGGATACAGAATGCCCACTTAAATTTGAAATTCAGGCAAATTATGAATGGTTTAATATGTGTCCTATGCAATATGTGAGTTATAAAATACTTAAAAAGTGTTCCTTTTTTCTGAAATTTAAATTTAACTGGGTGTCCTGTATTTTATCTGGCAGCCCTATAAGGATATTAGAATCTTTCCTATTTCACCTGGATAATATCCCTAATGTCACTTAATCATTTTTATCATTGGATTCTTTTTTTATTTTTATTGTTTGGTGTCCAAATTTGAAATATAAGCCCCTGCAAAGATCTTAGCATTTCATTCAAGGAGATGCTGAAGCCATGGCCTCATGCTCTTCACCTTAACCTCAGTCACAGGGCTGAAGTTCTGCATGGGCGTTCCAGTAGATAAATCCCATGGGGAGGCAGCATTTAATTGACACCAGCCAGATTCCCTTCCAAACCATCCTGAAAACATGGCTCCACAGAGATATGTGTTGCCTTGATTTTGTAATACCTTCATTTCTTAAACACACTTGGATTCTTTTTTTAATACACTGAATTAAAATTATTTAGATTCCAAAATTTGGAAACACCTTCTAGTAAAATGAAAACACCCGGGCTTTTTGTAAATCTGGAGATGAGGATGTGGAAATTTCTGCATTGTTTATTATTTGTATCAGCAGGAAACTCCCAAAAGAAGAAAACTCATCTAATGGGGTCGGGAGGACAAGTGCTTAGCAAGGGCTGGGTAGCCTTCTTCCCTAGTGTTCCCTTAATGCCCTATGGCTTGTGTTGCAGACCATTCTAATTTCACTCACACTTTCTAATCCCTCCAATTAAAATTACCCAAAGGAATTACTTCTTTGCTCTCAAAGAGAAAAGATGCAATATCCCTTTTGAGACATAAATAATAATAAGCAGGGGCTGGGTGCGGTGGCTCACGTCTGTCATCCCAGCAGTTTGGGAGTCCAAGGCGGGTGAATCACGAGGTGAAGAGTTTGAGACAAGCCTGGTCAACGGGGTGAAACCCTATCTCCACTAAAAATACAAAATGTTGGACGGGTGCGGTGGCTCACGCCTGTAATCTCAGCACTTTGAGAGGCCAAAGTGAGCGAATCATGAGGTCAGGAGTTTGAGACCAGCCTGACCAACATGGCAGAACCCTGTCTCTACTAAAAATACAAAAATTAGCCGGCTGCGGCAGTGTGCACCTGTAATCCCAGCTACGCGGGAGGCTGAGGCAGGAGAATTGCTTGAACCCAGGAGGCAGAGGTGGCAGTGAGCAGAGATTGCACCATTGCACTCCAGCCCAGGCAACAGAGTGAGACTCCGTCTCAAAAAAAAAATAAAACAGAAAACTAAAAAAAAAAAAAAAATTAGCCAGGTGTGGTGACAGGTGCCTATAATATAATCCCAGCTACTTGGGAGGCTGAGGCAGGAGAATTGCTTAAACCTGGGAAGTGGAGGTTGCAGTGAGCCAAGATCGCGCCATTGCACTCCAGCCCAGATGAGAGAGCAAGACTCTGTCTCAAAAATAATAATAATAGTAATAAGCAGGAAGAACAGCAGCAAAAAAAACACGAGATAGAACGCTCTTACCTGCCCACTGTCCCATTGACCGCAAGAAAGGCTTTGGCAAAACTTTCCAGTAACTCAGTAAAATACATCTGGAGAATCTCATGCACTTTACCAGGCAGGCCAGGCACACCAGCAGCCCTGTGAGGATGAAGAACTGTTCCAGAGCGTCCCTCATGGCTGCACGTAACAGACTGTTTCAGCCCTGGCCGTGGCCCTCTGTGCGTGCCTCCTGGGACCGCGCTGCTCTGGAGACCTCCAGATCTTCTTCCAGGAGTCACTGGGTGTGTTCCACCAAGTCAGGGGCATCTAGATTAAAGTAACTTCTTTACAGAATCCTCTGATTCACAGGCCTTTGAATGAGGCTTTTGTTACTGTGGAGGAGCTGGTGAAAAAGTAAAAGGTGGAGATGAAGGGAAAAAAACAAAGCCTGGACAGATATAAAATGGCAGCCCATGGTTCTCTCACTGAATTTGGAAACTTAAAAAGGATGCAGAATCCCAGGCATTCATTCATGTATTTAGCACTGTGTATTGGCTGCCTACCAGGTGGAATCCCCTCTTACAGGCATTAGGAAGATAATAGTGACCACTTAGGGTCACTATTGGGAGTGGTTGGGAGCTTAGATTCTGGTAGCAGGGACAGATGATGAGCAGATAAATAAGATAACATCAGGCTGGGTAGTGGCTCACGCCCGTAATCCCAACATTTTGGGAAGCCAAGGCAGATGGGTCACATGAAGTCAAGAGTTTGAGATCAGCCTGGCCGATGTGGTGAAACCTCATCTCTACTTAAAATACAAAAATTAGCCAGGCCTGGTGGTGTGCACCTGTAATCCCAGCTACTTGGGAGGCTAAGGCAGGAGAATCACTTGAACATGGGAAGCAGAGATTGCAGTGAGCCAAGATCACACCATTGCACTCCAGCCTGGGTGACAGAGTGAGATTCTGTCTCAAAAAAAAAAAAAAAAAAAAGTATGTGCTATGAAAAAGCACTATTGAACCACGTGTTTGAGTAGCTACTCAGGGAATGCTTCAGAGAGGGTGTTCAGGAAGAATTCTGTGAAAAGGTGGAGTTTTTAGTTGAAATTTGAATGAAAGGAACCAGCTCTGCAAAGATGAGTTCTCCCTCCGGGCTAATGGAACAGCTAGTACAATGCCCGAAGTGAGAAAAATCCGTGTATTTGAGGAATAAGAACCAGGACAGGCCGGGCGTGGTTGCTCACGCCTGTAATCCCAGCACTTTGGGAGGCTGAGGCAGGCGGATCATGAGGTCAGAAGATCGAGACTATCCTGGCCAATATGGTGAAACCCCATCTCTACTGAAAATACAATAATTAGCTGGGTGTGGTGAGCACGCCTGTAATCTTAGCTACTCAGGAGGCTGAGGCAGGAGAATCACTTGAACCCAGGAGGTGGAGCTTGCAGTGAGCCGAGATCACGCCAGAGGGACTGGCCACAGAGAGCAAGGGAGGAAAAGGCCCGGGCAGGAGGGAGGAGCCACGCTCTACAGGTGCGTATGGACTTTCAGAGCAACCAGAAGCCGTTACACAGATTTAGGAAATAGAGTTTTATACTCTGAATTATGCTTTTAAAAGGCCATAATTTTAAAAGCTGAGGGAAAATGTCCTTTTGGGAGTGGGATGGAGCATGGGTGTGACAAGTGAAGCAAGGGCAGCCAGGACATTGAAGTCATCCATGCAGAGGCCACAGAATCAGTCCTTGGCCTTCTCTCATTTCTGCCTGTGCTCATTCTCGGCTCACTCTGTGCTGCAATCAACAGCCTTGCGCTCACCCTAGAAGCAGAATTTCTGGCCAGAACATAGATTCATACGTCTGTATGCTAGATATTGTCAGATCTGCCTTCATTTTGCGTTCACGCCAACAACACGTGAGCATGTTCGTTTTCCTGCTGCCTTAGCAGTAGAGCATGTTGTCAAGCTTTGGGACTTTCGCCACCCAGTAGGTAAGAAGTAGCATCCAATGTTGTTTTAAGTTTAAATTAACTTATTAGCCAGGTTGGAGAGATTTTCATAAGCCTAAGGGCTATTTTCACTGTTTTCTTTGTGAATTTTCTCTCTCCTGCCCATTTTTCTATGTGGTTTTTGGTCTTTCCCTTCTCTGTATTTAGAGATGGTTTCAGAACTCTGATTGGACGGAAATCCGACCTGCTCACTCTGTCCTTCATGTTCGTTGATTATCTCTTCAGATGTGTCTGATCATTATTAAATCAGCCCATTGTGGTTTTTACTTTAATGACCTTAACTTCATTTCTAAAAGTTCCTTTTGTACAAAACTGAGGTTTTTCTTCTCATGGTTTTCTGTTCCATGCAGATATTTTTAATTTTGACTTTCCTTACCTCAGCATGATTGTTCCAGTGCCTACATCAGCCTTTCTGTTGCTGTCTCCTCTCTCTGGTAGGTCTCACTCATGGTGCCCTGTTGCCTTGTGTGCTTGATAATTTTCACCTGTGCACATCCCCGTGTGCTTGGAACTTTCTCTGAGGTTTTCTGATGAAGCCGTATTCCTCCACAGAGGAGGTAATTTCGCTGCTACCAGACATCTACAGGAACTTCCAATTTGGAAAATTAAATTCATGGCTAAATTCATAGTTTTCTAAACTATGCAGGTGAAGTGAATTTGGTCTGCCATGACAACCCACCCTGGCCTGTGTTGATAAACCCGCAGGACGGTTCTCTGGCCATCTCCACCCACCACCACCTCCTCTGCTCAATGCCAAGGCGCATTTCCTTGCAGTCCGGGAGCATGTTTCTTCTGGACCATGCTTACCCTGAGGATGTAGAAACCTTCTGGGACCCCGGCATTATGGACTGTTCATCTATTAGACTCTTCCTGACCTTCGTTTCTGTCCCATACCGTCACCACCAAAGCTCCCCATCACCCCACCCAGCAAATGCAGGGCTAATGTGGCTTCAGTGCTCAATTTACCTCTCTGTGTTGCTGCTTTCTCTTATACTGAAATTTTTGACTATCTTAATAGGTTTTTGCTTTTAATAAGCTCTTTGAGAATATCTCTTCTTCTACCCACAAAAGCATGGGTGAATCCCATTTTGTCAAGCAAAAGAAGTCACAGAAAAGTACTGCATTCGTTATCTATTCTATATAACAAATTAACCCAAAACTTAGTCTCCTAAACAATGCCATTTATTATCTCATGATTTCTGTGGGTCAGGAATCCAGGCATGGATCAGCCAGGTCCTCTGGCTCAAGGTCTTTCACAGGTGGCAATAAAGTCCAGCCAGGTGGCCGTCACCTCCAGGCTCACCTGGGGAGACAGCAGCCCAGTCATTTGTTTGTTGCAGAATTCGGTTGCTCCTCCTTTATTCCTTGCTGTGTGGGCCTCGCCACAGGGCAGCTCCCAAGGGCAGCTTTGCTTCATCAGATCTAGCCAGTGGGAAGAATCAGAGAGACAGAGAGAGAAGGCAGAAGCCACACTCTTGTCATCTGATCTCGGAAGGGCTATTCCATTACCTTAGCTGTATTCTGTGCATTAGAAGCAAGTTCCTAGATCCACTCCATATTCAAAGGGAAAATATCACACAAGGGAGTGAAAGTAGGGGGCAGAGGGATCATTGAGGTCCATTCTAGAAACTGCCTTCTACATGTACATAGTATAGGATGTTATTTATAGGAAGTTAAAGGACAGGCAAACACAATCTTCAGTAAAATAAAATCAGAACACTGGTAGCCTGGTAGAGGTGAAGGGATTGGCTGGTAGGGTCATAGGGAACTTTTCTGATTGATTAAGATATTCTATATTTTGATAAGCAATGTGTTTGGAAGGGTCTGCCTTAATCAAAACTCACTGTAGTGTACACTGTTAAGCTCTGTGCAATTTATCACATGTAAATTATCTTGAAACTTCAAACAAATTTTATCCTGCAGTTATTCTTTGAATGGCGGATAATTTAGACTTCCGTTACCAGAATCGTAAGCAGCAATTCATTTGTGTGCTTGGTCACAGACCAAGATTTCCCCACTTTTACTTTTCAGCATCAAAAACTATATCCAACCCCATGTAATAGATTGAGAAATTACATACCGATATCTGACTGTGAATTCAGCAAAGCTTTTAAGTAAATGTGTATTTTTCTATTTACAAGATGCTATGACTTGTGTCCCTCAACCCCTGGCCTCAGCCAAAATTCACACATTGAAGGCCTAACCCCCAATGTGATGATATTTGGAGATGGAGCCTTTGGGGGGTAATGAGATCATGAGGGTGGGGCCTTCATGGTAAGATTAATGCCCTTAAATGAAGAGACACAGGCCGGGTGCCACGGCTCACACCTGCAATCCCACACTTTGGGAGGCTGAGGTGGGCAGATCACCTGAGGTCCACGGCTCATGCCTGCAATCCCACACTTTGGGAGGCTGAGGTGGGCAGATCACCTGAGGTCCATGGCTCACACCTGTAATCCCACACTTTGGGAGGCTGAGGCGGGCAGATCACCTGAGGTCAGGAGTTCTAGACGAGCCTGGCCAGCATGGTGAAACCCCGTCTCTACTAAAAATACAAAAATTAGCCGGGCGTGGTGGCACCTGCCTGTAATCCCAGCTACTCGGGAGGCTGAGGCATGAGAATTGCTTAAACCCGGGAGGCAGAGGTTGCAGTGAGCAAAGATCACACCACTGCACTCCTAGCATGGGTGACAGAATGAGACTCCATCTCAAAAAAAACAAAAAAAAGAAGAAGAGACACAAGAGGTCTCCCTCTCTCTCTCTCCACCACATGAGGGCACAGCAAGCAGACCACTGTCTACCAGCCGGGAAGAGAGCCCTCACCAGGAACCCAGTGGGCCACCACCTTGATCTTGGACTTCTCAGCTTCCAGAACTGTGAGAAAAAAATGCTGCCATTTAAGCCACTTAGTCTGTGGTATTTTGCTATAGCAGCCCGAGCGGACACAGAGTACATGGGAACACTTAAAAATTAAATTATTCAGTGTGGAGACATGTTATTTCCCCAGCATATGTTTGCTGTTGTTTTCTGCTCCACTTGAGAAATGCGACTGAATGACTGATGCTATTATAGCAACAACATTAATGCCAGTGTAAAACTTCTAAATACATGATCTTCAAAACTCAATAGTTACCAAAAAAATTTTCTTACCATACATCTAGCAACTCTGCACAGTTGCTAGGCAGAGAAAAGCAGTTGAGAACTGGGTCTCTGAAACAGGGATCATAAACTCAGATGCTTACAGTGGTGGAAGGCAAGTGATATAAGCCCATGAAACAGGGCAGGGACCTTGTGTTGTACTTTTTTTTTCCTTTTGAGACACAGTCTTACTCTGTCACCCAGGCTGGAGTGCAATGGCGCAATCTCAGCTCACTGCAACTTCTGCCTCCCGGGTTCAAGCAATTCTCCTGCCTCAGCCTCCAGTGTAGCTGGGATTACAGGTGCCCGTCATCGCACCTGGCTAATTTTTGTATTTTTAGTAGAGACAGGGTTTCACCTTGTTGGCCAGGCTGGTCTCAAACTCCTGACCTCATGATCCGCCCACCTCAGCCTCCCAAAGTGCTGGGATTACAGGCGTGAGCCACTGCGCCCGGCCTTATGCTGCTCTTTCTCCCACAGACACGGAGCAGGTATAATGTTCACTTCCACAGACAAATGCACTCTCTTTCATTGTCTTTGAAATCTTGTCTCTCTTGATTTAGCTTTCGTTTTCTTGCTTTCCTTTCAACTCTACTTTAGGAAATGACGCTACAAACACCCTGAAGGATAGAGACCGACCCTGAGCCTCCGCTCGCGGGACGTAGAGAACAGGGAACGTGGAGAACATGATGAAACTGAAACTGTCCACTCCACCCAGCTCCAGCTGTCCTGTGGAACTGTGGCCTAGCTGGCACATTGTGATTTTTTTTTTTAAGTGATGAAAAAATCCAGTTTCTAATATGACATTTCTCCATTTTTATAAAAAGTGTTATGAAAATAACAACTGGAATACAAAGCAACAAACTCCAAAACCATGTTAACACTGCATAGACAAAATAAAACACATCTGCAGCCCTCCAAGAGCCCGTGGATGAAAGGTCTGGGGCTTCAGATTAAGGAGGTGAATTAACTTAGTTAAGTGCAGTGTGCATGTACTTGGCAGGGCAGTGGGGCTGGGATTGAAGGGGGTGCGGAGGCGGTGAACAGAACTCAATAACCAAGTTCACTGAGTACCCTCTCCACAACACTACCGTAAAGGTAGGAGCAGCAGAGGCAAGAACAAATATGGAAAAGCTGGTAGCACTGAGAAAACACATAAAGTCAGAAAACCTAGCTGGATATGGGTCCAAACAGGGCCTTAGATGCAGGATATAAGGGAGCAACTCAAAGGTCAAAGAACGTCTTGAAGTAAAAGACATGAGCAGAAAATTGGCCAGGCGTGGTGGCTCATGCCTGTAATCCCAGCACTTTGGGAGGCCAAGGCAGGCAATCACGAGGTCGGGAGTTCAAGACCCGCCTAGCCAACATGGTGAAACCCCTTCTCTAATAAAAATACAAAAGATTATCCTGGCGTGGTGGCAGGCGCCTGTAATCCCAGCTACTTGGGAGGCTGAGGCAGGAGAATTGCTTGAACCCAGCAGGCAGAGGGTGCAGTGAGCTGAGATAGCACCACTGCACTCCAGCCTGGCCAACACAGTGAGACCCCATCTCAAAAAAAAAAAAGATATGGACAGAAAATTAAATTAAATGAAGAAATACAACTAGTATGCAAATGTGTGGAATGTTTAAACTCATACGTTATTAGAAATGTCAATTGAATGAGTAAAATACTACATACACATAAACTAGTAAATAGAGCATCAGGCTCGCATGCAGCGTTCGTGAGGATGCGGTGGAACTGAGGCTGTCCTCCACGCCTCTGTGGTGAAGAAGAAACAGCAGAGGCTTTCTGAAATACACTCCGCACACAGCAGGCCAGTGCTTGCCTGGGGCTGGTTGAGGGCATGGGGAAGGGGAATGTTTTGGGGGGCGTGGAAATGTTCTAAAACTGTATTGGGATGATGGTTGCACAGTTCCATAAATTAACCCCCAGGTCATTAAACTGTACACTTACAATTGCTGGACTTTAAAATATTTAAATAATACCTCGGTCAAGCTGTTTTTTAAAACTAGGACGTGGCCCCAGGCCATCTGATTCCAGAGGCTGCCATCACACAACGACTGCCCACCTGTGCCATCACAACAGGAGAATAATGGCACCTTTGGAAAAGCCCAGCCACCCCGATGTCAGCAGCTTCCTTGGTTGGTTTCCTAGGTAAAATGCACAAGGACTGGATGATCTTATTCAACTACCAACGTGACCCCATCCACCCTCCTCTTCAAGCCAGTACTCCAAGTTTGGGATGAAAATGCAACAACAGGCCGGGCGCGGTGGCTCAAGCCTGTAATCCCTGCACTTTGGGAGGCCGAGACGGGCGGATCATGAGGTCAGGAGATCGAGACCATCCTGGCTAACACGGTGAAACCCCGTCTCTACTAAAAAATACAAAAAACTAGCCGGGCGACATGGCGGGCGCCTGTAGTCCCAGCTGCTTGGGAGGCTGAGGCAGGAGAATGGTGTGAACCCAGGAGGCGGAGCTTGCAGTGAGCTGAGATCCGGCCACTGCACTCCAGCCCAGGCGATAGAACAAGACTCCGTCTGAAAAAAAAAAAAAAAAAGAAAATGCAACAACTCGGTCTAGAAGAATTGTTCCAAACTAAAGTTCCCAAATCACTACAGAGTTCCTGAAAACAAGAATGGCCATCCTCAAGTCATTTTCAGTATCCCCCAAAAGTCAAGTTTTCAGAAGACTTTTGTATCCCAAAGCTATAAGGATTAAGACTGTCATCAACTCTCCATCCTTTCGACTAGAATTAACCCCAGTCGGCTGGTTAGTAACATCGGCTGTCTCATGTCAACCAGAAATTCTAATTGGGAATCACACAGTTTTGACAAATACAAAATATAGATTGTGCACAAGTACGATTTCAAGTTTTGAGCGTTTTTTCAAAGCATCGGGCTGAGGGAGCACTAACCAGGGGGTGCTGGGGTTGAAGGAGTGGGAAACCCCCGGAAGGAGAGTGCTAAAGGGATTGGTTCCTGTTTTTGGATCTCACAGAACGGGTGCTCAGTAAATGGTAGTTGTCATTAACAGTATTGCTATTGCAGATGTGATCACATTTAACAAAACCTGGGGGATCAATCATTTCTATGACTGGGAGCGGCCAGCAATGGCAGAAAGGGTGTGCGGTCTCAGCCCATCAATAAAAAGAGCGCTTCTGCCAGCTGATCAAGAACACCTTGGGAGTCTAGAAGACGGGGTAAATGCTTGCTTCTTGCTCCCATCCAGCTACCTTTCAGGGCCTGGTTGGCCTCCGTTCAGCTCGCCATTGCTAGCTGTCCCTATCCTACGAAGTCCCCATTCGTAAACAACCTACACACAAACCCAACTCTATCTTGCTAATATGCAGGCTCTCTCATGCCAGGGGTGAGCACGTGGATGGACAAAGAAGAAGAGAGCAGGGAACCACACCCTGTCAAATAAACTCTCATGAGTGTTCTAAGTTTAGTTTACTTAGGAAGAGAGAACTTCACCTTCATTTACATTTTATGTCAAGAGAAATTAATTGAAGAAAAACAAGAACATTGTGAGGCTTGCCCTTTGATTATATGGTCTATTCATTCATTCAACAAGGATTTTTCCGTAGCCACGTGTACCGGGCCTTGTTCTACTCAACTTAGAGCTTTTAGAGCCCGCTTTATGGGCATAAATTCCTCTTTAGGAATCACAGTGTCGGCCGGTGCGGTGGCTCAAGCCTCTAATCCCTGCACTTTGGGAGGCCGAGACGGGCGGATCACGAGGTCAGGAGATCGAGACCATCCTGGCTAACACGGTGAAACCCCGTCTCTACTAAAAAATACAAAAAACTAGCCGGGCGAGGTGGCGGGCGCCTGTAGTCCCAGCTACTCGGGAGGCTGAGGCAGGAGAATGGCGTAAACCCGGGAGGCGGAGCTTGCAGTGAGCTGAGATCTGGCCACTGTACTCCAGCCCAGGCGATAGAAGGAGACTCCGTCTGAAAAAAAAAAAAGAAAATGCAACAACAACTTGGTCTAGAAGAATTGTTCCAAACTAAAGTTCCCAATCACTACAGAGTTCCTGAAAACAAGAATGGCCATCCTCAAGTCATTTTCAGTATCCCCCAAAAGTCAAGTTTTCAGAAGACTTTTGTATCCCAAAGCTATAAGGATTAAGACTGTCATCAACTCTCCATCCTTTCGACTAGAATTAACCCCAGTCGGCTGGTTAGTAACATCGGCTGTCTCATGTCAACCAGAAATTCTAATTGGGAATCACACAGTTTTGACAAATACAAAATATAGATTGTGCACAAGTACGATTTCAAGTTTTGAGCGTTTTTTCAAAGCATCGGGCTGAGGGAGCACTAACCAGGGGGTGCTGGGGTTGAAGGAGTGGGAACCCCCGGAAGGAGAGTGCTAAAGGGATTGGTTCCTGTTTTTGGATCTCACAGAACGGGTGCTCAGTAAATGGTAGTTGTCATTAACAGTATTGCTATTGCAGATGTGATCACATTTAACAAAACCTGGGGGATCAATCATTTCTATGACTGGGAGCGGCCAGCAATGGCAGAAAGGGTGTGCGGTCTCAGCCCATCAATAAAAAGAGCGCTTCTGCCAGCTGATCAAGAACACCTTGGGAGTCTAGAAGACGGGGTAAATGCTTGCTTCTTGCTCCCATCCAGCTACCTTTCAGGGCCTGGTTGGCCTCCGTTCAGCTCGCCATTGCTAGCTGTCCCTATCCTACGAAGTCCCCATTCGTAAACAACCTACACACAAACCCAACTCTATCTTGCTAATATGCAGGCTCTCTCATGCCAGGGGTGAGCACGTGGATGGACAAAGAAGAAGAGAGCAGGGAACCACACCCTGTCAAATAAACTCTCATGAGTGTTCTAAGTTTAGTTTACTTAGGAAGAGAGAACTTCACCTTCATTTACATTTTATGTCAAGAGAAATTAATTGAAGAAAAACAAGAACATTGTGAGGCTTGCCCTTTGATTATATGGTCTATTCATTCATTCAACAAGGATTTTTCCGTAGCCACGTGTACCGGGCCTTGTTCTACTCAACTTAGAGCTTTTAGAGCCCGCTTTATGGGCATAAATTCCTCTTTAGGAATCACAGTGTCGGCCGGGCGCGGTGGCTCAAGCCTGTAATCCCTGCACTTTGGGAGGCCGAGACGGGCGGATCACGAGGTCAGGAGATCGAGACCATCCTAGCTAACACGGTGAAACCTCGTCTCTACTAAAAAATACAAAAAACTAGCCGGGCAAGGTGGCGGGCGCCTGTAGTTCCAGCTACTCGGGAGGCTGAGGCAGGAGAATGGTGTAAACCCGCGAGGCGGAGCTTGCAGTGAGCTGAGATCCGGCCACTGCACTCCAGCCTGGGCGACAGAGCGAGACTCCGTCTCAAAAAAAAAAAAAAAATGGGCCAAGAAAAGCACTGGATTGGATGGTGCGTGGGGAAGTGCCAAATGTAGAGCTTCCATTGTCTTCTCTCATAGAATCAACACACATCATCACCTTTCCAGCAACAGTGTGTGACAGCACGCACAGAGTATCACCAACCCGGGAAACTCAATCAAGACTCAGTGTTCAGAGTTCTTACTGCGGCTTCATTACATAAACATCACTGATTGCCTACATGGCTGATCTCTGTGTCCAGACTCTGCAGGTATCACCAAAAGCCTTCATCCTAAACCACACTCTTGGTCTTTCTGGTGTGGCCAGTCCCCATCTGAAATCACATTGTTAGACTATCTAATGTGACCCAAGGTCCCCAGGCAAACAAAGACTCCTATTTGCCATGATATTCCAAGAAACTTAGGGGCAAAGACCAGACATCTTTTTGGGCAAGATTAAATTCTTTTTTTTTTTTTTTTTTTTTTTTTTTTTTTTTTTGAGACGGAGTCTTGCTCTAGCCCGGGCTGGAGTGCAGTGGCCGGATCTCAGCTCACTGCAAGCTCCGCCTCCCGGGTTTACGCCATTCTCCTGCCTCAGCCTCCGGAGTAGCTGGGACTACAGGCGCTCGCCACCTCGCCCGGCTAGTTTTTTGTATTTTTTAGTAGAGACGGGGTTTCACCGTGTTAGCCAGATGGTCTCGATCTCCTGACCTCGTGATCCGCCCGTCTCGGCCTCCCAAAGTGCTGGGATTACAGGCTTGAGCCACCGCGCCCGGCCAAGATTAAATTCTTTACTGCACAGGCTGTGTCTTCCCTGGACAACTTCTCTGAGCCACTCCTCTGGGTGCTGGGCAGGGTGGTGGCCTCTGGTCTTATCAGCTCATCTCTCCCCAGCATGGAACAGCCTTCCAAGTCAGCTGGGGCAAGGGTAATGGGGACCCCAGTATTTGTGGCCTGCTGTACTTGAGGTAGAGCCTGCATCTTATGGATAGGGGCTTGGTAGAGAGGGCCCTAGCCTCTCAGCTGCACTCACCAGGAATTGAGCATCTCTGGCTGGGCATGGTGGTTCACACCTGTAATCACAGCACTTTGGGAGGCCAAGGCGGGAGGATCACTTGAGGGCAGCCTAGGCAACACAGAAAGATCCCATCTCTACTAAAAAGACAAAAATTAGCCAGGCATAGTGATGTGTCCCTGTGGTCTCAGCTGCTCAGGAGGCTGAGGAGGGCAGATCACTTGAGCCTGGGAGGCAGTGGTTGCAGTGAGCTGAGATCATGCCACTGCACTCCTGCCTGAGCAACAGAGCCAGACCCTGACTTTAAAAAAAGATTTTTAAAAATAAAGATACGGGCATGTGTATGTTCATTGCAGCACTTTTCACAATAGCAAAGACATGGAATCAACCCAAATGCCCATCTATGATAGACTGGATAAAGAAAACATGGTACATACACACCATGGAATACTATGCAGCCATCAAAAGGAATGAGCTCATTTCCATTGCAGAGACATGGATGGAGCTAGAAGCCATTATCCTCAGCAAACTTACGCAGGAACAGAAAACCAAACACTGCACGTTTTCACTTATAAGTGGGAGCTGAACAATGAGAATACATGGACACAGGGAGAGGAGCAACACACACTGGGGCCTGTTCGGTGGGTGGGGGGAGTGAGAGCATCAGGATAAATAGCTAATGCAGGTGGGGTTTAACACCTAAGTGATAGGTTGATCTGTGCAGCAAACCACCACGGCACACATTTACCCATATAACAAACCTGCATGTCCTGCACGCGTATCCCAGAACTTAAAATTGCATTAAATGAAATTAAAATTTTTAAAACATGGCATCTTCAACTTAGATGGGATGAGAAATTCTGGTGGTCTGCTCCTCCCAGTTGGATCCAGTAACCCTTGATTAGGAACTGAAAAGAGAATGACCCCTTCTTGGCTATGCCCACCCGAGGCGGAGCTTCCACCAAGCCATGCTGGGAGAAGGAAAAGAGAGGGGTGGGGTCCAGTCTCAAATGCCACAGCCTCTTACTGTTCTTACCAAGTGTTAGTAGATTTACCTGAATCAATGTTTCTTCATTTGCCCTTATAATGCCTGGAGACTTTAATTACTTGTCTTTTTGTAGTTTTTGCCAGCTTTGCTTGTTTCACAGAAGAATGAGTCCACAGGACTCCTCATGCTGCGATCTGACCTTTTCATAGACTTTTTTTTTAAAGACAATGTCTTACTCTGTCACACAGGCTGAAGTGCAGTGGTGCAGTCATGGCTCACTGCAATCATGGCTCACTGCAACCTCAACCTCCCAAAGTCAAGTTGTCCTCCCACCTCAGCCTCCTAAGTAGCTGGGACTACAGGCATGTGCCACCATGCCTGGCTAATGTTTGTACTTTATGGTAGAGATGGAGGTCTCACTGTGTTGCCCAGGCTGGTCTCAAACTCCCAGGCTCAAGTAATCCACCTGCCTTGGCCTTCCAAAACGCTAGGATTATAGATATGAGCCACTGTGCTGGCCTTCACAGACTTTTTTTTTTTTTTTTGAGATGGAGTCTCGCTCTGTTGCCCAGGCTGGAGTGCAATGGCACAATCTCAGCTCACTGCAAGCTCTGCCTCCCAGGTTCACGCCATTCTCCTGCCTCAGCCTCCCAAGTAGCTGGGACTACAGGTGCTCGCCACCATGCCTGGCTAATTTTTCGTATTTTTAGTAGAGACGGGGTTTCACCATGTTCTCCAGAATGGTCTCAATCTCCTGATCTTGTGATTCACCCACCTCGGCCTCCCAAAGTGCTGGGATTACAGGTGTGAGCCACTGCACCTGGTTAGATCCTTATTTTTCTTTTATGCCCTGGACCACAATGACAGTCTAGTCATGGCCTCCTTCTTTGAATAATATTTTTAAATGCACAAAATTAAATAGAATTATAAAGGAAACCAATTATACACTAAACCAAAAACCAGATATACACTATTTTTAATGTGATGTACTAAAAATATGCCTTTTTATGAACATATTAAATAACAAGAACTAATGGAGAGTCTAACAACTAGTAAATGACAAGTAGGGTATAAATGGTTTTTCTGTGAAACCCATAATGTAATATGAAAATATCTTTAATTCTATTGGTAACAAAGTCACAGGTACAGCTACTACTACTGTGGGTTCTCCTACATTCGAATGGAAAGAAATGCTAAATGTTGATTAGAGGTTAGGGAAAATCCAGATGTATTCTTTCCCCAGCTGTGTGCGCCAGCTCACTAAATCTTGTCCATGAACTCCAGGTTAAGCTCCCCTACTACTTAAAGGATGGTCCAGGCCGGGCGCAGTGGCTCACACCTGTAATCTCAGCACTGTGGGAGGCTGAGATGGGTGGATCATTTGAGGTCAGGAGTTCAAGACCAGCCTGGTCAACATGGTGAAACCCCATCTCTGCTAAAAATACAAAAATTAGCCAGGCATGGTGGCACATGCCTGTAATTCCAGCTACTCAGGAGGCTGAGGCAAGAGAATCCCTTGAACCCGGGAGGCAGAGGTTGCAGTGAGCCGAGATCGCGCCATTGCACTCCAGGCTGGGCGACAGAGCAAGACTCTATCTCAAAAAAAAAAAAAAAAAAAAAAAAAGGATGATCTGGACCAATAGCCTGGGGTGGCTAATGCTTCTCAGATCCTCTGGGATAAATGCAGTTTCTGATTCAGTGAATGTACCCTGAGAGTCTGCATTGCTAAGAGGCCCCAAGTTAGCAATGCTGTTTCTGGTGCAGGCACCACAAATGGCAGACAAAAGCCTCAAGGCTTATCCTGGCAACGACTTTAACCTGGAGTGGGGGTCAGAGCTGGAATGCACACGGCACACGGATGGTGTTTCCTGATCCTTGAAGTCTCTAGCAATGGCTTGGAGTTCCCCAGCTTCACCCTCAAGGGGCATGCGTTCCTTTTCCATAAGTATGTGATGACAGAGAGGAACATGGGGGGAGATTCTGAGCAGCTAGGTGCCCTGCTTCCTGAAAGCTCCCACGGAGCAGCAGCAGCTGCTGGTCAGGTAAGCCGCAGACCCGTGGCAAGTCCCAATACACAAAATGCATGCACAACTACACACGACCATTCACAGAAAATAGAGACGACTCACAAGTGCAAGTCACCAAGCCCTAAAAGTGCAAGGAAAAAAGCAACTAAAGATTTTTTTTTTTTTTTTTGAGATGGAGTGTCGCTCTGTCACCCAGGCTGGAGTACAGTGGTACAATCTCAGCTCACTGCAACCTCTGCCTCTCAGGTTGAAGCCATTCTCCTGCCTCAGCCTCCGGAGTAGCTGGGATTACAGGTGCCCACCATCACGCCCAGCAAATTTTTGTATTTTTAGTAGAGATGGGGTTTCAGCATGTTGGCCAGGTTGGTCTTGAACTCCAGACCTCAGGTGTCTGCCTGCCTTGGCTTCCCAAAGTGTGGGATTACAGGCATGAGCCACCGTGCCTGGCCTAAAGACTTTGAAATTAATAACAAATGTACCTTCCCTATATTCCTGAGTGCACAAAAACATATATTTAACTCTTCTCTAAACTAGGTCCTATTATGTAATCAACCTCAGCTGTGAAAAAACTCCAATGCTTGAGATATACTTCATATAAAAAGTATTAAAACAGCAGGAAATAGTCCAAGTTAACAAATGGTGTAACTGTTATTTGTAGTACCATGGCAAGAAGTGTGCAAAATATCAAGGTAATTAAACTAATTTTTGTGTCCCATCCACTAGTGGTTTTTACAATGTTTTTACCAGGAAAAATTAAACCTGGAGACCTAGGTCACTGGGCCTACATTTTTTTCTTCAGCCTCGATGGGGTTTGCAGAGCCTTTCCATGACCACTTCTCCACCTCCAGCACCCCCAACAGCCTGACTGGAGCTTCCTTCAACCTCCCTCTTCCCTTAAACCCAAGTTCTTTAGCTGTACAGCAAACGTTTCAACTTTCAACCTAGTTACTAGGGCTGCTGGGCTGCTCTTAGGTGCCCTCTGCTGGCCACACACGGAAGCAGGTGTAAAAGTCTTAAAACACATCTTTCTTTAGGAATTCCAAGAATAAAAATTAAAGATAAAAAAATAAAATTGGAAGAAAGAATTAGTTTGTGTTTGTTTTACTTAGCATCTTTGGTCTCTGGGATTCAAAAAGTATGTTGATGCAACAGGAGGTAGTTAAGAAAAGTCTGGATGGCTGGGTGCAGTGGCTCAAGCCTGTAATCCCAACACTTTGGGAGGCCGAGGCGGGTGGATCACCTGAGGCCAGGAGTTCGAGACCAATCTGGCCAACTGGTGAAACCCAGTCGCTACTAAAAATACAAAAAAAAAAAAAAAAAAGCCCAGCTTGGTGGCGTACACCTATGATCCCAGCTACTTGGGAGACTGAGACACGAGAATCACTTGAACCTGGGAGTTCAAGATTGCAGTGAGCTGAGATCATGCCACTGCACTCCAGCCTGGGAGACAGAGCAAGACCTTGTCTCAAAAAAAAGTTTGGGAGCTCCTAGGTTACACTCCAGAAGCCTTTTAATTATTTTATCTTACTAATTTATTTGTGCCTGTAGACACAGAATTTTGCCATGTTGCCATGCCCAGCCCTCCAGAAGCCTCTTAAAAGCACATTGAAGGCTGCGCACAGTGGTTCACGCCTGTAATCCCCACACTTTAGGAGGCCAAGGTGGGAGGATCACTTGAGCTTGGGAGTTCAAGACCAGCCTGGGCAACAGGGCACAACTCCGTCTCTACAAAAACTATTTAAAATTTGGCAGGCTAATTTTTTGGTAGTGGTCCCAGCTCCTCAGGAGGCTGAGGTGGGAGGATCGCTTGAGCCTGGAAGGTGGAGATTGCAGTGAGCCGAGATCATGCCACTGCACTACAGCCTGGGAGACACAGTGAGACCCTGTCTCAAAAATAATAATAAAATAAATTTAAAAGCATATTGAAACAGTAAAGAACTCCTACAACTCAGCAACAATAAAACAAACAACTTGATTAAGAAATGGGCAATGGACTTGAATAGACATTTATTTAAGAAGATAAACAAATGGCCAACAAGTACATGAAAAAATGCTCAACACCACTAATCGATTAATTAAGGAAACATAAATCAAAACCAAAACACAGCCAGGCAGGTGAGCCTAGAGTCCCAGCTACTCCAGAGGCTGAGGTAGGAGGATAACTTGTGCCCAAGAGCTGCAGACCACCCTAGGCAACATAGTGAGACCCCATCTCTAAAAACAAAATAAAATTAAAAAATAAATTTTTTTGAACATCCATTATGATGGCTACTAGTAAAAATGAAACATAAAATAACAAATGTTATTGAGGTTGTAGAGAAATTGGAACCCTTGATGGCAGGAATGTAAAATGGTGCAGCCACTATAGAAAACAGCATAGCAATTCCTCAAAAAATTAAAAATAGAATGACCACAGAATCCAGCTATTCCACTTCTAGGCATATATCTAAAAAAACTGAAAGCAGAGTCTTGAAGACATATGTGTACACCCATATTAATAGCAGCATTATGCATAATAGCCAAATGGTGGAAGCAAGCCAAGTGTCCATCAGCAGATGACTGGATAACAGATGCAGCAAACCCACACCACACATTCAGACGTAAGGAAGGACACTCTGCATGCTACAACACGGACGAACATTGGCGATATGATGCTAAGTGAATAAACCTGTCACAAAAACACCAATATTATATGATTCTACTTACATAAGGGATCTTGAATAGTCAAACTCACAAAGACAGCAGAATGGGGGTTGCCGGGGCCAGGGGGATGGGGAAACGGGGAGTTCTTATTTCATGGGTACAGAGTTTCAGTTTTGCAAGATGAAAAAGCTCTGGAGGTAGGTCGTACAATCAGTATGCTTACTCCTGCTGGACTGTATACACGTAAAAATGGTTAGAACGGTAAATTCTGTCGTGTACTTTACCACAATTTAAAAAAAATTTTTTTTTGAGACAAGGTCTCACCTTGTCACTGAGGTTGGAGTGCAGTGGCGTGATCACAGCTCACTGCAGCCTCAACCTCCCAGGCTCAAGCAATCCTCCCACCTCAGCCTCCCCCGCAGCTGGGATCAGAGGTGCGCACCACCATGCCTGGCTAATTTTTTTTTGAAGAGATGGTGTTTCACCATGTTGCCTGGGCTGGTCTCAAACTCCCGGGCCCAAGCGATTTTCCCACCTCAGCCTCCCAAAGTGCTGGGATTACAGGTGTGAGCCACCGCACCCAGCCACATAAAAATCCACACAATGATTCCTTCCTGTGCTGGCCTGCTCCAGATCTGGCTCAGCTTCTCGAAACTCAGAAAGTTGCCGCTCGTGAGAATTTAGAGATCTAGTTGAATTTTACAGATCAAAATACTAGAGGCCACGACAGGCAAAGTGACTTGGGAAAGGTCTCCCGAGTTTAATAGTAGAGAAGATTAGTTAGTCTGGCTCCTGACTCCCAGACTGGGGCTCTACCCTGCACTCCCAATTCCAGGGGGGACACCCGTTTCCACACAGAGCGGGAAAAGTCACCCTATCCATTCGGGCCTCCTTCCCATACACGAGGGGTTGGAGGTAGGTGAGCATGTGAGGAAATGCACCTTTGGTAAAAGCTCCTGAACAAACCTGGAGGGAGATGAGAAGAAACAAACAGGTCAGCGCTTAAATGCTAACAGGACTACCCGGGCGCAGTGGCTCACGCCTGTGATCCCAACACTTTAGGAGGCCAAGGTGGGCAGATCACCTGAGGTCAGGAGTTCAAGACTAGCCTGGCCAACATGACGGCCAAACCTCGTCTCTACTAAAAATACAAAAATTAGCAGGACGTGGTGGCAGATGCCTGTAATCGCAGCTGCTCCAGAGGCTGAAGCAAGAGAATCACCTGAACCCAGGTGGCAGAGGCTGCAGTGAGTCGAGATTGCGCCACTGCACTCCAGCCTGGGGGATAGAATGAGACTCTGTCTCAAAAAAACAAAAAACAAAAAACAAACAAACAAACAAAAACAGGATAAAGCCTGAGTATTTTTTTCCCCATTGAGTTACTTTGTAGCTTTCCCCAACCTGGAGTCATAAAGGAGTTTGGAATTGTCCCTTCAAGGTGACACATTCTGCTACATTGTGAATGGCGGACACTGTCTTCTGCCTCCAATAATACCACATGAGGAGGCATACATAGAAATGATTTTTTATTTACTTTGATGATTAGGAAAAGATACCAACATAGCTTTCATCAAAGCTAACAAATTACTGGCAGTTAACTAATTTTATTAGAATAAAGACATGTCTGTTTAAACTGAAACAACCGGCCCTTTGCTTTGGCTGGGACCTTGAGAATCACGGCCAAGGTGCTGATCAGAAAAGTCACAATTACATCAACCTCCTGCCCGCACATGGCACAGAGATGCCACAAAGGCCCCGCAGGTCCCTCGAAGAGCAGCTGGGGCTCCACCTACCGAGTCCCAGTGGCTTATTTTGAAAAGATTTGCTTTCCACCAGTAAGGCGTGGCCCAAGTACATTTCTCGGGACTGCCATTGGCTCATCGTGCATGCATATGAGGTAGTTCTCTTTGCATTTTGCAGATGCTCTCACTTGCCCGGGGGTGGGTGTCACGAATCTGAAACCTCTGGCTTCACATTCCCACTGGGAATACCCCCAGCCCCCAGTCACAAGTCAGTCTCCAATCCTGCCACAGACTTTAGCTCTTCAAATCCAAACGAATGTTTTCTTCATCCACAGGTTTCGGTTTTAACTGGCTGCTCAGTGTTAAAAAGGAATATCTCAAGCCCCCTGCCATGCTGAAAGGAGAAAAAAAAAAGTGAAAATAAATGACTGGGAATGTCCCAGGGGCTCCAGCAGCAGTTGCTGGCGTTTTTATCAACACAGCCTGCTTCATGCAGAGGGAATTATTCCCATATCTGTGTTTCTCCTCAAGTTTGTGGACTGCTTGATGAGAATGTCCCCTTATTTACAAGCCTTTGGAGGCAGAAAAAGAGTCATCAAATCTAATGCAGAACCTCAGAGAGAAAATAAGCACTTGGTTTTTACTGAATAAACTACATACCCTTAGCCTTAAATAGTATCCCACTGCTGAGACCCCAAATGCCTTTCTAAGCTGGGTTAGTCCACACCCCCTGCTTGCCGAGCCTGGTGGTCACAAAGGTTAACACCCTCCACTTCACAGAAGGAGGGCAAAGAATGCAGGGGCCTTCTGTGAGGAAGACCGGTGAGTTAAGTTCCGATCCCAGCCCCGCACACTGTCATCACACATGTCCCCATGGATCTGCATGAGGACGAACCCAGGGATGAAGTAAAATTATCTTAGAAATTAGAATGTCGGCCGGGCGCGGTGGCTCAAGCCTGGAATCCCAGCACTTTGGGAGGCCGAGACGGGCGGATCACGAGGTCAGGAGATCGAGACCATCCTGGCTAACACGGTGAAACCCCGTCTCTACTAAAAATACAAAAACTAGCCGGGCGAGGTGGCGGCGCCTGTAGTCCCAGCTACTCAGGAGGCTGAGGCAGGAGAATGGCGTAAACCCGGGAGGCGGAGCTTGCAGTGAGCTGAGATCCGGCCACTGCACTCCAGTCCGGGCGACAGAGCGAGACTCCGCCTCAAAAAAAAAAAAAAAATTAGAATGTCAAAACGCCTCCTGGCTTAACATGAAAGACTTCTCTAGGCTCTTTTGCTTATTACATATTAATCGAACTGTTTAAGGTTCTTGTTTTCCCAAAGCGAATCCATTAAAAATTCCCACTCACCAAATATTTAATCCTACAAAGTTTAACAAAGAGAAAATGTAGTCTCCACCGACTAACATCCCAATGTAGGCAACAGATACATTCTGCAGAAAAAGACAGAGGATTTGTCATTTTAATAGTAAAATGTTTAGGGGAAAATATAAATAGTAAAACCTGAAAGTAGACATTTTAGTTACTTTGCAAAGAGACTTGTACATAGGGATATTCACAGGGGGCTGAAAAAAATAAAAACTGTTACAAGCCAGGAATGATGGCTCATGCCTGTAATCCCGATACTCTGGGAGGCCAAAGGATCACTTGAGCCCAGGAGCTGAAGACCAGCTGAGGCAACATAGTGAGATCCCATCTCTATAAAAACTTTTTGAAAGTAGCCAGACATGGTGGCACATGCCTGTAATCCCACAGGGACTGAAGTGGGAGGACTGCTTGAGCCCAGGAGGTCAAGGCTGTAGTGAGCTACATGCCACTGTACTCCAGCCTGGGCAACAGAGCAAGACCCTGCCTCAGAAAAATAAATAAGCCATTACATATGGGGTTTACTAAATGAATGCAGTAAATTATGGTCTGATGACAACAGAAAATGGCATTATTCTCTCCCCTGTTCCAGTTGGCATGCAGGCGCAGAGTGGGGCTATCATCAGTTTGCCAGATCCTAACTCTTTACTATCACTGGGTAGTGAGGTTTTCCGGGGCTTTTTTTTCCTTCTTCTTCTTTTTTTTTTTAGACAGAGTTTCGCGCTGTTGCCCAGGCTGGAGTGCAGTGACACAGTCTCAGCTCACTGCAACCTTTGCCACCCAGGTTCAAGAGATTCTCCAGTCCAGCCTCCCAAGTAGCTGGGACTACAGGGCGCCCACCACCACACCTGGCTCATTTTTGTAGTTTTAGTAGAGATGGGGTTTTGCCATATTGGCCAGGCTGGTCTCTAATTCCTGACCTCAGGTGATCTGCCTGCCTCGGCCTCTTGAAGTGCTGGGATTACAGGCATGAGCCACTGTGCCTGACCTGTTTTTCTTTTTTCTTTTTTTTTTTCAACCCTGGGCACTGCAGATTGTGCAGTGTGACACTACACTGCAATCTGTGGGCACACCAGGGCCAAGTAGTGAGTTAATTATCTTGATCGTAAACTTGAGCAGAGTGGAGACAGTCAAAACATTCCAGGCCATGCTCTGCCCAGCGCATTCTAGGAGACCTCTGGGCAGCCAAGGGACAGGTGAATTCTTGAAGCAGGCAGTGTTTTCAAACACTCTAGGACTTCGTGTGAATAGAAAAACAAAGCAATAATGGAATCCAGAACACCTCTCCCTCTATGCATTCCCGTGCGTGTGTGTATTCAGATGCATCCACACATCCAAACACCCACACACCAACCCACAAGCTCACCGACCTCACCACACAGCACGCACCTCCACAAGGGCCCCACTTCTCAGTGGGCAGGTTCTCCCAGAAAACCAAATTATGGATCACAAGGTGTCTTACTAATCATTGATACCTGGGTTTTGTTTTGGTTTTTTTTTTAGCTTTTCACTTCATTTTCCCAGACCCACCCCTCCAAGCCACCCCCAACTTAAAAGTTATACTTTGTCTCTCCTTTATAAATTAGCAATCTGTCCCTCTATTCTATGCAGTAGATTAGAAGAATTAAGATGGGGCTGGGCTCAGTGGCTTATGCCTGTAATCCCAGCACTTTGGGAGGCTGAGGTGGGTGGATCACGAGGTCAGGAGTTCAAGACCAGCCTGGCCAACATGGTGAAACCCAGTCTCTACCAAAAATATAAAAAATTAGCCAGCTGTGGTGGTGGGTGCCTGTAATCCCAGCTACTCGGGAGGCTGAGGCAGGAGAACTGCTTGAACCAGGGAGGTGGGTGCAGTGAGCCAAGATTGCACCACTGCACTCCAGCCTGGATGACAGAACGAGACTCTGTCTCAAAAAAGAAAAAGAAGAAGTAAGATGGGATCACACAGGCCCAGCTGAAAAGGTCACAGCCCTCATTCTTACACCACCACCACCACAACCAACAAAATCAAATCCGGCCTCCAGCAGAAAATCTGGATTCACAGTCCATTCCTTGACTCAGTTGTTCCTTCCAAGGCTCCATCCACTCACCTTGATGGCTCCAACCACTGCTGTCGTCAAGGCTGAATTGTAATAGCTGCACAGAACCGTGGAGTACATCAGCAGAAACCTGCGGCAAGGAAGCAGACACTGCAGTGTGCGTCTTAATACGCTGGGTAATAATAAATAGGTTAAGGCCAGCGGTGACCCCCCCACAGGCACTTGAAGCAAAGAAAAAAGAAACACATATCATAAAGGTTTTGTAACCCACACCTTAGGATATCTTGCTATTGGTCTTATGACAGGAAAATGGTCCAGCTGTGAATTAGCTAAACCTTCTACTTAAGGTATCCTTCTCATTTCTCTGTACACTTCCCCTGAGTGTTTCCACAACCCGGGGGTAAGAAGAACAAGGTTTAATGACCTGAAATCTCTCATTTATCAGCGTGTTAAATGAAGTTAAGACTTTGAATTTTTTTTTTTTTTTTTTTGAGACAGAGTCTTGCTCTGTCACCCAGGCTGGAGTGCAGTGGCCGGATCTCAGCTCACTGCAAGCTCCGCCTCCCGGGTTCACGCCATTCTCCTGCCTCAGCCTCCCGAGTAGCTGGGACTACAGGCGCCCGGCACCTCGCCCGGCTAATTTTTTTGTATTTTTAGTAGAGACGGGGGTTTCACCGTGTTAGCCAGGATGGTCTCGATCTCTTGACCTCAGGTGATCCACCCGCCTTGGCCTCCCAAAGTGCTGGGATTACAGGTGTGAGCCACACCGCGCCCGGCCGACTTTGAGTTTTTAATCCTCTGTGCATCAGAATCACCTGTTGCACCTTTTTTTTTTTTTTTGGTAGGGACGGAGTCTCACTCTGTCAACCAGGCTGGAGTGCAGTGGCGCAATCTCGGCTCACTGCAAGCTCCACCCCTACATTCCAGCAATTCTCCTGCCTCAGCCTTCCAAGGAGCTGGGCCTACAGGCTCATGCTGCCACGCCCAGCTAATTTTTTTTGTATTTTAGTAGAGATGGGGTTTCACCATGTTGCCCAGGCTGGTCTTGAACTCCTGAGCTCAGGCAATCCGCCCGCCTTGGCCTCCCAAAATGCTAGGATTACAGGCGTGAGCCACCATGCCCAGTCTGCCTGCTGCACTTCCAACACACAATGAACGATGCCTGGCAGAGGTTCTGATTCACATGGTTTGAGGTGGGGCCCTGACCACCCACGAGATGAAAGATCCTCAGGTGATTCTGACCTGCAGCCAGCGAGGAGGACCCCTGGTGTCGGAAGAGAAAATCAGCTGAGCGACTGCTCCCTTCAGACAGAGGAGATTGAAACAGATGCCACGTGTGGATAAGGCTACTGTACCTGTTACGAAAGTTAACTCAGGCACTTAACATGACCGTAGGTATTGATACTTACTTGCCAATAAAATGATACAGCCTTGTGAACGAGCACCCAACAAGAAAACACATACACAGGTAAAGAATGCCAAATCCAGTCAGGTAAAGAAGTGAGCTAATTCCAGTCAAGCCGTGATGGAAATTAGCTGCAACCTCACCTAAGCTGCAACTCAGATCAGATGATGAAATGTTGAAAGGGAATACAAACTGGCTGAGAAAGAAACGTGGAAGGTACAGGGAAAGCATAAGGTGTGTGAGATTTGAAAAGCTAAATCCCAGGTCAGGCTGGACACGGTGGCTCATGCCCATAATCCCAGCACTTTAGGAGGCAGAGGTGGGTGAACCGCCTGAGGTCAGGAGTTCCAGACCAGCCTGGCCAACATGGTGAAACCCTCTCTCTACTAAAAACACGAAAATTAGCCGGACATGGCGGCACATGCCTGTCATCCCAGCTACTCAGGAGGATGAGGCAGCAGAATTGCTTGAACCCGGGAGGCGGAGCTGAGATCATATCACTGCACACCAGCCTGGGTGACAGGGCGAGACTCCGTCCCAATTAATTAATTAATTAATTAGTCCCAGGTTGAAGGCAGGAGCTTGGATTCCCCATTGACAGAAGCAAACTCAATCTAGCAAAGGGCTCAGTGCACCTGCGCTTGGGTAAGCACAGAATTTATTGAATTCTAGAATCCTGATAGAATTTAACACTCGGTCTTGGTCCTAGGCTAAATCTCTGGTGGAGATCATGGTCACAGACCTTCAACATGATAACCTCTGTTGGCCTGAGTGTGTTTATTACTAAAGGTGGTAGAGGGAAAAAATCAGAATATCAAGCTTTACAAGTTGAAGAATAAACTTAATTTTAAACTTAAATTTTGTAATCTTTGGAATACTGTGTGCATTGTAATTAAAACAATTTGAAAAGTTAAAGAAACTCTTGGTTCTAATTTGAAATATATAATTGATGTTAGACTTACAATTGTAATTTGAAAGAAGAGTGTAGGCCGGGCGCGGTGGCTCACGCCTGTAATCCCAGCACTTTGGGAGGCTGAGGCGGGCGGATCACGAGGTGAGGAGATTGAGACCATCCTGGCTAACACAGTGAAACCCCGTCTCTACTAAAAATACAAATAATTAGCCGAGCATTGCGGTACATGCCCATAATCCCAGTTACTCGTGAGGCTGAGGCAGGAGAATTGCTTGAACCCGGATGCAGAGGTTGCAGCGAGCCAAGACTGCACCACTGCACTCTGGCCTGGGCAACAAAGCGAGACTCCATCTCCAAAAAAAAAAAAGAAAGAAAGAAAATGTCAAGAACAAAAAAGCCTAACTGTTGGACCATACAACAGCCTGGACATCTCTCTTTAGAAATTTTCCTGAATATAGCAGGTATAGCACTATAGGAAAAGGCTGTCATAGTCACATCATTATGTGAGGAAGGCATCTTGAAAAACTAATGACATGGTGACAAAGACGAAAACATATCACTGCCAGGCCTGGAGGCAGGAGCCCGGAGTCCCAGCTAATCAGGAGGCTAAGGCAGGAAGACTGCTTGAGCCCAGGAGTTTGAGTCCAGCCTGGGCAACACAGTGAGACTCCATCTCTTAAGAAACAAAAACAAAAAAATCCTCAGCATTGAGCTTGCAATGTCAGCTGACTTCATTTCAGACAAACTTTCAGAAATCATTAGGCAACATCGTATTTTGGAGGAGAAAGGACATTAGCATGACTTTTAAAAACAAGAGTTGTCTGCTTGCTCCTGGTCTTCCAGGCTGGATTTCCAGGTATCCCGGGTCCCTGCCACCTCCTTTGCTGCAGGGGTACTTTCCAGAGAAAGTCAGAGAAACACAAAGGAGTTCTGACAGAGCAGACAGAAGGCATATCTTGATGTGACTTGTCAAGAGATATTGTCGACCAATGTTTCTACTTATCTATGGTTTCTTACCCCAAAAAACAGGAAAGAAGAAACTGTAGGATAAACAGAACATTCTTCCATTGGTTGAATTCAGTAGCCTATTATTAAAAAAGAGAAAAAGGAATGATTAGGTTAATGACACTGCAGTTTAAATTTACTGGTTTTACTAAACTGCGTTTTGATACAGGAACCATCTTCCCAAACAGAAAATATAATGCTTAAAAATCCTAGATGACACTAGTTGGGTGACGTTGGGCAAATATCTTTTCTTCCCTGAACCTCAGATTCATTTTACAAATGTAGATTATTTAAAAAAAGGAAAGCCTTCCTCAAAAGCCTTCCTCAAAAGGATATAAGGACTGAATGAAATTGTTTAGGACTGTGCTGACGGCCAGCACAAAATCACAACTGCTATTATCGCTGCGGCTATCATTGATTCACTGACTTTACACACCCTTACTAGTTGAATCTGTGGTCCCAAATTCAAGGTTGGGTTTATTTTTTGTAAATAATTTTAGAAGAAAGTTGATTATCTCTCTTTTTTCTTTCTTTTTTGAGACCAGGTCTTGCTCTGTCACCCAGGTGTGATCATGGCTCACTGCAGCCTCTACTTCCTGGGATTAATCAGTCCTTCCACCTCAGCCTCCTAAGTAGCTGGGACTATAGGCACAGGTCACCATGCCTGGCTATTTTTTTTTTTTTTTTTTTTTTTTTTGGCCTGGCTATTTTTTTTTTTTTTTTTAAGTAGAGACAGAGTCTCGCCATGTTGCCCAGGCTGGTCTCAAACTCCTGACCTCAAGTCATCTGCCTGCCTTGGCCTCCCAAAGTACTGGGATTACAGGCGTGAGCCACCAAACCCAGCCAAAAAGTTTATTCTTAATTAATAATGTAGGCAAGAAAAGTTTAAGGTCATAAACTGTTTTCAGGAACTTGCACATGCTTAGGAAGTATTGTGAACAAATAAACGATTATTTGCTACTTACCAAGCAATCAAGTAACTGGGGGGAGGAGATGGTAGACAAAGAAGTTTAAGACTTCATTTCTGGCCGGGTGCGGGGGTTCATGCCTGTAATCCCAGCACTTTGGGAGGCCGAGGCGGGTGGATCACCTGAGGTCAGGAGTTTGAGACCAGCCTGGCCAACATGGTGAAACCCTATCTCTACGAAAAATACAAAAATCAGCCAGGCACAGGGGCAGGGGCCTGTAATCCCAGCTACTATGGGGGCTGAGGCAGGAGAATCGCTTGAACCCGGGAGGCAGAGGTTGCAGTGAGCCGAGGTCATGCCATTGCACTTCAGCCTGGGCAACAAAAGCAAAACTCTACCTCAAACAAACAAACAAAAAAGACTCAATCTCTGCTCTCCTGGGATTTCATCCCTAGCTGAGAAAATTAAATTAACCCTCCTGAGGAGACAAGAAGAAGGAGTATTTTCTTCACGGTGGGTCCCCTACTTGTATCCAAAAACGATTTGAAGGTGTCTGAAGACTGCCCGTAAATGTGTGCTCCGTAACAGGATCAAATAGAATCAAATATAAGTTCCACTCACTTTCTAGTAAGCAATACTTTGTTAGCCAAGTTTTAGAAACTCTATGTATTTAAAATGAAATCTTTTAAGTTTATAGTTCAAATTTTTAAACAATTAAGGTAGAATTCTCTTCTCCAATCGGGACCATCTTGTCACATTTCACTGTCATCGTTTCATTAGTAATGCTTTGCCCACTTCACTTATCAAAAAGATACACATTACAAAAATTAGCTGGGCATGGTGGTGTGCAGACTTCTGGTCCCAGCTACTGGGAAGGCTAAGGTGGGAGGATCACCTGAGCCCAGGAGATGGAGGCTGCACACTCCAGCCTGGGCAACAGAGTGAGACCCTGTCTCCAAAAAAAAAAAAAGAAAAAAGAGACACATTAAGTGTTCCTAACTGTTGAAACTGGCTGATGGGCACATATGTGGAGTTTGCCACATCACTCTGTCTCCTTCTGTATATGTTTGACAGCTTCCTTGCATCCTAACACTTTTTGTTAAATGCGTACTTGTGAAAAAAATATAATAAATAAAAATCTGTCTTACCAGCAAGCCCCAAGCTAATCAGAGGAGCAGAAAACATCCAAGAGAATTAAAGCCGAAAAGTTTACGCTTAAGGCAGTCAAAGACCAAAACAAAACAAAACCACAAAAATCATAGGAAACACTTACTGTCTGAAATTAAAATAAAATTGGGAATAAGAGAAATACGTAAGTTTTAAATTTCAAACCAAGGGTAGAAAAACATCTATTTTCTCAAAGAGCTAAAAGTATTTATGCAAACAGTAAAAAATCAATCCATCCATTAACAAGAAACAAATAAAAACTATATATGTGTTCCTGATACAACGAAATCCACTGAGGGCTATTTTGTGACTCTCATAAAAATATTTAGATTCTTCACCAACCTAACTTTTTTTTTTTGAGACAGAGTCTCCCTCTGTCGCCAGGCTAGAGTGCAGCAGCACAATCTCAGCTCACTGCAACCTCCATCTCTCAGGTTCAAGCGATTCTCCTGCCTCAGCCTCCCGAGTAGCTGGGACTATAGGTGCTCATCACCACCACACAGCTCATTTTTGTATTTCTAGTAGAGACGGGTTTTCACTATGTTGGCCAGGATGGTCTCGATCTCTTGACCTCGAGATCCACCTGCCTCAACCTCCCAAAGTACTGGGATTACTGGCATGAGCCACCATGACCAGCCCCAACCTAAATTTTTATAGATTTTAGTTTTATTTCCTTAATAATGATGACATTGTATTAGTGGCATTTTTAAAATAATGTAGCATGACATTTATTTTTTAAAAGAAATAATTAAAGGTAAATAACAATAAAGCCCCTCTTCCTTTAGACTTACTGTGGGAATATGAGGCTTTTTCACTTTGCACTCAGGGTTTTTCAATCAGGGGGAAAAAAAAGTCCTATTCTTTATCCCTGTTCGTCAACTGTAATATACTAGATGTACTTTGAACCCACTGCAGTGATTCAAATAGAGAAGAAAGTTCACCCGCTGAGTATTTTCCAAGGGCCTAATTTGTTAACAAGAGAAGCTGTCATCTCTGACTTTGTTCATCAGCGATAGAATCGAGGCACTATTAATAGATCTATTGACTGTGTAAGTCCAAAGTCTGGGCTTGAATTCCCAGAGAAGTGAGTCACACACACACGTTTACCACAATCTCTGATCCTCTCCATCGCTCCTAGTCCCAGTTAACCAGGAAAAATGACTCATCAAATTTCTTTCCATTAACAAGAGAAGTTCACATTTTGCTCTAATTTATTAATCAGCTTTCAGAACAGTCAAACCAAACTTGGTAAACAAAAAGCAATTTTATGTTATAGGCTAACACACCTGATTACATAAATTCATTTCTTTCTCTTATTTGGTTTACAATCTAAAATGAATTCCGCCATGGTCAAAAGGGGGCAATGGGAAGAAATGTGCCCTGATTCAATGTTAGTAGTGCAAACCTCACTGTTGTTGTTGTTGTTGTTGTTTTTTCCTATGGAGTTGATGGCTTTTTCTTGCAGATTACAGTGAGTGTCTCACATATTTGGCATCTCTTGTCATACAATACTTTTAAAACTAGTTAAACTTGGCTGGGCGCAGTGGCTCACATCTGTAATTCCAGCACTTTGGAAGGTGGGCAGATCACGAGGTCAGGAGTTTGAGACCAGCCTGGCCAACATGGTGAAACCCCGTCTCCACTAAAAATACAAAATTAGCCAGACATGGTGGTGGGCGCCTATAATCCCAGCTACTGGGGAGGCTAAGGCAGGAGAATCACTTTAACCTGGGTGGTGGAGGTTGCAATGAGCCAAGTGATGTTGCACTCCAGCCTGGGCAACAAGAGCAAAACTCTATCTCAAAAAAAAAAAAAAAAAACAGTCAAATTTTTGGGTTGGGCGCAGTGGCTCACACCTGTAATCCTGGCACTTTGGGAGGCCAAGGCAGGTGGATCACCTGAGGTCAGGAGTTCAAGACTGGCCTGGCCAACATGGTGAAACCCCATCTCTACTAAAAATACAAAAATTAGCTGGGCATGGTGGTGGACACCTGTAATCCCAGCTACTCGGGAGGCTGAGGCAGGAGAATTGCTTGAATCTGGCAGACGGAAGTTGCAGTGAGCCAAGATTGCACCACTGCACTCCAGCTTGAGTGACAGAGCGAGACTCTGTCTCAAAAAAATAAAATAAAATAAATAAACGTAAAGTATATGTTAGGTCTCTTGTACTTTACAAAAGTGAGGGATATGTTTTTCACACATGAAGGAGAAAGCGAGCAATTTTCATATACAAATAAAGTAAATGAGATGACAGTGGAGGATTTTTCACACATGAAGGAGAAAGCGAGCACTTTTCATATACAAATAAAGTAAATGAGATGACAGTGGAGGATTTTTCACACATGAAGGAGAAAGTGAGCACTTTTCATATACAAATAAAGTAAATGAGATGACAGTCGAGGATGTGTTTCTAGAGCCCAGAGTGCCTGGACTGACCGCCTGCTGTCCTTGGGAAGATATTTAAGCATGATGCCCTGGATGCTTTTCCTATACGACAGGAATAGTAACAGGACCTTCTCTTCTGTCGTGGAAATGCAGTCAGATAATTCATGGACAATGCTTTGAAAAATGTCTGACATCATAAGCCCTCAACAAATATTAGCTATTATTATTATTACATGAGAAAGTAGAATTCTGCGTGATAATCATTACAGGCACGTAGCAGCTTCTGAAAACACCATGCTACAAGTTTATACGCCAATGACTTTGATATGAGAACACATATTTCTTCTGAAACAATGTTATAAATTATTAACATAATACACCTAATCTATTTTACTCATCAACTACCTAAAATTCAGTTTCTGGTCACTATGCCTTTCATAGTGTTGTTCCCACGGGGAAATATGCTTTTAGTCCCAATGAGGTGTTTTAACAATTTTTAGGAGTTTCTAGATTTCTATTTCTGGAAAAAAAAATCTAAAATACCAGAATTTCAGAACAGGTAAAACTCCAGGCCGGGCGCGGTGGCTCAAGCCTGTAATCCCAGCACTTTGGGAGGCCGAGACGGGCGGATCACGAGGTCAGGAGATTGAGACCATCCTGGCTAACACGGTGAAACCCCGTCTCTACTAAAAAATACAAAAAACTAGCCGGGTGACGTGGCGGCGCCTGTAGTCCCAGCTACCCGGGAGGCTGAGGCAGGAGAATGGCGTGAACCCGGGAGATGGAGCTTGCAGTGAGCTGAGATCCGGCCACAGCACTCCAGCCTGGGTGACAGAGCGAGACTCCGTCTCCAAAAAAAAAAAAAAAAAAAAAAAAAAAAAAACTCCAGTGATAAAAACAAAACAAAAAACAAAAAAAGCAAAACTCACTTCTATAATAATGAAAGGAAAAAAGCCACTAGAACCACTCATGAAGAGTTTGTAATTTTTTTTTTTTTTTTGGAGACGGAGTCTTGCTCTGTCAGCCAGGCTGGAATACAGTGGCACAGTCTCAGCTCACTGCAACCTCTGCCTCCTGGGTTTAAGTGATTCTCCTGCCTCAGCCTCCCAAGTAGCTGGGATTACAGGCGCCTGCCACCATGCCTGGCTAATTTTTGTATTTTTACTACTAAAAATACTCTCTACAAATGGGGTTTCATCATGTTGGCCAGGCTGGTCTCGAACTCCCGACCTCAGGAGATCCGCCTGCCTCAGCCTCCCAAAGTGCTGGGATTATTGGCGTGAGCCACCACGCCTGACCAAGAGTTCATAATTTTGTTTTGTGTAACATTGCTGGCACTGACTCAGTTTCAAATTGATTGCTGGTAGCTG
This sequence comes from Trachypithecus francoisi, assembly GCF_009764315.1. NCBI lineage: Eukaryota > Metazoa > Chordata > Mammalia > Primates > Cercopithecidae > Trachypithecus > Trachypithecus francoisi. Next base: position 1,632,570 of record NW_022681461.1, read on the forward strand.
AAACACAAATACCGTGTTTTCAGATATCCTGCCCTGCTCATTCTTACTAGAGAGGGGCAGGTGCCTGCTTTATCTTCCAACACGGAATTAACAGGGAGGCCCAGGTTCACAACGTTCTGATTAACCCGAAACAGAGAGCTCTTTATCCAGATTGGTGCCACTTGGTGGTTTTCCATATAAACCCGTGGAAATGGCTGTTTGTGCCCGGGGACGAGGTTGCTAAGCCCCTCTGCTGATCCATCCTTCTGGGAAGAGAATTGGTCAAGTGAGAAAGTCCAGCTAAAGAAAGAACAATGAACGGCCCAGGAGTCCACAGCAGCCTGCAGCCTTCAGAGTCACTCAGACCCTAAAGAGCTGCAAATGGGATTGACTTTCAGCTGGTGGGCAACACGCACCCATGCTGATTGCTCAATATGGAAACATTGCCCTGTGCGTGGGTCAATGGTGCGGCCCCAGCCCCAGACCAGCAGTGAGGGGGTTACCGCCTGGCTGGTCAGGGCTGTGTCTGGAGTCGAGTCTGTGGGTGCAGGTCCCGCTGAGAAGGGTTTTGCCCATTGCGTCTCGTTTCTCACATTCACTTACACATCAGCACAACTCTCAGACGCTGTGTGGCCCTGTGACTTCCTGAAGAAGTCTGGTGCGGTTGGGGCACCAGATGGAGCTGTCACTGCCTCATGCGACCCCTCTTACCCACTCTCTGCCCAGCTGCCCCTCACTGGCTGCACCCTGGAGGTGGCCCTGTTCACTACAATAAGCAAAGTCGCTGAGTCGGTCAGGATGAAGCACCCCCTTAGGAAAGTCAGGGTCACCAGTTATTATGCGGATTCCTCAGCTAGCGAGAGAAAGGGGTTGCAGTTGAAGGAAGATGGTTCATGTCCCTCAGGTTTTAAGCCATTCATTGCTGAGCTGAAGCCACCTGATGGGCTATTCCTATCACACAGGAAAAGGATCTAGGGCACCGTCTTGCACCCTTCAGGGCGGCCACTGGAGCTGTCACTGTCGTTAATGGCCACACTTCCTAAGGGACGTGGCCTCCACCGCTCCACTGGGCCTCAGATCTTACCACAAATTCACTGTTTTATTTGTCTCTCACCAGCAGCAGATTGGGTTTCAGGGCAAATGCCGAAAGAACAACACCTTTCCAAAATTCCAATGTGGATCCTGGGACATTTAGAGGTAAAATGGAGTGATGGCTGGGACAGGTTTTAAAACACTCCAGGGAACAAAAAAGTGGGGGTGGATGAGGACAGATAAAATAACACGGCAAAATGCCAAAGTGTTGAAGCTAGGTGGTGGGTCTGTGACTACTCACTGAATTATTCTATTTTGTGCACGTTTCAAAATGTCCGTAATAGAAAGTAACAAATAAATAAACCTATTTTTTTAAATGATTAAAATCCCCTTCTAGGGTAAGTAGCTCTCCCAGGTCCCACATTTGCGAAGGGGGATACAGAACTCAAACTCAGATTTGTATTGTTGTTTTCCAAAAAGTTCCCAGTCCAGAGTTCTTGGCACTCCTTGATATGTGGCTAAGGCTAAATGCCAATGCAAGGGTAGTGCCAAAAGATATACTAGGGATATCAAACATCTTGTTATCATGTACCCTCCTGGTAGTCCTAGCTACCTTTACACTGTTTATTTCTGTGCATACCAAATGTGAAATATTAAAAATGTTAAAGCCTGCTAAGGAAGACTGTAACGACTGCCATCAGCTCACCTGCCGCAGGTCTCCAGTGGAGACACTAATAATAAGAGTTGGAAGAATCATGAAGCAGGCATTGTAGAAGAGCACTCCGTATTTCCCTAGCTCCTGCAAAAACAAAAACATAAAAACCACTCAATTTTAGAAATATGAGGCATAGATTTCCTGGAGCCATTTATTCAACTGCATATTTATGCAAAGTTAGAATATGCATTCTGAGCAACTCTACTGGACTATTTTCAGCAAATTTCTGACATAAAATGCTTCATTTTGAGGGTACTGAGATTTTGGAATAAACATTTGTTTTACACCAAAACTACAGAGAAAACACATGGCAGTGGAAAGCCTCTAGGGTTCCATTCATCTCCAGCATTCTAATTGTGTGGGGTTTTTTTTTAAGCATGTTATTCAAAATGGGAAATCTGGAACAAAATAAAGAACATTAAAAACGTGAATATAAACAAAACTCTTTAAAAACATCTGCTCTTTCCATTAAAGGACAGCAGCATTATACATTTACCTTCATTAAAGTGGCCACACCACTTCACCATTTTCAAAAAAGGATGACATATTGTGATTTTCCAAAGACAACAAACCTGTTTTTGTAAAACTGCTACCGTTAAAAAAAGAAAAAAAAAATGGCCATGCAGGGGGGAAAAAAAAAAAGTACAGATTAAAAAAAAAAAATAGCTCATAGAAATAAGCCTGTTGGTCAGAGGGAACTCCCTCATCCAGCACAAAGAGCCTGGAACAAAGAAACATATGCCTGACTCATCCTCCCTGGCTTCCTGTAACAGCTGGGGGTGGGGGAGGGATGGGGCCTCCACGTGACAGGCAGCCACACAAAAGCAAAGCTCCTCTGCCCCAGCCCCTCATCATCAGAAGCAGCAGCTATTGCTGGACAGGACCTTACAAATTATCCATTGCAGTCATTTCATTCCACAAGATGAGGAAACTGACATTTGGAGAAGTGAAGGTTCAAAGTCACAACAGCCAGTAAGTAGCAAAACTTGTGTCACTAACCCACATCTCCAGACTCCAAACTAGTGCTCTCAGAACAAATATTGTGACCCCTGACCTTGCCTTGGTCATTGATGATGCCAGTAAAAAAGTTAGTTTGCCTTTCACATTAATCCCTTTTTATATATTCTGAGTGTGCATCTAAACTAGTAGCTTTTCCCATCCTATCTCATTTTCACCCAAAATTTTGCAAATAATAACTTGCACAGACAAGATAACTGAAAATAAATTAGTAATCTACAGGTCATATTATATACATTAAATGACATGCCAACTGTATACATTCATTTTCGTTTTTCATATAATTCTAGGGCCCAGATGACAAAGCCAAAAAGCCATAGGCAGGGTCTGGTACCTTTGGGTCCATTTTCTGTTTGGTATAAACTCCGTTTGCTGCTGTGAAGATATCATTCAGGAATACAAAAATATAGCCTTCTAAGTTAAAAGCAAGGTCAGACCTGGGAGGGAGACCACAAAAGGAGAAGGATTATTCAAAAACTCCTAACTTGGCCTCCAAGCCCGCCTGTTTTACCTTTCCCTAATCAAATCCACTTTTCTGTGGCACGCTGTGTGGCAGTGAACGGTTAATTCCTCTGCTTTGCCTCCAGACAAAAACCAAACCAGCCCATCAGGTGGCTTCAACTCAGCAGTGAACGGCTTAAAACCTGAGGGACATGAACCATCTTCCTTCCACTGCAACCCCTTTCTCTCGCTAGCTGAGGAATCCGCATAATAACTGGTGAGCCCTGACTTTCCTAAGAGAGTGCTTCACCCTGATCCACTCTGCAACTTTGCTTACTGTAGTGAACAGGGCCACCTCCAGGGTGCAGCCAGTGAGGGGCAGCTGGGCAGAGACTGGGGAAGAGGGTCGCATGCGGCAGTGACACCTCCTTCTGGTGCCCCAGCCGCACCTGTCCATCCTTCCGTGTGACCCCTTATTGGCTCCTTTCTTCTTTTGAAACATCTTCTCTTCCATTTCCATTATAAATAGCACCAGCGTAAAAACATTTGGGGAGCTAAGACAGCAACAAGAGGAAGAGCAACAGCTGAGCCACGATGTGGCCCACGCACCTGCCCTTGATGGCTGCAGACAGTGCTAGACCATGCCATAATTCAGAAACACACACTGCCAGGGAGGAAAACCTTTTCCTGTACCCTCTTAGGTTCACTGTCTGGGGGCCTGCTAACGTAACTGATAAAAGACAGATTAACAGGAGAAAGAGAATACAAATCTTATTAATATGTTCCCTAAAGTTCACAGAAAATAAGTGAAACTCAAAGAAACAGTGAGGCTTGGGGACTTACATTGTGACAAAGGAAAGAGGATTTGGGCTTCAAGGAACAAATAAATTGTGTAACTGTTAGAAAGTAACCAGGAAATCTATGGTGGAAATGATGAACGAGAAGGGTTATTTTCGGGTTTGTTTATGCAGATGCATCTCAGGGCCGATCCTCCATCCAGTGATAGGAATTCTCCTCTTCCTGGAATGGGAGAAGGGGCCCCCTTCACAATGGCAAACTGATTCCCTGTTTTTCAGGCAGAAAGGAGAAGGCAGCAAACTTCCTGATCTGTTGATTCTCAATTGTCCTCAGCTCAAAATAATCCCGATCCCACAGTAGCATAGTTTAGAGGGGCATATCCTAAATCTTCTTCAACATCAAAATGAGATTATTTCTAACCAAAGAGAATGAAACAGAGACCAAAAACTGTGCCAAAATCTGAATGCAAATTAAACTAGATTTTTGTTTGAGGCCTCCACACATTATTATCTACAAACATGTTTGTGAGAAGAGAAGTTAATTGTAGTCATCGTAGGTCAGAATTCTCTCTCAGTCACAATTAAAAAAAAAAAAGTCCAGGTGCAGTTGCTCACACCTGTAATCCCAGCACTTTGGGAGGCCGAGGCGGGTGGATCACGAGGTCAGGAGATGGAGACCATCCTGGCTAACACGGTGAAACCCCGTCTCTACTAAAAATACAAAAAATTAGCCGGGTTTGGTGGCGGGCGCCTGTAATCCCAGCTACTTGGGAGGCTGAGGCAGGAGAATGGCGTGAACCCAGGAGGCGGAGCTTGTGGTGAGCCAAGATCATGCCACCACACTCCAGCCTGGGCGACACAGCGAGACTCTGTCTCAAAAAAAAAAACAAAAAAAAGAAAGGATTTTCAGCCGGGCGCAGTAGCTCATGCCTGTAATCTCAGCACTTTAGGAGGCCAAAGTGGGTGGATCACCTGTGTTGGGAGTTCAAGACCAGCCTGACCAACATGGAGAAACCCCGTCTCTACTAAAAATACAAAATTAGCTGGGCATGGTGTCACATGCCTGTAATCCTAGCTACTCGGGAGGCTGAGGCAGGAGAATCGCTTGAACTGGGGAGGCAGAGGTTGCAGTAAGCCAAGATCGTGACTTCAGCCTGAGCAACAAGAGCGAAACTCCGTCTCAAAACAAAAGGATTTTCTTCAAAATAAGGGTCTTCCAAATTTCTTACCTACCCACATGTGATTTAGCATGAAGAAGAGCAGAGTCTGCTGCCCCCTTAGACAGCAGAGCTAAGTGAGTGGAAAGAGGATGGGAGGAGACACTGCCCACCTCCTGGGAGAGCTGCAGGAAAACTCCTACTCAGGGGACCAAGAGTTCCCAGCAGTGCTGTTCCCACTCCCAGAAGCCTGGGCCACTGTCAAGCGGCTTACCCACCGTTTGTTTAGGCCAGTGGTGACAGCACAGACATTTCTGAAGAATTTACTTGTTTAATCAATTAGAGCAGATTCATGTAACCCTTGCAGTTGTTCAAGAGATCCTCCCATCTCGGTCTCCTGAGTAGCTGGGACTACAGGCACGTGCCACCATGCCCGGCTAATTTTTTTATTTGTATTTTTGTAGAGACAGGGTCTCATTATGTTGCCAGGGCTGGTCTCAAACTCCTGGACTCAGGCAATCCTGTCGCCTGCGCCTCCCAAAGTGCTGGGATTGTCAGAGGCGTGTGAACCAGAGCAACTCCATCTTAAACAGGAGCTGGGTAAAATGAGGCTGAAACCTACTGGGCTGCATTCCCAGGCGGTGAAGGCATTCTAAGTCACAGGATGACATAGGAGGCCGGCACAAAATACAGGTCATGAAGACCTTGCTGATAAAACAGGTTCCAGTTAAGAGGCCGGCCAAAACCCACCAAAACGAAAATGGCCACAAGAGTGACCTGTGGTCATCCTCACTGCTACACTCCCGCCATCACTGTGACAGTTTACAAACGCCAGGGCAACGTCAGGAAGTTACCCTATATGGTCTAAAAGGGGAGGCATGGATCATCCACCCCTTGTTTAGCAGATCATCAAGAAATAATCATAAAAGGGCAACCAGCAGCCCTCGGGCTGCTCTCTCTACGGAGTGGCCACTCTTTTATTCCTTTACTTTCTTAAAAAACTTGCTTTCACTCTGCACTGTGGACTTGCCCTGAATTCTTTCTTGCACAAGATCCAAGAACCCTGTCTTGGGGTCTGGATCAGGAACCTTTCCTGTAACAGGATTACAGGCATGAGCTACCACACCCAGCCCAGATGTTGTATGTTAACTTTTTCTGGCCACGTGACTTGCTTTTTGAATAAAATGTAAGAGAAGGTGACACATGTCACTTCTGGGTGAAACCTTTAAGAACCAGTACACAATTCCCCACATTCCCTTTTCCTGCTTGTTTGGCAAAGGAAGTGCCCTCTGAGGCAGGGACTCCATCAGCCTGGATGCCTGAGTAACCACATGGAGCAGAGCCCTCTCACTAGCACTGCCTCGTGTTGGGTGGCGTGTGTGGCAGGGATGGGGTGCATCTGGTGAGTGAAGTTACTGCCGTGTGGAGGTTGTTACAGTGGCATCACCTGCTCATCGGACAGTCTGATCTGCCACTGCTTGCATCTGGATGCGCTAATGTAAGAGGAGAGCAGGATGGGGTCACTGCTGGTCTCTAGCTAAGCACTCACGGCTGATCTGTGGCTAAGTGCTGTGAATGCCAGCAGCCAGGAGGGGATCCATTCTATGAGTGCCAGAGGAAGGGCCAGCCTGAGCATGGATTCTCCAGGCTGGCTCTTGGTTGAAAGTCAGATGCTTTTGCAACCCCAATTTACCCTTTCAGATCATTTGTAGACTGTCCTTACATATGCAAAGCACAGACTGGATTTCTGCTCCCTGGTTCTGGAAACGTGCCTGTATACACATGGTAACTGAAGGTCCATTCCTCACCAAAGACTTACCAACAGTTTTATAAACCATTTTTTGCGAAAGTCTTTAACTGGCTGTAAGTCAGTGGTTTTCAAAATGAGCCCTAAGGAAGCTGGAAGAGAGGGGCTGTGCTGGGGAGACCTCTGAGTGCCGTGGGAGGAGCCCAGGGAATTTCACCCCAAAATATGGTACCCTGGCATGCAGATTATTTTACATGGAAAGCCCTTGAAGGGCAGCAGATGCTGAAGAGGTTTTTCTTGGATACTCCCTTTTCGACCTTAAAAGACTGCCCACTCATGAGAACACACTTGCTTTCCATCCCCTCTCTGACATCTACTGCAGAGAACAAGACTGAGGAATGCAGTCACATCTGGGCAGACTTTAAAAATATAATGTCTGCCTTTCGGGGGCAAATTCCAAAGAGAATCAATCCTTTACAATTTCTGTCTCCCAGGTCCATTCATTCTCTCCAGTTATCATTCCTGACCTCTCAAAAGCATTGTCTCCACTCCCTGCCCTCCCGTGAAGAAGGATATAGAAGCACCTGCACCGCACTGGGTCGCTGGGTGGCCGCTCTCCCGTGATCTCTGCCCAGGCATGGGAAGGTGAATCTGTGTCTTTTTCTCTTTCTCAATCTGCTCTTTTGTCAGTTCCTTTTGTGTTTTTTTTTTTTTGAGACGGAGTCTTGCTCTGTCACCCAGGCTGGAGTGCAGTGGCACAATCTCGGCTCACTGCAAGCTCCACCTCCCAGGTTCAAGCAATTCTCCTACCTCAGCCTCCCGAGTAGCTGGGATTACAGGCGCCGCCACCACACCGGGCTCATTTTTGTATTTTTAGTAGAGACGGGGTTTCACCATGTTGGCCAGGCTGGTCTCTAACTCCTGACCTCAGGTGATCCACCCGCCTCAGCCTCCCAAAGTGCTGGGATTACAGGCGTGAGTCACCACAGTTCCTTTTTTAATGAACCTTCAGAGAGTAGAGGGGGAAGCTGTCTCCTTTAGCCCCAAAGCATCTTCCACAGAACTCCTCCCTTTTTAAACTACTTTACTCCTAAAATTTCATTACAAAAAAAGCCTGTCATGATAGACCAGGCTCTGAGCGCTGCTGTCTAATGGGTGCTGGCACTATACCCACGGTGTGAACTGGAGCACTGAAACCACAGAGCCAGCTTTCAAGGAGTGAAGCTCAGCCCATGGCCAGGACTAGGGGAGAGAAAGGTACAGATGAAACATTAAGTAATAAACCTTAGTCTGCACAATGGACTAAATACATTTATAATAATAAGAAGCATGATTTGTTTTTCTTAGAGACAGGATCTTACTCTGTTGCCCAGGCTGGAGTGCAGTGGTGCAATCATTGCTCACTGTAACCTCAAACTCCTGGGCCCAAGAGATCCTCTTTCCCCAGCCTCCTGAGTAGCTGAGACTCCAGGCACACACCACCATGCCAGGCTAATTTTCTCTCTCTTTTTTTTTTTTTTTGGTGGAGATAGGGTCTCACTATGTTGCCCAGGCTGATCTCAAACTCATGGGCTCAAGCGATCTTCCCACCCAGGCCTCCGACAGTGCTGGGATTACGGGGGTGAGCCACCACACGCAGGGCATGTCACTATTAACATTCACTATCCACCACGCATGCTATAACAGAGAAATCTGAGCACCTGCCTGCCCATGAAGACTTACAGTCCTTGTTATTCCTTTTGCAAAATAATTATTAAAGTAGTAGTCGTGCACCAGTGTTGGCTCATATCCCAAACATACAAATACATTTAGCATTCTACCATCGGAAATAGCAGCTGCTAAGGTATCATGGAATAATAAAATAAATCAGCACACAAAGGCTTTGTAAGTCTGTTGTTGTTAATCAAATGCCTAAGAACTTCTCAAGTAAAGGTGTTATATTGAAGACAAACATTCAGTAAGAAATGTAAACAGTTCACTGCTTTTTGTGAAGAAGAGCTGTATTAATATCTTGCAATGCTCTCTTCACATATTCTCAGAAATTTTCTGGCCAAGGTGGGACCCACTTTGACTTTCACAGGAACACACAGGGATTCCACTAACTTCCACAGATTTGTCTCCTGGCTGCTCAATTCAATGGCAGCCAGATGGAAAATGAAAAGCAGAGGATGGGGCTGGGCCTATTGTGAAAGACACAAAGAAGTTATTGAGCAGGAACAGTCCAAAGTCTTACCCAGCTGCTATGAAAGCCCCGAGAATGATGGCAAAGACACTGACGATGATGTTGAGCGAATACTGCTTCCTGTAATAAATACATAAATAAAGGAAAGGGAGCAGACAGGAAAACATTGAAATATGATTCTATTTTTTAAACAAATTGAAAATAGACATCAACAGTTTTACAGCTAAAATCTAGCAGACAATGCTTAATGTAGAGAAAGCACTAAAAGTGTTTCTAAGTCAGACTAAATTTACATTATTTCTTAAGCAGTTTTCTTAATCTAATTACAAACTGATTTCTCTGTTCTCACTAGAGAGATACTGGGACAAAATACAGAAGCGCTCCTGCTGGTGGATCTAGTGTGTACGGACTGATAGTGAGTATTTGAAGATTAAGATAATATTCAATACAAGGGCTTAAAACACTGAGCCACCAACCAAAATTCACATTTCTAAACAATCCTCCCGGCAAAATCAAGAATCAACTTTTTGGATATCAAACTAAATATCCTTATGAGAAATTTTATACCAACAAAATAAAAATTAATTTCTTCTGATATTATAATCACTGCATCAGAATTGACATCCCTCATACCCTGCGCACCTATCCTGTATTGTATACATGGACAGTTTCTCTTCTGTATTCAGAAATTGGTATATATTCCATCTGGCTGAGGAAACAGGTTTACATCTGTTTTGGAGTTTCTGTTTCCTTCTTTCTTATGATTTTCTTTTTTTTTTTTTTTTTTTTGTTGAGACGGAGTCTGGCTCTGTCGCCCAGCCTGGAGTGCAGTGGTGCGATCTTGGCTCACTGCAAGCTCCGCCTCCCGGGTTCACACCATTCTCCTGCCTCAGCCTCCCAAGTAGCTGGGACTACAGGCACCGCCACCAGCCCGGCTAATTTTTTTGTATTTTTAGTAGAGACGGGGTTTCACCATATTAGCCAGGATGGTCTCGATCTCCTGACCTCGTGATCCACCCACCTCAGGCTCCCAAAGTGCTAGGATTACAGGCATGAGCCACCACACCTGGCCTTTTCTTATGATTTTCTACCACAAACATGCATTATTTGTCTATGGTAAAATTACAACTTTTAAAAAATCCCTCATTAAGTTCTTAGGGAATCACAGAAGCACCCAACTACTTTTAAATGAATAAACTATTTGTCCTTAAATTATTGCCCAACTAGCAATGCTACTAGAATTTGCTGGGTAAAAGAAATGCAGTGGGTGGGAGACACACTGGAAGAATGGAGGAAAAACAAAATCACCCGAGTATGATGGTCTCCAGAAGTAAGGTAAGTGGAATGGTGAATTTCCTGAGCACGGTGAACATCGGCAGGCTGCCGGGAAAAGAGTGAAGCATGTCAGACACCACGAGTTGGTTGGCTGGTTTTTTCTTTTACATGTTTTACATTTTTAATTAAGCTTTACTAATTTTCCAAATTAATTTTCACATTTACCATTAACAAATCACATTAAATAATAACAATAAATGGAGATGAAAAGATTTCATGCCACTTTCACTTAGCAATTTATTTACTTATTTTTTTTTTTATTTATTTTTGGAGACAGAGTCTCACTGTGTTGCCCAGGCTGTAGTGCAGTGGCGCAGTCTCGGCTCACTGCAACCTCTGCCTCCCGGGTTCAAGCAGTTCTCCTGCCTCAGCCTCCTAAGTAGCTGGGATTACAGGCGCACGCCATGACGCCCGGCTAATTTTTGTATTTTTAGAAGAGACAGGGTTCCGCCATATTGGCCAGGCTGGTCTCTAACTCCTGACCTAAGGTAATCCACCCGCCTCAGCCTCCCAAAGTGCTGGGATTAGAGGCATTAGCCACCGCACCCGGCCTTCACTTGGCAATTTAAGACACCATTCTGTCCAACCATTCTAAAGGTTATGCTGAAACTACTTCATGATGTGAACCGATACATCCTTTGACAAATCAAGTCAGGCCTATGCATCGTCATTAAACGGTCCTGACCGGCTGGGCACAGTGGCTCTCGCCTGTAATCCCAGCACTTTGGGAGGCTGAGGCGGGTGGATCACTTGAGGTCAGGAGTTTGAGACCACCCTGGCCAACATGGTGCAACCCCATCTCTACTAAAAATACAAAAATTAGCCAGGCGTGGTGGTGTGCACCTGCAGTCCCAGCTACTCTGGAGGCTGAAACAGGAGAACTGCTTGAACCCGGGAGGCAGAGGTTGTAGTGAGCCAAGATTGCACCACTGCAACCTCTGTCTCAAAATAATAAAAATAGTTTCTGACCTTGGACCTAATTACTTCTTCTTGGGAAACTTATTCTAAGGTAATAATCGAAAGACAGGAAAAAAACCACATGCATAAATGTGTTCACTGCAGTGTCTGTGGCAAAAACATCAGAAACAACCTAAATGTCAGACACCACAATGGTTAAATAAATTATGATACATTCAGTTGAGGGAACATGATATTATAACTGTAATACAAATACTATTGGAAAATTAATATTAAATAAAATAAATGGATACAAAGCTATATAGGGTCTACAATGTAACAAGATACATTTTGTATACAGAAAAGGGCTGCAAATGATTATTTATTTATTTATTTATTTTGAGACAGAGTCTCACTCTGTCACCCAGGCTGGAGTGCAGTGGTGCAAGCTCAGCTCACTGCAATCCCCACCTCCCGGGTTCAAGCGATTCTCCTGACTCAGCCTCTCGGGTAGCTGGGATGACACCATCACACCCGGCAAATGTTTGCATTTTTAGTAGAAACGAGGTTTCACTATGTTGGCCAGGCTGGTCCCAAACTCCTGATCTCAGGTGATCCACCCGCCTCAGCCTCCCAAAGTGCTGGGATTATAGGCGTGAGCCACCGCGCTGGGCTGAAAATGAGTATTTAAAATTGTCTGTTAAAAGGTAGAATTATGGGTGATTTTCTTCCCCAAATTTTATGTAATAAGGCTATATTTCCTTAAAATATATACTTAAGAACCTTTTACCTACTCCTAATACCCAGAGATTCCAGGATGCAGCTGAATGCATAGTCAACAGACTGCCAGGGCTGCTAAATGCCAGCCCATCTCCACCTGCTCCTAGATGCGACCCTGAGCGGCCGATGAGCTAGGGAAAGAAAGTCAGAGCCAAAACAGCAGCACAGGAGGAGAGTGGCAGCTCAGCCAACCAGACCCCAGCACAGGCTTCACATTCTCAACCATGCTGCATCCAGAGAACAGCTGCAGAAAGAATGTTCAGGAACTTTATATTCACACCTAAATATGTCTTATGAGACTGGCTGACCTACATGTTTCAAAGCTGCAACAACAACAATAACAAAACGTTTTATATTTTCAATTACATTCGGAAAGTATTCTAGATTATGCCTTTTAAAAGCAAATAAGGTATACATAATGGTTAAAAGGTGAATGTTTTCCCCCTAATGATCAGGAACAAGACCAGGATATTCACTCTCACCATTGTATCTATTCAACACTGTACCTGAGGTTCTAGACAATGCAATTAGAAAAAAACAAACATCTCATTTGGAAAGGAAGAACTAAAGCAAATCTCTATTTGTTGTACAGAACATATTCTATACAGAAAATCCTAAGAGATCCACTTAAAAATTATTAGAACCACAATAAGTGAATCAAGCAAATGTGCAGGAAACAAAATGAATATACAAAAGTCAAATCTGAATATTGCTCACTAGCAATGAGCAATCCAAAAATGAAACTAGGCCGGGCACAGTGGCTCACGCCTGTAATCCCAACACTTTGGGAGACCGAGGTGGGTGGATGACTTGAGGTCAGGAGTTCAAGATCAGCCTGGTCACCATGGTGAAACCCCACGTATACTAAAAATACAAAAAATTAGCTGGACGTAGTGGTGCGTGACCGTAATCCCAGTTACTCGGGAGGCTAAGGTAGGAGAATTGCTTGAACCTAGGAAGCAGAGGTTACAGTAAGCCAAGATTGCACCACTGTACTTCAGCCTGGGCAACAGAACAAGACTCCATCTCAAAAGAAAAAAAAAATTAAGTTAGCAAAGCAATTTCATCTAAAATAGCATCAAAAAGAATAAAATTCTTAGACACAATTTTAACAAAAGAAGTGTAAGACTTGTGTGCAGAAAACTACAAAACATTGTTTAAAAAAAAAAAATTAAAGAAGCCAGCAGGTACGGTGGTTAATGCCTATAATCCTAGCACTTTGGGAGGCTGAAGTGGAAGAATTGCTTGAGGCCAGGAGGTTGAGACCAGCCTGGGCAGGGTCTTGCTCTGTTGCCAGGCTGGAATGCAGTGGCATGATCTTAGCTCACTGCAACCTCCGCCTCCTGGGCTCAAGCGATTCTTGTGCCTCAGCCACCTGAGTAGCTGGAATTATAGGCGTGCACTACCACACCTGGCTAATTTTTGTATTTTTAGTATAGATGGGGTTTCACCATGTTGATCAGGATGGGTCTCGAACTCCAGACCTCAAGTGATCCACCTGCTTTGGCCTCCCAAAGTGCTGAGACTACAGATGTAAGCCACCACGCCAAGCCAAAAAGAAATATGTTTTTTAAATTAACCGGGCACAGTAGTGAATGCCTGTAGTCTCAGTCACTCGGGAAGCTGAGACAGGAGGATGGCTTGAGCATAGGAGGTCGAGACTACTGCAGTGAGCTATGATCACGCCACTTGTACTCCAAACTGGGCAAGAGAGTGAGATACTGTCTCTAAGAAAAAAAAAAATTTTTTTGAGACAGAGTTTCGCTCTTGTCGCCCAGGCTGGAGTGCAATGGTGTGATCTTGGCTCACTGCAACTTCCGCTCCTGGGTTCAAGCCATTCTCCTGCCTCACCCTCCCAGGTAGCTGGGATTACAGGTGTCCACCACCACACCCAGCTAATTTTTGTATTTTTAGTAGAGACGGGGTTTCACATGTTGGCCATGCTTGTCTCAAACTCCTGACCTCAGGTGATCCACCTGCCTCAGCCTCCCAAAGTGAGCCACTGTACGTGGCCTTCTAAGAAAATTTTTAAATTAAAAAAAGAAAGCAATGAAGACCTAAATAAATGGAAAGACACTCCATGTTCATGAATCAAAAGACCTTATGTTGTTAAAGCCTTATGTTATTAAAAAGACTTCAAATAGACACATGGATTGCTACAGTTTGGATATTTGACCCTTTAAGCCTCATGTTAAAATTGGATCCCCATGTTGGAGGTGGAGCCTAGTGGGTAATGTTTCAGCTGTGGGGGCTGATTCCTCATGGATAGATTCATCAACTGGGGCCGGGGGGGGAGTTCTCACTCTGTTAGTTCCCATGAAGGTTGACTGTTAAAGGAGCCCGATAGCACCCCCCATCTTGCCACGGGATCTCTGCACACACTGGCTCCCCTTCCCCTTCTGCCAGGAGTGGAAGTAGCCTGAGGCCCTCACCAGATGCAGACACTGGCGCCACGCTTCTTGCGCAGCCTGCATAACTGTGAAGCACACGAACCTCTTTTCTTCATAAATTACCCAGCCTCAGGTAGTCCTGTACAGCAACACTAACAAACTAAGTCACAGATTCAACATAATCCCTATCATATCTTAGCTGGCTTTATTTATTCTTTTTTTTTCTTGCAGAAATTGACAAGCTGATTTTAAAATTAATAAGGAAATGCAAGAGAATTAAAACATCAAAACTATCTTGAAAAAGAACAACAAAGTTGGTGTACTTACACTTTCCAATTTCAAAATTTAATACAAAGTTACAATAATCAAGACTAGCTAGTACTGGTTTAAAGATAGATAGATAGATAGATAGATAGATAGATAGATAGATAGATAGATAGATAGATAGGCATGGTGGTTCACTCCAATCATCCCAGCAATTTAGGAGGCTGAGGCAGGCTCCTAACCCTTGGGCCCAGGAGTTCAAGACCAGCCTGGGCAACATGGTGAAATGCTATCTCTACAAAAAATTAAAATAATTATTAGCCAGGTGTTGTGGTGCACACCTGTGGTCCCAGCTACTTGGGAAGCTGAGGTGGGAGGATCGCTTGAGCCTGGGAGGTCAAGGCTGCAGTAAGTAGTGACTGTGCCACCACACTCCAGCCTGGGTGACAGAGCAAGACCCTGTCTCAAAAAAATAATAATAAAGATAGATATACAATCAAGAGAATAGAATTAAGAGTCAAGAAATACATTCTTAAAATTATGATCAATTGATTTTCAACCAGGGTGCCAAGACAATACAATGGAAAAAGAACAGTCTTTTCAACAAAGGCTGCTGGGACAACTGAACATCCACATGCAAAAAAATGAATTTGAACTTCTATCTCACACCATATACAAAAAATTAACGCAAGAGCTGGGTACTGTCACATGTGCCTGCAGTCCCAGGTACTCAAGAGGCTGAGGTGGGGAATCATTTGAGGCCACAGTGAGCCATGACTGCACCAGTGAATAGCTACTGCATTTGAGTCTAGGTAACACAGCAACATAGAAAGACCTCATCACTTAAAAGAAAAAATTTTTTAATTCTCTGAGATGTATTAAAGACCTGGATATAGGATCTAAAACTATAAAGTTCTTAGAAGAAAGTATAGAAGTAAATCTTTATAACCCTTCAGTTAGGCAAAGCCTTAGATAAAACATCAAAAGCACAAGCAACAAAAGGAAAAAATAGAAAAACTGGAATTCATCAAAATTAAAAACTTTTACAGGCTGGGCACAGTGGCTCATTCCTGTAATCCCAACACTTTGGGAGGCCGGAGCAGACAGATTGCTTGAGTTCAGGAGTTCAAGATCAGCCTGGGCAACATGGTAAGACCTAGTCTCTACAAAAAATATAAAAATAAGCCAGGTGTGGTAGTGCACACCTGTAGCCCCAGCAACTCAGGAGACCGAGACAGGAGAATCGCTTGAGCCCAGCAGGGTGAGGCTGCAGTGAGCTGTGATTGCACCACTGCAATCCAGCCTGGGTAATAAAGCGAGACCCTGTCTCAAAAAAATAAATAATATTTTTATAAATGGATAAACAAAATGTTATATATATACACACACATATATATGCATATATATACACACATATATACATATATATGCATACATATACACACATATATGCATATATACACACATATATAATATATACATATTATATATACCCTGCAATGGAATATTAATCAGCTTGAAAAAGGAATTAAAATCTGACACCTAATATAACATGGATAAACCCTGAAAATATGATGTAAGTGAATAAGCCAGTCAAAAAAGGCAAAAATATTATACGATTCTACTTGTGTGAGATGTCTAGGGTAGGCAAATTTGTTGAGACCTAAATGTAAAATGTAAACTACAAAAATTCTGGAAGATAGCACAGAAAATTTGGATGATCTTGGTTTGATGATGGGTTTCAAATTCAAAACCAGAAGTATAATCCATGAAAGAAAAAAAATGATTGTGAACTTCATTAAAATTAAAAACTTCTGCTCTGTGAAAGACAGTGTTAAGAAAATAAAAAGATAAGCCACAAACTAGGAAAAAAATATTTGCAAAACACATATTTGATAAAGAACTTGTATCAAGTAAATGAAAATGCATGAATCCATGATAAGAAAAAACAACAACAAACAAACAAAAATCAACCCTCCCTGGTCACCATTGAAGGTGTCAGGACACTAATTTATTAGTCTGAACACTAATAAAGGAAGGAAGCTTTTATCCTGCTTTTCCTATATGAAATGGTGAAAATCTGTCCTTATTGAAAAAGTTTAGGCCAGGCGTGGTGGCTCATGCCTGTAATCCAAGCACTTTGGGAGGCCGAGACGGGCGGATTACTTCAGGTCAGGAGTTCAAGACTAGCCTGGCCTACACGGTGAAACCCTGTCTTTACTAAAAATACAAAAATTAGCTGGGCATGGTGGCAGGTGTGGAATCCCAGCTACTTGGGAGGCTGAGGCAGGAGAATCGCTTGAACCCAAGAGGTGGAGGTTGCAGTGAGCCAAGGTCGCACCGCTACACTCCAGCCTGGATGACTGAGCAAGATTCCATCTCAAAAAACGATAAGATATCAAGCCCTTAAAAACATTAACAGTGAAATTGATCCATTTAATAGCATTCCAAGAAGGATAAGGTATTATGTGCCCCATAATCAAAAGACCCTGAAATAGGCCAGGCGCAGTGGCTCACACCTGTAATCTCAGCACTTTGGGAGGCTGAGGCAGATGGATCACGTGAGGTCAGGAGTTCAAGACCAGCCTGGCCAACATGGTGAAACCCCATCTCTACTAAAAGCACAAAACTTAGCCAGGCGTGTTGGCGCATGCCTGTAATCTCAGCTACTTGGGAGGCTGAGGCTAGAGAACCACTTGAACTCGGAAGGTGGAGGCTGTAGTGAGTCAAGATAACATCACTGCACTCCAACCTGGGCGACAGAGTGAGACTCCATCTCAAAAAAAAAAAAAGACCCGGAAATAAATGCAGATGCAAATTTCAAATGTATACAGCACACACTTGAAAATGTCTGTCATTTATTCTTCCCTGCACCAAACCTAGTCTACACCAACCTGAGGAGATGTTCCTGCTCTTATAAAACGGAGACGAAACCAAAAGTCACACAAAATCATATTCATACCAACAATCGTACCTGGATAAATCAGACCTTCTCTACCTTAAAGTCTACAGCTCTCATATTGTATGTTCAGGCTTGAATATAATAAAAAAAAAAAAAAAGCTTTTTAACATTCCTAAAATCATTGGCCAATTAAACTCAAAACTCCACCTTACTTTCTTAAATTACTAAATATTATTGTCTTCTATATATAGTGGAAGCACTATCAATGGCAAAATCAAACTTAGTCTTTGTAACATTGGCAGCACAGAGGTGAGGAACCTTCCACCAGCCATTATCCTGCACTCTACCTTAATTTACTTGTGCTTGATAATCCGCTTATGTGGTTTCCAACGTAGAGGAGAGGCAGAGGAAACAGCTTCAATAAAAAAAAAGAATGAATATGTGGTTAGAACTCCAATAAGCATTTTCCTTCACATATAGAAATGGTGACAGATACTTCGCCAGAGAGGATATTCAGACATTAAAAAAATGATTTTGGTGCGGCACGGTGGCTCACGCCTGTAATCCCAGCACTTTGGGAGGCCAAGGCAGGTGGATCACAAGGTCAGGAGTTTGAGACCAGCCTGACCAACACAGCGAAACCCCATCTCTACTAAAATTACAAAAATTAGCTGGGAGTGGTGGCACATGTCTGTAGTCTCAGCTACTCAGGAGGCTGAGGCAGGAGAATTGCTTGAACCCGGGAGGCAGAGGTTGCAGTGAGCCAAAATCACACCACTGCACTCCAGCTTGGGCAACAGAGCAAGACTTCATCTCAAAAAAAAAAAGAAAAGAAAAGAAAAAGGGGCTCCTCCTCACTAGTCATCAGGGAAATGCAAATTAAAGCCCATAAGATGCACAACACACCCACCAGATGAGTAAAATTTATTTATTTATGTATTTATTTATTTTTGAGACAGAGTTTTGCTCTTATTGTCCAGGCTGGAGTGCAATGGTGTGATCTTGGCTCACGGCAACCTCCGCCTCCCAGGTTCAAGCAATTCTCCTGCCTCAGTCTCCTGTAATCCCAAGCTGGGGTTACAGGCACCTACCACCATGCCCGGCTAATTTTTTGTATTTGTAGTAGAGATGGGGTTTTGCCATGGTGGCCAGGCTGGTCTTGAACTCCTGGTCTCAGGTGATCTGCCTGCCTCAGCCTCCCGAAGTGCTGGGATGACAGGTGTGAGCCACCGCGCCCCACCCAGATTAGCAAAATGTCACATGACTCACATACCAAGAATATGAAGTGACAGGGACTTCCATGCGCACTTGTCAGAAGGTGAGCTCGTACAGCCACCAAGAACTGTTCAGCATTCCAGATGGAAGCTGAAGATATGTACGCCCCAGGCCAGCAGGTCCACTCCCCGGTAGACATATTCCTCACTCATAGGCACCTTATGAACTGAATCTTGTTTTTCCCCACATTCACGTGTTGAAGCCTTAATCCCCAATGTGACTGTACTTGGAGATGAGGTCTTACCAAGGGAAGCCAGGTTACGTGAGGGCATAGTGGTAGAGCCCTAGCCCAACAAGACTGGTGTCCCTATATGAAGAGAAGAGGCCAGGCACGGTGGCTCACACCTGTAATTGTAACACTTTGGGAGGCCAACAGAGGAAGAGAGCTTAAGCCCAGGAGTTCAAGACCAGCCCTGGCAACATAGTGAGACCCTGTCTCTACAAAAAAAAAAAAAATTTAAATTAGCAAGGCATGGTAACATATGCTTGTAGTCCCAGCTACTTGGGAGGCTAAGGCAGGAGGATCACTTGGGCCCACACGTTTGAGGTTGCAGTGAGCTGTGGATGTACCACCGCACTCCAGCCTGAGTGACAGAGCTAGACCCTGTCTCAAAATAATAATAAAAATGAAAATAAAAACAGAAAAAAAAAGAAGTGGAAGAGATACCAGGAGTGCACACACAGAGGAAAGGCCATTGAGGACACAGTGAGAAGGTGGCCGTCTGTAAGCCAGGAAGCAAAGCCTCACCGGAAGTCAACCCTGCCAGCACGTAGGTCTTGGACTTCCAGCCCCAGAACTGTGAGGAGATCCATTTCTGTTGTTGAAGCCACCTGGCCAGGGGTATTTTGTTATGGCAGCCCCAGCTAACACATGTATGCCAGGGTCCAACTTTTAAGTATGTTCAGGGTGGTACTTTTTATTTTTCTAGCCCCCAAACTGGAAATATCCAAATTACCATAAATAATAGAACAGGTAAGTAAATTGTGATATACTCATATGATGAAAATAAAAGAATACAGCCACACACAACACGGATGAATTTCACTATCATAATATTAAGTGAAAGAAGCCAGATACAAAAGAACATAGAGTTAGATTCCCTTTATCACAAGTTCAAAAGCAGGTAAAATGAGACTACAGAATTTAGGGATGTGGCTGGGTACGATGACTCAAGCCTGTAATCCCAGCACTTTGGGAGGCTAAGGTGGGCAGATCACCTGAGGTCGGGAGTTCGTGACCAGCCTGACCAACATGGAGAAATCCCGTCTCTACTAAAAATACAAAATTAGTCAGGCGTGGTGGTGCATGCCTGTAATCCCAGCTACTCAGGAGGCTGAGGCAGGAGAATCGCTTGAACCTGGGAGGTGGAGATTGCAGCGAGCTGAGACTGCACTCCAACCTGGGCAACAGAGCAAAACTCCGTCTCAAAAAAAAAAAAAGAATTTAGGGATGCATCCAGATTTAGAAAAATTACAAAGAAAGCAAGAAAATTATTGTTAGAAAAGTTAGGAAGACTTTGTGATCCCATTTCATGACCTAAGTAATGGTTTACAAGGGTAATTATTCATTCAATTACACATTCAAATAGGATGCCTTTTTCTCTATGTATAGATTTTACCATTTTAAAATGTTTTAAAATTATGCTATAAGATAAAATAAGAGTAAGTAAGCCCAGTAATATTCTGGTTTTTCTCATGATGATTAGGTTGACAGCTTTCATATACTTCAACCTTTTATTTTTCTCTTTTTCTGGATGTCCCTGATTTTTTTTTTTTTTTTTTTTTTGAGATGGGGTCTTACTCTGTTGCCCAGGCTGGAGTGCAGTGGCACGAACTTGGCTTACTGCAACCTCTGCCTCCCAGGTTCAAGCGATTCTCCTGCCTCTGCCTCCTGAGTAGCTGGGACTACAGGTGTGCACCACCACGCCCAGGGTGGTACAGTGGCATGATCTCAGCTCACTGCAAGCTCCGCCTCCCGGGTTCATGCCATTCTCCTGCCTCAGCCTCCGAGTAGCTGGGACTACAGGCGCCCGCCACCACGCCCAGCTAATTTTTTTGTACTTTTAGTAGAGAAGGGGTTTCACCATGTTGGCCAAGCTGGTCTCAATCTCTTTACCTCGTGATCCACCTGCCTCAGCCTCCCAAGTGCTGGGGTTACAGGCATGAGCCACCGCACTTGGCTTTTTTTTTAAGACAACGTCTTACTATGTTCCCCACACTGACCTCCAACTCCTGGCCTCAGGCGATCCTCCCGCCTTGATCTCGCAAGTCGCTGGGATTATAGGCGTGAGCCACCACACTGGGCTCCCCTGATTACTGATGCTATAAGCATGTGCTTCTTTAGTCTGTCTGATAAATAATCCAGTGCTAGATGCTGACATTTTTCCAAGCATTAGAGAAAGGCAGCAAACCAGCCACATGAGGTCACCCTCAGGGAACTGATAGTCTGATTTAAACCTAAATGCTGTCATAATCCATTTAATACCACCTGTTGTATGGGACTGGTCTAAGAATTAAATGCCTGACCTAATGTCTGGAACCCAGCAACTGTTCAACAAACGTTACTTCCATTCCACAGTCCAGGAAGGAATGGCAGATTTTCTGTTTCTAGTTCCAGGATGGAAAAAACTGCATATTTCTATGTATATCAAATTGCATTCTTTATTCCACTCACAGCTTTTGTCAGGCTTTCGTCAGGATAAAACGAAAACTGAAAACAAATCAGTAAAGTAGGGCCCAAATCCAGCCCAGCTCTTATTTATGTAAATAAAGTTTTATTGGAACACATGAACATCAACCCATTTAAACGTCATCAAGGGCTACTTTCATGGTACACTGGCAGAGGTGAATAATTGCAAGAGATGGTCTGATCCTTTACCAAATAAGTTTGCCAATCCCTAATTTAGAGTTCTCTCACTTCAGAAGACACACAATATTCATTTATTTGATGTCAGTTGTTAAGCACATACTTTTACTACTATATGCATTACATAAATGGACAACTAAGTGATATACAATCTTTACTAAAAAGTTTCTTGACCAGGCACAGTGGCTCACACCTGTAATCCGAGCACTTTGGGAGGCCAAGGTGGGTGGATCACTTGAGGTCAGGAGCTCGAGACCAGCCTGACCAACATGGTGAAACTACATCTCTACTAAAAATAAAAATAAAAAAAATTAGCTGGGCATGATGGCAGGCACCTGTAATCCCACGTACTCAGGAGGCTGAGGCACAAGAATCACTTGAACCCAGGAGGCAGAGGTTCCAGTGAGCCAAGATCGCACCATTGCACTTCAGCCTGGGCGACAGAGCGAGAGTCCATCTCAAATAAAAAAAGAAGTTTATATCCAGTGCAGGCAGGAAGTACAGTGTGTATAGAAATGGACCTGGACTCTAAAATCAAGGTGTATTTTCACATCTTCTATCACACTCATATATACTTTTCATTACATACCTTTACAGGAATTTTCTTATCAAAATCAGGGAAGTGAATTATTTTGTTTAGCTTGGACACATATAGTACCATTATGGTGGCTGCCATCTGAAGAAAAGAGAAAAGGGGAGAGAGAAACTTCAGCAAAATATCTGCAAAGATTGATTGAGGTGCAATGACATCATCAGAAGAAAACACAGTCATCGGCCGGGCGCGGTGGCTCAAGCCTGTAGTCCCAGCACTTTGGGAGGCCGAGGCGGGCGGATCACGAGGTCAGGAGATTGAGACCAGGCTGGCTAACATGGTGAAACCCCGTCTCTACTAAAAATACAAAAAATTAGCTGGGCGTGGTGCCGGGCGCCTGTAGTCCCAGCTACTCGGAGGCTGAGGCAGGAGAATGGCGGGAACCCGGGAGGCGGAGCTTGCAGTGAGCCGAGATCACGCCACTGCACTCCAGCCTGGGCGACACAGCCAGACTCCGTCTGAAAAAAAAAAAAAAGAAAGAAAAACACAGTCATCAAAAAGAAATACAGCAAAAAACTCATTTTCTGGGTTCCAGAAAAAAATAACTATTTCTCAGAATATTAAAATTGTTTTTCTTGCCACAGTACAGATTCCATCAGAACTCTAGGCAAAAAATGTAATGTTGGGCAGGGCACGGTGGCTCACAGCTATAATCCCAGTACTTTGGGAGGCCAAGATGGGTGGATTACTTGAGGTCAGGAGTTCAAGACCAGCCTGGCCAACATGATGAAACCCTGTCTTTACTAAAAAATTAGCTGGGCATGCTGGCAGACGCAGAATCCCAGCTACTCAGGAGGCTGAAGCAGGAGAATCGCTTGAACCTGAGAGGCCGAGGTTGCAGTAAGCCAAGATCACACCACTGCACTCCAGAGTGAGACACCACTGTCTCAAAAAAAAAAAAAAAAGGTAATATCAGTTGGGTGCCATGCCTCATGCCTGTAATCCCAGCACTCTGGGAAGCCGAGGCAGGAAGACTGCTTGAGCCTAGGAGTTCAAGACCAGCCTAAGCAACATGGTGAAAACCCATCTCTACAAACAAATACAAAAAATTAGCCAGTCTTGGTGATCTGTGGTCCCAGCTATTCAGGATACTGAGGTGGGAGGATCACCTGAGCCTGGAAAGTCAAGGCTGCAGTGAGCCATGATCATGCCACTGCACTCCAGCCTGGGAGACAGAGCAAGCCTCTATCTCAAAAAAAAAAAAAGTATAATATCAAATAGACTGACACATACACATATACATTATCTCAAGGGCTCTAGGAATGGAACTGTGGGAGAGGGAGAAAGGGAATGGTCTCCCTGACAGTGACAAATGTGCAAAAGTGATCACAGTCAGTGAGGTGACACATTGATCCTGGACCGTATTTCCCATATACTAAACATACAGTTATCTTCCCCCATAAAGGCACGGGAACATCCTTTTAAAAGAAACTCCACACCTAAGCATATTTTTTTAAAAGTCCATTATTTCCATAAAACAGAAGACCAACAAAGAGGGAAAAAAGTTTAAAGACAGATTTACTTTTCAATCCAGCTGGCATAGCAAAAATGTCTCATCAAATCCTCTTACTCTGAGTGCCCTAGGTATACTGGAAATACTCCATATCATTATTATGAAATAAAAATTTAACATCATCTTTCATGCAAGTTGTAGAACTCACTCAATTCTTTCCATATTAGGATGCAAAAATTTAAGACTCCTTCAACATGATTATAATCCTATACCTTGCTCCTGAGTTTACAAACTTAATACTTATCATATATTTATGTAAGTAAGCCCACCCTGAATTATAACTGTACTTTGTACTTATACCTCGCTTTATAATTTTTAAAGAAATACAATAACATTGGCCAGGCGCAGTGGCTCACGCCCATAATCCCAACACTTTGGAGGCCAAGGTGGGCAGATCGCTTGAGCCCAGAAGTTCAAGACCAGCCTGGGCATCATGGCAAAACCCTATCTCTACAAAAAATACACAAATTAGTCAGTGTGGTGGTGCATGCCTGTAGTCCCAGTTACTTGAAAGGCTGAGGCAGGAGGATCACTTGAGCCCAGGAAGTGAAGGGTACAGTGAACCAAGATCACACCACTGCACTCCAGCCTGGGCAACAGAGCCAGACACTGTCAAAAAAAAAGAAAGAAAGAAAAATAAAATAAAATAAAATAAATATACCAACACTTACTTAAAATAAATGTAATTTGGACTTTTAAAATTAGGTCTAACTGGCCTCTTACCTCAACAAATTGCAAATCAGAAACGCTTTACCTTTGGGTATAAGCCACTGGGTTAAAGAGTAATTGATTTATTTCACTTAGAGACTACAAACGGCACCTCATCACTGAATTTTTTTTATTTTTTGAGATGGAGTCTTGCTTGTCACCCAGGCTGGAGTGAAGTGGTGCAATCTTGGCTCACTGCAACCTCTGCCTCCCGGTGAATGTTCAAGCAATTTCCGGCTATTTTTTTTATTTTTAGTAGGAACTGAGTTTCACCATGTTGTCCAGGCTGGTCTCAAACTATTGACTTCAAGTGATCCACCCACCTCGGCCTCCTAAAGTGCTAGGATTATAGGCATGAGCCACCATGCCTGGCCTGATCTTTTTTTTTTTTTTTAACGTGCTTTTTTCTAATATTTTTACACTGAAATATAAAGATAATTTTTTTACTCTAAGAAAATTCTTGTTATAATTGCTTCTCCCTAAAATGATGTTGCAAAGAGGTATTTATTAGCAAGACATTTAATCAGAATAATGTTTATTTGGCCAGGCGCAGTGGCTCATGCCTGTAATTCTAACACTTTGGGAGGCTGAGGTATGCGGATCATGAGGTCAGGAGTTCGAGATCAACATGGACAACATGGTAAAACCTCGTTTCTATTAAAGATACAAAAAATTAGCTGGGCATGGTGGTGCACACCTATAATCACAGCTACTTGGGAGGCTGGGGCAGAAGAATCCCTTGAACCCGGGAGGCAGAGGTTACAGTGAGCCAAGATTGCGCCATTGCACTCCAGCCTGGGTGACAGGGTGAGACTCAGTCTCAAAAAAAAAAAAAAAAGAAGAATGTTTACCCAGATTCACAATTAAAAATTTAGTTAACAGATACTATTTTCATAATGTTAAGCTTTTCCCTCTATGAATTAAATCAAAATCAAAACAAACAAAAAACATTGTTGTCTGTTACTATTTATTTATCTGGAAATCACCAGTATATAACCACAAGAATAAACAAGTCACAAATTAACATAAATGGGAAATTTCAGAAACTGCCAAATGGGCATAGTTTGAAAGCTTATCCAAGCTCATCCTTGTACTTCAGAGCAAAAATCACAAACTCCAGGAAGCAAACTGCAAACCTGTTTTGTTTAGCACATAGGGAGTTTTGTAAAAATTTGAATCTGTTGCCAGCATATACGAGTTTGAAGATTTTATGTAAAAACTCAAACTCTCAGCCAAGCGCGGTGGCTCACACCTGTAATCCCAGCACTTTGGGAGGCCGAGGCGGGCGGATCGCCTGAGGTCAAGAGTTCAAGACCAGCCTGACCAACATGGCAAAAACCCATCTCTACTGAAAATACAAAAATAGCTGGCCGTGGTGGCAGGTGCCTGTAATCCCAGCTACTTGAGAGGCTGAGCTGGAAGAATTTCTTGCACCTGGGAGGCAGAAGTCGCAGTGAGTCGACATAGTGCCATTGCGTCCTCCAACCTGGGCGACAAGAGCAAAACTCCGTCTCAAAAAAAAAAAAATTCAAACTCTCTGTCTCTTGAAAACCTGATGCTAATAATAAGGGCAGCATGGTGGGTCCCACCCCATCTCCCAACCCTTTTCCTATCAGGCACAATGGCTTAAACTAAGTATCAAGCTGACACTTTAAGTGGGACAAGTAATCTCTCTCCCACCCAGTCCTCAGTCAACTCATGTCTTACCCGCCAGGCCTTGGAGGCTCTGAGTCTCGTAGCCCACTGCTTCACAGTAATTAAATTCAGTTAAGGAACTTAAAATAAGAAGCTGTTTTTCCCATAAATACAATTGTTCCTAAATTGTAGACTGAAATAAAGTGTCAATATGTCCCGTTGTCTCACCAGGAGTACCATGACCCTCTGGTCCTCTGCCAGCTGAATAAATTCGCAACCACAGCTTTAAACAAAAGGACTTAAAATGTCATTATGAACACTGATGACAAAATAAGAGGTTAATTCTATTTTTTTTCACTCACCTGTCCAATTCCAAGGAAAATTGGTGACGGGAAACTACAAAGAAGAACAACGAATCAGTTAAGCAAATATAAAAATCTGAAGATAGTACAAAATAAATAATGACAAGTTACTAAAAAGTCTGAGAAAATGAAAATGTATCAAATGGTTCGCTTTTCATTTAATTCTTTTTTTTTTTTCTTTTTAAGACAGTGTCTTGCTCTGTTGCCCAGGCTGGAATGCAGTGGTGTAAACATGGGTCATTGGAGTCTCCACCTTCTGGGCTCAGAAGATGCTCCCACCTCAGCTTCCTGCCACCCAGGCTGGAGTGCAGTGGTGTGGTGGCTCAAGCCATCTTTCCACCTCCGCCTCCCTAGTAGCTGGGACCACAGAGGCATGCCACCACACCCAGCTAAACATTACATACATACATATATAATATATATATATATTATGCTTCATCTCTCTCTATATATATATCAGTGTGTGTGTGTATGTGTGTGTGTATGTATGTGTGTGCATGTGTGTGTGTGTGTGTGTGTATATATATATATAGAGAGAGAGAGAGAGAGAGAGAGAGATGGAGTCTCGCTCTGTCACCCAGGCCGGAGTGTAGTAGCACGATCTCAGCTCACTGCAACCTCCGCCTCCCGGGTTCAAGCAATTCTCCTGCCTCAGCCTCCCGAGTAGCTGGGACCATAGGCATGCACCACCACGCCCAGTTAGTTTTTGTAATTTTTAGTAGAAACAGAGTTTCACCATGTTGGCCAGGCTGGTCTCAAACTCTTGACCTCAAATGATCTGCCCGCCTCAGCCTCCCAAAGGGCTGGGATTATAGGCAGGAGCCACTGTGCCCAGCTAAACATGATATATTTTTAATTTGCTTCAAAATACTCTGGGGGGCGATGGTGGAGTGAGTGGGAGAGGGATACTAATGCAGCAAGGTTGTGGACACTGGGTAAGGGCTACATAGTGATTCATTATATTCGTTTTAAAGGATAATATACCCAGGAACAAATCTAATCAAAGATTTGCAAGAAAGGCATCTGTATAAAAAAGTATACATCAATATTCTCAAAATTAAAGATCTAAATAAAGGTCATGGGTTGGAAACTCGATATTGTAGTGAGGTCCATTATCCCCGAACTTATTTATAGAATCAGTGCAATCTCAGCAGAAATATCAGCACATATTTTGTGGAAACTGACAATCTGATCCTAAAGCTAAATGAAAAGAAAGGCAAAGAGCACAAACATATCACCCAAGACCGTCCTGAAGATAAACCAAGTCAGAGGAATGGCTCTAATGGATGTCAGGATTCATTTTCAAATGACAATAAATGAGACTGTATGGTATTTACACAAAGATAATCCAATGGGACAATGGAAAAGAACACAGGTCAAGACAGGGACACGCATGTACAGACACCTGATTTATGACAATTTATGACATAGATGACGCTGCAGAGCAGTGGGGAAAAGACGATCTTTCAGCAAACGGCACTGGGTGATTTGCATGCAGACTCCTGACTCCTACCTCACATCATATTTAACAACGCAGGACCGCACCTGCACTGGCTCAACCCTTCACTGGATCC
This sequence comes from Trachypithecus francoisi, assembly GCF_009764315.1. Lineage (NCBI taxonomy): Eukaryota > Metazoa > Chordata > Mammalia > Primates > Cercopithecidae > Trachypithecus > Trachypithecus francoisi. Next base: position 1,660,730 of record NW_022681461.1, read on the forward strand.
CAGTCATTCCTCAGGCTACTCACAAAGCTGGAATATCCCACAAAACTCAGCCCTCCATCTCTATGTCGGAAGGGAAACTCACCTATCTCAGACAGGCTAAGAAGAGAATAAAGAACAAACCTACCTTATCAGAGAAAACAGAATGAATGGCTGGACAGTACCACCATGCAAATAAAATTAATTCTAGTCAGTGCTGGGTCATGCCACCCATATACTCCCTTCCACACAGAAGCCCCCATTCCGCAGCTGGGTCCTCTGCTGCAGAAAGCTGCCTGATAGTAGCATGCCCACTCCCTGAGCATGGCCTGCATTTTAACTGTTGGTCTCTGCAGGAGTATAACAGTTACACGTACCCTGCCCCAATTCAGGACAGCTCTGCAGAGCCGGTACCACTCAAGAGCCCCTGGGATGAGGCCTTTGCTGTGACTGCCTCAAAGTCCGACTTCTCCCTCTGCCTGGTTCTGCTTCCTAGCATCACTTCCCAACATACTTCCTATGCCTCTGCGAATACAACCTGTAACATGAAGCAAAATCACAAGGCAACAATATAAACAAACAATAAAACAACAACAAAAAGGGTCACCCGGCTGGGAGCGGTGCCTCATGCCTATAATCTCAACACTTTGGGAGGCCGAGGCAAGATCACCTGAGGTGAGGAGTTCGAGACCAGTCTGGTCAACATGGTGAAACCCTATCTCTACTAAAAACCAAAAAATTAGCCAGGCATGGTGGTGGGCACCTGTAGTCCCAACTACCTGGAAGGCTGAGGCATGAGAATCACTTGAACCCAGGAGGCAGAGGTTGCAGTGAGCCGAGACCGCGCCACTGCCCTCCAGCCTGGGCGACAGAGCGAGACTCTGTCTCCAAAAATTAAATAAATTGAAAAAAATAAACAAACAGTTAAAACAACAACAAAAAGGCTCACCGAAGATAAGTCAAAGAGCCCAGCCTAGAAGAACATTTAAGGCATGGAAGAGAAGGAAGTCTTGCTAATTGCTTCAGGCCATAGAACATCTCAGAAAAAATAAAACCAATAAAACAAAAGCTCAAAGGTGAGTTGATATGACAGTCAAAGGAGATTAAAAGAAAGCATTGCAGACCTAAGAAAACCAACTAAGACCAAACAACCTAACTGCCACCTAAGGAAATACGTTCAGACACAACCAGGAGCTACAAGGCGACTGCTGCAAATGCAATTTCCAAGACCTGAGGCGATCATAGTGCACGCCGACGAAAACAACTCGAAAAGATAAATCGATCTGGAAGACAGAAAACCATCACCACACAGGGCTAGTTACTAGGCCTGGAATTTAGAAGACTATATTCCATAACTTTGTATTGAATTCTATTCTATAATTCAAGTTGAACCACCTTACTGAGTTATTAAACTACTCAATAGGCCAGATGCGGTGGCTCACGCCTGTAATCCCAGCACTTTGGGAGGCCAAGGCGGGTGGATCATCTGAGGTCAGGAGTTTGGGACCAGCCTGGACAACATGGTAAAACCCCATCTCTACTAAAAAATGCACAAATTAGCCAAATGTGGTGGCACACACCTGTAATCCCAGTTACTTGGGAGGCTGAGGCAGGAGAATCGCTTGAACCTGGGAGGCAGAAGTTGCAGTGAGCTGAGATCATGCCACTGTACTCTAGCCTGGGTGACAGAGCAAGACTCTGTCTAAAAAAAAAAAAAAATTGAAACACTGGGTCTAAAAGAAACTCAATGACTTTAGCTTTTTAATATTTTTTATTGATCCTAGACCTCTTACATTTAGAGGGATCTTTTAAGACATATTAATCCTTGTAGTAAAGAAACATATATTTGAAAGTCAATAATTCTTTCAGTTGAACTTCTACTTCTCTTTTCTCCATTCAGTTCAGTTAAAACTAAATTTCATGTACGCATGCTACGGCAATCCCCATCTAAATAACTGTGCAAGTGCAGCCAGCATGACCCATGCTGTGGCTATTCCTGATAACGGTGCAAGATGAAGTTCCCAGGGTAGCCATCAAGTATTCTTGCCAAAAATGTTTAAACCAAATGAAATAAAGTCTTTAGATCTGACTTCCAGTTCGAAAATAGAGAAAGATAAGGTAACTGAGACTTCAAAAGATAAACTGGACAATCCAAAATGTGGGACATTTTACAAAACAACTGGTCCAGGATTTTCAAAAAGTCAGTATCACGAGGAGGGAGTGGGATAGGGAAATTTTCTACATTAAAAGAAACTAAAAAAACAAACCTGTATGTATTGCATGAGACTTGATCGGATCATAAAACCATAAAAAACGTCTTTGGGACAATTGGGATTGTGAGGGAAAAGAAGAAACGTTTTATCTAAGGAATTATCAGGCCCAGAAAGGCCCTGGAATGTAACAGCAGCCATATCACTACTCTTTGAGCTAAATAATTACCTCCTTTTTTTTTTTTTTTTTTTTTTGAGAAGGAGTCTAGCTCTGTCACTCAGGTTGGAGTGCAGTGGCGCGATCTCAGCTCACTGCAACCTCCACCTCCCAGATTCAAGCAATTCTCCTGCCTCAGCCTCTCGAGTAGCTGGGATTACAGGCGCCTGCCACTACGCCCAGCTAATTTTTTGTATTTTTAGTAGAAACGGGGTTTCACCATGTTAGCCAGGCTGGTCTCGAACTCTTGACCTAGTGATCCGTCCACCTTGGCCTCCCAAAGTGCTGGGATTACAGGTGTGAGCTGCCGCACCCGGGTAAGAAGCTCAAGTTTTTTTTTTGAGACGGAGTCTCGCTCTGTCGCCCAGGCTGGAGTGCAGTGGCCGGATCTCGGCTCACTGCAAGCTCCGCCTCCCGGGTTCCCGCCATTCTCCTGCCTCAGCCTCCCGAGTAGCTGGGACTACAGGCGCCCGCCACCTCGCCCGGCTAGTTTTTTTGTATTTTTTTAGTAGAGACGGGGTTTCACCGTGTTAGCCAGGATGGTCTCGATCTCCTGACCTCGTGATCCGCCCGTCTCAGCCTCCCAAAGTGCTGGGATTACAGGCTTGAGCCACCGCGCCCGGCCGAGGCTCAAGTTTTTAAAGAAAAAAAGGACATATCAAGAGTGGGGTGATTACAAAAGTGATTTGTCAGGAATTCTCATTGGTTCACAGAAATATCATTGGTTAGTGATTGGCTACACACTGTTGAACTCTAGGGTGTGTGGCATTTTATGGCTATTTGGTATCGGTCTAGCACCCACATAGCAAGTGGCTTTAAGAGGTAATTATTGAGCGGAGGGTGGTGGCTCTTGCCTGTAATTTCAGCACTTGGGAGGCTGAGGCGGGTGGATCACCTGAGGTCAGAAGTTCAAGACCATCTCGGCCAACACAGTGTAACCCCATCTCTACTAAATATACAAAAATTAGCCGGGCATCATGGTGGGCGCCTGTAGTGCCAGCTACTGGGGAGGCTGAGGCAGGAGAATGGCGTGAACCCGGGAGGCGGAGCTTGCAGAGAGTCCAGATCCTGCCACTGCAGTTCAGCCTGGGCAACAGAGCAAGACTCCATCTCAAAAAAAAAAGTAGGCCGGGCACAGTGGCTCACGCCTGTAATCCAGCACTTTGGGAGGCCGAGGCAGGTGGATCACAAGGTCAGAACATCGAGACCATCCTGGCTAACACAGTGAAACCCCGTCTCTACTAAAAGAATACAAAAAAAATTATCCGGGCGTGGTGGCGGCACCTGTAGTCCCAGCTACTCGGGAGGCTGAGGCAGGAGAATGGCGTGAACCCGGGAGGTGGAGCTTGCAGTGAGCTGAGATCGCGCCACTGCACCCCAGCCTGAGCCACAGAGCTAGACTCCACCTCAAAAAAAAAAAAAAAAAAGTGATTCCTTTATGTTTCTGTGTCTCCACCTATTTATCTGTATCCATCCATCCATCCCAAAAGATATCTGAAATTGTTGCCTCATGTTCATTATAGTAAATTTTTTTTTAATTTCACCCTAATATTTCTATTTTGTTTTGTTTTGTTTTGTTTTTGTTTTTGTTTTTGAGATGGAATCTCACTCTGTTACCCAGGCTGGAGCACAGTGGCTCAATCTCAGCTCACTGCAACCTCTGCCTCCCAGGTTCAAGCAATTCTCCTGCCTCAGCCTCCCAAGTAGCTGGGATTACAGGCACCCACCACCATGCCCGGCTAATTTTTATATTTTTAGTAGCAATGTGTGTTCGCCATGTTGGCCAGGCTGGTCTCAAACTCCTGACCTCGGGTGATCTGCCCACCTGAATTCTTTATAATAATCACAACAGAATAACTTTTCTTAAAAAAGGTGCTGTCAGCCAGGCACAGTGGCTCACGCCTATAATCCTAGCACTTTGGGAGGCCAAGGCAGGTGGATCACCTGAGATCAAGAGTTTGAGACCAGACTGGCCAACATGATGAAACCCCATCTCTACTAAAAATACAAAAATTAGCTGGCCGTGGTGGCGCATGCCTGTGATCCCAGCTACTCAGGAGGCTGAGGCAAAAGAATCGCTTGAACCCAGAAGGCGGAGGTTGCTGTGAGCCGAGATCATGCCATTGTACTCCAGCCTGGGTAACAAAAACAAAGCTCCATCTCAAAAAAAAAAAAGGTATTGATTCTAGGTAGTGGGAATTATTATTGTCTTCTTTGCTCATTTCTGTATCTCCAATGTTTTAACTGTGTTCTTGTAGATGTGAACATGAGGAAGTGAAGATCATGAGAATAGAACTCCTTCAAGAGTCTTCTGATTCTGGCTGGGTGTGGTGGTTCACACCTGTAATCGCAGCACTTTGACAGGCCGAGGCAGGTGGATCACTTGAGGTCAGGAGTTTGAGACCAGCCTGGCCAATATGGCAAAACCCTGTCTCTACTAAAAATACAAAAATTAGCTGGGGAGTCAAGCGCAGTGGCTCACTCCTGTAATCCCAGCACTTTGGGAGGCCGAGGCGGGTGGATCACTTGAGGTCAGGAGTTCAAAACCAGCCTGGCCAACATGGTGAAACCCCGTCTCTACTAAAAATACAAAAATTGGCCAGGCACAGTGGCTCATGCCTGTAATCCCAGCACTTTGGGAGGCTGAGGCAGGCGAATCACGAGGTCAGGAGTTCGAGACCAGCCTGACCAACATGGTGAAACCCCATCTCTACTAAAAATACAAAAAAAAATAGCTGGTGTAGTGGCAGGCCCTGTAATCCCAGCTACTTGGGAGGCTTGGGCAGGAGAATTGCTTGAACCCAGGAGGTGGAGGTTGCAGTGAGCAGAAATCGAGCCACTGCATTCCAGCCCAGGTGAGAGTAAGACTCCGTCTCAAAAAAAAAAAAAAATACAAAAATTGGCCGGGCGCAGTGGCCTGTAATCTCAGCACTTTGGGAGGCCAAGGAGGGTGGATCACGAGGTCAGGAGTTCAACACCAGCCTGGCCAATATGGTGAAACCCCATCTCTACTTAAAAAAAATATAAAAATTAGGCAGGCGTGGTGGTGGGTGCCTGTAATCCCAGCTACTTGGGAGGCTGAGGCAGGAGAATTGCTTGAACACGGGAGGTGGAGGTTGCAGTGGGCCAAGATCACGCCATTGTACTCCAGTCTGAGCAACAGAGAGAGACTCTGACTCAAAATAAATAAATAAATAAATAAGCAAGCCAGGAGTGGTGGTAAGTGCCTGTAATCCCAGCTACTTGGGAGGCTGGGGCAGAAGAACTGCTTGGACCCGAGAGGCAGAGGTTGCAGTGAGCCGAGATCACACCACTGCACTCCTGAGTAGCTGGGATTACCAGGCACAGCTAATTTTTGTATTTTTAGTAGTGACAGGGTTTCACCATGTTGGCTGACCAGGTTGGTCTCAAACTCCTGACCTCAAGTGATCCACCCGCCTCAGCCTTCCAAAGCACTGGGATTATAGGTGTGAGCCACTGCGTCCGGCCATGGAATCAACAATTTAAAAGTAAACCAGCCAGCCAGATGTGGTTTTTGGCTCACAACACTCAGAGCTCCTCAAGTGCTGAAAGCAGCAAGCAGAAGACAACTGCACGCGGAGGTGAGAGGAAAGGAGTCTCATGTGTCCCTCCTAGAGTGGCTCTCAGTGGACCAAGCAGGAAAATAATGCCAGGAGGCACAGTCACAGCAGTGAGAAGGGAGTGAGGAGGAGGCCTGGGGAGGCCAAGCTGGACAGCCTGGAGATCTTGGAGAGGTACAGTTACTCGCGTTACCGCTGATCATCCGAAATGGGCCACTGTTGTCATACCAAACTAAAACAGTAGCCAGGTAGGAAAAGCACTCAGGGTATAAAACATTACTCAAGAATGTAATTGTCTGCAAGCCCAACTGCTGGAACTGCTTGTAAACCTGAAACCAGCTTTATCTCCAGCTTCTGAGACCACTTGCTGCAACTCCAAGACTAATTTTGCCACCACCTTCGCTCACCAGTCATTGCTTGCCAGCTCCCCAAACCCTGACAGTACCAAGAAATCTTCTCCCAGCAGAGTATGTAACATTTCTTCTTTTTCAGCAAAACCTTAAACCTTCTCTTCGTTCTTCAGACATACCAAAGACCACCCAGATGATATGGACGACTCACACTGCAATTCTTTCTTCCCAAATAAAACATTACATTTAGACCCTTGTCTGCACATTGTTATTTTGACTTTGACCCTTGTAAGGAGAGGGTCGTGGCAGCAGTCGTGGAAAGCAAAGTTCAGGAGAGTTTGCTGGAGACCAGAGTAGACTGTGACACTGCAGCATGTGGGCCCTGAAGCCACAGGAAGGGTGACCTGAGCTAGGTGGAGAGGAAGGCTAAGACTTACAGAATCAGTCACCAGAAGCTCAGGCACCATTCCACAGGGGACAGAAAGGATGGCACATCCAGAGTCTCAACAGAACATGAGCAGCTGGGAGCGAGGAGGACCCAATCCTATCTCCTGGCCCAGGCCTGTGGGTAAGGCAAAGATCCAGCTCCATCGAGGGGGGTGAAGGGAGCAACATCTTCAGGACGGAGTCAGGTTTTCATTGAAGTAAGAGCACAGTAGGAGTTGCTTTTGGTTTGGGATACAGAATTCCAGTTCCCACCACTGAGGATTCCAATTCAGTACCTTCTATGCAAAAAACCTCTCCAAGTGATTGAGACTACTGGGCAGGTTTGGAAATGACTGTATCTAGACCAGGCACAGTGGCTCACGCCTGTAATCCCAGCACTTTAGGAGGCCAAGCCAGGTGGATCACTTGAGCCCAGGAGTTCGAGACTAGCCTGAGCAACATATTGAGACTCCATTTCTAAAAAAAAAAAAAAAAAAAGCTGGGCATGGTGGCGTACAACTCAGGAGGCTGACTTCGGAGGATTGTCTGAGGCAGCAGAGGTTCCAGTGAGCTGAGATTGCACCACTGCACTCCAGCCTGGGTGACAGAGTAAGACCCTGTCTCAAAAAAAAAACATAAACCTCAAAGCCTTGGGATGCATACTAAACATATATAGCAAATACTGAGCAAATATTTGTTGAAATGAATACAGTAAAGTTAGATATTTTTATTAAGCATCATTAGTAAATTCTTCCATGTCATAGACTAGGAGTACAATATTACATAATATTAAAACAGAAAAGACCAGCTTGGTGTGGTAATCTCAGTACTTTGGGAGGCTAAGGCAGGAGGATCACTTGAGCCTGGGCATTTGAGACCAACCTGGGGAATAGAGCAAAACCCCATCTCTAAAAAATTAAAAATTCAAACAAAATTTTTTTAATTCAAAAATGATCCAGGAGTGGTGGTGCACACCTGTAGTCTCAGCTACTCAGGAGACTGAGGTGAGAGGATCACCTGAGCCCAGGAGGTAGATGCTGCTGTCCTTGATTACGCCACTGCACTCCAGCCTGGGTGACAGAACAAGACCCAGTCTCAAAAGAAAGAAGAGAAAAAACTCCACAACTCCAGAACAACTGTACAACCCTTATGAACCTGATCCAAAGGACCAAGAGTATAACCAAGCCAGGCGTGGGGGCTCATGCCTATAATCCCAGCCCTTCAAGAGGCCAAGGCAGACGGATTGCTTGAGCCCAGGAGTTCGAGACCAGCCAGGGCAACATGGCAAGAACCCCTCTCTACAAAAAAAAGCAAAAATTAGCCGAGTGTAGTGGTACACTCCTGTAGTCTTGGCTACTCAGGAGGCTGAGGTGGGAAGATCACTTGGGCCCAGGAGGTAGAGGCTGAAGTAAGCTGTGATGGTACCCCACTGCACTCCGGCCTGGGCGACAGAGTGAGACTCTGTCCCAAAAAAAAAAAAGAGCATAACTAACTGGCCACAAACTCTTAAATGCCCTTATTTTCCCCACTCACCTTAAAAGGTTCTCACAGCCTTCAAAGGTCTCTCTGTCCAGCCAGGTAAATCTGGCATTACAATGAATTATAAAACTAACAAATCACTAAGATCACCCATTCATTTTGTACCCTGACCAGAAACAATCTGCCCAAAATGAAAGAGGAAAAAGTATCCCGAGTTACATTCCCATGACCCTACGAATTCGGTAACTACCAAAACATCCTTTCTTCTATCCTACAACATAACACTCTACCCTCAGACAGCTCATGCTTGGATCCGATTTCTCTAGTTTATTGCTGTAACCACATCACCCCAGCCCTCCTCCCTCAATAATGTGTGCTTCAAGCATTTTGAGAGGAAAGAATGAACAATGTGATGTGAACAGGGTTCTCCAACTGTATATTACATTGCAGAAATATGGAATGTTTATTTAAAAGGATTATGAGGGTTTTGGCCTTCCTAAGGCAAGAACTCCATTTTCTCCTTCAATCATGAAACTCAATAATTTAAAGATAGAAAGGCTAGAGCCCTTTTTTTGTTTGTTTTTTTTGGAGACAGAGTCTCACTCTGTCACCCCAGGCTGGAGTGCAATGGCATGATCTCAGCTTACCATGACCTCCGCCTCCCGGGTTCCCACCATTCTCCTGCCTCAGCCTCCCAAGTAGCTGGGATTGCAGGCACCCACCACCACGCCCGGCTAATATTTGTATTTTTAGTAGAGACGGGTTTCACCATGTTGGCCAGGCTGGTCTCAAACTCCTGACCTCAGGGGATCCACCGACCTCGGCTTCCCAAAGTGCTGGGATTATAGGCGTGAGCCACTGCGCCCGGCCCTTAGAAAGCCTTTCTTAGGAGGTGTCTTATATGGTAATTCTTCCTGGTTGAACACTGCCCTTACTCTTCAAAGCACTAACCGCGGTTTGCCGGCGCCTGCTTCCAACAAGAGGACTTGGGTTTTGGAGGCGTTGACTGCCATGGCCAGTCAGCACCCTGCTCACTCAAGTGCACAAAATGAAGACTCACCTTCAATTGTCATTGACATAATGACTGGCCACTCCCAAACAAGCCCATTAATAGCATTCTCATTTTCTGGTATTTTTTTCCTTTTTTTCTTTTGAGACTGAGTCTTGCTCTATTGCTCAGGCTGGAGTGCAGTGCTACAATCTCAGCTCACTGCAACTGCCACCTCCTGGGTTCAAGTGATTCTCCTGACTCAGTCTCCCAAGTAGCTGGGATTATAGCCGTGCACCACCATGCCCAGCTAATTTTTTTTTTTGTATTTTTAGTAGAGACAGGGTTTCACCATGCTGGCCAGGCTGGTCTCAAACTCCTGACCTCATGATCTGCCCGCCTCAGGCTCCCAAAGTGCTGGGATTACAGGCATGAACCACTGCACCCGGTCTTTTTTCTTTTTTTTTATCGTAAGTGTTTAAGTTTTCTTTTTCCTTCATTAGCTTCCGTGTCAAATGCTCCAGGTTTAGGTACAGTATGTCCATGTTCATTTCCTTGAGGCAGGGCTGTGTTTCCCATGGACACCAGGCAGCAGGCTGTAATACACTGCAGAGACCTTGCCAAGAATACTGACGGCCACAGGATCACCAAAGAAAATCCCAAATCCATCCCTTCCTTTTACCGCTGCTGCTACGCCCTGCCCAGTCCATGCTGTCTTTACCTGCAGCCCTGCAGTGGCTTCCAACCCCTCTCCCTGCTGCCAGTACTGTCAATTCTCCACCTGCCTCCCAGCCAGAGAGATCTTTTTAAACACACAAATTGTGTCAGGTCACTCCCATGTCAAAACCTTCCAAGGGACTTCCAATCGCATTTAGCATGAAACTACAACTATTTATCCCGTCTCTTCCTTCCACCCTGGTCCCCAGATATCTGCTCTCAACACAGCAGCCAGAGTGATTTAGATCATGTAATTCCCCTGCCCTGTTCCTCGGGTGGCTCCCATCTCACTCAGAGCTGACGCCAGAGCCCCCGCGGTGGCCTCGAAAGGCCCCACACGGGCCAGCAATCCGTTACTCTCAGACCCCATCTGGTACCATTCCCATTCAAACTCTTCACTCCTCCAGGCCTGGAATGCTCTTCCCCCCGTACCCCCGTGTGGCTTATGTCCCCACCTCACTCCGGGTCATGGCTCCAATGCCACCTCCTCCTGAGGCTCCACTGATCACGCTCATACTGCATATTCTCCCCTCCCTCTCTCCCTCACTCCCTTTCCTGTCTTATTTTTTCCCCAGCACCTTGGTCACATCTGACATAATGTAAATGTTACTGGCTCATTGATTGCTTCTTAAGGATTCTGATCTGCTCTCTTCGCTTCTCTTTCCCAAGAACAGTGGGAAAACACTGTTCTCGAACAGTGCAGGTGCATCACAAGTGCTCAGTGAAAGCCACCGAATGAGAGAAAGAGCTGATTGCCGCCTTCCCGGCCTACCTCCCAGCCCAGGCACAGTGACCTTCTCTTTGTTCCTCCAGCAGCCAAGCTCGTGCCCACTTCAGCACGTTGCACACGTGCTGCTCACTTCTACCTGGGATGCTCTGTGACAGCTACTCCAGCCCAGGCACTCTCATGTCAGACCTGAAAGTGTCTCGTTTATTCATGAACCTACTTGTTTATTTTCTGTCTCCACCACTGAAGCAGAATCTCCAGAGCAGGGACTTTGTGCTGTTCACAGGGGCTTCCCTGGTGCTTGCGATGGGCTCAGTATTTAGTAGGTGCTTAATAAATATCTGTTGCAGGTACAACCAATCGAGCTTATGTGGGTATCAGTTTTCTCGAATATCAAATAAGAAAGGTGAGGCTGGATGATAGTTTGCACCTGTAATCACAGCACTTTGAGAGGCCAAAGCAGCCCTCGAGTGCAGGAGTTTAAGACCAGCCTGGGAAACACGCTGAGACCCCACCTGTACAAAAAAATCAAAAAAATTGGCGGTGTAGTGGTGCACACTGATGGTCCCAGCTTCTCTGGAGGCTGCGGCAGAAGGACTGCTAGAACCCAGGTGGTCCAGGCTGCAGCAAGCCATGACTGTCACTACACTTCAGCCTGGGCAACAGAGTGAAACCCTGTCTCAAAACAATTTTATATATATATACACACACACACTATATGTATATATTTATATATTTTATAATATATATTATATAATTATATATTATATATATGTATGCCTGCCTTGGCCTCCCAAATGCTGTCATTACAGGTGCAAACCACCTCATCCAGCCTCCGCTTTCTTATTTTATATTCGAGAAAACTGAGACCCACATAAGCTCAATCGGTATATATACATAAAATAAGAAAGCTGATACCCTAAGATACTCTCTAGCTAAGACACTCTCTAGGTCTCTTTGGGCCCTGAAATGTTGATGGCACATTCTTTTAACAGTAGAGTTTACAAACAGCCTTCAGCTCGCGCAGAGCCCTGGAAGGTAATTAACACGATTGTAATCATTCAGTTTTTTGCATCTGAAAAAATTGTTGACGATGAGACCGGTCCAAAGAGACAGCTGTTAACTGGTGGAGCTGGGTCTAAATCCACAATTTTGTCAGTGCCGCTACAATGGTAGCAGAATTAAGCAGGATTTCCTAGTCCTTACAAATAGGTTCCAGACAGCACAGATTTGCTGGTTTACTTCACACTAATCCAAAAAAGGACTTCCTATGAACTTCCAATTGTTTTCCCGAGTTTTCCATGAACACGCTGGTCATCTGAGAATGAACAGTCAATCAATACAGACTTACTGGCTCGGGAGTACCTGACCCTGAACATGGAGATCTGTGTAAGGAACTGCGTCCTTTGAAGCAGGCATTGGAACCCCTGTTTTCAGCTCGCTGGGTGTGTGAAAGCATCTGTCTGAGCTCCACCAGCCCGCCTAGGACCGGGCGCCCCGCAGCAGGGCAGGCGCGCTCAGGAGCAGGAGAACGACTTTCTCAGGTTGTGGCCTGAGAGTGGAAAGCTGCGCGAGTTCCCGGAGGGCGCCTGGGAAACTCGGCCCGTGTGCCCGGCTGAGACTCCAGGGTCCCCGTCCCCACCCGCCCCGTCCCGGGCGCGGCGGAAGCGCACGGAGGACGGGGCAGCCCCGCACTCCCGCAGACCCCCGGCCCGGCCCCGCCTCACCCGTAGGAGGTCAGCAGCGCCTTGTTGACCAGCACCAGGAGGAAGGAGCAGGTCCCGTAGAACAGCGCCGACAGCAGCCGGGCCACCCGCGAGGGCAGCCGCGCCGCGCCGGGCTCCCCGCCAGCGCCCTCGGCCTCGGCCTGGCAGGCGGCCGTCATCTCCCGCGGCCGCGCGCACCCCGCCGTCCGCCAGCCCCGGCCGCGCACTGGTCCCGCCCGGCCGGGCCGGGGAAGAGGGCGCGGCAGGAACAGGAAGAGCCCGCGCAACCCCAGGCCCCGGCCCGCCCCCTGCCAGCGCCCCGAGGCCGGCGCGGGAGGCCCCTGCGCGCTGGACTTCACCCGGGCTCCAGGCTCCTCCTCCGGTCTCCAGGGCCAGAAACGCGCGGGGGAGTTGGACGGCGCTGCCTTCCTCCAGACTTTCCTGGAGAGAAACGCTTCAGTAAGTCTCAGGACTTGTTCTGCTTTTTTTTTTTTTCTACAACTTTTTTGTTGAGTGTGTAATTTACGTGCAACGAAGTGTACACATCTTGCCAGTCCATAGTTTCAGATGAGCTTCGACAAAGGCATCCACCCGAGTAACCACTCAAAACAGAACATTTCCATCTCCCCAAAAAGTTCCCCTTGCTGCCCCTTTGAAGTGAACGCCCGCAACTCATGGATGACTATTGCTGCAGGTTAGGTTTGCCGTGTCCGGAATTTCAAATACACAGGGTGCTGTCCAGAATTTATGAATGAGCAAGTGGTCTCAGGGTTTTTCACCCCATGTTGTGGACTCGACCATGTGGTTTGTTTAATCGTGGAGTAGTATCACACATTGTGTATCCATGGGTTGTTTTCAGTTTAGGACCCTCAGGGAAAAAAGCTTTCATGAAAATTCGTGAGCGTTTGTGGGACCTGTGTTTTCATTTCTCTTAAATAAATATCTAGGAGTGGAGTGGCTAGGAGTAAGGTGGGTGAAGCCTTGGGACTTGGGTGTCCTCTGGGTGCTTTGTGGCAGGTCCACTCCTCGCAGAGGACCCTTTGCCTTCGGGTCAGGTCAGTTGAAGGACAGCTTCCCAGAACCGCCTAGTCTTGTCGGTCTTTCAAAAAACATGAACTTGGCCGGGCGCCGTGGCTCAAGCCTGTAATCCCAGCACTTTGGGAGGCCGAGACGGGCGAATCACGAGGTCAGGAGATCCAGACCATCCTGGCTCACACGGTGAAACCCCGTCTCTACTACAAAAATACAAAAAACGAGCCGGGCGAGGTGGCGGGCGCCTGTAGTCCCAGCTACTCGGGAGGCTGAGGCAGGAGAATGGCGTGAACCCGGGAGGCGGAGCTTGCAGTGAGCTGAGATCCGGCCACTGCACTCCAGTCTGGGTGACAGAGCGAGACTCCGTCTCAAAAAAAAAAAAAAAAAAAAAAAAAGAATACTTTTAAGTCACTTAATGACAGCCTTCATCCTAATTACATTTAGTTTGCTTGTATATACATACTTCCAGGACCTGAACTCGCTGTCAAAATCCCATCCTTACCCTGTTTAAATAGCAACTCACGCTAAGGAGTTGCTTGTGATATTCTTCTGCACAAGGGTAGGACAGGCTGGACCCTTGCCATTGCAAACACGTAACTAAAGATCTACCAAAAATAACTGATGAAAAAAGAAAACCAATGTGCTATATACTCTTAGATAAGTACACAGGCTTTAAGTGGATTCTTAAGGAGGTGAGCCCAGAGTCAACCCATCGTAAATGTAAGTGAAATGAAATCCTAGTTCCTTATTACCCTAATTTAAGGCCTGGGAATGTGGTGGCAATAGTTCAATACCTATCCACAGCAGTGTATTTTTAACACTGTAGTAATGAACCAGATGAGGAAGTTAAATATCTATAACCTTAAAGGCCATAATTTAAGTAAGAAAAAGCAATCCACACTGTACTTACAACTATGCAAACATGTACCGAAATAATACTGATGGCTGAATATAAGGCTGTAGGTAATGTTTCTGTCTTTTAAAATTTTTTATATCATGATTATTATATTTTTGATAGGAAAACAAATTATAAAGGCTTAAAGAATGGCTGCGTACTTTAAATTTTAAATTAAAATAAATTTTTATTCAAAGCATCTTTTAAAATTACAGCATGTTTATTCTTATGCTGTTAACTCTGCCAAACTACAACTCAGCCATATGAAGCATAAAACACTTCAAAAATTTGAATGTAAACCACATTTTTTAAAACAAAAAGCAGTCTTAACACACCTCAAATTTTAGATACCAATGTATTTTCCCAAGTATATAGCTTATATCAAAAAAGAACATTTTAAATGTTTCTCTAGTAAATAGTTGTAATAATTTCTTAAACTGTTGCAATTATACAAATAAAAAATGTTTATGAAAAAACTATTAGAGTTGACAAAAGCTGACTGGAGATACAAGGAAAAACCCTTACTTTTGAAGGCCTTAAATGTTATCATCTGTGAATTGGCAAATATTGTATTTGAAAAATTCTTACTACCCTTCCTTCTTTAAGTTAAGTTGATCAAAGTTCAAATTTCCCAAGACTGATGAGTGTTGTTTTTAGTTCATTAAATCACATATTTGAAAGCAAAAATTCTAGAGGAAATGCTGAAACACAAACCGAGACAATTCAGATGCTGTAGTCTCTCTTACCAGCTTATAAGTGCTCCAAATTAAAATTCTATATACCACATTACAAACAAAATTCTTAGACCATTACAAATATAAATTCTCTTATTACAAAAAAATCCCTAAAGATTTGCAATTTACTGTACAGAGGAATTACATTTTTAAAGTATGTCCTCGTCATACACATTATTTGTAACTATCGTATCTTCTTTCATACTTTTTCTCCTCTTCAAGACATTTACATGCCTCCCCTTCCCCGTGGCTACATATTTTAAACTATCTGTGTCCTATGACACATTGGGATTTCTGGATAAAGAAGCCTACTTTCTACTGTTTAAACTACATCTGTAGGAACCCCTTCAACTCAAAAAAGCTAAAAAGGCACTGAAGAGCCTGTATTTCCCTCTATTACTCTGAGTTTTACTCCAATTAAGCAATCTATAAATTACCATGCTATGCATGTCATTTAGTTCTGTTTAGAACAAAAGCCAAAATGATGGAAGTTTTGCCTACATAAAGGAGGTGTTCTGCTCAGCTCTTGATTTTTCTGTTCATGCTTCAGTACATAAAGTGGTGTTTAATAACTTTATTTGGAAAAATGGCTTAAAACCACCACACAAGTTAACACACTTGCAGTTAAAACTATTTCAGAAGCCTACTTATTTGAGTAGCTAATATTTTCTGCAGTGTTTAAACTGATAGCTAAATTTAGTGAACACAAAATAGCTTGGCATGTTACTCTGAAGTAAAGCAAGAAGGTGGCTTTATGCACTGAAAATATAAATATGGAGGCTTCCATTTGCTAATAATTCTAAACAAGCAGTAAAATTAAAATGTAGTGTTTGCTAATAAAAGATCTAAAACATTTCACTACAAAACAACCCTGTAGGTGTCCCGTTAGTAAAAATCCAAATCTCATTACAGGGCCCTTAATATGTGTTTTTAAAATTACCAATTACTATGTTACCTAGACTTTGCAAGATTAATCACTCAATTTCAGCAAATGAGAAATATGAAATGTGCAAAAGTTCCCAAGTTAACTTGCTAGGGATGACAAGTGCTTTTCAAACTTAAACATTATACTGAGTTGTAAAGCCCCAGAAAGATAGAATAAGACTGATTTTGCTCCAATTTCAAAAACTCTGAACTATTATGCATCTTACCAAGATCCTCAAATATCTATTTTCTTCTAAGTCCATTACTTAGAACATCTTCCAAAATAGTCAGCCTCCCATTTCTCTAGCCTTAGTGGGCACAGTATTTTGCAATTAAAATGATCTATCTTACATCTTTTATACTTTCTTGCTTGCGTCAGTGTTTACAGTATTGTCAAACAGACTCATATATATTGTTAAAAATGATCTTATAAATAATCTGTTTCAAACTTCTTTGGCTATTTGTACCATTCCATTTTTCAAACAAGTGTCTTATTCAGAAAGTGCTTCCTGTGAGAACTGCTTCCAATGAATGCATTAAACTTGCAAAATCTAGCTTCCCACAATATGTAGTTTTCTACCCTGTATTGTGCAGTCCATATTTACAAAATATTTTAAACTTTACAACAAATTCATTTCCATATTAAAAAAGTGCATTTCTCTCTCACCCCATATTCTGGGGCAATAACATTCTTCATACATTTCTACAGAATAGCAGCCTATGATAAGCAAATAAGGTGCTTAGCTTATGCCCAAGGATCTACTTTTTAAGTACGCTGGGCAGTACTTTTGTACAGTGGAAGAGTCAGTGTCCAGGCTACTGTCGGAGTGGTGCCCCAGTCAGGTTGGCAAGCTCTATGAGTGCGAGGGCTCCGTGCAGGCGCTCCCGCTGCTCCTGCAGCCGGCGCTGGGCCCCTCTCTTCTCGTCATCCTCCTCATCAGACTGAAGGTATTCCAGAGGGTCCTGCTGCTCCTGATCAGCCTTCTGAGCCAGCTTGCCTTTCAAGGTGGGGGTGCGCTGTTCTCTCATTTCCCAATACCTATGTGAAATGCAGCCACATTAGTTACGTGGCAGACATGAAATTTCCAAATGTTTACTTTTCTTTTAAAAAGTTCCGAACCACAGTATTACTTTTATGTGGTTCAGTTTCTAAAGTTATAAAGTGATTTAACATACATTTCTTATTTATAGAGGAAAGAAACTGAAGTTCAACGAGGTTAAGAGACATGCTCGGGTTTCCATAATAAACCTGGCAGTTCTAGATCTTTTACTCACTCTCAAATCACATAGTTTTTGTCATTAAACTATCGCTGCCTTAAAAAGCCTGTGTGAAACGGACTAGAGTAAAATACAGAAATAGTAGAAAAGTCTTTTTTTTTTTTTTTTTTGAGGCGGAGTCTTGCTCTGTCGCCCGGACTGGAGCGCAGTGGCTGGATCTCAGCTCACTGCAAGCTCCGCCTCCCGGGTTTACGCCATTCTCCTGCCTCAGCCTCCCGAGTAGCTGGGACTACAGGCGCCCGCCACCTCGCCTGGCTAGTTTTTGTATTTTTAGTAGAGACGGGGTTTCACCGTGTTAGCCAAGATGGTCTCGATCTCCTGACCTCGTGATCCGCCCGTCTCGGCCTCCCAAAGTGCTGGGATTACAGGCTTGAGCCACCGCGCCCGGCCGAAAAGTCTTTAGAAACTTATTTATCCTATCTACAGAGGGATGGTAACTTCTGACAGCGTTAACGCTGTAAAATATTCAACCCGCAAACTATGACAAAGTAATTAACATCTGTGACACAGTGTTTATTCGAAAACTTAAAAACACTGCCCTTATTCTATTACACGGCCAGCTGATGGTTTACAAGAGAAAATGCAAATGCTCAACTCTTTGGTAACTAAAGAAATGCATATTTAGGCCGGACGCAGTGGCTTACGCCTGTCATCCTAGCACATTGGGAGGCTGAGGCGGGCAGATCATTTGAGGTCAAGAGTTGAAAACCAGCCTGGCTAACATGGCGAAACCCCTTCTCTACTAAAAATACAAAAAAATTAGCCGGGCGTGGTGGCAGGCACCTGTAATCCCAGATACTCCAGAGGCTGAGGCAGGAGAATCACTTGAACCCGGGAGGTGGAGGCTGCAGCAAGCCGAAGTTGGGCTGCTGCACTCCATCCAGGGCGACAGAGCGAGACTCCGTCTCAAAAAAAAAAAGAAAAAGAAATGCATATTTAAATGATAGTAACAGATCATACAAAACTGTCCATACAAAGCCTTGTATATTAATGTTTGTAGTAGCTTTATCTGTAATAGCCAAAAATAACCCAAATGCCCATCAACGAGTGAATAAACAAACTACATTTGTATAAAATCACTATTTTATAGTGATAGCAGATCAGTATTGTATCGGGGGAAGGGGAACAGGGAGGAATGTGTGGTTCAGTTCACAGAGAGACACGAGGAAACTTGAAAATGATGGATATGTTCACCATCTTGATTGTGGAGATGGTTTCACAGTATATACATATCAAAATGTATCAAACTGTATACTTTAAAATGTATCAAATTGTACACTTTAAATGTATCATAATTTCTTATATGTTACTTATATACCAACAAAGCTGTTTTCATTTATTTACTTTTATTTTATTTTTTGAGACAGAGTCTGACTTTTGTCACCCAGGATGGAGGGCAGTGGAACAATCTCGGCTCACTGCAACCTCTGCCTCCTGGGTTCAAGCTATTCTTGTGCCTTAGCCTCCTGAGTAGCTGGAATTACAGGGGTCCACCACCATGCCTGGCTTTTTTTTTTGAGACAGAGTTTCACTCTTCTTGCCCAGGCTAGAGTGCAATGCCAGGGTTTTACCATGTTGGCCAGGCTGGTCTCGAACTCCCGACCTCAGGTGATCCGCCAGCCTCAGCCTCCCAAAGGGCTGGGATTACAGGCGTGAACCACCATGCCTGGCCTGTATTTTTAGTAGAGACGGGGTCTTGCCATTTAGCCAGGCTGATCTTGAACTCCTGACCTCAGGTGATCCACCCACCTTGGCCAAAGTGCTGGGAATACAGGCGTGAGCCACCACACCCAGCCCCAACAAAGCTGTTTTTAAAATTACATACAAAAAATAATAATACAACTACCAAATTTCAGGAAATCCAGACTACTCAAAGTGGAAAAGTTTTGGCAATGCCCACAGAGGTCTAAAAAAAGAAGTGCAAATTGTTTAGTATGACTTGAAGGATGACTAGAAAAGGAGAATGCAAAAGATAAGTTCAGCAAGTCAGGAGGAACCAGGTAATGAAGGACTTTGAATTCCATAATAAAGGGTTTAGGCTTTAGACTGAGGATCATACTGACATTTTAGAAAGATCCCTCTGGCAGCAGCATGGAAAATGGATTGAGAGCATTCGAGTGGCTGAATTTGAGTTAGTAAGGAGGTAGATGTCATAACTTGATCACTGACTAGACAGGAGAAAGACAAGGAGGCGAGGTGCGGTGGCTCATGCCTGTAATCCCAACACTTTGGGAGGCCAAGGCAGCTGAATCACTTGAGGCCAGGAGTTTGAGACCAGCGTGGGCAACATGGCAAGACCCCGTCTCTACAAATAACTTAAAAATTAGCTGGGTGTGGTGGCACACACCTGTGGTCCCAGCTACTCAGGGGGCTGAAGTGGGATCACTTGAGCCTAGGAGGTCGAGGCTCAATCCTGCTACTATAGTTCAGCCTTGACAACAGAGTAAGACTCTGTCTCAGGGGAAAAAAAAAAAAAAAAAAAGACAAGGATGATCAGTAAGCTTCTGGCTGGGGCACAATTAGAAATAATGGGGCAGTAGGAGCCAACCAGGAGAAAGAGGAAGGGAGGAAGTGATGGAGATATTTAGTTTAAGATGCCCCTAGAGGCTGGGCGCGGTGGCTCACGCTTGTAATCCCAGCACTTAGGGAGGCCGAGGTGGGCAGATTACGAGGTCAGGAGATCCAGACCACAGTGAAACCCCGTCTCTACTAAAAATACAAAAAATTAGCCGGGCGTGGTGGCAGGCGCCTGTAGTCCCAGCTACTCAGGAGGCTGAGGCAGGAGAATGGCGTGAACCCAGGAGGCGGAGCTTGCAGTGAGCCAAGATGGTGCCACTGCACTCCAGCCTGGGCTACAGAGCGAGACTGTCTCCAAAAAAAAAAAAAAAAAGGATGCCCCTAGAATAGCCCATCTAAACAGACAATTTCTATGACAGTGCTAACAAATTTCCCTGGACTTGAATAATCAAGTAGTATTTCCAGATTCCATTATCTAATTCTCATGTATTTTTATCCAAACAAAACAGAGTTTATCCCTTCAAATATTTATCAAGGCCCAGAAGCTATGCTAGGCCCTAGGCTTACCGTAATAAACAAGACAAATATCCCTGCCCCGGGAAGCTTTCCGTCTGGCAGGGAAGGTATATAACAAACACATAAATGTGTGATGGATGTTTTGAAAAGGAAAATGAAAGCATCTGTTAAGTGGGTCTCAGCCCGTTTGTTGCTGAGCGGGTCAGGGAGGCCTTCCTGAGTAAGAGATGAAGGTGAGCAAGAGGCTAAGCCAAGTGGGGAGCGAGTGCTCCACGCAGAGGAAGCAGGGTGCACACAGGCCCTGACACAAAGGCACCTGTGTTGAGAAACCCGCAGCCCAGCATGGCAGGGGACAGTTGCCTTATCAGAGGGAGGCAGGGCTGCGGCAGCACAGCTAGGAATCCTGGACTTTACCCTAAGCAGCCAGTGAAGGCTTGGAAGAGGCCTGAGCAGCTGCTGCTGGCTTGTGTACAGCAGACAGGTCCTTCAACCAAAATATCCTTAGAGAAATTCTTTTATGCTGGCCCTTGTTGCCACTGGAAAAAATTAAATTGATGTTTTTGGAACTTCACCTAAGAAGAACCACTAACATCTATTCCTGGTTTTTTGTTTTTGTTTTCGTTTTTTTTGTTTTTTTGAGACAGGGTCTCACTCTGTCACCCAGGCTGGAGTACAGGAGTGCAGTGGGGCCATTTCAGCTCACTGCAATCTCCGCCTCTCAGGCTCAAGCGATTCTCCTGCCTCAGTCTCCTGAGTAGCTGGGATTACAGGCGCGCACCACTACTGCCCAGGTAATTTTTGTATTTTTAGTAAAGATGGGGTTTCACTAAGTTAGCCAGACTGTTCTCAAACGCCTGACCTCAGGTGATCCACCCGCCTTGGCAGTCTAACCCTATTTTAATTGGCAGATAGCTAACGCTAACATAAAGAAAATGAAGAGGGGTTGCATTCATGACAAATGAAATAAAATACATATAAAACATTCTTTCAAAATGGGAAAACTCTTCCTTTTAAAATAAACTGTGGTCTGGGCACTCCAATTATATTGTAATTTTCTATCACACACAGATCCTAAGATCCTAATACCACTCATAACAATGTTATAGAAAATCAGGGGTCATTTCTAATTCTGTTATAAAGTGTGTATAAATGCAGCTTATTTAAAATGAGAGGAGTGTCCAAGTCCCTAACATGGCCCAGCCCGCGCTGCGCTCCTCACGGCAGACTAAAGGCAGCACTCCTGACCTCGCCAGCCACTCGGCCGCGGCCTTGTTGTCAGCAGCCTGATGTTTGCTGAGTGTGTCCGTGGGCTCCTCTCTCTTCAGCCTGGCGTAGGGGTGCTTCGGACAGTGGCGGTTTGCATGGGTGAATCTGCTCAGGCAGCCTTCAAAACACAAGGTTAACACCTGTCAGGATCTGCACATCCAGCACACAAACATGTGGAAAACATTCAGTTTCACTGGTATCCAGAAAAGTCAATGAATACAGTGAAATTTAGGATTTATAATTTGGAGGAGAAAACAATCAAACCAGCGCAGTCTCATGCTAGAGCAGGGACGGGAAGACAGTCATATTTTGGTCATGGCCATGTGTGTCCAACACCATTGGAAAGTGATTTATCAGCATGAGTTCAAAATGTTGAAAATGGCGGGGCGTAGCAGCTCAAGCCTGTAATCCCAGCACTTCAGGAGGCCGAGGCAGGCGGATCACGAGGTCAGGAGTGAAGAGACCAGCTTGGCCAACATGGCAAAACGCCATCTCTACTAAAAATACAAAAATTAGTCGGGCGTGGTGGCCTCTGCCTGTAATCCCAGCTACTCAGGAGGGTGAGGCAGGAGAATGGCTTGAACCTGGGAGGTGGAGGTTGCAGTCAGCCGAGATCAACCACTGCACTCCAGCCTGGGTGACAGAGCAAGACTCCATCGCGGGGGTGGGTTGCAGTTCAAAACCTCAGATCCGGGAATTCCATTTGTGGAATCTTATCATAAGGAAGCATCCCGAAAGACGAACAAAGCTACAAGTGTGAAAACATTCCTGTCAGCTTTGTTGGTAACAAGAACATTTAAAAAACAAATATTCAGGCCAGGTGCAGTGGCTCATGCCTATAATCCCAGCACTTTGGGAGGCCGAGGCGGGTGGATCACCTGAGGTCAGCAGTTCAAAACCAGCCTGGCCAACATGGTCCCCCATCTCTAAAAATACAAAAATTGGCTGGGCACGGTGGCTCAAGCCTGTAATCCCAGCACTTTGGGAGGCCGAGACGGGCGGATCACGAGGTCAGGAGATCGAGACCATCCTGGCTAACACGGTGAAACCCCGTCTCTACTAAAAATAAAAATACAAAAAACTAGCCAGGCGAGGTGGCGGGCGCCTGTAGTCCCAGCTACTCGGGAGGCTGAGGCAGGAGAATGGCGTGAACCCGGGAGGCGGAGCTTGCAGTGAGCTGAGATCCGGCCACTGCACTCCAGCCTGGGCAACAGAGCGAGACTCCGTCTCAAAAAAAAAAAAAAAAATACAAAAATTAGCCGGACGTGGTGGCACACACCTGTAATCCCAGCTACTCCAGAGGCTGAGGCAGGAGAATTGCTTGAACTCAGGAAGCAGAGGTTGCAGTGAGCCGAGATCGTGCCACTGCACTCCAGCCTGGGTGACAAGTGAGCCTCCGTCTCAAAACAATAAAAATAAATAAATAAATAAATAATTGCCGGGCGCAGTGGCTCATGCCCGTAATCCCAGCACTTTGGGAGGCCAAGGCAGGCAGATCACCTGTGGTCGGGAGTTTAAGACCAACCTGACCAACATGGAGAAACCCTATCTCTACTAGAACTACAAAATTAACTGGTCATGGTGGCGCATGCCTGTAATCTCAGCTACTTGGGAGGCTGCGGCAGCCAAATCGCTTGAACCCGGGAGGCAGAAGTTGCAGTGAGCTGAGATGGCGCCATTGCACTCCAGCCTGGGCAACAAGAGCAAAACTCCGTCTCAAAAAATAAATATTCATTATTCAACATAGAGGAAACCATTGTGTATAGGCTTAAGCAAACTTGCTAGATGAAAAGTTTCCAGACCTTTGCAACACGTGTAATAATCAAGAAAATTACAGAGCAACAGGACAGACTGCACTGAACTTCAAATATACTGTAACTGCATACAAATGTGCATCTTTAGAAACTGATAAAAGATTAAGAAAATCACTTAGGATAATATGCTTACTTCAGTTTAATTAAAAAGTTTAAAAAGTTGCTCCAAAGGATGTATTTACATTTACAGATTTTTCTACTGCCTACAACTGGATATAGTATGTTTAATTGCCCTTTAAGGTTTCATCAAAAAGGATTACTGTATTTTAAAATCAATCATTTCTTAAGCCAGGCACAGAAAGACAAACATCACTTGTTCTCGCTTATTTGTGGGATCTAAATATCAAAACAATTGAACTCATGGAGATAGAGAGCAGAACAATGGTTACCAGAGGCTGGGAAGGGGAGCTGGGGGATGAAGGGAAGGTAGAGATGGTTAATAGGTACCAAAAATAGAAAGAATGGCTAAGACCTAGTATTTTATAGCACAAGGTGACTATAGTCAATAATTTAACTGTACATTCTAAAATAACTTAAGAGTATAACGGGATACTTTGTAACACAAAGGACCCATGCTTGAGGGGGTGGATAGCCCATTTACCATGTCAGGATTCAGCACTGCGTGTCTGTATCAAGTATCTCATATACCCCATCAATATGTATACCTACTATGTACCCACAAAAAACCAACAAATTTTTAAAATCAGTCATTTCTGAGAAATTCAGCATGTATCACAATTATCAAAGAAGAAAGCTTATAAAGTTTGATAAAATTTATATTAAAAAATCTTTCCCCTCAAAAAAATTCAACGAAAAGATATTTTAACTGTTAAGTCACAACAACTAGTTACTACGTAAACTTAACTTCTAACACCATACCATTTTCTGAACAGACGAAAGGCTTCTCTCCGGTGTGAAGACGCTGATGTGTCTTGAGCTGTCCACTTTGAACAAAGGCTTTTCCACAGTCTGGATAGTCACACAGATAGGGCCTCTCACCTAAGGAGACAGATGTTAGATGTGGTGTCTGAGATAATAAGGCCAGAAGAGCAGGGGGACGGGAGAGAATCAGCCTTTATATAGGTCATGACTCCCAATCACAATAAAACATGTCACGGTCCCTGCGGAGCTGCAGGTGGAAATGCTAATGGCAGCACTTGGGTGGCATCAAGCGCCTTATCTGCTGGGGAACACAATCTATTCTTTAGGCCTTGAGGTTATCATCTTGAGTTTATCCCAGACTTTTTCTCCCTCATACTCCAAATCACTAGATCTTGCTGGTTCTTCACTATGTCTTCCACCCACTCCTGCCTTCCCATTCAGCTTCCCCTGGTCAGACGGGCAGCCCTCCCGCTAGGAGGAACCCTCCGACAGCCTCCTGGCCGGCCTCTCGTTTCTCCACCTGCACAGCACTCCCAGAGTAGCTGGCATAGAAGTCTGCTTTTGTCATACCAAGTAGCCCCTGAACCACCCCCAAATCCTATTACACACCTTGAACAACTAAAAATTATCTGCCGACTTTTAAATGGTCCTCTAAGATCGGCAGTCTAGGCAATCTCAGCAACGTCATTAGCTACTGGGGTTAAGGGGCAGAGTTGATCCTTACTTCCCTCCTGGAGAATCATTCCAGCCAGGAGGCAGTTCCTCATCTTGTTCTCATCCTTGAAAATCCAAGTTTCTCTGCCCATTCAAATCTTCCCAATCCTGTAGGCTCTCAATGAGATTGAGAGATCCCCAAATAACTGAATTCTTCTTATCTACCTCCAAATAATTGAACTTTGTATACCTTCATTAACTTGGGGTCCTGTGTTGTTTATGTGTCATGGCAGTCTCCTGCAAAGATTCCTAGCACCTTAGACTTCACTTAAATTCCTATACACAACACAGTGCTAGGCTCAAGTGCTGAAAAATTTGTTCAATGATAATTAAACATTATTTATTGAAAAAAACATTATTTAATCAACAATTATACATTGGGTTGCATTTTCCAATATAACTCAAAGAACAATAACAAGTTCTCCCTAAATTTATCATTATTTAAAGACATACTAAGTGGTTGTGATAGTTGAATACAAGTTAAAATAAAACACAGATACAGGGAGATTGTTTAAAATAGTAACGGAAAAGCTTTTTACAAAATATACTAATAGGGCTCAACTACCCCTTAGGGATCCTCCTTTCAGTTCCCTGATGTGCAGATGTCTAGGCTGATGCCTGGGGTATCAGGTGACACAGTGAGGTAGTGGTGAGGACGGCAGTCAGCCCTTCCTTCATTCAGCCACATAGTGTTGAATCTTACCCCCAATGGCAACTCTACGGCCTGCAAACCAGTTATCTGGGGGATATTTTAGAATATTTACATTGAAAAAAATACATAAAAATTCTCAAAATTAGAATGTTTCATTAAGTAATCATTTTACTAATAGTATCTAAAGTCAAAACTTCTAGATACCTTAGTTTACAATGATTCAAAATTCAAACATTACCCCTTTCCAGGGATTTAACTTAAAAGAACCTCTTTTCTATCGTATCATTTAAATATATATTTTCAAAAACCGCAAGTTAAAAAAAAGTGAGAAACAGGCGAGCACCGTAAACATGGTGGAAAAAAATAGGGGACTGAGGGTTACGAGCTTAAGTTCTAAACCAGTACTGCCCAATGAAAGACAGTATGAACCCCTTCTAGAAGGTACATTAGAAAAAGTAAAGAGAAAGAAGTGAAATTAATGTTTTTTTTTTTTTTGAGATTGAGTTTCGCTCTTGTTACCCAGGCTGGAGTGCAATGGCACCATCTCGGCTCACCGCAACCTCCGCCTTCCGGGTTCAAGCGATTCTCCTGCCTCAGCTTCCTGAGTAGCTGGGATTACAGGCATTTGCCGCGCCCGGCTAATTTTGTATTTTTAGTAGAGATGAGGTTTCTTCATGTTGGCAAGGCTGGTCTTGAACTCCTGACCTCAGGTGATCTGCCCGCCTCGGCCTCCCAAAGTGCTGGGATTACAGGCATGAGCCACCCACCCGGCCATGAAATTAATTTTAATAATATATTTTATTTAATCCAATTTATCTAAAAGTGTCATTTCAATATATAATCAACAGTAAAAATTATTCACTCTTTTTTTCATATTAAGGGTATGTTATATTTACTGCCCATCTCAATTTAGACTACCCACATTTCAAGTGCTCAGGAGTCACAGTAGCTGCTGCATAGGGCGGTGTCACTCTAGCCTTAAAGGTATGAGAGACTGATTGTAAGCCAGCAGTAGTTGGATTTTTGGCACCTCAGTTTCCTCACCTGCAAACTATTAGATGAACTATAAAATTCCTTCCTTTGGGGCCAACTTTATAGCGAGAACAAAGGCCCTCTACACTTTTTTGTTTTTGGCTCTCTAAATGATATTTAAAATGCAAATATAATTTCCATATGCAAATACAGATATACCATAATCTTGGGATAGCTGCCTACCATAGTTCACCACAGATTTAATGCTTAGGTCAAATGTACTGATAGCACACTGAGGACTCTAAAAATTATATTAAAAACTTGACAATTACTGTTTTTGGCATACAGATGAATTTTAACAATTATATAGATAAATGTATATCAAGTAAAATTCAGGCAGGTAGGGGGTAAAACTAAATTTGCCAATAACATGACTATGACATCTAGGTTAATTACCATGGTAACTTTAGAAATCACACGTAACCAGTATTCATAAAACCACTATTCTCCACCAAAAAGAAACTGACTATACTGCCTTTTTAAAAAACTTCACAACTAATAGTGTTAATGTAAGAAAATATAAGGCAACTAAAAAGGTAATTTATTACTCAGTATCAAATGAGCTTTCTGTTAAGTGTTACTTCTGGCTGGGCGCGGTGGCTCACACCCAGCACTTTGAGAGGCTGAGGCAGGCAGATCACAAGGTCAAGAGTTCGAGACTAGCTTGACCAACATGGTGAAATCCTGTCTCTAGTAAAAATACAAAAATTAGCCAGGCATGGTGGTGCGTACCCGTAATCCCAGCTACTCACTCAGGAGGCTGAGGCGGGAGAATCACTTGAACCCAGGAGGCGGAGCTTGCAGTGAGCCAAGATGGTGCCACTGCTCTCCAGCTTGGGAGACAGGGCGAGACTCTGTCTCAAAAAAAAAAAAAAAAAAAAGTGTTACTTCTGGCAGTCTATAAAATTTGCTCAACTACCTGTATGAGTCCTTTTGTGAGCCTGGAGCGATTTCTCCCGTGGAAACACCCTATTACAGATGTTACAGCGGATTCTACTGGATGAATGCTCTCCTTCATTTATTAAATCACGGACAGTATCTGCTCTGGGCCTACCACGTCGGATTCCATCCTGTTGATAATTTTTATAAACATTAATACAATTTCGTTAACTCTACTTATTAAAGCAACATAGCGTAATATAACTTTTAAAAATCTTTCTTGGGAGCTGGACGCAGAAGCCCACACTTAATAGTCCCAGCTATTTAGGAGGCTGAGGTAGGAGGATCGCTTGAGGCCAGGGTTCAAAGCAACATAGCACAAAATATTTTCGTTTTGTCTCTAAAAACAAAGCAAAAGTCTTTCTTTTTTTTTTATTTTTATTTTTTATTTTTTATTTTATTTTTTTTTTTGAGACGGAGTCTCGCTCTGTCGCCCGGGCTGGAGTGCAGTGGCCGGATCTCAGCTCACTGCAAGCTCCGCCTCCCGGGTTCACGCCATTCTCCTGCCTCAGTCTCCCGAGTAGCTGGGACTACAGGCGCCGCCACCTCGCCCGGCTAGTTTTTTGTATTTTTAGTAGAGACGGGGTTTCACCGTGTTAGCCAGGATGGTCTCG
Organism: Trachypithecus francoisi; assembly: GCF_009764315.1. Classification (NCBI taxonomy): domain Eukaryota; kingdom Metazoa; phylum Chordata; class Mammalia; order Primates; family Cercopithecidae; genus Trachypithecus; species Trachypithecus francoisi. The sequence goes on from NW_022681461.1 coordinate 1,688,916, forward strand.
ATCTCCTGACCTCGTGATCCGCCCGCCTCGGCCTCCCAAAGTGCTGGGATTACAGGCTTGAGCCACCGCGCCCGGCCGCAAAAGTCTTTCTTAAGGGACATCAGTAAAAATGGTGAAGCAGGTAACTCCAACAGCCCATCCCATTCACAGATGACTGAAAAATCAAGCAAAAACTGTCAGAATCGGCTTTGTCACAAACCAGAAAATACATTTACAGCAACTCAGCAAATTGAATCAATAAGAAAGCGAGTTGCAACAGTGGAAAGGCTTTGCAGCATGTTGACCTGCCCTCTCTCTTTCCCTTCCCCAGAGGCAGTCTTGAAGACAGCAGCCTGCGTTCTCAGTCTGGGAACTACTTCCTCAGTCCCTGCTTCCGGAGGGAGAAATTCTGAAAGAACTGCGCTTGCCTGTTTTGAGCTTGCGGGTTACCTGAAGGACTGATATAAGGTGTTGGTCTTTGTTTTCCCTAACTTGGAACAGGGCAGAGAGGTGTCTCCTCAGAGGGTATTGCTCAAAAACCTTGTAAGGCAAATAACAATCTGCAGCCACCTTGGGCAAAAGATTTCAGTTGAGGCAAACAGACACACCAACAGCCTGAGAGGAAAAGCTGGGAGAAAGTTTCTTTTAGAAATCACGGCATTCAACAATGTCCACTTATACTAAGGTTAGGAATTTAGCGAGTCACGCATATATGCCCAGGGCAGGAAACATGCTCAGAAAAGATCTGAAAAGACCCTCTAGCTGAACTTTAGGCTCAGCACAAGCAGGAAATGAGGCTAGAGTAGAGTTGTAAACAGCAGGGCTAAGCAATGACAGTGTTCCCCAACACAGGCACTCTGCAGAGACTGGAAGAAGGTGGTTGTCCTCCTTTCTTTCTACTCTTTTTTAGGGGATGGTGGGGGGAGGCTCTAGGTATTCAAAAAAGTCTGGCAAAATACTAGTGGTGGCTCAGCCTGTAATCCCAGTGACTCAGGTGGGAGGATCACTTGAGCAAAGGAGTGCAAGGCTACAGTGAGTTATGATACTCCTGCACTATAGCCTGAGCAACAGAGTGAGACCCCATCTCTAAAAACCAAAAAACAAAGCACCAGGCGTGGTGGTTTACACCTGCAATCCCAGCACTTTGGGAGGCTGAGGCCAATGGATCACCTGAGGTTAAGAGTTCAAGAGCAGCCTGGCTAACATGGTGAAACCCCGCCTCTACTAAAAATACAAAAATTAGCCGGGTGTGGTGGCACACACCTGTAGTCCCAGCTACTCAGGAGGCTGAGGCAGGAGAATTGCTTGAACCCGAGAGGCAGAGGTTGCAGTGAGCTGAGATCACGCCACTGCACCCCGGCCTAGATGACAGAGCGAGACTCCATCTCAAAAAAACAAAAAGCAAACAAAAACAAACAAACAAAAAAGCATCAGCTGAACACAGGCTAAGAAAGAGACCTTAGAGAACAAACACAACAAAGAACACAGAATTTAGAAAGAGTTTAGAATAGTCACTAAACAACTACAACTCACAGCAAACAACAAAAACTCAGAAGGAAGGGTGTGATTTCCGGAGTCACCACATTATAATATTCAAAACATCCAGTTTTCAACAAAATGTTACAAAGCATGCAAAGAAATAAAAGCAGTATGGTACATACACAGGAGAAATTAACAAAGAGACTGAGAAGAAGAATAGACATTGGATTTACTAGACAAAGATTTTAAATCAACTGTCTTAAATATGTTCAATGAGCTAATGGAAACGGCAGACAAAGAATAACAAGAAGCCTGGGTAACATAGCAAGACCCCCTCTCTACAAGAAATAAAAATAAATTAGCCAGGCATGGTGGCACTTCTTCCAGGCTACTTGGGAGGCTGAGGTGGGAGAATTACTTGAGCCTGCAAGGTCAAGTCTGTGAGACCCATGATTACAATACTGCTCTCCAGCCTGGGCAATAGAGCGAGACCCTGTCTCAAAAAAAAAAGAAAAAAGAAAAAGGAAAAAGAATGATAAGAAACCAGGAGAACAATGTCTCAACAAACAGAAAACCAACAAAGAGACAGAAATTATAAAAAAGAATCAAACAGATATTCTGGAGCTGAAAAGTACAATAACTAAAACAAAACAAAAAAGCATCAGCTGAACACAGGCTAAGAAAGAGACCTTAGAGAACAAACACAACAAAGAACACAGAATTTAGAAAGAGTTTAGAATAGTCACTAAACAACTACAACTCACAGCAAACAACAAAAACTCAGAAGGAAGGGTGTGATTTCCGGAGTCACCACATTATAATATTCAAAACATCCAGTTTTCAACAAAATGTTACAAAGCATGCAAAGAAATAAAAGCAGTATGGTACATACACAGGAGAAATTAACAAAGAGACTGAGAAGAAGAATAGACATTGGATTTACTAGACAAAGATTTTAAATCAACTGTCTTAAATATGTTCAATGAGCTAATGGAAACGGCAGACAAAGAATAACAAGAAGCCTGGGTAACATAGCAAGACCCCCTCTCTACAAGAAATAAAAATAAATTAGCCAGGCATGGTGGCACTTCTTCCAGGCTACTTGGGAGGCTGAGGTGGGAGAATTACTTGAGCCTGCAAGGTCAAGTCTGTGAGACCCATGATTACAATACTGCTCTCCAGCCTGGGCAATAGAGCGAGACCCTGTCTCAAAAAAAAAAGAAAAAAGAAAAAGGAAAAAGAATGATAAGAAACCAGGAGAACAATGTCTCAACAAACAGAAAACCAACAAAGAGACAGAAATTATAAAAAAGAATCAAACAGATATTCTGGAGCTGAAAAGTACAATAACTAAAACAAAACAAAAAAACGTCACTAGAGAATTTCAATGACAGATTTGAACTGACAGAACAATCAGCCAACTTGAAGATAGGTCAGTTGAATTTATCCGGTCTGAAGAACAGAAAGAAAAAAGAATGAAGGGAAATCAACAGAGTCTAAGATGCCTATGGAACACCATCAAGCATGCCAGCATACATATAACTGGAGTCGTAGAGGCAAGAGAGAAAAGGGAAGAACGTTTGAAGAAATAATGATGGAAAACTTCCCAAATTTGATAAGACACAAATCTAAACATCCAAGAAGCTCGATACGCTTCAAGAAAAATAAAGAGATCCACACCAAGACATGTTGTAATCAAACAGTCAAATGACAAAAAGAATCTTTAAGCAGCAAGAAAGCAGTGACGTGGATAAGCACCGTGGCTCAAGCCTGCAACCCCAACACTTTGGGAGGCCAAGGCAGAAGGATCACTTGAATCCAGGAGTTTGAGACCAGCCTGGGAAACACGAGGAGACCTTATCTCTACAAAAAATTTAAAAATCATCCGAGTGTGGTGGTACACACCTGTGGTCCCAGCTACTCAGGAGGCTGAGGAAGGAGGATCAGCTTAGCCTGGGAGGTCAAGGCTGCAGTGAGCCATGATCACACCACTGGACTTCAGTCTGGGGACAAAACAAGACCGGGTCTCAAAAGGAAAAGAAAGTGGTTCATCATGTAAAACGGGTACTTGATAAGATTAACAGCTGACTGGGAGGCCAAGGTGGGCAGATAACGATGTCAGGAGCTTGAGACCAGCCTGACCAACATAGCGAAACTCTGCCTCTACTAAAAATACAAAAATTAGCCAGGTATGGTGGCACATGCCTGTAATCCCAGCTACTCAGGAGGCTGAGGCAGGAGAATCATTCCTGGGACGTGGAGGTTGCAGTGAGCCAAGATCACGCCCCTGCACTCCAGCCTGGGAGACAGTGTGAAACGCAGTCTCAAAAAAAAAAAAAAAATTAAAGTTAGCGAGGTGCAGTGGTGTGTGCCTATAGTCCCAGCTACTCAGGAGGCTGAGGCAAGAGGATCACTTGAGCCCAGGAGGTCAAGAATATAGTGAGCTATGATCACACCACTGCACTCCAGCCTGGGCAACAGAGCAAGACCCTATCTCTTTAAAAAAAAAAAAAAAAAAAAAGGCCGGGCGCGGTGGCTCAAGCCTGTAATCCCAGCACTTTGGGAGGCCGAGACGGGCGGATCACGAGGTCAGGAGATCGAGACCATCCTGGCTAACACGGGGAAACCCCGTCTCTACTAAAAAATACAAAAAAAACTAGCCGGGCGAGGTGGCGGGTGCCTGTAGTCCCAGCTACTCAGGAGGCTGAGGCAGGAGAATGGCGTGAACCCGGGAGGCGGAGCTTGCAGTGAGCTGAGATCCGGCCACTGCACTCCAGCCTGGGCGACAGAGCGAGACTCCGTCTCAAAAAAAAAAAGGATGGGCGCGGCACTCACGCTGTAATTCCAGCACTTTGGGAGGCTGAGGTGTGCAGGTCACGCGGTCAAGAGATCAAGACCATCCTGGCCAACATGGTGAAACCCCAACTCTACTAAAAATACAAAAATTATCTGGGGGTGGTGGCGCGCACCTATAGTCCCAGCTGCTCAGAAGGCTGAGGCAAGAGAATCGTTTGAACCCAGGAGGCGGCAGTTGCAGTGAGCCGAGATCACACCACTGCACTCCAGCCTGGTGAGAGAGCTAGACTCCATCTCCAAAAAAAAAAGGAAGAAAGGAAGAAAGAAAAGAAGAAAGAACAGTGAACGGCCAGAAAACCACATAACATTTAGAAATACATATACACCTAAGAACAGAGCCCCCTGCAAAAGGTGACAGAATTAAAAGAAGAAATAGTTCAAAAACAGCTAGAGTCTTAGATACCCTACTTCCTTTATTTCTTTTATTTATTTATTTATTTATTTTGAGACAGGGTCTCACTCTTGTTGCCCAGGCTGGAGTACAGAGGTGCAGTCTCAGCTCACTGCAACCTCCACCTCCCGGGTTCAAGCGACTCTCCTGCCTCAGCCTCCCAAGTAGCTGGGATTACAAGTGCCCACCACCACGTATGGCAAATTTTTTGTTTGTTTGTTTTTTGTTTTGTATTTTTAGTAGAGACAGGATTTCACCATGTTGGCCAGACTGGTCTTGAACTCCTGGCCTCAAGTGATCGCCCACCTCGGCCTCCCAGATTGCTGGGGTTACAGGCGTGAGCCCCTGTGCCCAGTTAATACCCTACTTTCAATAATAAATACGACAACTAGTCAGAAGATCCACAAAGATATTCTCCAACATAGACCATATGTTAGACCACAAAAAAGTCTCAATAAATTTTAAAAGACTGAAAGCATTCCAAGTATCTTCTCTGACCACATGGAATGAAACTTCACAGAAGGAAAACAGGAACAAATATATAGAAATTAAACAGCACACTTTTTTTTTTTTTTGGGACGGAGTCTTGCTCTGTTGCCCAGGCTGGAGTGCAGTGGCACAAGCTTGGCTCATTGCAACCTCCGCCTCCCGAGTTCCAGTGATTCTCCTGCCTCAGCCTCCTGAGCAGCTGGGACTACAGGTGCCCACCACCACACCCAGATAATTTTTGTATTTTTAGTAGAGACAGGGTTTCACCATGTTGGCCAGGCTGGTCTCGAACTCCTGACCTCGTGATCCACCCACCTTGGCCTCCCAGAGTGCTAGGATTACAGGCGTGAGCCCCCACGCCCAGCCCAACACACTCTTAAATAGCCAATGGGTCAAAGAAGAAATCACGAGGGAAAAAAGAAAATACCTTGACACAAATAATACCAAAAACACAACATACCAAACTTACTAGGATACAATTCAGGAATTAGATGACTTAAAATTGGTAAGATGGCAATGCTATCCAAAGCAATCTTATAGCCACAATGCAATCTCTATTAAAATTCCAGGGTTTTTTTGTTTTTTGTTTTTTGCAGAAATAGAAAAGGCTATCCTCAAGTTCATAAGGAATTTTAATAAGAGGCTCCTAATAGCTAAAACGATCTTGAAAAAGAGAACAAAACAGGAGGACTCATACTTCCCAATTTCAAAACATACTAAGCACTGGCAATTAAGACAGTGTGGTAATGGCATAAGGAAAGACATATAGACCAATGAAATAAAATTTGGAGTACAGAAACCAGCCTATCATGAAAGGCCAACTGATTTTCAACAAAGGACCCAAGAACGTTCACAGAGAAAGAACAGCTTCTTTACCAAATGGCTCTGGGGTGACTGGATTTCCATATACAAAAGGATAAAGTTAGACCCTTACCTTACACTATAGACAAAAACTAACCCAAAATGTACCACAGAGCTAAACGGAAGAACTGGAACTCGAGAGCTCTTAGCTGGACATGGGAGCCCACGCCTGTAATCCCAGCACTTCGGGAGGCCGAGGCGGGTGGATTGTTTCAGCCCCAAAGTTTGAGACCAGCCTGGGCAACTTGGTGAAATCTCATCTCTACCAAAATCACAGAAAGTCAGCCGAGCAGGGCGGCGCGTGCCTGGAGTCCCAGCTACTCAGGAGGCAGAGGTTGCAGTGAGCCAAGATCACGCCACTGCATTCCAGCCTGGGCAACAGAGTGAGACCCTGTCTCAAAAAAAACAAAAACAAAACCAAAAAAGATTGTAATGTTCTTAAAAGAAAACATAGGGAAGGGCCGGGCGCGGTGGCTCAAGCCTGTAATCCCAGCACTTTGGGAGGCCAAGACGGGCGGATCATGAGGTCAGAAGATTGAGACCATCCTGGCTAACACGGTGAAACCCCGTCTCTACTAAAAAATACAAAAAACTAGCCGGGCGAGGTGGCGGGCACCTGTAGTCCCAGCTACTCGGGAGGCTGAGGCAGGAGAATGGCGTAAACCCGGGAGGCGGAGCTTGCAGTGAGCTGAGATCTGGCCACTGCACTCCAGCCCGGGCGACAGAGCGAGACTCCGTCTCAAAAAAAAAAAAAAAAAAAAAACATAGGGATGAATCTTCATGTCTTTATATTTTTTAATGGATTCTTAGATATGGCACCAAGAGCTAAGCAATAAAATAAATTGGACTGAATCAAAATGTAAAACTTTTGTACATCAAAGGACATTATGAAGAAAATGAAAGGCCAACATACAGAATGGGAGATATTTATTTGCAAACCATACATCTGATAAGGGCCTAGTATCAAGGATATAAAAAGACCTCTTAGAACTCAACAACACCAAAAAACACAAAAAACTCAATTAAAAAATAGGCAAATGACTTGAAGAGACATTTCTCCAAAACAGTTATATGGCCAACAAATGCAGTTATATGGCCAGCAAATACATAAAAAGATGCTCAAAATCAGCCAGGCGCAGTGGCTCACACCTGTAATCCTGGCACGTTGGGAGGCCAAGGTGGGTGGATCACCTGAGGTCAGGAGTTCAAGACCAGCCTGCCAACATGGTGAAACCCCGTCTCTATTAAAAATACAAAAATTAGTTGGGCATGATGGTGAGTGTCTGTAATCCCAGCTACTCGGGAAGCTGAGGAGGGAGAATCGCTTGAACCCTGGAGGTTGCAGTGAGCTGAGATCACGCCACCGCACTCCAGCCTGGACAACTGACCAAAAACTGTCTCAAAAAAAAAAACAAAACCTCAAAATTATTCATCATTTAGGAAAATGCTAATTGAAATCACAATGAGATACTACTTCGCACCAACTAGGTTATACTATACTGAGAGAAAAAAGGAAAACAAGTAGGAAATAGTTTTTTCTAAAACATGTAGAGAAATTGGAACCATCACATACTACTGATGAGAATGTAAAATGGCTCAGCCACTGTGGAAAAGTTTGATAGTTTTGTATCGATATCATATATATACACACACATACACAATGGAATATGTATATACATATAATGAAATTATTCAGCCATGAAAATAATGTGTGCTACAAAGTGGATGAACCTAAAAAACAGTATGCTAAAAAAAGAAGCCAAACACAAAAGACAACATATTATATGATTTCATTTAATGAAATATCCAGAATAGGTTAAATCCACAGAGACAGAAAGTAGGTTGTTCGTTTCCAAGGTCTGCATGTAGTAGGGAACAGGGAATCATGGCCTAATAGATCAAGTTTTCTTTAGAGGTGATAAAAATGTTTTGGAACTTGTACAACACTGTGAATGCACTAAATGTCACTAGATTGTGCACTTTTAAATGATTAATGTTATGTAATTTCACATTGATTAAAAACCTAAGGAAATCTGAATATGCTATGGGCTTCAGCTAATACTAGCGCATCAATACTGGTTCATTAATTTTTAACAAATGTACCACACTACTGTAAGATGTTAATGGGAAAGCTGGGTATGCGGTTTATGGGAACTCTCCGTGCTATCGTCACAGCTTTTCTATACAGCTAAAACTAATATAAAATAAACATTTACTTGAAAGAAACTTTGTTTCCCAGTTAAGTGAACTTTCACACATACAAGTTACATGAAAAGAAATCATAAAAAGATCATATACAACTACATCTAAAATGAAGATGCTTTTAGGGCTTTCAATATCAAAACTCAAAGCCTTCCAAAAGCTTAAACATCAGCCTGAAACCTTGAAGGATAGTAATAAGCTACAGCAAAATTCCCTTCCATCAAATTTTCACATTGAAAGAAAAGTTCAATCCCTACATAGATGAGTTATCTTCTAGGATAAATCATGTTTTAAGAAAATCCTTAGATATTAAAATCTGTATTCAGCACAACTTAATGACCTGATTTCAGTCTTATACCATGAATATTCAAATTAGTTGTACACTTACTACTTTTATTCTAAAAGTCTACAGAAAGTTTTCAAAAGATTTAATGAAGTCTTTACCTATTTTTCCTTTAGTCATACAGGCAGTATACTAAACAGGAACACCTAAAAATTATTAATAACTGAAGAAATACGTTTTATGTTGGTAGTATAAATTCTCATTAGCCATTACAGTTAACTTTTTTAATGATTAAGAACATGGGGGTCAGGCACAGTGGCTCACATCTGTAATCCCAGCACTCTAGGAGTCTGAGGTGACAGGGTCGCTTGAGGCCGGAAGTTAGAGACCAACCTGGGCAACACAGCAAGACCCCATCTCTATTATTAATAAATAACTAATTAATTAAAAAAAAACAGAATGTGGGAAGGCTACATATCCAAAAGAAATGAAAACAGGATCTCAAAGAGATATTTGGACATCTGTGTTCACTGCAGCATTATTCACAATCAACAGCAACCCAAATGTCCACCTACTGATGAATGGATAAATAGTGCTATATACAGTTTGGCCTAAGCTAACTGACTCAGTGTGTTAGTAACAATGGAGTATTGCTCAGCCTTCAGAAAGATGGAAATCCTGCCATATGCCATAACATGGATGCACTTTTAGGAAATTATGCTAAGTAAAACAAGCCAGTGACAAAAAGGCAAATACTGCATAATTTCACCTATATGAGGTATCTGAGGTCATCAAACTCATAGAAGAGTGGTGGTTGCCAGGGACTAGGGAGAGGGGGGAAAGGCGAGTTCAGTGAGTATAGAGTTTGTTTAAGATGAATAAATTCTAGGGACTTGTTGCACAACCATTTATATATCGTTAACACTACTGTACTGTATACTTAAAAATGGTTAAGGTAGTAAATATTACGGGGTTTTGGCCACAATTTTTAAAATACGAGAAGGCACTGTGGCAGATATTATTGCAAAAACATTCCCTGCCCCTTTCACTGTGGGTCCAGAGTGCAACTTAGCCATGACTTGCTTTGGCCAATAAAAGGCGAAAATAGCGTGTGTAGTTTGGATGTTTGTTCCCTCCGAATCTCATATTGAAATTTGATTCCCGGTATTGGAGGCGGAGGCCTAGTGGGAAGTGTGTGGGTCATAAGGACAGATCCCTCATGAACATCCAGATGCTGTCCCCGCTCATATTCTTACCCTGAGATCTGACTGTTAAAAAGAGCCTGGCACGGCCGGGCGCGGTGGCTCAAGCCTGTAATCCCAGCACTTTGGGAGGCCGAGACGGGCGGATCACGAGGTCAGGAGATCGAGACCATCCTGGCTAATACGGTGAAATCCTGTCTCTACTTAAAAATACAAAAAAAAAAAAAAACTAGCCGGGCGACGAGGCGGGCGCCTGTAGTCCCAGCTACTCGGGAGGCTGAGGCAGGAGAATGGCGTAAACCCGGGAGGCGGAGCTTGCAGTGAGCTGAGATCCGGCCACTGCACTCCAGCCTGGGTGGCAGAGCGAGACTCCGTCTCAAAAAAAAAAAAAAAGAGCCTGGCACTTCCTCCCCTCCCTCTTGTTGCCCCTCTCACCATGTGAAACCTGCTCCCCTTCAACTTCTGCCATGATTTGAAGCTCCCTAAGGTCCCTCGCCAGAAGCAGATTCCGGTGCCAAGCTTCTGGTACAGCCTGCAGAACTATAAGCCAAATACACCTATTTTTCTCAAAAATCACCCAGCTTCAGGTATTCTTTTATAGCAATGTAAAATGGACTAATACAACATGTGGTTCTACCATCTCTGTTTTCTCTCTGCTTTGAGACCCATCTGTCCCAGCTTGGAGGGATTCCTTCAGGATCCTAGAATGAACAGAATGTGGAGCACACCGGTGGTCAACCCTCCCAGGACATATAACATGAGCCATGTTGAGGCTGAGATTGCCATCTTGAAGTTGCATTCTGCAGCCTGCTTTTTAGCCTAAGCTAACTGACTTAGTGTGTTAGTAACAAATATCTGTTGATGAAACAAAAAGCTCATCAACCTTACTTAATTCCTCAAGAAATTCCCATGTATTAATGAAGCAGGAATTAGCAAGATCCTGAATGGACCATGACTTATCATTAAAGTACAAATTAACAAACCAACTCGTGGCCATTATTGGTGATCAACAAATTCATCTTCACTCCTGGGCTGTGATCCTCAGTAGCCACATTTAGCTCAAGTCTTGCTTGCTAAAATTATTAACCCAGAGTCAGACACAAGGAGCTACACAGGAGTGAAATGTTTATTGCCATCATTTATTAAGCCACAATAGTTTCATGGATTATTGCTGGTTATGGTCATATCATGAATAATTGTTTTAATAAGTACAAAATAAATATAAAAGAATATAGCATCTGTGATCAATAAAAATAGCAGCTGATTCTGTTAAGAAAGAAATAGGACATGAAATCAGGTCAATTAAAAACCACAGGCCTGGCCGGGTGCAGTGGCTCACGCCTGTAATCCCAGCACTTTGGGAGGCTGAGTTGGGCAGATCATGAAGTCAGAAGATCGAGACCATCCTGGCTAACACGGTGAAACCCCGTCTCTACTAAAAAATACAAAAAATTAGCCAGGCGTGGCGGCAGGCACCTGTATTCCCAGCTACTCCGGAGGCTGAGGCAGGAGAATGGCGTGAACCCAAGAGGCGGAGCTTGCAGTGAACTAAGATCGCCACTGCACTCCAGCCTAGGCGACAGAGCGAGACTCCGTCTCAAAAACAAAACAAAACAAAAAAACACCCACAGTGGTTTATGCCTGTAATCCCAACACTTGGGTAGGCCAAGGCAGGCGGATCACAGGGTCAAGAGATCGAGACCACCCTGGCCAACATGGTGAGACCCCGTATCTACTAAGAATACAAAAAAATTTAGCTGGGCGTGGTGGTACACACCTGTAGTCCCAGCTACTCGGGAGGCTGAGGCAGAAGAATTGCTCGAACCCGGGAGACAGAGGTTGCAGTGAGCCGAGATTGCGCCACTGTACTTCAGCCGGGCGACAGAGCAAGTCTCTGTCTTAAAACAAAACAAAACAAAAAAACCGTAGTGGCTGGCCACAGTGGCTCACGCCTGTAATCCCAACACTTTTAAAAGCCCAAGGCAAGAGGATCACTTGAACTCAGAATTCAAGACCAGCCTGGACAACGTAGTGTGACTCCATCTCTACAAAAAAAACTTGCCAGGTGTGGTGGCATACACCTGTGGTCCCATACTCAGGAGGATGACTTGAACCTGGTAGGCCAAGGCTGCATTGTGCCACTGTACTCCAGCCTGGGCGACAGAATGAGACCTTCTCTCAAAAAAAAAAAAAAAAAAAAAACTTAGTGATACAAGTCTTCTGCCATAAAAGGATCCCTTTCCTAGTATTTTTAAATATGTAAGAAAGGCTGGGCACAGTGGCTCATGCCTGTAATCCCAACACTTGGTAATTTGCGGCAGGAGGATTGCTTGAGTCCAAGAGTTTGAGATCAGCCTGGACAACACAGCAAGACCCCCGTCTACAAAAAAAAAAAAGGCCAGGTGTGTTACACACCTGAAGTCCCAGCTACTCAGGAGGCTGAGGTGGGAGGATTGCTTGAGGCTGAGGTGGGAGGATCACTTGAAAGTGGGAGGTTCAAGGCTGCAGTAAGCCCTAACAGTGCTACTGTACGGTGACAGAGTGAGACTTTGTCTCCAAAACATAAAAAATAAATAAACAAATAAATATGCAAGAACATACTGCTGACTCTTGCAATTTGAAATAACTGGTTAGTTAACATCAAAAATGTAAGACTAACCATTACTATGAATAAGCATGTGTAACAGTGGGGAAACATTAAAAGTTAACTGTGTGGGCCAGGCGTGGTAGCTCACACCTGTATCCCAGCACTTTGGGAAGCCGAGGCAGGCAGATCACTTGAGGCCAGGAGTTTGACACTATCCTGGCCAACGTGGTGAAACCCCGTCTCTACTAAAAATCCAAAAACTGGCCGGGCGCAGTGGCTCATGCCTGTAATCCCAGCACTTTGGGAGGCCGAAGCGGGCAGATCACCTGAGGTCAGGAGTTCGAAACCAGCCTGGCCAACATGGTGAAACCCCATCTCTACTAAAAATATAAAAAGTATCCGGGCATGGTGATGCACACCTGTAGTCCTAGTTACTCAAAAGGCTGAGACTTGAGAATCGTTTGAACCCAGGAGGCGGAGGTTGCAGTGAGTGGAGATGCCACTGCACTCCAGCCTGGGTGACACATCAAGACTCCATCTCAAAAAAAAAAAAAAAAAAAAGTTAACCATATGGCTGCCTCCCAGCAACTCTAAGAGACTGTTTCTGCCACCAGCAACACATTTATATTTTCCAAATGAGAAAAATGGAGTGAGTGCTGAAATATACAGCATAATACAACATACTGGCCATATACAGGGAAGGGTTCACTGAGTGCATTCTTTTAGGTTTTTTGTTTTGGTTTTGTTTTTTGAGACGAAATCTTGCTCTGTCGCCCAGGCTAGAGTGCAGTGGCGTGATCTCAGCTCACTGCAACCTCTGCCTCCCGGGTTCATGCGATTCTCCTGCCTCAGCCTCCCGCGTAGCTGGGACTACAGGCATGCGCCACCATGCCCAGCTAATTAATGTAAGTGCATTCTTTTAGCTCAAAAAATAAGACGAAACAAATAATCATATAATGCCTTAAATAAATGAATAAAGACCATCTTTTAACAATATATGCTAAAATAAGCAATGTTACTTAAAGAGGACCCTCTTCCTTTTGGCCTTATCAATGAGAAAACCTTGTTTCCAGGCATCTTCGGACAATTAGAGTATTACACTCAGCAGCCAAGTGCACCTGTAGGCTAAGAAAAGATCTTGTCAAGACTGTTGACAATTCGCAAAATTATTAAATTGCCAAAAACTTTTGCACACCTTAGTAAATATAATTTTAAAAACAATCTCCATACCTCTAGAAGGTAGATTAGTGATTTTGAAAGTGCTTAGTCATGTGATAACTGAAAAAGCTAAAAGTCCTTGACACATTTTTTAAGTAGAATTCAAATAAAGAGCACAAGCACAACCTAGAAGGAAAACAAAAATAGGTCTCAGAGGGAGGTGTGTGAACCTTTTCACATTCAGATTTAGATGCAAACTTCCCATGACTTGCATACATGCTTCCTAACCCCACTTCCCATCGTGACCTATCTTCACAACTTCTCAAGTTTTAATTCCAGTTTATTGAATTGAGTGCACTCTTATAAAGCATCTTGACTGAGACATAGATAAGCTACACATAGTTTGTATTTCTTTTCTTTGTTTCTTTCTTTTTGGAGACAGAATCTCGCTTAGTTGCCCAGGCTGGAGTGCAGTGGCACAATCTCAGCTCATTGCAACTTCCACCTCCTGGGTTCATGTGATTCTCATGCCTCAGCCTCCTGAGTAGCTGGGACTATAGGCGTGCACCACCACGCCCGGCTAATTTTTTTGTATTTTTAGTAGAGACAGGGTTTTACCATGTTGGCCAGGCTGATCTCAAACTCCTGGCCTCAAGTGATCCATCCACCTTGGCCTCTCAAAGTGCTGAGATTACAGGCGTGAGCCAGCATGCCCGGCCAATAGTATGCATTTCTTATGTCTACTTATATCAGCTTAATATTTAAAAAACAAAAAATAAACCCCTGAAGTCCATTTACATGTGATAGTCCCAGGAGCAGTGTAGTATAGGTACTAAGAACAGGGACTCTGGAAGGTTCCAATCAGTTCTGCCACCTTACCATATGATCTTAACTAGACTTTGTCTTAGGGACTCTTATTTCTCATTTCTCATCAGGTAAACAGGATAAAATGAATTAAAGAATTCAAAATGCTCAACACAGAGGCCAGCAGTTTGCTGCTAACATTATGAAATGCTTACTCTGTGCCAGGCAATAAATAGTGTCTACTATGTTAACATGATGTTAGGTTTAACACAGTGCTCAAACATTACTATTCATAAATAGTATGAATTTATATATTATGTATAAAGTATTTAAAAATCAGCTATTGGAAACAGTATGTAGTCTAGGTTTTGAAGTGTTCAGGTGACACTGAAAGGGGAAGCAGGATAGGCAGCCGGTAGCTCCTGCAGGGTGTAGAGTATCTGAGAAGCCAGACCCCACCAGCCCCAGTGAAGAAGTAACTTAAAATGCAGTCTGAGTAGAGGGCACAGTGACAAGGTGGGGAGCCTTGGAACAACCTGTGGCCGAAGGCAGTTAGACCTGCTTTCTTCCCTCTCAGAATTCTACAATCCAGAAGAAGACAATATATAATTATATGCCAACAGTGCTAAGCAATTGTGTGATGAGCAGCCAAAATAAGCTGGTAGGTGTTCCCACAGGCGAGGAAGGCAGTGTTGGGCAGGAACAAACAAAAGGGTAAGAGAAAGCTGACGCGGTGTGCAGGACTCAGACGCTAATGCCTCCCCTGGGAGCAGTGGCAACGAATAGACAGTAAATGAACGCAAATGTTGTTCTCAAACCCACAGCTGTTAGTGCCTCTGTGGCATATTGGGAGCATGTTATTGGCACTGGCTACATTACAGACTTGTCTCCTGTCTTCCCCAAAAATGAGCAGACTCAGCACAATTCACCGATGATGCACATGGAGATAAAGAACTACAAATACTTTAAAGAAGCAAAACAGTAAAACGGGCTGGGACTCCCTATCTTTGTAGTTCAGTGTATTGACCACAAATCAAACTAGGCAACTTCCTTATTTTTTTCTTTTTCTTTCTTGCCCCCACAAAGCTTACTCTAGCAATATTTTTTTTTTTTTTTTGAGACGGAGTCTCACTCTGTCGCCCAGGCTGGAGTGCAGTGGCCGGATCTCAGCTCACTGCAAGCTCTGCCTCCCGGGTTCACACCATTCTCCTGCCTCAGCCTCCCGAGTAGCTGGGACTACAGGCGCCCACCACCACGCCCGGCTAATTTTTTGTATTTTTTAGTAGAGACGGGGTTTCACCGTGTTAGCTAGGTTGGTCTCGATCTCCTGACCTCGCGATCCACCCGTCTCGGCCTCCCAAAGTGCTGGGATTACAGGCTTGAGCCACCGCACCCGGCGCAACTTTCTCAAATAAAGGTACATTCCAGACCCTTCTCTCTCATGGTGGGAATGCTAAATAAATGAATTTTTTGAGCTGCATGTGGATTGCTTCATCAATAGAAAGACATATTCAAATCAATTTACCAAATAATTTATGAAAGTTACAACAGGAAAAACTACATGAGAAAGGAAAAAAGCAGAAATATAAAACAGGCTTTTCACTTTTACATGTTTTTTACAACTGTTGGTATACTTTACCTCGGAAAAGAGGGGTACAGCATGGAAATACAATTCAAACCTATGCATCTTGTTAGCAATTTTTTTTTTTTTGAGACGGAGTCTCACTGTAGCCAGGCTGGAGTGCAGTGGCACGATTGCTCACTGCAACCTCCGCCTCCAGGGTTGAAGCGATTCTCCTGCCTCAGTCTCCCGAGTAGCTGGGACTACAGGCGTGTGCCACCACACCCAGCTAATTTTGTATTTTTAGTAGAGACAGGGTTTCACCATGTTGGCCAGGATGGTCTTGCTCTCTTGACCTCGTGACCCGCCAGCCTTGGCCTCCCAAAGTGCTGGGATTACAGGCGTGAGCCTCTGTGCCCGGCCACTGTTAGCAACTTTTATAAAATGTCTGGGTAAGGATAAGTCTGTTTTAGGCCAAAAACAACATACATACAGATTTCATCTATATAACATTAATCTTCTTGGGTGATCCAGAACTAGATTAATCTGTAAGAATAAAACCATACAGGCAAAATCTTACACAAGAATTTATGAATGTATGCCTTTATATTGTTCAACTACATAATCTAATATAGCGTTTCTTTAAAAAGACTAAAACTTATAAATCGTTAACACAAAAATATCTAGGATATCCATCCATCTTTCTTTTTTAATGAGAGAGTCTCGCTCTGCCGCCCAGGCTGGAGAGCAGTGGCAGGATCTCGGCTCACTGCAAGCTCCGCCTCCCCGGTTCACGCCATTCTCCTGCCTCAGCCTCCCAAGTAGCTGGGACTACAGGCGCCAGCCACCAAGTCCGGCCAATTTTTTTTTTTTTTTGTATTTTTAGTGGAGACGGAATTTCACCATGTTAGCCGGGATGTTCTCGATCTCCTGACCTTGTGATCCGCCCGCGTCGGCCTCCCAAAGTGCTGGGATTACAGGCGTGAGCCAGCGCGCCCGCGGATACCCATTCATCTTACATTTCACTAGGGGCTACCTAGAGGCAGCCCAACAGCAACTGTAGCCTTCAGTAATACTCAGCAATGTTATCAACGCTTCTATCGTTAGTTTCTTCAATTTTTTTTTTTTGAGGCTGAGTCTCCCTCTGTCCCCCAGGCTGGAGTGCAATGACACGATCTCAGCTCACTGCAACCGCCGCCTCCCGAGTGCTAGCAATTCTCCTGCCTCAGCCTCCTGAGTAGCTGGGATTATGGGCGCCCGCCACCACGTCCAGCTAATTTTTGTATTTTCAGTAGAGACAGGGTTTCACCATGTTGGTCAGGCTGTTTCGAACTCCTGATCTCAGGTGATCCACCCACCTCAGCCTCCCAAGTGCTGGGATTACAGGCGTGAGCCACCACACCCGGCAAGTTTCTTCAATATTTTTTAAAGAGTTGAGGTCTTTGTCACTCAGGCTGAAGTGCAGAGGTGCTATCATGTCTCACTGTAGCCTCAAACTCCTGGCCTCAAGTGATCCTCCTGCCTCAGCCTCCCAAGTAGCTGAGACTATAGAGGTGCAGGCCGCCAGATGAGGTCTCACTATGTTGCCCAGGCTGGTCTTGAACTCCTGGTCTCAAGTGATTCCCCAGCCTCAGCCTCCCGAAGGGATTACAGGCACGAGCCACCTCACCAGGCTCGGTTTTGTTTTTTTTTTTTTTTTTTTTTTTTGAGACGGAGTCTCGCTCTGTCGCACAGGCTGGAGTGCGGTGGCCTGATCTCAGCTCCCTGCAAGCTCCGCCTCCCGGGTTCACGCCATTCTCCTGCCTCAGCCTCCTGAGTAGCTGGGACTACAGGCGCCCACCACCACGCCCAGCTAATTTTTTTGTAGAAACAGGGTTTCACCATGTTAGCCAGGATGGTCTCGATCTCCTGACCTCGTGATCCGCCCGCCTCGGCCTCCCAAAGTGCTGGGATTAGAGGCGTGAGCCACCGCGCCCGGCCCAGGTTCTGTTCTTTCAAATGTTTACTGAGGTGAAGTTTCAAGAGTTGAAGTGTGTAAAAACCTATAGTTTTATAACTTTATAGTTACTTCATAATAATGCCATATAAAATATATCAATTTCCTCAAAACCCAAACAATGTAGTTTCAACATCCTTGTGACTGCATGTAAAATGATCAAACTCATTTCAACTTATCCATTATGTGCTGGTACAGATGCTTATCCACTATGTGATTTACTCGTTATATCTCTTGCAAATTGCTTTATCTTATACAGCCACCTAACAAATGGAACCTGGATATTACCCTTCTGTCAGCACCATTTATTCATTACACAAATATATTTTGAGCACCTTTATTGAGCATTTACAGAATGTAAGGTATTAAACTCATATAGTCTTCCAGATAGAAATACTCCTGGCTCTCCTGGAGCTTACAGTCTGCAGAGTTCGGTATAAGTCAGCAGAAAGACACCCCAAACACATGCAGGACTAAGAGCCACAAAACCTCGACCTAGTTCCCGCTCTCCCACTACTGAGCTGTGCGATCGTTGGGAGGTCGCCTCACTAATCACTCTAAGCCTCAGCTGCCTGATCTGTAAAATGCAGGTTTGAACCAGTGGTCACAACCTTCCCAGCTTTAAGCATTCGGAGACTGCAAGCAAATTTCAGCGTCTCATTCCACTATGTGCTCTCAACACCTAGCAAGTAGTATGCTGGATAAATGAAAGGCAGTGAAGGCACAACTTCAGCCGCGGGACACGCCCAGAAGTCATTTCTTGCTCTTCGGCTGTCTGCAGGGCATCTTTGATCAGGGCCAGGGCGATCTGCAGTAATGGAGCAGACACTGCCCTCCCTTCCCTCTCGCACTCGGTGGAACTCAAGGCCCTCATCCGCCCTCCTTTCCTCTCGGAACCAGGGACTCGGCAGCCCGCCAGGAGGATGGCAGTGGCCGTTGACCCGGCCTCCCTAGCGACCCGGGCCGCGCTCCCGCCCACACTGCACCTGCCGCAAGGACTGTCTCCCGCGCCGCTCCCGCCTGTCACGTGACAGCCCCCCCCCCCCGGTCCGGGGCCGGTTTTTGGCGCGCGGCAGTGACGTCAGCATCCTGTCAGCCGCAGCCCCCGCCGCGGCCAGATCCACCTCGCATTTTCAACTCCGCCCCGCCCGCCGCGCCGTTAACCGGCCCCGGCTGCCCCGCGTCCCGCCCGCCCGCGCCGCTCACCTTGAGGTGGCCGCTGTCTGGGCTGCTCGCCTCCTCCTCGTCCTCACCTCCTGAGGCGGCGGCGGAGGCCGAGGCGGCGGGCGGGGGCGCGCCCCGGCCACGAAGCCCCGAGTGCTCCGCGGCCGCGGCGGCAGGCAGGGCGGCAGAGGCGGCGGCCCCCGCGGCCCCGGGGCTGAGCGTCACGTTGTGTGCGTTCTCGCCCCAGCGCCACGGGTACACCATGAAGTCGCTGAAGCCGGGGCTGGTGGGGATGAGCGGCGGCGGCGGCTCCGGCTCCCCTCCACCGCCGCACGTAGGCTTGATCGGGGTCGTCCTGATGACCGACACCAGCACCCGCTTCGGGGAGTCGTGGCAGAAGATGACGGGCGGCGGCGGCGGCGGGTTCTCCGCCATGGGCGCCTCCACGCCCCGGATCATCGCCCGGCCCGACCCGCAGCTCCGGCGGCCCCGGGCCGCTCTCCTGAGCACCGCTCTGCCCCCGCTCGCTCCGCTCCGAGTCGCCGGCTCAGTCCTGCCGGCTCATGGCAGACGGACGTTTCCCGGAATCCTGCGCAGCAGCCACCTAACGAGTGGAGCGGCCGGCACCGGCGGGCAGGGCTGGACCCCAGCCCCAGGGCAAGCGCCCCCTCCGCTCTTTGTACTCCGCAGCGCAGGCTGCAGCGGCGGGAAGCGGCGGGCGGCCCGGCCCTCGCGGTGACAGGAAAGCAGGACGCGCAGCGCTGAGCCCCCAAAAATAACAACCTGCCGCCGCGGTGCCTGCCCCGGCTTTTCCCGCGTTACATTTCGCGCCTGGGCGGAACCAGTCACCGCGAGGCCGCAGCCCGCTGGCCGCACCGGCGAGTGACAGGCGGCGGGAGCCAATGGCCAGGCCTGGCCTCCTTTCCAGCCGGCCGGGGCGGGGCCGGGTCTGCGCGCGGGTCCTTCCCACTTCGCCATTGGCCGCCGCTCTTGTATTTTTTTTCTGTCTCGAGGGCCAACAGCGTTCGAAACTCCAGCGGAGCGCGCGGCGCCGGCACTCGCCCGGACACACCCGCCTGCCGCCCCGCCCCGCTGTCCCTCCGTGTGGTTCGTCGGGGCCGGGGAGACTGGGCGGCGGGGAGGGCGGCTGATTGGACAGCGGCGGGGCGGGGTCGGGGGCGATCGTTGGGCGGTGGAGGCGCGCGCCCCGCTCGGCCCCGCCCGCCGTTGGTTGTTGGGCCGCGGTTCCCGCGCGCAGGGCGTTTAAAGGGCTGGGGCCCCGCCGCGCGTCCCGCCCCGCCCTGGGTCCCACCACTCCCCGGGCGGCTGGAGCCTGCTGCCAGAGGTCCTGGTGGGCACCCGGCGTGCCTGGTTTCTTAATCGAGTTCCGTCCGCTCAGCTGTTGCACGCGCTGTGAACCCGCCCTGTCAGCACCGCCCTGACTTCCCCGGCCGATAGTGGGCCTCCGGTTCCCCGTCTGTGCAAAGGGGAGAGTTCAGGAAGTGGCCTCCGAAGTCCCCGCGGGCCGCTGGCGGCGCGGAGGCCACAAGAGCCGGGCGAGTGTCCGCTCTTACTCTGGACTGCTGCCTCCAAGTCGCCTCGGGGATCCCCCCACCCCGGCGACCCCAATCTGCCGAGCGGCTGCTCCGGGGGTCGGGGCGGCGCCCCACTCTGCTCTGCCCCGGCCGCGTCCTCGTACTCGCGCCGGGACGCGCGGAGCCCCGGCGTCCTCTCCCAGCCCCGCCTGGCGGGCGCCGGCCGCGGCCCGGGTGGGGCTCGCAGGCGGCAGAGGAAGGACCGGCCGGAGGGGGTGCCCAGCTTCCTACCCGCTAGATGTGGACTGGGGAGCTGCGGTTTGTTGTTGTGAATACAAATTCCCAGGCACCGCCTGACTCGCGGTAGGGGCTCGATAAATATTTGTTGAATGGATGAATGAATATCCAGTGGTTAAGGGTTAGAATTGGTAATTAAGTTAGAACACGACTGCATAATAACATAACTAAGCTGAATAGCTTTTCTCTGTGAAAGACACACAGAAATGCACAGCTATGCCTAAATTAAGGCACAAGTGTTTAAAAACAAAGGAAACTCTGTGTACTGATAGGAACAATTTCAAAAATGTATTCTTATTTTAAAAGGCAAAACAAGCAATAGTGTGATTTTATGTAAAATTGTTAAACTGGGGAAAATACACGTTTTTACTTTTAGACTTACATAAAATATCTGGCAAGATGCAAAAGAAATTAATGGATCATGGAGGGAAGTTATGTGGCTGGGGAACAGAAGTGAAAAGATTTCAAGAAATACAACATAAACTCTTTGTATCTTTTGAACTTTGAACCAAGTGAAAGTATCCTTTTAAGAAATGAAACAGTATATAGCCTCCATTTTCTGGAGGCTTACTGCAAAAACAACATGTATGTACTGATACACAATAATACATACGGATGTTTCACAGTTCACTCAACAATTGGGTAAGGAAGATATTTTTCCTATTTTATAAATGAGAAAAGTTGAGGCTTGTACAAAATTACATAGTAAATCCTTTGGAAGAATGAGTCTGTACTGCCTGTGGATTATATCTCAGTGTCTGCTGAGCAGAAGAAGGAAAAGGCTGAAAAATGGGACTCACACATTTATGAGTCTCATTTCTCATGTTCCAAAACTTTCAGAGTTTAGCGGCAAATTTGATACTGTAATGGTTGGTCTAGAAAGCTGAAAGTTCAGCTCTACTTTCACCTAATTCAGTAAACGTTCATTTTGTTTTTAGCTTAATACCAAATAATTGTAACATATTTTTCTGAATCAGTTGGAAGGGAAATGTTATCCATCTATTTTATACTTGACAGGTAGTGTAAAGAAAAAAGTGATCCATCATGGACACTCGAATTAGGGGTTGAGCAAAATCCAACAGATTAATCACCAACAAATAGTTACTGTTTAACATCCAGAGCATGCCCCAGAGGGCAAGATGAATCATCCAGGACAGGATGCTGACTTTCTGCTTCTAAAAATTGCCCTTCATCAACAGTAACCTGGCAACTCCACTTGCTCTCTTCCCCAAGAGAATGAAAGACATGCCAGGAATGTGTGAACTGGGCAGAGGGTGATTCCAGGAGCAAAGCTGAGGTCATACCAGATCTTTGCTTGTTGGGCTCCATTTTCATGCAGTGAGGAAGCTGTCTGAAGTGTGTGGATCACATTCCTGTTGTCTTTGTTCTGTCTCAGATATAATTAACAGCCCCCAATGTCAGAGGCCTGTGAACCAGAGCAACTCCATCTTAAACAGGAGCTGGGTAAAATGAGGCTGAAACCTACTGGGCTGCATTCCCAGGCGGCTAAGGCATTCTAAATCACAGCATCAGACGGGAGGTCAGCACAAGATACAGGTCATAAACAGCTTGCTGATAACACAGGCTGCAGTAAAGGAGCCGGCCAAAACCCACCAAAACCACAATGGCCACGAGAGTGACCTGTGGTCGTCCTCACTGCTACACTCCCACCAGCACCATGACAGTTTACAAATGCCATGGCAACGTCAGAAAGTTACCCTATGTGGTCTAAAAAGGGGGAGCATGAATAATCCACACCTTGTTTAGCATATCATCAAAAAATAACCATAAAAATGGGCAACCAGCAGCCCTCATGGCTGCTCTGCCTATGGAGTAGCCATTGTTTTATTCCTTTACTTTCTCAACGAACTTGCTTTCACTCTGCACTGCGGACTTGCCCTGAATTCTTTCTTCTTTGAGATCCGAGAACCCTCTCTTGGGGTCTGGATCTGGACCCCTTTCTGGTAACAACAATACATACTAACTCTGAAAACTACTGAAACCTATCTCTGGATACTTACTGTATTACTAAAGTAGTCTTTTCAACTGTTAAAAATATAGGCCCCTTCGGGCCGGGCGCGGTGGCTCACGCCTGTAATCCCAGCACTTTGGGAGGTCGAGGCGGGCGGGTCACAAGGTCAGGAGATCTAGACCATCCTGGCTAACAGGGTGAAACCCTGTCTCTACTAAAAATACAAAAAATTAGCCGGGCGAGGTGGCGGGCGCCTGTAGTCCCAGCTACTCGGGAGGCTGAGGCGGGAGAATGGCGTGAACCCGGAAGGTAGAGGTTGCAGTGAGCGGAGATCGCACCACTGCACACCAGCCTGGGCGACAGAGCAAGACTGTCTCAAAAATATATATATATATATATATAAAATATATATAAGGCCCCTTCTGATAAAGATATAAACCTCAAACCCCCTTTTTAAAAAATATATTTTAAACTTTCAAGATAAAATTGAAGTAAGCTAAAGCAGCAGTTATTGAAGTCTGTGTAAAACATAACAGGCCAGGCGCGGCGGCTCACACCTGTAATCCCAGCACTTTGGGAGGCCGAGGCAGATGGATCAACTGAGGTCAGGAGATCGAGACCATCCTGGCCAACATGGTGAAACCCCATCTCTACTGAAAATCCAAAAACAATTAGCGGGGCATGGTGGCACACACCTATAGTCCCAGCTACGGGGAAGGCTGTGGCAAGAGAATCATTTGAAACCAGGAGGCTGAGGTTGCAGTGAGCGGAGATCTTGCCACTGAATTCCAGCCAGGGTGACAGACTGAGACTCTGTCTCAAAACCACAACAACAACAAATAGCAAGGTTTTTTGTTTCACTTTGTTTTATTTTTATTTATTTATTTATTTATTTATTTTTGAGACGGAGTCTTGCTCTGTCGCCCAGGCTGGAGTGCAGTGGCCGGATCTCAGCTCACTGCAAGCTCCGCCTCCCGGGTTTACGCCATTCTCCTGCTTCAGCCTCCCGAGTAGCTGGGACTACAGGCGCCGCCACCTCGCCCGGCTAGTTTTTTTTTTTTTTGTATTTTTTTAGTAGAGACGGGATTTCACCGTGTTAGCCAGGATGGTCTCGATCTCCTGACATCGTGATCCACCCGTCTCGGCCTCCCAAAGTGCTGGATTACAGGCTTGAGCCACCGTGCCTGGCCAACTTTGTTTTATTTTTAATTTTTTATTTTATTATCTATCTATCTACACATTTATTTTTTTGAGATGGAGTCTCACCCTGTCGCCCAGGATGGAGTGCAGTGACGCGATCTCGGCTCACTGCAAGCTCCACTTCCCAAGTTTACACCATTCTCCTGCCTCAGCCTCCCGAGTAGCTGGGATTACAGGCCCACCACCACGCCCGGCTAATTTTTTTTGTATTTTTAGTAGAGATGGGGTTTCACCGTGTTACCCAGGATGGTCTCGATCTCCTGACCTTGTGATCCGCCCACCTTGGCCTCCCAAAGTGCTAGGATTAGAGGCGTGAGCCACCACGCCCGGCCCATTTTTCTTTTTTATATTTTTGAGAGGGAGTCTAGCTCTGTCGCCCAGGCTAGAGTGCCGTGGCTAGTCAGCTCACTGCTGCCTCTGCCTCCTGAGGTGAAACTACTCTCCACCCTTAGCCTCCCGAGTAGCTGGGACTACAGGCATGCACCACCACACCCAGCTAAGTTTTGTATTTTTAGTACAGATGAGGTTTCACCATGTTGGCCAGGATGGTTTCCAACTCCTGGGCTCAAGTGATCCTTCCGCCTTGGCCTCCCAAAGTGCTGGCATTACAGGCGTGGGCCACAGTGCCCGACCCCAACATTTGGTTTTATTCATGAGCGATACAAGGCAATCTCAAGTGAGGATCAAGTGATCTTCCCACCTCAGCCTCCTGAGTAGCTAGAACTGTAGCCACGCACGACCACACCTGGCTCATTTTTTGTAGCGACGGGTCCCACTATGTTACCCAGGCTGGTCTCCACCTCTTGGCCTCAAGCAATCCTCCTCCCTCTGCCTCCCAAAGCACTGGATTATAGGCAGTCCTCAACCTAATTCTCATCTCTCCCCCACTTAACTGGGACTAACGATGCCTTCCTAGCAGCTTGCTTTACATCAGCTAACATCCCATTGGTCAAACAAGCCACGTGGCTCAGCCCAAGACTGGAGAATTTTGCCCTGATGTTATGTGGAAGGACACTGCAAAGTTACTTGGCTGAGGGTGTGAGTACAAGGGAGGGTGAAGACTTGGGCCATGAACACCCTCACAGTCTGGGTGTGTGAATGCGCTCCTGTGGTGCCAGGCTGTTAACTCCAGTACCACATGTTGAAGAGATGCTGAAATACATGTTCTCCAGGGCACAGGTTTGCAACCCCTGTTGGGAACCGGCCACACAGCAGGTGAGCAGCGGTAAAGAAGCATAACTGCCTGAGCTCTGCCTCCTGTGAGACCAGCGGTGGCTTTAGATTCTCATCGCAGCACAAACCCTGTTGTGAACTGCACATGTGAGGGATCTGGGATCTGGGTTGCACGCTGCTTTTGAGAATCTAAACCTGGTGATTTGAAACGGGACAGTTTCACCCCGAAACCATTCCCTTTCCCCTCTCCATCTGTGGAAAAATTGTCTTCCACAAAATGAGTCCCTGGTGCCAAAAAGGTTGGGGACCGCTGCTCCAAGGCACAGTTGCAAGTTTGCACAGGCCCTGCTATGTGACTGAGTCCCACAAAAGTCATATTGTAACCAGAGGACTACAACATCACACCACCTGTAAACATGGGGCCCACATGAACCTCACGGAAAAGATAGTCTCCCCTCATGGGAGCACGGAAAAAGGCTTCTTGGCTGACAGATGACTAACTATAGACAAATCATTTTTAGTGCTTAACCGCATTAGGGATAACCTACCAAACCTCCTTCAATCTGAGATCACCACATTCCTAGTAATATAGGGACTGTGGGCCTCCAGAATTGTCAGTGAGACAGCTTGGGAATGACAGTCCGATTCAGAAGGCCATCCCAAGTTGCCTTGAAA
Organism: Trachypithecus francoisi; assembly: GCF_009764315.1. Lineage (NCBI taxonomy): Eukaryota > Metazoa > Chordata > Mammalia > Primates > Cercopithecidae > Trachypithecus > Trachypithecus francoisi. The sequence goes on from NW_022681461.1 coordinate 1,714,780, forward strand.
CTGTCTTTCCATAGCAAGTATATATATATAATTTTTTTAATTTAAGAGATGAGGACTTACTATGTTACCCAGGCTTGAGTGCATTGGCTATTCACAGGCACATCATAGCTCACTGCAGCTTCAAACTCCTGGCCTTAAGTGATCCTCCTGCCTCGATCCTCCTGCCTCAGCCTCCTAAGTTGCTGGAACTCCATGGAGCCTAACCACAAGCACGATGTTTTTACTTAAAGCATGAGTTACGTATCAATACAAAATAGTAAATAGTAAATAGTTTTGCAAAACTTACACAACATTGAGAAAGTTTCTGTTACTCCTACAAATGAATTCTACTGTTATTGCTCACTTCTGGAATTGCTTTTGGTGACACAAGTGGTGATTTGGAGGACTGACCCATCTTCTAAACTTTCCTTGACACCCCCACTGTCACCAAGGATCTGGAGGTTTGACAGTTTGATGCTTCTGTAGTCTTGAAAATGACTGAGTGGGCCACGCGCGGTGGCTCGTGCCTGTAATCCCAGCACTTTGGGACACCAAGGCAGGCTGATCACTTGAGGTCAGGAGTTCAAGACCAGCCTGACCAAGATGGTGAAACCCCATCTCTACTAAAAATACAAAAATTAGCCAGGCGTGAAGGCACACACCTGTAGTTTCAGCTATGCGGGAGGCTGAAGGAGAAGAATCTCTTGAACCCAGGAGGCAGAGGTTGCAGTGAGCGGAGATTGTACCACTGCACTCCAGCCTGGGCAACAGAGTGAGACTCTGTTTCAAAAGAAAAGAAAAGAAAGTAACTAAGTGAGTGACTGCGAGGTACTAATATTGGTTCTCTTATGCTCCACAAAAACATCAGTTTCATTATCTTAGACCCACAATGATCCCTTGTCAGCTGAATATGGAATCAACTTTAAAATGATCTGTGGCTTTACCCGGTAAATTACACTAATTTGACTTGTTAGAATAAAATCCAAAGTAGATTTAAATGAAGCAGTTTAATTAGGGCAGCTGATTCACAATACTTCCAAGAAGCACCTAAATCTCATAAGAGGTCATTGAACTGACTCTTGGGACAGTTTCCCGTTTTATCACACTTAGGATCTGTGGGTATCTCGAGTGGCCTAGTTGTAAGCTTGTACCAAAGGTAGACAGTACATTTTGCATCCAGGGAGACTTTCCGTTGTGGTATTTCATCATGTTTATTGCCATTTAATTAAGGTAAGTAAGGACATATATATATTTAGTTTAAATTCTATTCCTCCTCACTTCTGTGTGTTAGAGTTCAACTTTGGAGAGTGGATTGTCGGTACAATTATTGTTGTTTTTCTGATATTCTGTCTTTCACTTTTTACTCTGAATTATTTGGGGCTTACAGAAAAGTTGCAAAAATAGTAAAATTTTCGCGTGTACCTCACTCAACTTCCCCTAAGGCTAGCATCTTGTATTACCACAACCACGTATCAAAACCAGGAAATTAGCATGTTACAATACTATTTATTAAACTACACTCCTTGTTCTATTTTAATCTTTTTTTTTTTTTTTTTTTCCACTAATGTCTTTTTTTCTGTTCCAAGATCCTGTCTGGATCTTACATAGCATTTAGGGATTATTTGTCCTTAGTTCCCTGCAGTGAGTAACAGTTCTTCAGTGGCTCAGTGGCTCCTTGTTTTTCCTTTTTTTTTTTGAGTCAAAGTCTCACACTGTCACCCTGGCTGGAGTGCAATGGCATGATCTCGGCTCACTGCAACCTCTGCCTCCCGGGTTCAAGCGATTCTCCTGCCTCAGCCTCCTGAGTAGCTGGGATTACAGGCGCCCATCACCACGCTCGGCTAATTTTTTGTATTTTTAGTAGAGACGAGGTTTCACTATATTGGCCAGGCTGGTCTTGAACTGCTGACCTTGTGATCCGCCTCAGCCTCTCAAAGTGCTGTGATTACAGGCGTGAGCCACCACACCCAGCCCCTTGTTTTTCATAATTCTGAATTGGTCAGAATTATGAAATTGGCCAGGCACGGTGGCTCACGCCTGTAATCCCAGCACTTTGGGAGGCCGAGGCAGGCGGATCACGAGGTTAGGACATCGAGACCATCCTGGCTAATACGGTGAAACCCCGTCTCTACTAAAAATACAAAAAATTAGCCAGGTGTGGTGGCGGGCACCTGTAGTCCCAGCTACTCGGGAGGCTGAGGTAGGAGAATGGCGTCAACCCGGGAGGCAGAGCTTAAAGTGAGCGGAGATGGTGCCACTGCACTGCAGCCTGGGCGACAGAGCAAGACTCCGTCTCAAAAAAAAAAAAAAATCTGCAGTAAGCTTGCTGAGTATTCACAGTTCCCTTCAATTTTCAGTTCATTGTGATATATCTTTGTTTATCTCATGCTGAGCAGGCCATTACGTGGCATATGCTCACTGCAGTGCTAATGGATCCACTCCTTCAATACATGATCAAGATCTTCATTTTCAGCTTTGCAGTGTTTTTCTATTTTTCATGAACTTCTGTTCATCACTTTCAGCACAGAAGTTCAACAGTTTATCCATCTGTTTCCTCAGGTCGCATATGGTGGTCATTCCCACACCATACTGTTCTGTAAGGCATTTCACACTTCCACCGCCATCCAGTTTTTCCAACAGCATGACTTTCTGTGCTATAGATAAACATAAATGCTTCTTTTTTTTCTTATCACTGTTACCCATAGGGGTATCTTTTTGGCATTTCCAACAATGTCTTTAAACACAGAGCACAGAATAAGCAAAAAAAAAACCACAGTGAGTAATGCACATAGGTCTTGGCCCCATATGGGGCATTGTGGGGAACCTACCATTGCTGCATCCAGCCTGCATATGTGCCATTTTATTACCCTTTACAGGCATGCTTGTTGGGGGGTAATCTGGGCAAGCACAGAAAAGATATACCACAGCTGAAAGGGGCTTTGAGGGTTTTTTTCTGTTGGGGATGCTGAATAAACCATGTTGTGCACCTGCATTTTGACTGCAACCCATCACATGAGGTCAGGTGTGGAATGTTCCATTTATTACATCATGTCAGCATTCAAAAAGTTTCAGATTTTAGAGCATTTTCGAGTTTGAATTTTCAGGTTAGGAATACTCAACCTGTAATTGATTTCTGTCATCTAATCATATTAGTTAATACCTCCAATAGAATGTTGAAAAGTAGTGGATAGTGAATATCCTTGCCTTATTTCCAATGCTAGAATTCCCTATAGTGTATTCCCATTAAATAAGAAACTAATTTTAGGAATAAGGCACATTCAATTATGTTAAGAACGTATTTTTTAATTCCTATCTTCCTGAGTGCTTTGTGATGAATACATGTGGATTTTTGACGGAATCTTGCCCTGTTGCTGAGGCTGGAGTGCAGTGGCGTAACCTCGGCTCACAGAAAGCTCCACCTCCTGGATTCATGCCATTCTCCCGCCTCAGCCTCCTGGGTAGCTGGGACTACAGGCAGGCCACCACGCTCAGCTAAATTTTTGTATTTTTAGTAGAAATGGGGTTTTGTATTTTTAGTAGAGACAGGGTTTCACCTTGTTAGCCAGGATGGTCTCGATCTCCTGACCTCGTGATGTGCCCCCCTCGGCCTCCCAAAGTGCTGAGATTACGGGTGTGAGCCACCGTGCCCAGCCTATATAATTTTTAAAAAGCAATATGGACAAAAGAATAAGGCCTAGAGGGAACACACACACGTACTCACACAAAAGGGTAGTCTCTAATTGGTAGGTGTCTACTACAGAGGATCTATGGTTCAATCTGTCCCCTTTGATATAAATTAGCATGCCAAGATACAGTTTGAGTCAGCCAATTCTCAAGAATTACATTTTTATCTGAGGTACATTTTAGAAATGTGCATCATTAGATACAAATGCAAATTTTTTTTTTTTTTTGATGGAATCTTGCTCTGTCACCCAAGCTGAAATGCAAGGTATGACCTCGGCTCACTGCCCCCTGAATTGAAGCCATTCTTCTGCCTCAGCCTCCCGAGTAGCTGGGATTACAGGTGTGCACCACCATGTCCAGCTAATATTTTGTGTTTTTAGTAGAGACAGGGCTTCACCATGTTGGCCAGGCTGGTCTTGAACTCCTGACCTCAAGAGATCTGCCCCTCTTGGCCTCCAAAAGTGCTGGGATTACAGGCGTGAGCCACTGTGCCAGGCCAAGATGAGCACGTATTTTATGTGCATACTATTCACCATCCCCCCAGCTCCATGGAAAGCTTGTCTGGGAGTTTAGATAAAGATGGCTCCAGAGCTCTTGCTGAATTCCTGGCTATACCAGGTGCTTAACAGTTGATGACTATTATTTTGATATAGTCATAACCCTTCATGATGGTTGTCAGGTGTTCAAAGCACTTCTCTGTATTTTCTTATTCGACCCTCTCAATATCTCTTATCAGGCTGACTTAGCAGAGTGTCTGCATTTTATAGCTAAAGAGAAAAATACCAAAAAGATTAACTGGCTTTGCTAAGGCCATATGGCTCACATGGGGTAGGGCTGAGACTGTCACAAGTCCACTCTTCCTTGCTTTATGCCATAGTGCTCATCAGAGCCTGAATTTTCCTTAAGATGTGTTTTAATGATATGTCCTGTCACAGTGTTTGATAAATGATAACATCAATAGCAGAGATATTATGTAGGCAAAAACAATTTAGGAATTGCATTTTTAAGTGCTCACTCAGCCTTAAGAGGGTAATTATATAATGAATTTAGAAAACCCAGCCACACTTGAAGACTTCCTATAATGGCAGAAATGATCTCGGATGCTAAGCAAAATAATCAAGTACACTGTATTGCTCAGCATTTCTATTTCGTTGGAAGCAAGAGTTTTCACATGTTTCACCCCCTATTCATTCAACAAATATTTATTAAGTGCCAGTTGCATGTCAGTCTCTGTTCTCTGCCCTGGAAATACAGCAGTGAGCAAAATAGTCCCTGCTCCCAGGAAGCTCAAACTCTTGTGGAGGGGACCAGAAAAAAAACAAATGAACATACACAGTGGACAATGTTATGGAGGAAGAAAAGGTGGAAAATGGGGCAGAGAGGCTGGTAAGAGGCTGGGTGTGGTGGGGTGCGCCTATGGTCCCAGCTACTTAGGGAGGCTGAGGCAGGAAGATTCTTTGAGCCCTGGAGTTTGGGGCTGCAGATTGTGCCACTGCACTCCAGGCTGGGGACCAGAGCAAGAACCCATCTTTTTTTTTTTTTTTTTTTTTTTTTTTGAGAAGGAATCTCGCTCTGTTGCCCAGGCTGGAGTGCAGTGGCGTGATCTTGACTCACTGCAACCTCTGTCTCCCGGGTTTAAGCAGTTCTCTGCCTCAGCCTCCCAAGTAGCTGGGATTACAGGTGAGTGCCACCACACCCGGCTAATTTTTATATTTTTAGTAGAGACGGGGTTTCAACCACCTTGACCAGGCTGGTCTTGAACTCCTGACCTCGTGATCCACCTGCCTTGGCCTCCCAAAGTGCTGGGATTACAGGCGTGAGCCGCTGTGCCCAACGGAACCCATCTCTTAAAAAAAGAAAGAAAGAAAAGAAAAGCTGGTCAGGGAAGTTCTCTTTGATTAGGAGACATCTGAGCAGGGACTTAAAAGAATTTAGGGAGTGAGCCATGTTAGGGAAGCCTGGCTCCAAGCAGAGCAAACAGCAAGTAGAAACATCCTTTAACAGTAGAAAAGCCCTGGGACAGGAGAAAAAATTCTCTCTTTCTCTCTCTCTCTTTCTCTCTTTTTTTTAAAGAGGCAGGTTTTGCTGGAGAGGAGGGGCATGATCACAGCTCACTGTAAACTTGAATTAGGCTCAGGCAATCCTCCCACCTCAGCCTCCCAAGTACCTAGAACTACAGGCATGCCTCACCACACCTGGCTAATTTTTAAATTTTTTGTAGAGATAGGGTCTCACTGTGTTGCCCAGGCTGGTCTCGAACTCCTGGCCTCAAGCAATCCACCCACTTCAGCCTTCCAAAGTACTGGAATTATAGGTGTGAGTTTCATTCTTAGAAGTGTAGAAAATAGCCGGGCATAGTGGCAGGTGCCTGTAACCCCAGCTACTCGGGAGGCTGAGACAGGAGAACCACCTGAACCGGGAGGCGGAGGTTGCAGTGAGCGGAGATCGCGCCATTGCACTCCAGCCTGGGCATCAACAGCGAAACTCTGCCTCAAAAAAAAAAAAAAAGAAAAATGTAGAAGACAAATTCTCTCATTCCCCAGTGATCCAGAGGAGGGCCAATAACTCTCAACTTTCCCCCCAATATTAGAGTTAGTGAGAAGGATGTCTTGTATTTACCTGATTACTTTTATTTAAAATAATATCTCTAGGCCAGGCGTGGTGGCTCACCCCTGTAATCCCAGCACTTTGGGAGGCCGAGGCGGGCGGATCACGAGGTCAGGAGATCGAGACCATCCTGGCTAACACGGTGAAACCCCGTCTCTACTAAAAATACAAAAAATTACCCAGGCGCGGTGGCGGGCGCCTGGAGTCCCAGCTACTCGGGAGGCTGAGGCAGGAGAATGGCATGAACCCGGGAGGCGGAGCTTTCAGTGAGCCAAGATTGCACCACTGCACTCCAGCCTGGGCGACAGAGTGAGACTCCGTCTCAAAAAATAATAATAATAAAATAAAATAATATTTCTAATAGGAAAAGCTAATATGCCTCTGTTACCTAAAGAATGTCAAATATTTTTGAGAATGAAATATTGATCATTTTATTTATTTATTTATTTATTCTACTTACCATTATGTCTTCACCATGCAGACAATTTTGTCTTTCTTCAATAAATTGAATTTTTACCTAAAGGGCTTACTTAAGCTACACATCATGAAGCGCTTGAAAAATTTAGTTGGCAAGGGAAGAACAACCAGAAGAGATGCCTTTCTAGCTGGACATTTGTTGAACCGAACTGCCTTCTGTGTCACAGAAAGCACACTTCTTGCTCAGGATGTTCATCTCCCATCCTCTTGGATTTTTGCCTATACTACGGAAATATCCAGGATATTGGGTATCTTTGTGTTACTGACTTCCCAGCTTAAGGATCTCTAAGGCCGAAACTCAGTGACTTAAAACCACCACCATTTCATTTTCTTATGATTCTGTGGGCTGACTGAACTCAGCTAGGCAATTCTGGTCTTGTTTTGTATGTCTCTGGCAGTTGCAGTCAGATGGCCAATGAGGCTAAAGTGATCTGGAAGTTTGCCAGTAATCAAGGAATGGCTAAGTCTTTCTCCTTCCCTGTGTAGTTTTAGGGCTTCTCCTCTCCAAGCGGCCTTTCCCTGTGGCTGCTTGGACTTCCTTACAGAATGGTGGCTGGGTCCAAGGAGAATCCCAAGAAAAAGAAAGCAGAAGCTGCCATTTCTTTTAAATGCTAGGTCCAGAACTGGCACAGCGTCATTCCCACTACATTCTATTAGGTAGCACAAGTCACAGCCAGTCCAGATTCAATGAAGGAGGTGGCTGCACAAACACACGAGAACTGGGAGGTGCACCTCATTGTGAGCCATCTCTGCAGAACAGTCCTAACACCTCATTTGCATTATCTTTGTGTATATTTACTTTTGTTGGATAATCACACAGAAAGGCCACAGGACATGCCGGTACGAAGTATTAGGCAGAGTAAAAGGAAGGACTAACACTTTCTGGTGGGGGAACGAACAACCTTGAAGTAAAGGTGGCTTCCAAGCTTCCTCCTTTTTTTTTTTTTTTTTTGAGATGGAGTCTTGCTCTGTTGCCCAGGCTGGAGTGCAGTGGCCGGATCTAAGCTCACTGCAAGCTCCGCCTCCCAGGTTCATGCCATTCTCCTGCCTCAGCCTCCCGAGTAGCTGGGACTACAAGCGCCCGCCACCTCGCCCGGCTAGTTTTTTGTTTTTTTTAGTAGAGATGGGGTTTCACCGTGTTCGCCAGGATGGTCTCGATCTCCTGACCTCGTGATCCGCCCGTCTGGGCCTCCCAAAGTGCTGAGATTACAGGCTTGAGCCACCGCACCCAGCCCAAGCTTCCTCTTGAATGGCGAATAGTCTCCCTGAGCAGCTCAGGGAGGGTAAATCAAGCAGAGGAAACGGCATACGTGAGGTCACTGAGGCATGAAGGAGCTAGGGATGTTTGCAGAATACCGTTCTTTAAGGATCATATGAGAGGGTGGAGAAGGTGGTGGAAAAAACTGGAGAGGAAAGCTGTCATCTGATTAAGAAAGTATAGCTAGGCATGGTGACACATGCCCGTGGTCCCAGCTACTCGAGAAGCTTAGATTGCTTGAGCCTAGGAGTTTAAGACCAGCCTGGGCAACATAGCAAGACTCTGTATGAAAAAAAAAAAAGAGAGAGAGAAGAGAGAAAAAGAGAGAGAGAGAGAGAGAATGCATGAATGAATGAAAACAAGGAAAAAAACAAAAGAGAAAAAAGATAAAGAAAAGATTCTGTATCTGAAAATGAGTTAGCTAAGCTCGAGGTGAAGGGCACAGTCCTTCAGACTGCCAAGTCTGCCTAAGACTGCAGACAACAGCCACGATGAGTCAGAGCAGATAGATGCCACAAGGCTGTCCTCAAGTCAGACACCAGCTGCAAGTTCGGGGGCTCCCTGGGCCACCCTCATTCAGACCAGCTAGCTGCAAATTAGGGTTCCCATGACCACCCTCAGGTTTGATAATTCACTAGAATGACTCACAAGACTCTGGAAAGTGTTACACTTATGGTTATAGCTTTATTATAGTGGAAGGCTACAACTCAGAACCAGCCAAAGGAAGAGACACCGCAAGTGAAAACCGTAGTGGATCCCCATGTGCAGCGCTCCTGTCCTCAGGAATGGTCACCGGCCTGGTGTCCACGTGTGGCAATGCACCGGAGGACTGCCAGCCCAGGAAGCTCAGCTGAGCCTCTGGTGTCCTCGTGCTTACTGGGACTTGACCACACTGTTTGCGTGGCTGACCCTTTTAGTCTCCGTTCCCCTGGAGGTCACGACTGATAGGGCATGTCCCAAAGCTCCCACCAGAAATCACATGATTAGGGTTGTCTGATCGCAAAAGCTCTCCACACAAATAAATAAACAGAAGGCGGGATATTCCAGGGACCCCAAAGTCACCTCCCAGTAGCCACACACACAAAGACCAGGCCTCTCTTCGGGGGAAGTGAACTGTGCACCACACAGCACCCTGCTGCATTGTGAATACAGGTTAGGAGTGCAGGCTTTGGAGTGTGTCTGGGTTTGCCTGCCCTGTGTGGTCGCCAGTCGCTGTGAGGCCTGGTTCTTCTCTCCTTTAGGGCACTTGGTGGGACTGTGTTTCGCACACCCTTTGAAGACAGGTTGTGGTCTCATGACATGCCTCAGCTGAGCAGCAGAGCTTCAGGACTCAATGCTAGATTCGCCACAGGCCCTTTCCTCTACCTCAGGGAGCAGAGAGGGTGTTGAGATGAAGGCTCCACCCGCCTGGACCCCTGAGTCACCGCGGGAAACATGTGCCCACCCCAACCCCTGCCAGACGTGCTGCATGCGTGAGAAATCAACTTTGTTGTGTGAAACTGCTGAGATGTTGGATGTTCTTTGCCACAGAATATCTTTTTTTTTTCAGACGGAGTCTTCCTCTCTTGCCAGCCTGGAGTGCAGTGGCGTGATCTTGGCTCACTGCAACCTCCATCTCCTGGGTTCAAACCATTCTCCTGCCTCAGCCTCCTGAGTAGCTGGGACTACAGGTGCATGCCACCATGCCCAGCTAATTTTTGTATTTTTAGTAGAGACAGGGTTTCACCTTGTTGGCCAGGCTGGTCTTGATCTCTTGACTTTGTGATTCGCCTGCCTCGGCCTCCCCTTGGCTGGGATAACAGGCGTGAGCCACTGCGCCCGCCCAGCCCATCGAATATCTTAGTCTAGCCTGATGTTACATCACAGGTGACCTGGGGCAAGTTCTTCAGCTCCCCTACACCTCAGTTTTCTCACCTGTAAAATGGGGACAATAGTGCCCGGCTCTCAAGACTCTGGTGAGAAGAACTGAGGTACGCACTGTGTCAGTTTGCTTGGGCTGCCATAACAAAGGCCCATAGGCTGGGGCTTAACCATAGGAAATTTACATAACAAAGGCCCATAGGCTGGGGCTTAACCATAGGAAATGTACTTCCTCACAGTTCTGGAGGCTGGAAGTCCCAGGTCAAGGTGTTGGCAGGGCTGGATTCTTCTGAGGCCTCTCTCCTGGGCTTGCTGCTGGCTGTCTTCTCCCTCTGTCTTCACAGAAGCTTCGCTTTATGCATGTCTGGGCCCTACTCTCTGTTTATAAGGACAACAGCCATATAGGATTAGGGTTCACCCTGATGACCTCATTTTAACTTAATATCCTCAAAAGACCCCATCTCTACATACAGTCACATTTCAAGGTACTGGGGGTCAGGATTTCAACATATGAATTTTACAGGGTCAAATTCAGCCCATAACACACATAGAAAACATTTACAGTGGAACAGCACGTGGTGCATCATGAATATTTCATCAGATTAGTTATTATTATTACTATAATTATACTTCATATACACTGACAAGAAAATATAGCCAAGATAGTGTTACCTGAGGAAGGATGCTGAACAATGTATTTGCCATTATCTCTTTTTAATTAATAATAAGCAAACCAAGAATCATGTATACTTAAGGACAAAAAATTATTTAAAATATGCCAATCTGGGCTGGGCGTGATGGCTCATGCCTGTAATCCCAGCACTTTGGGAGGCCAAGGCTGGTGGATCACCTGAGGTCAGGAGTTCAAGACCAGCCTGGCCAACATGGTGAAACCCCATCTCTACTAACAACTAGCTGACTTCTGTGTAGCTGGGATTACAGGTGCATGCCACCATGCCCAGCTAATTTTTGTATTTTTATGGCCGGGCGCGGTGGCTCAAGCCTGTAATCCCAGCACTTTGGGAGGCCGAGATGGGCGGATCACGAGGTCAGGAGATCGAGACCATCCTGGCTAACACGATGAAACCGCATCTCTACTAAAAATACAAAAAACGAGCCGGGCGAGGTGGCGGGCGCCTGTAGTCCCAGCTACTCAGGAGGCTGAGGCAGAAGAATGGCGTAAACCCAGGAGGCGGAGCTTGCAGTGAGCTGAGATCTGGCCACTGCACTCCAGTCCGGGGGACAGAGCAAGACTCCGCCTCCTGGGAGGCAAAAAAAAAAAAAAAAAAAAAAAATTTTGTATTTTTAGTAGAGCCTGATGTTGTCTAGCCTGATGTCACATCATGGGTGACCTTGGGCAAGTTCTTCTGCTCCCCAGTCTGAAAAGGCTACATACTGTACCAGCCAACTCCATGACATTCTGGAAGGATATGTCCAGACGTAAAACTATGGAGACAGTAAAAAGATCAGTGGTTGCCGGGGGTTGATGGGGAGGGTGGGATGAAGAGGCAGAGCCCAGAGGATACTTAGGGAGCGGCCCTGCTCTGTGTGATAGTGTAATGGTGGATACATGTCATTATGCATTTGTCCAAACACACAGAACGGGCATCCCCACGAGTGAGCCCTAGTGCCAACTACGGACTCTGGGTGAGAACAATGCATGGATGTGGGCTCAGTGATGGTAACACGTGCGCCATTCTGGTGGGGGATGTTGGCAGTGGGGAGGCTGTGAGTGGAAGCAGGGGGCCTGTGGGGCTCTGTACTTTCTGCTTAATGTTGCTGTGCATATGAAATCACTCTAAAAGTAGTCTATTACAGTTTTTTAAAATGCAAAACAAGTAATATGCTAAACTGTTAATAATGATGGGGTGGGTATATTACAAGGATATTTGGTTACATATTTTGATAACATTTGAATTTCTTTTTACATGTGTGTGTGTGCCTATGTAAATTTGTAATCGGAAAAAAAATGTGTAAGAAAACAAAAGGGTAGTCAGCTCCTGGGGATCAATAATCAAAGACAAGGGCGGTTGGTCCGCATCCTGTACTTCTGCCCATGGAAGGCCCGACTCTCAGCTGATGCTCCATAAAGGTTGGCAATATCCTCACTGCTTGCTAATCTCTCAGCTGGGTCATAGCTCCGAAAGATGCTGGGAGGGAAGGGCTCATCCCCTCAGAAGCAGCCTCTGCCCCCTCACTAGCAAGGCCTGGCTAGGATTGAGAACTCCAAAGGACAGAGGGGCAAAGACTTAGGAGGGGGCCTGTATGTGTGAAGAAGTGTTCAGATGTTTGTGGGAAGGGACTCTGAAGGAAGGACCACCAGGACGAGAACAGACAGGGAGGGGCTTTTATAGGGGACTTCAGGGACCATAGCGCATGGTGAGGCCTTTTAAGCCAATGTAGAAGATAGCAAGTCTACTGGGTCTTCCCCCATAGACTATATATGGTGGGGTTTTTTTGTTTGTTTGTTTGTTTGTTTTGTTTTGAGACAAGAGTCTCACTCTGTTGCCCAGGCTGGAGTGCAATGGTGCAATTTCAGCTCACTGCAACCTCCACCTCCCAGGTTCAAGTGACTCTTGTGCCTCAGCCTCCCGAGTAGCTGGGATTACAGGCACATGCCACCACGCCCAGCTAATTTTTTGTATTTTTAGTAGAGACGGGGGTTTCACCATGTTGGCCAAGATGGTCTTGAACTCCTGACCTCAGGCAATCCACCCACCTCAGCCTCCCAAAGTACTGGGATTATAGGCACGAGCCACCGTGCCTGGCCTATATACGTTTTAAAACATGGCAGTGGCTTTGACTTGGACTTGGAAAATCTGAGGTCAATTTCCAGCTTTACTAATTGCTACTTCTGTGACCTCAGACAAATCATGTCGGTGTCTGACCATACGTTTCCTTGTGTATAAAATGGCGATCATGATGCCAGTCTTCCAGGATCTTTGTAAGCATTTCCTGGCATAATGTGGGTGCTCACTTGATTAATGGATTGAGATATGTCTTCAAGAAGTGAACACCAATAGCCTGAACTGAGGAATTTGTAGGTAGGAACTGGGGTGCGGGTGAGCAGGAAAAAGAAGGCTTTCATACAGAGAAGGGGACCTTCTACACTTTTTTTTTTTTTTTTTTTTTTGTGAAATGGAGTTGTTGCCCAGGTTGGAGTGCAATGGCGTGATCTCAGCTCACTGCAACTTCTGCCTCCTGGGTTCAAGCAACTGTCCTGCCTCAGCCTCCCAAGTAGCTGGGATTACAGGTGCCTGGACCACGTCTGAGTAATTTTTGTATTTTTAGTAGAGACGGGTTTCACCATGTTGCCCAGGCTGGTCTTGAACTCCTGATCTCAGGTGATCTGCCCACCTTGGCCTCCCAAAGTGCTGAGTTTATAGGCATGAGCCACCGCGCCTGGCCAACAGCTTTTAGTTCCGTTTACAAACATCTATAAATATTATGTCTAATATGATAATACAATTTTTAAAATATTCCTGAGGGGAATAAACTAATCTCCTAAGAGTGAAAATTCAGCTCCTCAGGTATTAAATAAACCTGAAGGAGTTGAAAGAGCTCTGATGGTCCTGGGTGTGGCTGGGTAGGGGTGTGTTATACTGGGAGAGGCTCAATTGGTTAAGAGCCTGGGCTTCGATGACCATTCAGAGATGGGAAGTGAATCCTTGAGCCTATAATGACTTCTTTTTATTTTGTTTTGAGACAAAGTCTCACTCTGTCACCCAGGCTGGAGTGCAGTGGTACAATCATGGCTCACTGCAGCCTCAATCTCCTGGGCTCAAGCAATCCTCCCACCTCAGCCTCCTGAGTAGCTGGACTACAGGTATGTCCCACAATGCCTTGCTAATTTTTTTTTTTTTTTTTTTTGGAGACAGTTTCGCTCTTGTTGCCCAGGCTGCAGTGCAGTGGCACAATCTCGGCTCACCGCAACCTCCACCTCCTGGGTTCAAGTGATTCTTCTGCCTCAGCCTCCCAAGTAGCTGTGATTACAGGCATGCGCCACCACACCCAGATAATTTTGTATTTTTAGTAGAGACGGAGTTTCTCCATGTTGATCAAGCTGGTCTCGAACTCCTGACCTCAGATGATCTGCCTGCCTCGGCCTCCCACAGTGTTGGGATTACAGGCATGAGCCACCGTGGCCGGCCTCCCTGCTAATTTTTTATTTTTTTTTGTAGACACAAAGTCTCCCAATGTTGCCCAGGCAGGTCTCAAACTCCTAGGCTCAAGTGATCCTCTTGCCTTAGCTTCCCAAAGTGTTGGGATTACAGGCATGAGCCACTGTGCCTGGCCTAAAGATTTCTTAAACAGACATTTTTTCCTAGTAGCTACAGTGATTCTTAAGAAAGCAACTGTGGTGAACTCTAAACAAAGCCCTTGGATATCTCTAACGAATCCAGGCCACTGCTGATTTCCACATTTTCTCCAGTCAGATTTATCCCAGGACTTACTTTGATTGATTAACCCAAGAATGGGATGCAAATCTCTTCATGTCCCTCTCCTCAATTTAAAATTTTCGTATAATAATCATTCAAGGCCGGGCGCGGTGGCTCAAGCCTGTAATCCCAGCACTTTGGGAGGCCGAGACGGGCGGATCACGAGGTCAGGAGATCGAGACCATCCTGGCTAACACGGTGAAACCCCGTCTCTACTAAAAAACACAAAAAAATAGCTGGGCGCAGTGGCGGGCGCCTGTAGTCCCAGCTCCTCGGGAGGCTGAGGCAGGAGAATGGCGTGAACCCGGGAGGCGGAGCTTGCAGTGAGCTGAGATCCGGCCACTGCACTCCAGTCCGGGCGACAGAGCGAGACTCCGCCTCAAAAAAAAAAAAAAAAAATAATAATAATAATAATCATTCAAGTGTGAGAAGACATATGCCTACAGTCACTCATAGCAGCATCGTTGAGAATGGTGAAAAATGGGGAACACTAAAATGTCCACTACTAGGAAACTGGTTAAGTACATTAGAGTATGCAAGTTATTAAGGTATTGCCTGGCAGCGCCAAACTCACCCTTTATTGCCTGCACTGTGAAAAATGTATCTGGCTGGGCCTTTCGAATTGTTTTCCTTTGCCAGAAGCTGGATGTTAAACCCTGTCAGTAGAGGGAGCTAGAGGGACACTGGACGAGAAAGAATACTTCTTTCCTGAGATCTGGGGCAGCTTGCTTGCCAGGCTGCTGCAGAGCACAATGTTTTTCTCACTACCTGGCCCCAAGCGGTTTTTTTCTCTACGGCCCGCTAGGCTTCTACCTTTTCCAGTTTTCAATTTAAGCAGTAGTGGCAGGATATCCAGGAGCCCCAGAACACATGGGGCCTGTGCACCAGGCAAAGGACCTCCGTCGCTATGTGGTAGTCCGGCTATCTTTTCCAATTATGTGCCTAGGTCCTGGGCTGAACACATTAAATGGACCAGCTGCTGGGTAAGGCCAAATGGCCTCAGTCACAAAGGACAATTGGGTATCTATCCAGATGATACTGACAGAACTGATTGCTGACTGTGTCTCTTTACTTTAGCTCCATGCTTCTAACATTTTACCGTATACAGGAATCTCCTACACGTATTGTAAAGTGTAAATTCTAATTCAGTAGCTTTGGGATAGGCCTGAAATTCTGCATTTCTAAGAACTTCTCAGATGTGGAAGCCGCTGGTCCACAGACCATCCTTAAAGAAGTGAGGTGTTAGCTTATTTTTGAACACACTTCTGAAGTGTAGTCTAAATAGGAGAACAGCCCTATTTCAACATCTTAGCCCAATGTTAGCACAGACACAGTATAACTTTCACTCTGCAAAATGATGTTTTGTGTCTATGTATACCAGTTGCCCCCACTAGGACTTCAGTAAGCATATCCTCAAATCATTTCTTTTTCTTTCTTTTTCTTTTTTTTTGAATTAAGACAGGGTCTCACTCTGTCACCCAGGCTGGAATGCAGTGGTGTGAACATGGTTCACTGTAGCCTCTGCCTCTTGAGTCCAGGTGATCCTCTCATCTTTCAGTCTCCCAAGTAGCTGGGACCACAGGCGCATGCCACCATGCCTGGCTAACTCTTAAATTTTTTGTAGAGACAGGGTCCCACTATGTTGCTCAGGCTGGTCTTGAAATCACTTCTATTAGTGATCTAGCTGTGGATTTACATGCAATTCCCCTTTAGAGTGATTTTTTTTTTTTTAGATGGAGTTTCACTCTTGTCACCCAGGCTGTAGTGCAATGGTGAAATCTTGACTCACTGCAACCTCTGCCTCCTGGGTTCAAGCAATTCTCCTGTCTCAGCCTCTCAAGTAGCTGGGATTACAGGAGTGCACCACCACACCTGGCTCATTTTTGTATTTTTAGTAGAGATGGGGTTTCACCATGTTGGCCAGGCTGGTCTTGAACTTCTGACCTCAAATGACCCACCAGCCTTGGCCTCTCAGAGTGCTGAGATTACAGGTGTGAGCCACTGTGCCTGGTTCCCTTTAGAGTGATTCTAAGAACTAGTGCTTTATATACACAGTGATGTCTGCCTCCTGCTTGCATACGTCTTTTTATTTTTTTTGAGACGGAGTCTCGCTCTATCGCCCAGGCTGGAGTGCAGTGGCGCGATCTCGGTTCACTACAAGCTCTGCCTCCTGGGTTCACGCCATTCTCCTTCCTCAGCCTCCCAAGCAGCTGGGACTACAGGCACCACCACCACGCCCAGCTCATTTTTTGTATTTTTAATAGAGACGGGGTTTAACCGTGTCAGCCAGGATAGTCTCGATCTCCTGATCTCGCGATCTGCCCGGCTCGGCCTCCCAAAGTGCTGGGATGACAGGTGCGAGCCACCGTGCCCGGACGCTTGCATAGGTCTTTAAGGAGAGAGACTAGTCCTACTAACACCCCATGTTTTAGCTCGATGCTTAGCAGTAGAGCATGATGGTTAGACGTGTTCATGAGCTCAACTCTTCCACTTGCTGAGGTATTCATCTCAGTGTACCGTGGGACTGCAAAAGCATCAACCTCATCAGGTTGTTGCAATAATTAAATGAACAGATACCAAATGCTTAGAAATGATTACTGGTACCCAGTAAGCGCTATATAAGATTCAGCTTATGACTATCCACAAATGTGTCATATAATAAATCTTTCAGAAAAAAACAGTATCACATCTATTTGTCTTGTAATATGCATTTATCAGCTTCTCATCTATTAATGAATTTGCTGCATTTTTACTTTTTTTTTTTTTTTTGAGACAGAGTCTCACTGCATTGCCCAGGCTAGTGTATAGTGGCATAATCATGGCTCACTGCAGTCTCAACCTCCCTGACTCGAGGGATCCTCTGATCTCAGCCTCCCGAGTTGCTGGGACTACAGGTGTACCCCACCACAGCTGGCTAATTTTTAAATTGTTTTGTAGAGATGGGGTCTCATGGTGTTGCCCCTGCTGGTCTTAAACTCCTGGGCTCACGTGATCCTCACGCCTTGGCTTCCAAGAGTGCTGAGATTAAAGTAAAAATGTGGCCACCACACCCAGCCACATTTTTACTTTATTTTTAACACATGTAAAATTACTTGTCGTAAGTACCTGTGTATAAACAAGAAATTCATTCACCAAACAACAAATATTTCCTGCATAAAAAGTGTCTTTCTAGGCACTGAAGATGAAACCAGAGAGAAGGGAAGGAAGGGATTCAGAAATGAATTAGACACTATTTCAAACCTTAGGGAGGAGAAATAAGGACAAAGAACTATAACACAGACCAATGATCCAGTATGACAAGAGGTACAGCAATACCACGTTCACACTCCTCATCACATGCGAGGAATTCTGTTTGCTACCTGCCAAGCGTCTATTCCTATCTGCTGGTTTAGAAACCTTATTTTCCTCAGGGAACCACCCCCTCAACTCTCAGTTCCAGTGGTTCAGGGGGTGCTGACTTCAATCAGAATCCAGCTTGGGCTGGTAATCAAGCCTGGATAATCAGAGAATTAAATGCCCTTCAGTACAACAACTGGGTTCAATGGTGTATGCATGACCCAAGACATAGGCCTATGATTCAATTCTGGGACTTCTGTGCATGCACTAAAGTCAAGTCAGCTGGGCACAGTGGCTCACGCCTGTAATCCCAGCAATTTGGGAGGCTGAGGCAGGTGGATCATCTGAGGTCAGGAGTTTGAAACCAGCCTGACCAACATGGTGAAACCCTGTCTCTAGTGAAAATACAAAAATTAGCTGGGTGTGGTGGTGCACACCTGTGATCCCAGCTACTGGGGAGAATGAGGCAGGATAATCACTTGAACCTGGGAGGTGGAGGTTAAAGTGAGCCAAGATTGCGCCACTGCACTCCAGCCATAGCAGTAGAGCAAGACTCCATCTCAATAAATGAATAAAGTCAAGTTGGCTGGGCACGGTGGATCATGGCTGTAATCCCAACTCTTTGAGAAGCAGAGGCAGGCAAATTGCCTGAGCTCAGGAGTCCCAGGCTGGTCGGGAATTTCTGGAGTGAGCCACCGTTCCTGGTGGATTTTTTTTTTTTTAATTGAGCCAACAAAGTCCTTGATTTTACTTATTCCAGATGGGTTTTCTGTTGCTCACAACTTGAATGATCTAGAATAAATGAGAAAATAAAACGTTCTAAATCCCCAATTATTTATTTGGCCTTGATTAAAGTTACAAGTAGAGATCAAACTTTTAATAGTAGGAACTTGAGAGAATAACATTTTCTATTGGCACAATTGCTTTCAGGATACAAAGCACTAAGCTATCCAGTAACATTTTGTCATAAGAAAGCAAGTTGGAAAGACATTCAATGACACCAGGAATACAAATATTATTAGCAGATTGGGGAAATTATTTCCTGATTTAAACATTGTGTATCTGATCATTGTGAATGGATTTCTGCTTGCTAGAAGTTCTCCTGGTGCATCCTGATTGTTAACTAATGGTTTATGGTTCTACAACTCCTGACTTGGAGCCTACGTACTTGCTACTTGCTTTATTCATTTGTTGTGGAAAAGTCAATTTGAACTCACTTATCACTCCTGGAATAGTGAAACCAGAAACTATTATGTAACTTCATTGATCCTGTCATAATTGACTCAACTGGCATAAAAGATCAGATCCTCTTAGAGTTAGGAAAGCTACTTTTGTTCTTGCATACATTATGCAAGTAGAAACAATTATAAAATAGTGAGACTTATTTTTACCTTTTTTTTTTTTTTGAGACGGAGTCTCGTTCTGTCGCCCGGGCTGGAGTGCAGTGGCCAGATCTCAGCTCACTGCAAGCTCCGCCTCCCAGGTTCCCGCCATTCTCCTGCCTCAGCCTCCCGAGTAGCTGGGACTACAGGCGCCCGCCACCTCGCCCGGCTAGTTTTTTTTGTATTTTTAGTAGAGACGGGGTTTCACCGTGTTAGCCAGGATGGTCTCGATCTCCTGACCTCGTGATCCGTCCGTCTCGGCCTCCCAAAGTGCTGGGATTACAGGCTTGAGCCACCGCGCCCGGCCTTTTTACCTTTTTCAATTGACTTCTTTGGTCTTGTCTTCCATTTAACTATATGACGAATGCAAGATGGGTATAATCATCCTAACTTGAGAGACAAGAAAAAGGTAAGGAGAGAGAAAGAGCAGGAATCCAGTGGCAAAACAGAGCAGATTGAATGCAGTGCTTTGGTAATTAACAAGAACTCACATCCTGGCCAGCCTGACCTGGCCTCGCCGCCCTGGCTCTCAGCCAGGTGTTGCTCCTTGCATGTAATTGGAAGTAATGAAGCTACATGTGTCTAAACTCTCAATTAATTGTTCTGTGAATTCCAAGTCAATCTGGAAGATGTTAGTGTATTTTATTATTCCTAATGGGACTCCTCTATTAAGTAATTCAAAGTAATTTACATCTTGTATACAGTTAAGTGTCACTGCATTTCCATTGGTGGTAATAAATAACCACTGGAATATATATAATAACCATGAAGGGCTGGTAGTATTATTCAGCATCCACACCTCACTGCTTTTTTGATGTGCTTTGTTTTTCTATGCTATACGGATGTGTGTTTTTGTTTGGTATTATGATTACTAAAGGCTGTTTTTGTATATCAGATTATGAGAAAGATCAGTCTATTAAACTGACCATATTAAACACAATGTGTGAATAACTTATGCTAATGTGGTAGAGTTGTATTTTAGGAATGCATTTAAGGATACAATCTCCCAGAAGAAAAAAAATGGTCAGTAAAAAATATGAGGCTGCTTAATGTTACTCTCAGTAAATTGTGCAGTAGTCAATAGCCCCATAAGAAACTCATGGCCATGGCCGGGGCACGGTGGCTCACACCTGTAATCCCAGCACTCTGGGAGGCCAAGGTGGACGGATCACGTGAATTTGAGACCAGCCTGACCAACATGATGAAACCCTGTCTCTACTAAACACACACACACAAAGGAAAAAAAGAAAGAAAGAAACTTATGGCCAGCTAATACCAGGTAGAGATAACTCATCTTTATTTCGGCGGTTCTGAAGATGTTCTGAATCCTGAAGCAACGAGAGTTGGTTCCCTTACAACTGTTTGGGGCATTTGTGACTTGTAAATGAGGCGGCAGTGCTTACAGGGCATGCTTTAAGAACTTACAGTGGCTGGTTATGCTGGAAGGAAGATAGAAGAAAACGGGGGAGCAGGCTAACTCCAGATGCCCAGTGGGAAGACGACAGGCCCTTCTCTCACATGGTCATGATTCCTTGGTATTGTGGTTTGGTGAGCAGTTTAAAGATACCAAAGATAACTTTAGCTTGAAGCAGGGCTTCTCAAAGTGTGGTCTCTGGTGCATGGCGTGATTCTGGTTCATTGAGATAAATTTACGATTTTTACAAAAAAAAAATTACTATTTTTACTAAATTTTACACGAAATGTACTATTTTTACAATTTTAAAGTGTGTAACTCAGTGACATTTACTAAATTTACAATTTTGTGCAACCACCTCCACTCTCTTGTTCCAGAACACTTCATCACCCCACAGGAAACTCGCAGGCCCATTAAGCAGTTACTTTCCAACACTCCCGACCCCCACGCCTGGCAACCACCAATCTGCTTTCTGTCTCTATAGATTCTGGACATTTCATATAAATGGAATCATACAACGTGTGGCCCTTATTGTCTCTTTCACTTAGCACTACGTTTTCAAGTTTCATCCATGTTGTAACAAGTATCAATACCTTTTTATGACCAAATAATACTTTTTTGTACCACATTTTATTTATCCATTCATCAGGTGACATATATTTTAGTTGTTTCTGCCTTTTGGCTATTGTGAGTAGTGCTGCTGTGAATATGCATATACAAGTTTTGGTTTGAACACTTGCTTTTAATTCTTTTGGGTAGAAAGTATAGGCATTAATCTTTGCTCACTCAAAAGGAGGTGACCAAATATCTTAAATTCTTCAATCATTCAACAAATATTTACTGAAAGCCTACTCTATAGCTGTCTAGAACTCCAAGCACTGGGAATACATACTGCAATGAATAAGACAGGCAGCATCCCTGTCCTCCTTGGGAATAACACAGAATTCAGTAAGTGAGTGAAATACAGACTTTGCCACGTTTAGGATTAGGAATTCCTTTTCTATTTGCTATTAAAGGAAAGTAAAAACTGGTCACAGAGCACCTGGCAAGATGCTCTAACTGGATGCTTTCGGATGAAACAAGCAAACACAACTAAGCGCAATCAATCTGTTATCTTACATCATAAGCCTCAAGCGGGGAGGTTCCCAAGTGGGTCCAGTCGGCAGCGCAACATCATCAAGGATCTAGGGTTTCTCCATCCTGCTCTGCCATCCTCATGGCCACACTAAGGAACAGCCAACCCCAGGCATCATATCTTTTGACGGAACAAGGACCAGGGAACGGAAGTGGGGCAGATCTCTTCTCAATCCCTTCTTAGGTGCAAGAAAAACTTCCCCAGAATACTTCTCCTCAGATCTGTTCTGCCTGATTTGCCGCACAGCCTATTCCTAAGCCAATTATTGGCAAGGAATTGGAATCAGGTGCAATGAATTATGTACGATTAATCAAGTTGGAGGCTGGAAGGGGCCTGCTTCCCCTGGGGAATATGATGCCCGAACATAATACAGGCTCTGGAAAAATGTAAGAGGGAAAGAATGGCTGTAGGAGAGGCAGCCAAGCGTAGCTCCACTGGTGCCTATGCAAGATTTCCTGGAGGAAGTCCAGTCCAGTGTTCTCTAAGCTCCAGGCCTCAACTGAGTATCTCAAAACAAATATCCAAACCTCAACGTGTCCAAAACTGAATTCATGATTCTCGTTAAAGTAGTGTCTTCCAGTGGTGACTAATACTACCATTCAGATGCTGGAGCCAGGAAAATAAGAGTCACCATATCTTCTTCGTCATCACCACATCTAGCACATCACCAAGTCTTTGAACCCCTCTACTCTCTTCACCTCCACCGCCACCATCCTAATCCCACTCACTATCAACTCTTCCCTGGAGCTTTGCAACAGTCACGTTTGGCTTCCCAGCATCCATTTGTATTTCCCTCCAAACTATTAGTTCACAGTGCAGGGAGGGTGGCCTTTTCAAACCCAAATCCGCTCATGCTCAAAACTTGCTTCCCACGGCTCTTAGAGACCACTTTGAGCTCGAACAGACTGTGCACATCCCACCTCAAGACTGCTGCACTTGCTGTTCCTCCTCCGACCCCTTGTCACCCCTCTCCCTCGGCTTAGCTGTCACTTCCCAATTAGGTCAGGTCCCTTTGCTGCAGCCCGTAGAGAGCTCTGCGCCTGTCCTTCAGGGCACTTTTTCTCCATCTACAGACTCAGATCTGTGGCAACACGGAGCTAGTAGTTCCTACAACATCATGCCTGGCACACGGTAAGTGCGCAATATGCAGCTGTTGCACGGCTAAATGTATACATAAGCTTCAAAGCAGAGTGGCCGATAGCAAATACAGACGCAGTCACGGGAGAAAGCACACACCGCCGAGACACCACCGCCACTCCGCGCCGCCTGGACCAGCCGGTGGCTCCGCCCCTGGGCCCCGCCCCTCCCTGCTGAGCGGAGGGGGCGGGGCTCAGAGGTCGCGTGACGTGACAGCAGCCGGTCGGTGATTGGGTCTCCAGGCGCGCCGTCTCGGAAAGGGGGCGTACCCGCGCGCGCTGATTGGCTGTCTGGCGCGGTGGGGCGGACGGCGGCGGCGCCGCGGGGGCGGGCGGCGGGAGGGGCCGGACCGGGTAGGGCCCGGAGGGCGGCGGCGGCGGCGGCGGAGCGGGCGGCATGGGTCCTCGCCGCCGGGTTCGCTGAGACGCGCTCGCGTGGGCTGCCCTCCCGGGCCCGCAGTGGTCGCGGCGGCATGAAGGGCGCCCTGGGGAGCCCCGTGGCCGCCGCCGGCGCCGCGATGCAGGAGAGTTTCGGCTGCGTGGTGGCCAACCGCTTCCATCAGCTGCTGGACGACGAGTCGGACCCGTTCGACATCCTGCGCGAGGCCGAGCGCCGGCGCCAGCAGCAGCTGCAGCGCAAGAGGCGCGACGAGGCGGCGGCGGCGGCGGCGGCCGGGGCCGGTCCCCGCGGCGGCAGGAGCCCGGCCGCGGCCTCGGGCCACAGAGCCGGCGCGGGCGGCCGGAGGGAGTCGCAGAAGGAGCGCAAGAGCCTCCCGGCGCCCGTCGCTCAGCGGCCCGACAGCCCCGGGGGCGGCCTGCAGGCGCCGGGTACGCGGGGTAGCGGGCCACGGCTGGCCCTGCTGTAAGACTGGGGTCCCGGGGGCCGGCTCCAGGAGGGGGGACCCGGGAGAGTTGAGGGTCCTGGTGGCCGCCGAAGGTAGGAGGAGAGGGGCAGGGGTCACACCCCTTCCAACCCTCGCCAGCCCCGTGCGGGGCGCCGGGGGAAACGCTGGCTTGGGGCGGGGTGGGGCCCCCAAACCCCGGCTCTGAGCCTCTACGGCAAGTTGGACGAAGTTGAGGGAGGTTGCTGGCGTGGCGTGGGGGGGGCGAACGCGGAGGTCGCTACTCCGGGACTCCCACATCCAGACCTGGCGGGGACCTTCTCCGTCCTCCAGCCCCACCTCTGCAGGATTGAGGTCGGAGCCACCCGAGAGCGCGGTGGGGAGGAGGAGGGCGCCCGGTCCCGGGGCTGGGGGCCTCTGTGATGCGGGAGGCCTGGGCGACCGCGGGGCGGCCTGTGACGTCGGGGCCCGGGCGCGGGTCCTCGGCGCTGTCCGGCCTGGCGCCTTCGCCCCTTCCCCGTCCGGTAGCTTCCAGCAGGCAGCGGGCATCGTATTTCAGTACTTCTTGTGGTGTTGATGGGATGTGCAGCTTATAAATAGCTCAAGGCTGCTTTAAGAAAAGCGTTTTTAACCTTTCCAGCAAGAATAGTCGGAGTTCCCCACTCCCTGTTTAGCGAGAAAAAGCAGTGCGCAGCGTGGTGTCCTACTGCCTGCCGACGGGGAGTGTGCCCCAGAGCATTCTCACCTGAGCTGCGTCAGTGGCAGAGCCAGCAACACTCCACCTGTGTTTCCTCTGTTTTCTTGAAATGAGGCAGCGGTCCCAAGGTTTGCAGAGTGTTAGGAGTGAGGCGTGTAGATTGACCATTCCTGCCAACGTTGGGCAGAGTGTGCAGCGTGGCTTGCTAGTTTGTTCCTTGCTTGATAAAGATTGTGCATCGCAGCCCAGAGGAAACGTCTCAGGTTTAAGTATTGGGGCTTTGATGCGCAGCTGGGTAATGTTTACCTTTATTTGTGAAAAGTTAAATCCAGAGTCATTGTGAGAATCAATTCACTACAATAAAGATGTTGAAAATGATTTTTAAAAAAAGTTATTGACTATCTCACGACCCTTTGATAGGCCAGTAAATTTCTGAGCCTGTCTAAACAGACTGGAGATACATTGTGCATTTTATATCCTGTTTTTTATATTTTTCTCTTAAACTTATTTACATGAATATAATAAAAGAATTGAGGAAGGCTAAGCTTTTCTTCACCCTTTATTTTTTCACAAATGAAAATGCTGGGCGCGGTGGCTCACGCCTGTAATCCCAGCACTTTGGGAGGCCAAGATGGGCTGATCACGAGGTCAGGATCGAGACTGTCCTGGCTAACACGGTGAAACCCTGTTTCTACTAAAAATACAAAAAATTAGCCGGGCGTGGTGGCGGGCACCTGTAGTACCAGCTACTCGGGAGGCTAAGGCAGTAGAATGGCATGAACCCGGGAGGCAGAGCTTGCAGTGAGTGGAGATCGCGCCTCTGCACTCCAGCCTGGGCGACAGAGCGAGACTCCATCTCAAAAAAAAAAAAAAATGAAAATACGTATTCTGTTCTTCAGAAAAACGTGAGACGAGTTAGTGCTGTTAATACATTGATTTTTAGCCTTTTAAAAATTGTCATGCATTTTTGTGTTAAAAATTTTAAGCAATTCCAAAATGTATGAGGTTAAGTGAAAATCCTCTTATTTTTCCTACTGTTAACACTTTGCATTTATATACATAAATGCACAGAGCTATTTCTTTTCTTTCTAAACTTAAGTGATATAAACTGGGTTGCAACCTGTTTCCTGCACTTAATGTTGTCATGTAGTACACTCATAACTTTTTTTTCTGTCAGTTGTTCAGTCTAAGTGATCTGGCTTTTGAAATCAACTAAAGGTATTTAGTTGATTTTGTAGTTAGAATAGAAATTTTATCATTCAAGTTCTTTTTCAAGTAGGTGTTATTTCAGGAGCAAACAGCTCATTAATTTCCATTTATGTAGTTACTGTACTAAATTTATCTATAATGGGTGTCAAAGAGCTATTCGCTCAAGGTTTTATAGCCCTAGTTGATATGAAGCACTGTAGTTTTCTAACATTCAAAATTTTTAATTTAGTTAGAATGTTGTAAGTGAATGCTTAGCATAGACAAAAATAAAACATGTTTGACATATCATAGAAATGTTAATCCTGAAACAATGTGGAAGTCACAAGCTTTTCCTATGGAAAAGGGTTGTGTTTTGTTTGTTTGTTTGTTTTGTTTTGTTTTTTTGAGACAGAGTCTTGTTCTGTCACCCAGGCTGGAGTGCAGTGGCATGATCTTGGCTCACTGCAACCACCTCCTGGGTTCAAGCGATTCTCCTGCCTCAGCCTCCTGAGCAGCTGGGACTGCAGGCGTGGGCCACCATGCCCAGCTAATTTTTGTGTATTTTTTACTAGAGGCAGGGGTTCACCATGTATCTCTTGACCTCATGATCTGCCTGCCTTGGCCTCCCAAAGTGTTGGGATTACAGATGTGAGCCACTGTGCCTGGCCTAATTTTTTGTATTTTTAGTAGAGATGGGATTTCACCATGTTGTCCAGGCTGGTCTTAAACTCCTGACTTCAGGTGATCCGCGTGTCTCAGCCTCCCAAAGTGCAGGTGTGAGCCACGATGCCTGACCAAAAATGTAGATTTTTAATGTCTAACTATCTGTCTAGCAATATATATAAACCTTGGGTGAGCCTTGCTCAATAAGTTCATTCTTAAAGTCATGAGAGGCTGTTTCAGTTTTGGTTTTTCTAGCCTTTCAGAATTATGTTCTTTGAAACAGCTCAACTTTATTTTGTGGGAAATCTCACTGTCAATTTTATTGTATTCTGTTTCTTTACCTGGGCTTGGTTTAGATGGTGATGAATGCATGTGCCAGCCTTTTCTTGGCGAGGTTAGTGAAATGCAGTGCTTGCATTCTCCACTTGGAGCTGCTGATCCAGCACCGAAAAGCCCGATTCGTGGCAGTGTTGATCTTTTAGTACTAAATTGTGGGGAAAAAATTGGATGCTGATTATCTTTGTTTTGGGAGGGTTGGGAGGGAGAATGAGATGTTTGCCCAAAACTGATAATTATTCTAATTATCTTTGTTTTGGGGAGTTTGGGAGGGAAAATGAAATGTCTGCTTGATATTGATAATTATTCTAATAAGTAGCCCATTGTATTTAACAGTTTTCAGTTTATACTGTTCGAAAAGGCTTTAATATGGTGTACAGTAAATGTCCTATTTTAAGTTTGATGAATTCCAAATTTAATTGACACAATTAAAAAGTAACTTGGAGGAAGCAGAAAGGTGGGATAAGCACCTATAAGTAGTTCTGTAGTTGAGTGGAGATAGTAAAAGATGTTTTTAAAACTATGGGTTGGAAATAGGAAATCTGAAACTGTGTTAACTCTTTTTACACTGACGTAAAAGTATGGAAAAGTTTTGTTACTGTTCACACATTTTCTGATGACTGTTTTGTCATGATCTATTATAATTTTCAACTTGTTAGATAATTAACTTTCATAGTGGCTTTTTCTACTTTACGTTTTGAACGCCTTTTCCAGTTCTGAACTCTTTTTTATTTTTATTTTTTTGAGATGGAGTCTCGCTGTGTCCCCCAGGCTGGAGTGCAGTGGCATGATCTGGGCTCACTGCAAGCTCCACCTCCCGAGTTCAGCCATTCTCCTGTCTCAGCCTCCTGAGTAGCAGGGACTACAGGCACCTGCCGCCACGCCCAGCTTATTTTTTGTATTTTTAGTAGAGACAGGGTTTCACCACATTAGCCAGGATGGTCTCAATCTCCTGATCTGTAATCCCAACACTTTGGGAGGCTGAGGCGGGCAGATCACAAGCACGGTGGCTCTTGCCTGTAATCCTGGCACTTTGGGAAGCTGAAGAGGACGGATCATCTGAGATTGGGAGTTAGAGACCAGCCTGACTAACATGGAGAAACCTCGTTTCTACTAAAAATACATTAGCTGGATGTGGTGGCGCATGCCTGTGATCCCAGCTAATCTCTACCCGGGAGGTTGTGGTGGGCCGAGATTGGGCCATTGCACTCCAACCTGGGCAACAAGAGTGAAACTCAGTCTCAAAAAAAAAAAAAACAACCCAAGAATAAAACCAGAGTCTCTGGTCCCAGCCCAGTGTCCAAGTGCTGGACTCTGAGTGGACAGAAAGAGATGCCCTCAGGTACTGACTGACTCTTGGGCAAGTTGCCAACTAGCAGTGTTTGGTTCATATTCAGTAAGTTATCATTGCCAGTCTATATATCTCATAGAACAGCAGGAAAATCTGTTTTTAAAGTAAAAATATAAGCACTATAAACTTTAAAAGCAAAAACCTTGGCCAGTTGTGGTGGCTCACGCCTGTAATCCCAGAGCTTCAGGAGGCTGAGGTGGGTGAACTGCTTGAAGCTGGGAGTTCGAGACCAGCCTGGCCAACATGGTGAAACCCTGTCCCTACTAAAAATGCAAAAATTAGCTGGGCATGGTGGTGCATGCCTGTAATCCCAGCATCTTGGGAGGCTGAGGCACGAGAATTGCTTGAGCTCAGGAGGCGGAGGTTGCAGTGAGCCGAGATTGCACACTGCACTGCACTCCGGGCTGGGTGACAGAACGAGACTTATTTTAAGTATGTAAATAAATAAATAAATAAAATAGAAAATAAAAACAAAAACCTTTAGTAGCCAGTGATAAGCCACAGTTGCCACGTAATGTGCAGTTGGCATTCTGAAAGCATAGTCTGAAATACAGGGTATTCTTTCGTTTTCGAGATAGGGCTTACACACTGTGTTTTTGTAAGACTGCTTTTGTCAACTGTAGCTTATTTAGTAAAATATACCCATGGCTGTCACAGTTATTGGGAGGTGCCTGTAATTATAGGTGAGCTTAGTTTGTCATATACTTTCAAGGATATAGGGAAAGCATGCTTTAATAGTAACATTCTATTAAAAAGTCGTAGACTGTGGGCAGTTGTAGCATCAGCAACTTTTTTCTTTGAAGCTTTCTAAACTTCCTGAATTTTCCTATGACGTTGATTTCTAGAAAAATGAAATTTACAAGTACCTGTAAAGTTTAACACTGTGCTGTTGCAGATGTTGTGTTCCAGCTCTGCTTTGATTTTCTGTTGGTAGGTCAGAAGCGGACTCCTAGAAGAGGCGAGCAGCAAGGATGGAATGACAGCCGTGGGCCCGAGGGGATGCTCGAAAGAGCTGAGCGGAGACCCTACAGGGAGTACCGACCCTACGAGACCGAGAGGCAGGCCGACTTCACAGCTGAGAAGTTTCCAGATGAAAAGTACGTGCTGCAGTCCTCTGCAGGGCGGGTGGGGAACCAGAAAGGTTTTTAGAAAATGCTACTTTCTTTCTTTTTTTTTTTTTTTTTCTGAAACAGAGTTTTGCCCTTGTCACCTAGGCTGAAATGCAATGGTGCAATCTCGGCTCACTGCAACGTCCGCTCCCAGGTTCAAGCGATTCTCCTGCCTCAGCCTCCTGAGTAGCTGGGATTACAGGCGCCCACCACCACGCCTGGCGAATTTTGTATTTTTAGTAGAGACGGGGTTTCTCCGTATTGGTCAGGCTGGTCTTGAACTCCTAACCTCAGGTGATCCGCCCGCCTTGGCCTTCCAAAGTGCTGGGATTACAGGAGTGGGCCACCGTGCCTGGTCCAGAAAATGCTACTTTCTACTGGCTACTGCTTTTTGTGGTGTCAGTCCTGGGCATGTTTTACTAATTTATGTGCAATTCATATTACCTTAGATGTGGAGAAGGATCTTCCTTTTTCCTTTACGCCTTGGTTCAGGAAATGATTATACAATTAAAAATGAATTGCTTATTGGTAACTGAAGAGCACTCTTAAAAAGAAATTACACAGGAGTGTGTTGAACTGGTAAAGTTTTGTTTTGAAGCTGTAGATTAGAGATCTAATTTTGGACTAGGGATAGAATCATGGTTTTTGATTTCGCATTACCGATTTCGACTGCTCAATGGATTGAAGTCAGTTCCTGGCTCCAGGTCAGGTCAGTAGGCTGCCGTGGTGAAATTTGAAGAAGACTCTGTTGGGATGTGTAATACCAATTTCTGGCGGACATGGCTGCTCTCGGAAGTCCTCTAACACGGATGGAAGTCGTGGGCTGGTGGAGTGTTGCGTGGCTGCTGAGGGATGCGGCAGTGTGGTGGCCGCTGCACTCCACCTGAACACAGGGAGGGATTGTGTCTTATGCTTGGCACTAGCAGCGTGGGTACTTGCTGCTTAAAGCCTTTGTTTTAATCATTTAACCTGTTTATGTTAAACAGAAACAACTAGTGAATCACATTTCAAGGAAAATTAAACAGGCTAAGGAAGGCTAGAATAGTGAACAGTGAAATGTCAAGGGAGCCATTTTTCCAAACTCTTTCTGCTTCTTGACTGCTAATTCCATTCCATTTTGGATTCTGGCTACAAGTTTTAACCAAAAAGTGTGGCTTTGTAAAACTATACTATAGGGCCTATTACAAACAAAACAAGCAATAGTCCAGCAGAGAGTAACTTAGCCTGGGTGGGCTGAGCAGGTGATGACTCACGCAGAACTGTTCACCTAGAAGTTACACATTCAAGACATTGAAATGGTCTATCTGCAACCATGTTGGAGGGAGAAATTTACAGAAAGGCTTAATTTTGCCCCTTTTTTGGTGATTACTCCAGATCTGCTGTGTAGTAAGCACAGTCTACTTGCTTCTGCAAAGCTTCCTGGAGCAGAGCTGCTGATTTTTGGAAGCATTTGGGTATTTATTTTCCCCTCACTTTAGGGAATCTGTGGAAACAAGGAAATTACAGTTGACTGCACAAACCCATGTTTCCCCCCTTTTTTCGTAGCAAGACTATGTAGTCTTTAAAAAGGATAAGATCTTTATATGTGACATGAAAAGATAACTATTAAGTGAAATAATACATATATGGAAGAGTAAGGTGGGATATGGAATTATGGAGGGTTTTTTTTATTTAAATAAGTTCAGAATTACAGAAGAGTTTTAAGAATTATACAAAGAATTTCCATCTGCCCTTCAAGACTCCCCACACACTAACTTTTCACCACATTTGCTTCATCATCCATGCCCCACCGTACCACACAGCCTTTTCTTGTTATTTGAGAATACGGTGTAGGAATGTCCCCTTACTCCTAAATACTTTAAATGCATTTCCTAACAACATGATACAATTTTCAAACTCATTAAAATGAATACAATACTGTTATCTAATTGTCTAAATTACTAGTCTACAGACTTTACTCAGATTTCACCAATTGTCCCAGTGATGTCTTTTAACAAAAGGGAAAACATTTCTGGTTCAGGATCCACTCCAGGCAAATGCATTGTATTTAGTCACCTTTAATTAGGAACAGCTCCTTAGCCTGCCTTTGTCTTTATGAATTTGGCATTTTGAAGAGTATGGGCCAGTTATGTTATAACATGTCTCAGATTTTGAGTTCTTCTGATGTTTCCTCATGGAATGAGGTTGCGCACTTTTGGCAGGAATGCTACAGAAGTAATGTGTTCTCAGTGCGTCACAGTGCAGCTACGTAGGGAATTTTCACTTTCGAGGAAATTTGAATCTTGATATCAGAAAACATTTTCTTAGTTTCTTAAATAATACTCTTAATAAATAAAACATAGAAAGTTTTATGTCTGACAAACTCACAAGCAAAAGAAGGAAAATAACATCTGAGCCAAGCATCTTGCTTTATACACCTGTGATTCACTGTCTTACAACAATCCTAGCAAGTAGACACGACGCTTATTTCACACGTGGGAAGCCTGGAGCCCATGGAGTTATGAATGAGGAGTCCAGTTTGGATACCAAGTTTCATTTTGAAAACATAAAACGTGGCCGGGTGTGGTGGCTTACGCCTGTAATCCCAGCACTTTGGGAGGCCGAGACGAGCGGATCACGAGGTCAGGAGATCGAGACCATCCTGGCTAATACGGTGAAACCCCGTCTCTACTAAAAAATACAAAAAACTAGCTGGGCGAAGTGGCGGGCGCCTGTATTCCCAGCTACTCGGGAGCCTGAGGCAGGAGAAAGGCGTAAACCTGGGAGGTGGAGCTTGCAGTGAGCTGAGATCTGGCCACTGTACTCCAGCCTGGGCGACAGAGCCAGACTCTGTCTCGATTAAAAAAAAAAAAAAGAAAACATAAAAGTTCTGGAGAAGAATGGCGAAGATAGTTGCACAACGTGAAGGTACTTAATGCCACAGAACTGAACACTTAAAAATGATTAAAATGGTCAATGTTATGGTATGTATATTTTACCACAATTTGTTTAAAGCTTGTTAATAATGGGGGGAGGGTCAACATCTGAGGGATTTTTTTTTTCAGAACAGGAATTGATTTTAAATGACCAATAAACTACAGAAAGGAAGAGCCAAAATTCATCTAGACAGAGGCAGACTAATCTCCTAATAGTCTGTGTTCTAAGAGTTCAATTCAGTTCATTTGGAGCCTAAGGAAAAATTCCTACTGCATTAAAAACAGTAGTTACTGCCAGAATATGTGCTCCACATGATATAGCAGATGTCGGGGGCGGAGACATGCCCGTTAATCCCAGCACCCTTTATGACGTTGCTTCCTTGGGAAGAAAACACGTGCTCCGTGCTCTGCCTCAGCAGAACAGAAGTCCATGTCAGCTGGCTGTGACAAGACTACTGCACACATTGCTGAAACTGTGGGTCTGTTTCCTCACTGAAAAATGGAGAGGGCTGAATTTAGATAATCTTTCGAGATTATGAAGATTATATAATTCCAATAAACGTGTAGGTATCAAAGAAACTCAAGGTGACACCCTTTTTCACTCTCAGATAAGCCAATATCAAATTGTAATTTAGCATATTCAAGCTTGGGGAAAGTGCTATAAGAGATGCTGTCGGTGATGTGGTGGCTCACGCCTGTAATCCCAGCACTTTGAGTAGGCTGAGGCAGGGAGATCACCTGAGGTCAGGAGTTCAAGACCAGCCTGGCCAACATAGTGAAACCCTGCCTCTCTTAAAAATTCAAAAATTAGTGGGGTGCGCCTGTAATCCCAGCTACTCGGGAGACTGAGGCAGGAGAATCGCTTGAACCCAGGAAGTGGAGGTTGCAGTGAGCCAAGATTGCGCCACGTCACTCCAACCTGTGTGACAGGCGAGATTCTGTCTCAAAAAAAAAAAAAGAATTTATAGGTTGGGCACAGTGGCTCACACCCGGAATCCCAGCACTTTGGGAGACAGAGGCAGGCAGATCACCTGTGCTCAGGAATTCAATTCCAGCCTGGCCAACATGGTGAAACCATGTCTCTACTAAAAATACAAAATTAACTGGGTGTGGTGGCACACGCCTATAATCCCAGCTAGTCTGGAGGCTGAGGCAGGAGAATCGCTTAAACCCAGGAAGTGGAGGTTGCAGTGAGCCAAGATTGCGCCACGTCACTCCAACCTGTGTGACAGGCGAGACTCTGTCTCTAAAAAAAAAAAAAAAAATTTGCCAGGCATGGTGGCACACGACTGTGATCTCAACCACTGAGGAGGCCGAGTCTGCAGTGAGCTGAGATTGCACCACTTCACTCCAGCCTGGGAGACAGAACGAGACTCTGTCTCAAAAAAAAAAAAATTTACTGTTGGCTGGGCACAGTGGCTCATACCCATAATCCTAGCACTTTGGGAGGCCTAAGCAGGTGGATCTCTTGAACCCAGTAATTTTAGACCAGCCTGGGTGACGTGGTGAAACCCGCATCTCTACAAAACATACAAAAATTAGCCGAGTGTGGTGGCGCACGCCTGTAGTCTCAGCTGCTTGGGGACTGACATGGCAGGATTGTTTGAGCCCTGGAGGTCAAGGCTGCAGTGAGCAGTGATTGGGCCACTGTACTCCAGCTTGGACAACAGGGTGAGATACTGTCTTTAAAAAACAAAACAAAACAAAAATTACTGTTACTTTTCTCTTGTTTGTTTTAGAACTGTACTTTAGATTTCTTTTTTTGAGGCAGGGTGTTGCTCTGTTTCCCAGGCTGGAGTGCAGTGGCAGGATCTCGGCTCACTGCACTCCTGGGCTCAAGTAATCCTTCCACCTCAGCCTCCTGAGTAGCTGAGATTACAGGCATGCTCCACCATGGCTGGCTAATTTTTATATTTTTTAGCAGAGATGGGGTTTTGCCGTGTTGCCCAAGTTGGTCTCGAACTCCTGGGCCCAAGTGATCCAACTGCGTTGGCCTCCCAAAGTGCTGGGACGTCCCAGCCCGCTTTAGATTTCTTTTTTTTTTTTTTTTTTTTTTTTTGAGGCGGAGTCTCGCTCTGTCGCCCGGACTGGAGTGCAGTGGCCAGATTTCAGCTCACTGCAAGCTCCGCCTCCCGGTTTACGCCATTCTCCTGCCTCAGCCTCCCGAGTAGCTGGGACTACAGGTGCCCGCCACCTCGCCCGGCTAGTTTTTGTATTTTTAGTAGAGACGGGGTTTCACCGTGTTAGCCAGGATGGTCTTGATCTCCTGACCTCGTGATCAGCCCATCTCGGCCTCCCAAAGTGCTGGGATTACAGGCTTGAGCCACCGCGCCCGGCCTAGATTTTCTTTTCTTTTCTTTTCTTTTTTTTTTTAAGACAAGGTCTCGCTTTGTCGCCCGGGCTGGAGTGCAGTGGCGCCATCTCGGCTCACTGCAACCTCCGCCTCTCGGGTTCAAGTGATTCTCCTGCAGCCCCCCAGAACTAGCTGGGATTACAGGTGTCCGCCACCAAGCCTGGCTAATTTTTGTATTTTTTAGTAGAGTTGGGGTCTCACCATATTGGCCAGACTGGTCTCAAACTCCTGACCTCAAGTGATCTGCCCGTCTTTGGCCTCCCAAAGTGCTGGGATTGCAGGCGTGAGCCAACAGGTGTGAGCCACCGAGACCAGCCTGCTTTAAATATTTGCTATAGTTTAGAATCAAGAGTCAGGTTTTGCAAAGATTTCTATTTTTGGTTAGAGGAGGTGGGAGACAGAAAAGCCAACTTGGAGAATGTATTGAGGTTGGTGTTTCTTATAAGAGACTGGTATAACATTAATGATCGGTACTTCTGTATTTATTTTTTGAATGAGGAAGATTGTGAGTTTTGTATTTTTTTACCCACTATTGTATAGCGTCTTTTTTTCCCCCCCCCCCCGAGATGGAGTCTCGCTCTGTCGCCCAGGCTGGAGTGCAGTGGCGCGATCTCGGCTCACTGCAAGCTCCACCTCCCAGGTTCACGCCATTCTCCTGCCTCAGCCTCCCAAGGAGCTGAGACTACAGGCACCCGCCACCACGCGCGGCTAATTTTTTGTATTTTTAGTAGAGACGGGGTTTCACCATGTTGGCCAGGATGGTCTCAATCTGCTGATCTCATGATCCGCCTGCCTTGGCCTTCCAAAGTGCTGGGATTATAGGCGTGAGCCACCGCACCCGGCCTAGCGGCTTCTTAATGTAGCACTTTAGCCACAAAAGTAGATTGTAACATACCTCTAGTGCTGGTGTTTGAGCTACTAATGCCACTAGGTTTCTTGATGCCAGGACCTCTATTAAATAAGTAATTTCTTGTGATTTTAAATATTTTTAAAAGCCTTGCCAAATTAGAAAATATTTATCTTATTAAACTAGTGTTACAATGGTGAAAAAGAGCTTAGAGCTTAGTGAAGGAGAGACAAGTCCTCAGAAAGAGTGATGGTGACCAGCAACGGTGTAGGGAGGAGTGGGTGAGCAATCAGGTCCTGGCTCCAGGCTATGATGTGGCAGAGGAAGAAAAGGGAGGGGTGGCTTGGACTCTTGCTCATGTTGTGAGTTGGGGATCACAGGAGGAATAAGGGCTCCATGTTGGGCATGTATGTGCCTGACCTGGGCATGTCCAGGTGGAGAAGTCTAGGAAGTAACTGGCTTCATGTCCTGCAATCAGATGAGAGACACAGGGCCAGTTAGCATTCGCATGGAGGCCAGGTGGATGTGGCATGAGCCGAGATCCTGCCACTGCACTCCAGCCTGGGCAACAGAACACGGCCCTGCCTCAAAAAAAGAAATCTAAAGTAGGGTTCTCATAAAACAGACAAAAGAAAAGTGGGAGGCCAACAAGGATAGGGACAGATGGGTATCCATGTAGAGCACCAAGACAAATGGTTAGGCACGAGAGGCAGGCGGAGAACTTTTCTATTCTCTGAATCTTGAATTGGCTGCCTCTGAGAAGTGGAATTGCATGGCTGAGGAACAGTGTGAGTTTTGTACCATGTTTGGGTATTACCTATTCTAAAAATAATTTTCTAAGGGCAGGCAGAAAAAGAGAAGCCAGAAAAGTCAGGAAGATTAGTGGCCAGCAGTGTCATATGACACTGGGGTCAAATGACATGAAGACAAAAGTTGCTATTGGGCTTAACAAAGAGGTCTTCAGCTGCCCTTAGCCGTTTATCTGGAGTAATGAGGTGGAAAGCAGGTTAAGGTTTTCACAGTTCCAATACCGGCTGGTTGTGTGTTTAGGAGGGAGATATGGGAAGGGGCATAATTTGAAGTTTAACCATTTTTCTTACACAAAACATTCCACATTTAACTTAAAGATTTAGTATTATAACAGGAATGGACTTTAGAGTTTATTTGTCTAACATCCTTATTTTTTGAGTAAGGAAACTAGATCCAGAGAGAGAAAGGAATGCCCCACTCCCATTAGTACTAGGGCCTGTCTAGCACCTGCCTCTCATGGGCTGGCCCTACCACTTAGCCTACTCTGTGCCTCCGTTTCCTCATCTGTAGGCAATAATTGTATATTAAAGATTTGTCTGCGAGCATCCAATTACTATATGCAAAGTGCTCAGAACAATGCCGGTATATAGTCTATAGCGTGTGCTCACTAAAGGTTCACTATTAACTTATGATTCGAGCCACCATTCTTTCCAGTATATTATAACCATGATTTTCTTTTAGAATTTTTTTCCGGAGGAGACCTTAGACCTTTAATTTACCAGTTTTTATTATATCCATTTCTTCCTAGACCAGGTGATAGGTTTGATCGAGACAGACCGCTGAGAGGACGTGGAGGCCCGAGAGGGGGTATGCGCGGCAGAGGCAGAGGTGGCCCCGGGAACAGAGTTTTTGATGCTTTTGACCAGAGAGGAAAGCGAGAATTTGAAAGATACAGTGGGAATGACAAAATGTAAGTTTCTTTGTAAATGCTATTTTTACTTGAAGATGTTGGCAGCACATGGTATGAATCTATTCTGTGTTAATATTTAGTTAACTTTCTAGTACTGTGCTGTTATTCCTGTGAGAAGCTGATCCTGGGATTTTCATGAACCACTCTTTCTGATGCGGAGACTGACCGGAGACTAGCTTCTGGTTTACGGGACTGTTCTTTCTTTCCATAGAGCAGTCAGAACTGAAGACAACATGGGTGGATGTGGAGTTCGAACCTGGGGATCAGGCAAAGATACCAGGTACGGTGTAAGTGTGTGCCCTCTGAGAACCTGCAATTAAGTGGAAATCTCTGGATCTTTGCTTTTCTTGAAAATGATGTCTTCCGTGTTGTGCTTTATACCAGTGTATACCCTAAGTAGAGACTGATTTTAGGCTTTTGTTTAGTGAGATAACTTTTTAAAACAGGTTTGCTATGTTGCAGTTAGATTTAAACTGCTTTTAAAATTCTGTAGCCAGGCCGGGCGTGGTGGCTCAAGTCTGTAATCCCAGCACTTTGGGAGGCCGAGACAGGCGGATCACGAGGTCAGGAGATCGAGACCATCCTGGCTAACCCGGTGAAACCCCGTCTCTACTAAAAAATACAAAAAACTAGCCGGGCGAGGTGGCGGGCACCTGTAGTCCCAGCTACTCGGGAGGCTGAGGCAGGAGAATGGCGGGAACCCGGGAGGCGGAGCTTGCAGTGAGCTGAGATCCGGCCACTGCACTCCAGCCTGGGCGACAGAGCAAGACTCCGTCTCAAAAAAAAAAAAAATATTCTGTAGCCAAACAAATTTGTGACAGATGACCATGTATTTGCTGATGCCTCAAACATATGGCACTGTACATTTGCACATGCCTCAAAATGCTTTTTGTTGGCTGCACACAGTGGCTCACTCCTGTAATCCCAGTACTTTGGGAGGCCAAGGCGGGTGGATCACTTGAGGTCGGGCGTTTGAGACCAGCCTGGCGAACATGGTGAAACCCCATTTCTACTAAAAATACAAAAACCAGCTGAGCATGGTGGTGGGTGCCTGTAGTCCCAGCTACCCAGGAGGCTGAGGCGGAAGAGTTGCTTGAACCTGGGAGGTGGAGGTTGCAGTGAGCCGAGATGGCACCACTGCTCTCCAGCCCGGGTGACAGAGCATCTGTCACTCAACATCTCAAAAAAACAAAAAAAAGGGTTTTTGTTTTGTTTAATTTTATTACTTTTTAAAATAGAGACAGGATCTTACTATGTTCCCCACGCTGGTCTCGAACTCCTGGGCTCAGGCAGTCCTCCTGCCTCAGCCTCCCAAAGTGCTAGGATTACAGGCGTGAGCCACTACATCCAGCCTGAAATGCTTTTTAAATTATTGGATATTCTATATGTTTTTACCTTTCAAAGTTCTTGTGGATCCTTGACACATCTTCATTTTATAAAATCATTTGTAGATTGAAGCTTAGTGACCGGTTTCACCTGAGGCTCAAGTTGGACATTTCTCTGAGGCTTCATGGTGCCTTAGATGTGCGCCAGTTCTGCTAGTTAGATACATGGTTCTGCTCTGTTTTATTTCACAGCTGGAGGGATGATGCCTTCCGGGTGTCTGCAGAAGAAGAGGTAGGGCATGCGGCAGGCAGTGCAGTGTGAGCAGTGCTACAGGGCAGGCTTCCCACTAGCGCAAAGGCTTGAGGGGATCCCGGCTTCCACTTTTCAGGCTTCCACTTTGAAGAATATAAGCTTTTTTTTTTTTGAGACGGAGTCTTGCTCTGTCACCCAGGCTGGAGTGCAATGGCGTGATCTCGGCTCACTGCAACCTCCACTGCCCAGGTTCAAGCGGTTCTCCTGCCTCAGCCTCCCAGGTAGCTGGGACTACAGGTGCACGCCACCATGCCCGGCTAATTTTTGTATTTTTAGTAAAGACTGGGTTTCACAACATTGGTTAGGCTGGTCTCGAACTCCTGACCTCAGGTGATCTGCCCGCCTCGGCCTCCCAAAGTGCTGGGATTACAGGTGTGAGCTACCATGCCTGGTCAGAATATAAGCTTTTTACATGAACTTATTTTTCTTAAATTGTTGTCCTTAAAGACAAATGTATAAACTAATATCAAATGTAACAATGTTGGATTTACTATCATTGCTCATTTGTGTTCTCCTTGAAAAGAAGAGAAACTTGTTGAGTGTTTCTCTATCTGGGGTTCTGCAGGATCTTGATGACAGATCTTTTCATTTTGTTTTATTTTATTTTGATAATATATATTAAAAAGTAATATAGGCACCTTCTTTCTTTTTCTTTTTCTTTTCTTTCTTTCTTTTTTTTTTTTTTTGAGACAGAATCTCACTCTGTCACCCAGGCTGCAGTGCAGTGGTGTGATCTCGGTTCACTGCAACTTCCACCTCCCAGGTTCAAGCAATTCTCCTGCCTTAGCTTCCCGAATAGCTGGGATTATAGGTGCCCGCCACTATGCCTGGTTACTTTTTATATTTTTAGTAGAGATGCAGTTTCACCATGTTGGCCAGGCTGGTCTCAAACTCCTGACCTCAGGTGATCCACCTGCCTCAGCCTCCCAAAGTGCTCGGATTATAGGCGTGAGCTCCCATGCCCGGCTTGGGCACCTTCTTTCTTAATCATCTGATTTACCACCTTATTTAACACTACCACTTCATTTCAGTTTGCCTTTGAACTTAAAATCATTTTGGCTCTAAGTGGTTACTTATCCTGGAGCGCCAGCCTTGGCCTTGTAATGTTAAGAGGTGACCACTTGTGCCCCTGGCAGGCTGGCATGTCTCATTGTTAAAATGACATGTGCCCCATGGCACTCATTTTGGATTGGTTTGTGAGTTAGAAAGTCAAAGCTCTTTTTTTTCCCTCTTTCTCTCTAAGTCAGGGTCTGACTCTGTTGCCTATGCTGGAGTATGGTGGCTCACTCTTGGCTTACCATAACCTTGAAACCCCAGGCTCAGTTGATTCTTCCACCTCAGCTTCCTGAGTAGCTAGGACTACAGGCACACGCCACCACACCCAGCATTTTTTTTTTTTTTTTTTTTTGGAGACAGAGTCTCACTCTGTTGCCCAGGATGGAGTGCAGTGGCATGATCTTGGCTCACTGCAACCTCTCCCTCCCGGGTTCAAGTGATTCTCCTGCCTCAGCTTCCCTAGTAGCTGGGACTACAGGTGCATGCAACCATGCCCAACTAATTAT
The DNA here is from genome assembly GCF_009764315.1 of Trachypithecus francoisi. Lineage (NCBI taxonomy): Eukaryota > Metazoa > Chordata > Mammalia > Primates > Cercopithecidae > Trachypithecus > Trachypithecus francoisi. Next base: position 1,754,708 of record NW_022681461.1, read on the forward strand.
TTTTTTTTTTGTATTTTTGGTACAGATGGGGTTTCACTGTGTTAGCCAGGATGGTCTTAATCTCCTGACCTCATGATCCGCCTGCCTCAGCCTCCCAAAGTACTGGGATTACAGACATGAGCCACCGCGCCCGGCCTTTTTTGTATTTTTAGTAGAGATGCAGGTCTGCTGTGTTTCCCAGGCTGGTGTCAGACTTCTGGGCTCAAGCAGTTCACCTGCCTTGGCTCCCAAAGAGCTAAGACTACAGGCGTAAGCCACCATACCCAGCTAGTCAAAACTCTTAGGTGGTTAGAATTTGTAATGGAAAGCTTTTCTTAGAATAAGACTAATTTCTTAATAAATAGAGATAAATTTTATTTATTTATACATTTACTTCGTACATTTCTTAATAAATGGAGTAAGAAATTTATTTCTTAATAAATCAGCTTGAGGTCATGAAAATGATGCAGTGCGAAGGAGTTATGTGCTACTTTAGATTAGTGAGAAGAAAGTGGAGGTGAGCCTAACACAGTAAGTAATGGTTTGTGGCTGGCAAAGCCCAAGTGCCTCACCGTGTATTAAAGGTGTAAGGGCTTTGCAGTAGTTTAGTATTCCTATTTGAAGACACTGACAGCAATAACTGGGTTTAAGAACAAAATGCCTTCAAACTGGCATGACTGCGCCATTTCAGTAATAATGCTTTTCTTCAACAGTTTGACAGCGCTAAAATAGAATTTTTTCTATTTATCTGTGCTGAAATAGAATTTTTCCATCTGCAATAATTTAAAAAGTGTATCAGATATTATTGTTAAAATTGCAATAGACACCCATGAATGCAGTTTTCAATAATGCTGCCTTTCAACTTTTATTGTGAAGAACAAGACAGTTTTATTTGTTCTCAAAGCAACATTTGATGAAAATCTGTTTGTTGTCAGAGATTTGATTAAGTGTGAGGTCTGATTAAATTTGAACTAGGTAACAAAGCCTTGAAGTGTGTAACATCATTTTATGGAACATATGTGCACAAATAGGGATTTTCTGCACCAGTACAACTGAAGTCAAATATAGACATGGGCCTTGGGGTATATCTTTCTTCTGATAAATCCAACATTGGTGATTTACCTTTTTTTTTTGAGACGGAGTCTCACTCTGTTGCCAGGCTGGAGTGCAGTGGCACAATCTCAGCTCCCTGCAACCTCCGCCTCCTGGGTTCAAATGATTTTCCTGCCTCAGCCTCCCAAGTAGCTGGGACTACAGGCACGTGCTACCACGCAGCTAAGTTTTGTATTTTTAGTAGAGACGGGGTTTCACCCTGTTGGCCAGGCTGGTCTCAATCCTCTGACCTCGTGATCTGCCCGCCTCGGCCTCCCAAAGTGCTGAGATTACAGGCGTGAGCCACCGTGCTCGGCTGATTTACTTTCAACAAAATAGCAGAACCTGCCAAATTAATTGCGGCTAATTTTGAAACTTAATTTTCTTTAAGTTTTGATCATAGGGTTCTATAAGAGCTATAGGCACAATAGTTTATATTCATTTATAAAATAATTTAGGTCAACATGGGGGGAGACATCTGTGATTTTTCTTTTCTGTAAAACCAGCTAATTGCTGAAGTTTAAGAAATACTCAGTTGTTTTGTGGTTCATGCCTGTAATCCTAGCACTTAGGGAGGCTGAGGCAGGTGGATTCCTGGAGTCCAGGAGTTCAAGACCAGCCTGAGGAACAAAGTGAAATCCCATCTCTACAAAAAATACAAAAAATTAGCCGGATATGGTGGTGTGTGCCTATAGTCCCAGCTACTCCAGAGGCTGAGGTGGGAAGTTCCCTTGCGCCCGGGAGGTCGAGACTACAGTGAGCTGTGATGGTGCCACTGCACTCCCGCCACCATGCCTGGCTAATTTTTGTATTTTTAGTAGACATGGGGTTTCACCATGTTGGCCAGGCTGGTGTCAGACTCCTGGCCTTAAGTGACCCACCCTCCTTGGCCTCCCAACGTGCTAGGATCACAGGCGAGAGCCACCCTGCCGGCCTGGAACCTTCATTTTAAAAAATAAAAGTTAATTATTCACGTTTTGTTTTAAAAACAGTGAGTTTTTAAAAAATTGATCATAGTAGCTTGGAGTTGAGAATTTAATAATTACTTAAATTGAAAAAGTCTTTTTCTGTTATTGTAGTTCCATTTATGGTTACTTTTTTAAAAAAAAAAAAACTTACTTTTAAAGCCCTCAATAGGCCAGGCACGGCAACTCACACCTGTAACCCCAGCACTTTGGGAAATCGAGGTGGGTAGATCACTTGAAGTCAGGAGTTCAAAACCAGCCTGGCCAACATGGCGAAACCCTGTCTCTACCAAAAACACACAAAAAAATTAGCTGGGCGTGGTGGTGGACACCTGTAATCCCAGCTACTCAGGAGGCTGAGGGAAGAGAATCTCTTGAACCTGGGAGGGAGGTTGCAGTGAGCCAAGATTGCACCACTGCACTCCAGCCTGGGTGACAGAATGAGACTCAGTCTCAAACAAACAAACAAACAAAAAAACCAAAACAAAACAGAAAACAGTGTTTTCTCCATCTTAAACACGCAAAGGCATTGGTGTGAACGTGTTTGTGTGACTAGAGAGGGCCTTTCTGTTTTTCAGTGACGTGGAGCCGACTGCACTGATGGAGGAACCCACGGTGGTGGAGGAAGCCCAGGGCGCCCCGGAAGAGGAGTCTCCAGCCAAGTAGGGCGTTTCATTCATTCCCTATTGTGGTGTTGGTTCTCTTCTTAATGATTTCCTTCCTTTTTTTTGAGATGGAATCTCGCTTTGTCTCCCAGGCTGTAGTGCAGTGGCACGACCTTGGCTCACTGCAACCTCCACTTCCTGGGTTCAAGCGATTCTCCTGTCTCAGCTTCCTGAGTAGTTGACACTATAGGCATGCGCCACCACACCCAGCTAATGTTTGCATTTTTAGTAGAGATGGGGTTTCACCATGTTGGCCAGGCTGGTCTCGAACTCCTGACCTCAAGTGATCCACCCTCTTCAGCCTCCCAAAGTGCTGGGATTCCAGGTGAGCCACCACACCTAGCCTTTCTTGATGATTTCTAAGAGCTCTTCACAGACCAGGAATCTCAACCCCTTATCCTATCACGGAGGGCTGACCTTAATGTATTAATGACTGGCGATCAAACTAATTAATAATTAGTTCAAATAACCTAATGAATATCAGTGATAATTGGTGAAAGTTAGGCATTCTGTCCTCTGCCTACAAGCTCTTTTCCAGCAGCTTGTTAAACTCCTTGACTTGGAGTAGCCTGACTCGCATATGGACCTCTAGTGCCTCGTCCCCTCTGCGCTCTCCCAGTCCACCCTCCCTCTCTCTTCATTGTGTAGCTTAGATCCTGGCTCCGTCTCCAGCACCCTCCAAGTTCTGTTTTTCTGCCTTTTTTTTTTTTTGATACTGAGTTTCGCTCTTGTTGCCAGGCTGGCACGATCTTGGCTCACTGCAACCTCCGCCTCCCGGGTTCAAGCAATTCTTCTCCTCAGCCTCCTGAGTAGCTGGGATTACAGGCATGCGCCACCACGCCCGGCTAACTTTGTATTTTTAATAGAGATGGGGTTTCTCCATGTTGACCAGGCTGGTCTCGAACCCCCAACCTCTGGTGATCCGCCCGTCTCAGCCCCACAAAGTGCTGGGATTACAGGCATGAGCCACTGTGCCTGGCCTCCAAGTTCTTAAATACCCATGCACCTTCAACTCTCTGGCCCTTTGCACTTTCTGCTGTAACTTGCTAGCAAAACCCCTCCTGGGTGACTCCACTATCTGCCTTCTCTCTGCCTGTTCCACAAGCTAAGCAGTACAAGTCACATCGTGGCCCGGTTAGAACCCCGTAAATTCCCGGTCACCGATATTCTGAAACCAGGCCTTGGCGATCCCCGGTTCTTGGGTTCACTCTTTTTCTCCCACCTTCTCTAATGACTGTTTTAATTTCTCCTCAAAACCCTGGCACTGCCTCCCACTGTACCCTTCCCCCATCGTCCTCTTCCATTTTTTGGATGCAGCGTTTCCTTCTATCTCACAGAGTGATTAGGAGCCATCAGGTGGGAACTTCCCACTCCCAAAGATACAAGACTGCTACACCTGCACACCTCCTGGGCTCCTTCCCTCATGGTAACCATCGGGGTGCCATCCCCCCTCTGACCTCTGCACGCTTCGGATCCTCTCTCCTACTGACTTCATGAAAACGTCACACTGTCAGTCAGCTCCTTCCTTTTTTGGTGTATTCATCTCCTTCCTCCCAACCCTCGTCTTCCAGTCAACATTTAAACATGCTCAGTCTCTCCTGTGTAAGTGTCCTCTGGACCCCACGTTCTCCGTCAGCCGCCTCTTTCAGAGTTGTGTGTGGCCTTCCCTTCCTCCCCTCCGCTTTTTCCTCACTTTAGCCAGGCCTGGCTTCCGTCCTCGCTGCCCTTCTGAAACAGTCACCATGTCTCCGGATCTAATGGATGCTGCAGTCTGCGTCTTTCTTGACCTCTCAGAAGCATTTGACTTTATTGATTTCTTCGTAAACGTGCTCTCCTGTTGGTTTCTGTGATCACTCTGCTCTTCTGGTTTTCCTTCTGCCTCTCAGCATCTCCTTTGCAGGCTCATCCTTGTCTTTCTGGTTTTTTAAAACGTTAAGTCTTTCAGGGCCCTGCCTTAGGCCTTCTCTTTCTATAGAGTTTCTTTATAGGATCTTAGGCACTTCTGTGGCTTAAATTGTCATTTACATGCTTACTCTGGAATATGTGTCTCTGGCTCCAACCTTCAATGTGGGCACCAGGCCTGTGGGTCCATCTTCCTGCTGGACGCTTCCCCTGGGACATTCCAGATGCTGCTGTGCCCAGCCTGACCGAGACTGGGCTGACTCCCCCTATACCTCTGGTCCTCACTCGCTGTTTCCATCCAGCTGTACAAACCGGAAACCTACGAGTCATCCTTGGAACTTCTGTCTTCTTGACCCTCCTCTTTCCAAAACCCAGTCCTTCCCTCTGCTCTGGCAATTGTACCCCTAGAAACTGAGCATCACCACTCACCAGCGTTGTCTAAGCCATTGTTATCTGGACCACCGCTGGAGCCCCTCACAGGGCTCCCTGTATCCTCACCTTCTGCGCCAAAGTGGTGTTCACACTGCATTCGGACTGTCGTGCCCTCGCCCCTTGCGTAAGACGCCCTGATGTCTTCCTGTCTTTTTTTCTGTCCCCTGTCCTGACCTGCAGAGTCCTGTGGCCCCTGCAAAACCCTCAAGTTCAGATATTCCTGTGCCTTCTCTGGGTTCACCATGAGGCCTTTATTTCATGTTCTCAAACATACTTTTATCCTGCCCCTGCCCGCACACTTGCCATACAGCTTTCACAACTGTTGTTTCTTTGTTTTCCCAACCCCCCTTTACTCTTTACCTATCTCTTACTCATCCTTCGGCTGCCAAAAGGCAGGGTGTCTAGTGGTTAAGAGCACAGATGTTGAACCGGTGTGATGAGTTGAAATCCCAGCTCTGCCACTTACTAGTTGGGCAAGTTATTGAATTTCTCTTTTTCAGTGGCTCAGTTTTCTTCATCTGTAAAATGGGAATAATAACGTCCCTACATTATAGGGTTCTTGTAAAGATTGTGTGTGTGTGTGTGTGTGTGTGTGTGTATGTGTGTGTGTGTGTGTATGTGTGTGTGTGTGTGTATGTGTATGTATGTGTGTCTCCGTGTCCTAGAGTGATGCCTGGCATGTAGCTAGTGCTTTATTAATATCATCTGCTATTATTATTGTTATTTATTGCAAGAGTGAAAGGCCACAGTGATTGATGATTGTGAAAGCTGTTAATTTACGATTCAAAACAATTTCAATGTATTATTCAAAACAAGAAATGTGTTTCATTAAAGAAATAGGATTAACAGTTAATATGAATATTTAGACAGTGAGCGAACTAAGGAACTCGATTAACAGTTTATATGAATATTGAGAAAGTTAACTGGATACCTTCAGGAGAACATTATATCCTTTTTGAGCCAATAAACATTTATACAAATTCAGGTAATATAAGGCAGAATAATAGAGAGTAAATTATAGTATTGTTCTAATCTATAGAATTGATTGAGATACTCTAGAATTCATAATATTAGACAAAAATATTTAGTCACTCTGAAAGAAAATAAAGCTTGTTGACTTTCTGTCTGCAGTATCCCAGGAGAGCTAGCTGGAAAATCTTTGTCTCTCTTTTCTGCTGACTGCTGCGGGGAAAATGAGCCTCTATTTGGGATTGCAAGCACAATGCAGGTGTTGGGTGACCGTGCTGAGACATTCTTTTTTCTGCATTGCCTTGTCAAATTTTAACATTATTACTAAAATTTCTAATAATACAGTTATAATTTTTTGAGACTCTAAAAGTTGGGCTGGTATCTGAGGAGCACATTGAGTGATAGCGATGTTCTCTGGTCTCAGGCTGTTTGAGTGTTGATTTTGCACTCTGGCTTCTGGCATTTAGCCTGAATGTACTACGTTCAGTGTACCTCTCAGTTCTAGAACGTCTTGGTAGATGAATCTGAGGTACTCTCACTTATGTTCAAACACACAACCTAAAGTGTACTTCCATTTTCCTCAAATAGGACGTATGTTACTGATAATTATATGTGCAATGCCCTTCCATCCTTCCGTCTTCTTCCTTTCATTACAGAAGTACTAACTGTTCCTTGTCGCATGGTGTTCTAGTGTTCGACGATACCTGTGATGACTCCTTGTATTTTAAGAATAACTCTAACATTGACCAGGTGCGGTGGCTCACACCTGTAATCCCAGCACTTTGGGAGGCTGAGACGGGTGGATCATGAGGTCAGGAGATCGAGACCATCCTGGCTAACACGGTGAAACCCCGTCTCTACTAAAAATAGAAAACATTAGCTGGGGGTGGTGGTGGGCACCTGTAGTCCCAGTTACTCGGGAGGCTGAGGCAGGAGAATGGCGTGAACTCAGAAGGTGGAGCTTGCAGTGAGCCAAGATGGTGCCACTGCACTCCAGCCTGGGCTATAGAGTGAGACTCCGTCTCAAAAAAAGAAAAAGAAAAAAAGAAAAAGAGTAACTCTAACATTTTTAGAGCATTTGCTGTTTGCCAAGAACTGCTGTAAATGCTTGCATGTCTTAATGCATTCAGTTCTTTGCCACTCCATGAAGGAGGAGCTACTGTTATTCTGACACTGGGACAGAGGCTGAATACCTGTCACCTGGCTCACGTGCAGAGCCGGAATGTGAACCGGGCAGATGCACAGACATTCATGCTCCTCTAGCGAGTGGTAGGAACAGCAAAAAGTGCTGTTCAGAACACCTGCTGGTAACTCGGGAGAGGGGAAGGTAAGAGCTGCCGGGATCTCTGAGCATTTCCCGACTCAGGAATATGGAACATCAACTCCCATCCTCCCTGAAAAATACTTTGTTAAAAGAAACTGTGAGGAAGCAGTAATACAAACTATCTGCAACAAATTATTTTTTATTGTAATTGGTTTCCTAGTGTATTTGCTGAAACAATGAAGATTTTCTTACTTTTTAGGTTAAATTCACTTGTCCCAGTTAAATATCCAATTAGTAAAGCTTTATTTCTGGAACCTGCTTTCTTTGATTCACTGCACGCTTTCATATATTCAGGTGAAAGGTATTGCATGGATGGAAATGTGGACATCTGAATCGATGTTTTGTATCTTTCCTCTGCGCCCATCATGACTGTTTTCCTTGTAGGTGTATTTCTCTGCCCCCGTATTCCCTGCATCTCGGTGGAGCACAGAGGTTGAGTGTAGGCTTTGGAAACGCAATGGGAGGATTGGAACTTGCCTCTTCTGTTTGTTTGCTCGCTATGTGGCCTCTCTCGGTCTCGGTATTCTTATCTGTAAAATGGGATATTAATTATATCTAACTGTTGATGTCATGAAATAATTCATATAAAGCATTGTGAATAGCATTGGCACATGGTGAGCGTACAGTGTCAGCTAGTCTCATTCGTTTCTAGATAAAGGGAACGGTGGTTAAAGCAGTGTGATTTCTATAATTTCACATGTTGAGACACAAACACAACTATCCAGTGTGTATCTAGCATTAGCCACATTACTATAGATTTGACCACCTTATATCCATAAGTCACTGTCATAGAAAATTCCCTCCCAAAAGTTTTGTATAATAAACCAAGGACTGTGAAGGTCTTTGAATTACTCAAAAATGGGAGCGTTAAAACCATAGCAGTTATGAGGCTCTTGGTTGTTAGAAATATACCTGCACGAGCCCTTCCTGGAATCGAAGGATGCATCTCTTCCTGTGGAATATTGAGTCATTGCGGAAACTGCCAGTAAAACTGTACTCAGAACCAATCAAATGAGAAATGGGGTATGAGTCACAGGATTGTCACCGTGTGTGTTTGCTCATAACCTTTAGTGGGTAGGGAATCGGGTTAAGGAGCCTGTCCTTGGTGATATTATGCTGCTTTCGATGTGGCTTGTTGAAACTGCAGCTGATAAGCAGGGGGGGATATGGGGCATCCATGCCTGTATTCTTGAACAAGGTGCATTCCAGTCAACAGCTTCAGGCTGATACTGCTGAAGGAGGCTGTAACTTGTAACTAATCTGAATTTCACTAGATGCTTTATGTGTCTACACACAATTTCAAGCTTGCATTTAATATATAACTTGTACTTTTTTGATCTAGTTCTTTGTTTAGATATGATGTCCTTTAAAATAAGCAAAGTGTGTTAATAACAAGTACTTCTTTGGCCTTAATGTAAAATCTATTCTTTCTAGAATTGAATTTTCTGGAATTTATGAAGTTTTATTAGGTCATCTTAAGTATGAAAGAATTACCAAATTTATAGCATTCAGTTCTGTTGATTTTTAAAATTATGTCAAAGTAGGTTAAAGAAGATTATGATTCCTTAATATTTATTTTTAGCTCTGTATTAAAAATTTATATTATGGAAAATTATACAAGTTTAGTAGTATAAAGAACTTGTAAGTAAGTTGTTCAGCTTCAACTGTTACCAAATCATGGCCATCCCTGTTTCACGCATATTTCTGCCAACTTCTGCCTCCCCCAGGGTATCATATGCCACTCATAAATGTTTCACAGTGTTATACCTACTACTCTTTTTAAATAACATAACTGGACTACTATTACTCCATTAAATATTTGGAGGATTTTTTTAATATCCTTGATATCATTAATACCAAGACACTTCTTCAGTTTCTGATTGTCTCAAAACCTTTTTAGAAAGATAATTCGTTTGAAACAATATTGAAATATACATGTCAATTGGTTAGTCTTTTGTCTGTTTTTAAAACAGCTTTGAGATATAGTTCACATCCAATAAATGGCACATATTTAGCATGTACAGTTTTACAAGCTTTGATATATGTGTACACTTGTGAAAGTATCACAATGAGCAAAATCATGAGCACAGCCATCGCCCCACAACATTTCCTAGTGTTCTTTTGTAGGCCCTCTCTCTTGCCCCATTTCCCCCCCGGCAACCAGTGATCTACTTTCTGTCACTACAGATTACTTTGCAGTTGCTGTAATTTTATATGAATGGAATCATGCAGCTTGTATTCTTTTTTGGTCTGTGTTCTTTCTCCGAGCATACTTATGTGTCATTGCGGAGTAGTAGTCTGTTATACAGGTAGACCACCATTTATCTGTTTACCTGGTGGTGATCATTCGGTGGTCTCCAGTTTTTGCTATAAAGCTGCATGAACTTTTTTTTTTCTTTTTTTTTTTTTGAGGCGGAGTCTTGTTCTGTCGCCCGGACTGGAGTGCAGTGGTCGGATCTCAGCTCACTGCAAGCTCCGCCTCCCGGGTTTACGCCATTCTCCTGCCTCAGCCTCCCGAGTAGCTGGGACTACAGGCGCCCGCCACCTCACCCAGCTAGTTTTTGTATTTTTAGTAGAGACGGGGTTTCACCGTGTTAGCCAAGATGGTCTCGATCTCCTGACCTCGTGATCCGCCCGTCTCGGCCTCCCAAAGTGCTGGGATTACAGGCTTGAGCCACCGCGCCCGGCCTTTTTTTTCTTTGAGACAGAGTCTCACTCTGTCACCCTGGCTGGAGTGCAGTGGTGTGATCTTGGCTCACTGCAAACTCTGCCTCCCAGGTTCAAGTGATTCTCCTGCCTCAGCCTCCCGAGTAGCTGGGATTACAGGCGCCCGCCACTATACCTAGCTAATTTTTTGTATTTTTAGTAGAGACGGAGTTTCACCATGTTGGCCAGGCAGGTCTCGAACTCCCGACCTTGTGATTCGCCCTCCTCGGCCTCCCAAAGTGCTGGGATTACAGGTGTGAACCACTGTGCCCGGCCTGAACATTTTAATATACAAATGTTTATATGAATATACACTTCCATTTCTCCTGGGTACATACCTAGGAGTGGAAGGGTTGGACCAAATGGTATGCGTATATTTCACTTTGTAAGAAGCTGCTGAACTCTTTTCCAAAAGGGTTGTACTGTTGTTACTTTCTCACCAACAGTAAGTGAGAGTTTACTTCTACATCCTTGCCAGTACGTGGTATGGTCAGTTTTTACAACTTCCAGTCATTTTAATAGGTATATAGCTCATTATGGGTTTTTTTGGTCATCATTTGTTTTTTTCTTTTTTTTTTTTTAGAGACAAGGTCTTGCTCTGTCACCCAGGCTAGAGTACAGTGGTGTGATCACAGCTCACTGTAACCTCGAATTCCTGGGCTCAAATGATCCTCCCACCTCAGCCTCCTGATGGCAAGCGCCACCATGCCCAGCTAACTTTTTACTTTTTTGTGGAGATGGGGTCTCGCTTTGGGACCCAGGCTAGTCTCCAACTCCTGGCCTCAAGTGCTGCCTCGGCCTCCTGGAGTGCTGAAATTACAGATGTGGGCCACCGTGTCTAGCCTCATTGTGGTTTTAATTTGCATTTCCCTAATGACTAACAATGTTGAACATTTTTTGCGTGGTATTTCCCATCTGTATTTCTTCTTTAGTAAACCTGCTTTGATAAAGAACCACTGCCACCAGGTACTTGATTGTTTCCAGGGCATTTGGGTGGACAGAGCTGGGAAACAGACACACACACATTAGAAGATAAAATATGAGTTCATTCAATATTTCCAATTCAAAGTTGCAATGCGGGATTTTTTTTTTTTTTTTTTTTTTGAGGTGGAGTCTCGCTCTGTAGCCCAGGCTGGAGTGCAGTGGCGCGATCTTGGCTTACTGCAAGCTCCGCCTCCTGGGTTCATGCCATTCTCCTGCCTCAGCCTCCCGAGTATAGCTGGGACTACAGGCCCCTGCCACCACGACCGGCTAATTTTTTGTATTTTTTTTAGTAGAGATGGGGTTTCACCGTGTTAGCCAGGATGGTCTCAATCTCCTGACCTCGTGATCCGCCCACCTCGGCCTTCCAAAGTGCCGGGATTACAAGCGGGAGCCACCGCGCCCGGCCTGCAATACGGGATTTTTACCTAGACTACTTGTTTCTCCTTTTCTTACATACTGAAAATTCTAGTTCTGAGTAACATTGTGCTTTTAGTCATTCGTTGCACATAAAACAGTCACAGCATTACCAGCACTACCTTCAGTAACACAGTTACTGAAAAGCTATGTCGAGGAGGGAGATGAGTAACCAAATCTGTATTTCAAAATCATTTGAAATAGTTTCTCTTGATGGTTATATCACCAGTTTCATAAACATTTAGGTTACTTTGATTCATTTTACTTTCAAATTTTAGAGATTGAATTTTAATTTAAATCTGTTTTATAATTATGTAAAATATTTACATGTTTCCAAAGTTCAGTCTGAAAAACATGATTTCTTTTTTTCTTTTTGAAATGGAGTTTCACTCTTGCTCAGGCTGGAGTGCAATGGTGCAATCTCAGTTCACTGCAACCTCTGCCTCCCGGGTTCAAGCGATTCTCCTGCCTCAGCTTCCTGAGTAGCTGGGATTACAGGTGTCTGCCACCATGCCCAGCTAATTTTTGCATTTTTAAGAGAGACGGGATTTCACCATGTTGGCCAGGCCTGTGTCGAATTCCTGACCTCAAGTAATCAACTGGCCTCAGCCTCCCAAAGTGCTGGGATTACAGACATGAGCCACCATGCCCAACCAAAATATGGTATTTTCAAATAGCTTTTATCCCTGTTTTTTTCCTGGCTTACATTCCAATTAAAAAAAAAATGGCCCAGTGTGGTGGCTCATGCCTGTAATCCCAGCACTGTGGGAGGCCAAGGTGGGTGAATTGCTTGAGCTTAGTTTGAGACCAGCCTAGGCAACCGGTGAGACCCTCCCCCACCCCATCTCTACAAAAAATACAAAAATTAGCCGGGTATGGTGGTGCATGCCTGTAGTAGTCCCAGCTACTCTGAGGGCTGAAGTGAGAGGATCCCTTGAGCCCAGGAGGTAGAGGTTGCAGTGAGCAGAGATCACGCCACCGCACTCCAGCCTGGGTGACAGAGTGAGACCCTGTCTCAAAAACAAACAACAAAAAGAACCTCTCTATCTCTGTCTGTGCTATGCATATGTATTTGTGTGGTCTCCAGGGTACTGCACACCCCTCCTTGCTTGTCTCATTCACTCTGGAAGGTGCCCCATGGCAGTGTGTGGAGGCAGTCCTCATTCCTTTCTTAGCTGCTATGCTATAGTTTTTCACCAAGTTCTTCTGGATCGGTTTGGGTGGCTCCATTGATTTACTGTTCCAGTGTCTTAGTGTCTTTCAATATTTTTGCCAATATATATTTGAGATCTCTGTTTTGATATTGGTATTTTTCCAGCATTTTATTCTGAAAATTTCAAAACGCAGCAAAGTTTAAAGAATTTTATAGCGAACATCTATACTTACCACTACCTAAATGCTACCATTTAGATCTTATGTATTCATTTTATGTTACGTATTCATCATTAATCCACCATGTTTTTTCACATTTCATAATAAATTATAGACATCTATATACTTCCCCCTAAATAGTTCAACATACATATCACTAAATAGAGCTTAGTATTTGTTTACAGTTTCTTCTGATATAAAATGTCTATACTGTGAAATGTATAAATCTTAAGTGTAATTCACTGTTTTGATAAATGCATGTACTTGTGGAATCCAAACTCCTGTCAATACACAGAACATTATCAATCACGCCAGAAAATTCCTTCATATTCCTTCATGTTACCTTTTCTTTGATGTTTTTTCTACCATCGGCTTGGTATTGTAAAGTTACTGCAAATTTGTCTATTTTGGATGCACTGTGGTTAGGTTTCTCTACTGATTTTGCTTATATTTTTCATAACATTGATCTGTGTATTTCTATAATGGAACCTTAAATTACATCAGCTCTTCAGTGAAGATACAGATTTGACTCTCTCCCCACTCTCCACCTACTGTTTTTTTTTGTTTGTTTGTTTTTGGAGACAGAGTCTCGTTCTGTCATCCAGGCTGGAGTACAGTGGCACCATCTCGGCTCACTGCAACCTCCGCCTCCCGGGTTCAAGTGATTCTCCTGCCTCAGCCTCCTGAGTAGCTGGGATTACAGGCGTGCACCACCACACCCAGCTAACTTTTGTATTTTTAGTAGAGATGGGGTTTCTACATGTTAGGCTGGTCTCAAACACCTGACCTTGTGATCCACCCGCCTTGGCCTCCCAAAGTGTTGGGATTACAGGCGTGAGCCACCACGCCTGGCCTGTTTTTTTCCTTTAAACATCTTCAAGATATAATTCTCGTACTATAGCACTCAACTCTCTAAGTATATAGGCCAGGTGCGGTTGTTCACACCTGTAATCCCAACACTTTGGGAGGCAGAGGCAGGAGGATCACTTGAGGCCAGGAATTCAACACCAGCCTGGACTACATGGTGAGACCCTGTCTCTACAAAATTGTAAAAATTAGCTGGGCCTGATGGCTTATGCCTATAGTCCCATCTACTCTCAGGAAGCTGAGGTGGGAGGATCCTTGGACTCAGGAGGTTGAAAGTACGGTGAGCCATCATCATGCCACTGCACTCCAGCCTGGCCAACAGAGTGAAACCCTGTCTCCGACAAATAAATGAATAAACGAATGAATGCATGGATGAATGGTTTGGGGTATGTTACATTATTAATTTTTTAAATTGCAGTAAAAATAACACAAAAATTGCCATTTTTACCATTTTAATATATACAATTTAGTGGAAAATATACAGTTTAGTGGCCTCAGTAACATTCACTGTGTGTGTAACCATCACCACCATCCATCTCTGGAACTTTTTTTTTTTTTTTTTTTTTTGAGACAGAGTCTTGCTCTGTCGCCCAGGCTGGAGTGCAGTGGTGCGATCTCAGCTCAGTGCAGCCCCCGTCTCCCAGGTTCAAGCGATTCTCGTGCCTCAGCCTCCTGAGTAGCTGAGACTGCAGGCACCTACCACCACACCCGGCTCATTTTTTTGGTATTTTTTAATAGAGACAGGGTTTCACCATATTGGCCAGGCTGGTCTCGAACTCCTGACCTCGTGATCCGCCCGCCTCGGCCTCCCAAGTGCTGGCATTACAGGCGTGAGCCATCACGCCTGGCCTAGAACTTTTTCATCACAAACAGAAACTCTATATCCATTCAGCACTAACTCCCCTTTCCCCTCAGCATGTAGTAACCTGTTTTACTTGTCCTTATGAATGTGCCTGTTCTAGGTGCCTCATCTAAGTGGAATCGTTCAATGTTCCTTTTGTGCCTGGCTTATTTTAACTATTAGCATCAGGGTTTCAGTTTCATCCATGTTGTAGCATGTGCCAGTCTTCATTTCCTTTTTTTTTTTTTTTTTTGCGTATTTTTTGGTGATTTTCAAATCTACAATTTAATCCTTTTAAAGTGGCATTTAGTACATTCAGAGTGTTCTGCAACCATCACCATGATCTGGCTCCAGAACGCGGTCATCATCCCAAAAGGAAACCTTGTGCCCATTCAGCCTCACCCCCGTCCTCCCTCCCTGCAGCCCTGGTCACCACTCATCTGCTTCCTGTCTGTGAACCTGGCTCCTCTGCATAGTTCATGTAAATGGAATCATACACAGAAGTCTTTTCTGCCTGGTTTATTTCACTTGCATCATTTTCTCAAGGTTTGTTCATGTTGTAATGTGTATTCATACTTTGTTTCTTTTTATTGCCAGATAATATTCCAAAAAGTCTGCCATATTTGGTTTATCCACTCATGAGTTAATAGACATTTGTGTTCACTTTTTGGCTATTATGAATAGCGCTGCAGCGAACACTCGGGTTTCAGTTTGCATGTGGATGTGTTTTCATTTCTCTTGGGTATAAAACCCAGGAGTGAAATTTCTGGGTCAGAGGCTAACTCAGCTTAGATTTTTGAGGAACCACCAGACTGCTTTCCCAAGTGGCTACACCATTTCACCTTCCCACTGGCAGTGTGTGTGGGTTCCAGTTTCTCCATGTCCTCCCCAACGCCTGTCAAATGTCTTTTTGATTCTAACCCTCCCACTGGGTGTGGAATGGTGCAGCTCTGTGGTTCTGACTTGTTTTTCTCTAATAGCTAATGATGTGCAACATCTTACTGCCTATTTGTATATCTTCTCTGGAAAAATGTTTATTCGGATCCTTGCCTTTTTTGAGGGGAGGGTGTTCATTTGTCTCAATTAAAGACGACTTGTATCTAGAATTCATAAAGCATTCTTTTTTTTTTTTTTTTTTTTTTTAAGAGACAGTGTCTCACCGTGTTGCCTAGGCTGGAACACAGCGGCCATTCACACATGTGATCATAGCTCACTGCAGCCTGGAACACCTGGCCTCAAGCAGTCCTCCTACCTCAGCCCCCTCAGTAGCTAGGACTATCGGCATGAGCCACCACGCCTGGCTCTTCATAAAGGATTCTTTATATATTCTAGTTACAAGTCCCTTTTGAGATATATTATTTGTAAATATTTTCTCCCATTTTGTGGACTGTCTTTTTACTTTCTTGATGGTGTCCTTTGTCGTACAAAAGTGTCTGCTGATGTTCGACATACATACTTTTGTTGCTTGTGCTTTTGGTGTCATGTGGAAGAAACCATTGGCCAATCCTGGGTTAGGAAGGTTTCTGCCTAGGTTTTCTGCTAAGAGTTTTCTATTTTAGCTCTTGTATTTATGGTGTGAGGTAGGTCTAACTTCTTTCTTTTGGTGCGGATATCCAGTTGTCCCAGCACCATTTGTTGAAAATACTTTTCATTCTCCACTGAATTGTCTTTGGCACCACGGTTGGAAAAAAAATCAATTGACCATAAATGTAAGGGTTTATTTCTGGGCTCTGAATTATTTTCTCTCGATCTATATTTCTGTCTTTTGTTTTCTTTTTAAAATTCATTAAAGAGGATATTTACAAAAGTATGCATTTAGGAGCCACTGCTTTAAAACTTCTGTTTATGGTTTCCTGTATTTTGTTTCAGCTCGTTTTCCGTAATTACCTTGTTTTGTCTGTCATGGAGTGGTGAAGTGTAACGTTAATGTCATCAGGATGGTGATGTTCCCATTTTTCAAAGATTGCTTTGAACACAGGAAGTGTTTTCTGTCGGCAGCGATAACATACAATGTTGAAAATGAAATATGGAAGCTTGTGAGTCAGAGATTTTCTTACTTGCATCTGAAATGCAGTACCACAAAAATATGTAGAATAAATGGTTGTAACTTTTTCTTTAATAAAGTAGACATTTTCATACCATTAAAAATTATTCTTTATGCTTATACATCTCTTTATAGAATTCCTGAGTTGGAGGTAGAAGAAGAAACCCAAGTTCAAGAGATGACTTTAGATGAGTGGAAAAATCTTCAAGAACAGACCAGACCAAAGCCTGAGTTTAACATCCGGAAACCAGAATCCTCTGTTCCTTCCAAAGCAGTGGTGATTCACAAGTCAAAATATAGAGATGATGTAAGCATTACATTTCGTATGTAGAGGTAATCTTTACTTTTACCTCATTGGAAGTGAAATGGACCTTTCCACTTCTATCTTGAAAATGGAACATTAGTAATTGGCGCTTTTGTTTCTAATCAGAGATGATCTATGCCTAATTTTCCTGTATCTTTATTGTTCATTAAGAAAAGGAATTGAAACTTGATGTATTGAGAGCAGCACAGAGCAGTCAGAGGAACAGTGTATCCTCTGCTCCTCCGGGGCTGTGCTGGGACTGTACACATACATACTGTGTGTTCATTGTACTTCATTTTTCTCAAGCGAGAGTTACAGATTGTGTCTTGTACAGTTCAGAGTTATTCAAAGGATAACTACACTCTGTTTTCCCTGATTAGTTTACTTTACTTTCAACTCTGATTTTTGATGAGAGCATTTCACTCTGAGTAGTTGATGACGTTTTAAACTGTGGTTGAGGTTCCGTGCTCTTCTGACGCCTGTCCCATGTTGGTTCAGCAGCTTTGCGCCCCTTGCCTAACTGCAGAGGTGGCGGGAAATGAGTCCCCGAACTGCCTGGCTGCTTGGTCAGGCCACAGCAGCGTGTGCTGCGGGGGTTGCAGGGAGCCCCTCTGTGTTGTGAGGCCTGATTGCTCAAAGCGTCCATCCGGCTCTTCTCAGAAGCTTCCGTTTTGCAGGGAGAGGCGTCGGGGAAACATCCAGCAGCCTGTGTTGATAGGGATGCCACTGGGTCATTGAGTCCCCTACCTAAGTTACTGAAGGCAAGGTCCACTGAAGCATTCTCATTATGGGATTTGAATCTGTGTCATTCTGTGACAGCTTGATCCAGTCGCTCTGTCGAGGTGGGAGTGTTCTTCCTCTCTGTGGGGTATTAGTCACTGATTCTCATGTGCAGTCTCAGGAATGTTATCCTGTTGTAGAGTTGTCACTGACACTTTGGTTAGTTTCATTTTCTGAGTGAGTACTTTGATTAGGGGGTCATTGAAGATACAGGGCTCTTGGGAGGCCAAGGCGGGTGGATCACCTGAGGTTAGGAGTTTGAGACCCTCCTGGCCAACATGGTGAAACCCTGTCTCTACTTAAAATACAAAAAATAGCCGGGCGAGGTGGCGGGCGCCTGTAGTCCCAGCTACTCAGGAGGCTGAGGCAGGAGAATGGCGGGAACCTGGGAGGCGGAGCTTGCAGTGAGCTGAGATCCGGCCACTGCACTCCAGCCTGGGCAACAGAGCGAGACTCCGTCTCAAAAAAAAAAAAAAAAAATACAGGATTCTCTCCCATCCTCTTGTTTTGGTGAGTCCAAGCTGTAGGAGGCCTTACTAGTAAGTTTGGCGCTGTTCCACGAGAAATGGCTTTTTGTAGACATAGGTGGCCAGAGCTTTATTTCCTTGGCAATCCCTGGGAGGCATTTTCTGATTCCACTAGCTGGCTGGGTTGGTTCTTTACCTGTCCACTTCCTTTGTTCTTTGTTCCAGGCATTGTAAGTAAAATTTTCTCGAAAACAAATGTGCTGCCAGGATTGAAATGTGCAGCTGACATGTTAGGTAAAAATAGAGGCTGCTGTTCCTTAATCCACAGCAGATCCGTCCTCCCTGGCGCCAGAGGTCTCCCAGGATATTTGAAGCAAGTGGGTTAGCTGAGTCATCGGGCTTGGTCTCAGTGAAGCACACATCTCGGTCCTTGTTCATCTTAAAGGATGGAAGCTTTTAGCTAGGAATTGTTCTTAAAGCAACACAAGCCTGATCTTGGGTTCATCAGTTTACTTCGTTCTGGACACCTGAAGAGGCAAAAGCACTAGAATACCTAGCCAAGTTCAGACCTAGTAACAGCCCCGTGTAAGGCACTGGGCAGTGAAAGCACTTTGGCCAGGGCCAGCTGGAGCCGCGAGTGGAGCCCAAGCCTTTGTATGTCCTTAGACTGTGTCCACTCCCTGCTCCACTCTCTCGAGGCCCTTCCTGCCCCTTCCTGCAGTGGGAGGCGGCTCAAAGCAGGGCCCCAGGGAGACCTTACCAGGGCTTCCCTGCTGAGTGCCAAAGAGGCAAGAGTTGGTTATTTTGCCTGTTACTATTTTTTGTGTGTTTATCTTTTTCCAGAGTGCCAGTGCTCCTGGATTGTTTTTCTTCACCTTTTTAGCACTAAGCATCCAACTACCTAAAGCCTCTGCTTTATTTTAACCTGAGACCTTAAAGGGGACACAAATGTTAAGCGTGAAGGCTGCCATGAGCATATGGCCTAAAGGTGTGGATGTGCTTGTGGAAACTTGGTTCCATTTCCTGGTTGTAGTAATGTTTAATGTTGTGGCACTTTGGAGATTCTCATCTGAGATCACTGACGTATTTTCTGTTCTGCAGGTTTTTATTTTACTTAAAGTGGGTTTGTGTGTGTGTGTGTGTGTGTGTGTGTGGTGTGTGTGTGTGTGCTACCATTATTATGAGTTGAAGCCAAATCAAATTTGGATCAGATTTAATTTATTTAATATAGTTGTCACAAGATATAGAATTTTAATGAAAGCAGTTCTTAAAAAGCAGCTTTGTGCAACACTTTATGCAGTGTTGGTAGAACACTCAGGTAACCATACTCTTGTTTTTATAAAATTTCTCTATATTTTGAGTGAGAATTGTTTATTATAAATCATGTGATTTCTAGCACGTGGTACTTAGAGTCAGCACCCATGCTGAAAGGAATTTCTCTGTTAAATTCTATTCTGGGAAGGAGATATTTCCTTATTTATGAAAGCATTTGTGAACAGATAAGACAGAAAATAAGCAAAAATGAAAACTTTCTTATCTCAGCAAAATACACTTAGATATAAAACATGTATATTGTTTGCTATTATTAGTCATGCCGAATCTTACATCTTAACCTGCTCAGGTGATAGAAATTTGGTCCCACTTGAAATCATAAGTTCAGAGATGTTTGGATTAAGATTGTAATTGCAAGAATGTGGGACTGCAAAACATACGGAACTCACTGTCTTGGAATTGGAACAGCAGTGCTGTCTTCCTTTGTCCAGCTCTGCAGCCCAGGGCCAGAGACACATCCAGAGAGTGGCTCTGTCTAGCCCCTGAGGGTGTTTTAGCTCCTGTGCAGCACATTGCAGCCACTAAGCCAAGTGAGTGTGGGGATGGCCATGGCCTGTGCGTGTTGGATGCTGTAGATGGCCATGGCCTGTGCGTGTTGGATGCTGTAGATGGCCATGGCCTGTGCGTGTTGGATGCTGTAGATGGCCATGGCCTGTGCGTGTTGGATGCTGTAGATGGCCGTGGCCTGTGCGTGTTGGATGCTGTAGATGGCCGTGGCCTGTGCGTGTTGGATGCTGTAGATGGCCGTGGCCTGTGCGTGTTGGATGCTGTAGATGGCCGTGGCCTGTGCGTGTTGGATGCTGTAGATGGCCGTGGCCTGTGCGTGTTGGATGCTGTAGATGGCCGTGGCCTGTGCGTGTTGGATGCTGTAGATGGCCGTGGCCTGTGCGTGTTGGATGCTGTAGATGGCCGTGGCCTGTGCGTGTTGGATGCTGTAGATGGCCGTGGACTGTGCGTGTTGGATGCTGTAGATGGCCATGGACTGTGCATGTTGGATGCTATAACTGTGTTTCAGATGGTAAAAGATGACTATGAGGACGATTCCCATGTTTTCCGGAAACCCGCCAATGACATCACATCCCAGCTGGAGATTAATTTTGGCAACCTCCCTCGTCCCGGGCGTGGAGCCAGAGGAGGCACACGGGGAGGCCGGGGAAGGATCAGGAGGGCAGAGAACTATGGACCCAGAGCAGAAGTGGTGGTAGGTGTCTGTCTTATAAATCCCGAATGGTTTGCTGAAGGAAGTAAATAAGGACAGTGTCCCGGGCCCAGGATGGCCTATTTCAGAGGGTCACCGGTTTCTGCAGTGACTTTTCCTGTAGCTAGCGTGGGCCTGATGCTGGGGCATTTGGACGGTGTTGTAGCATCATGGACATCTTGGCTCGGGACCATTCTGTAGCCCTGGCTTCCAGGGTCTGCGGTGAAGGCACTCCCAGGATCCGAGAAAAACTCACTCTCATCTGCATTGGACGAGATCCCCAGGCTTGGGATTGAACTGCAGCACCTGACATTTTGCTCACTGTGGCCTGATTGTATACCCTGGGCTCAAGTGATGCTGTCAGAGCGAACAGGATCCTTCCTAGGATCTCAAGCCCTCTGTGAGGGGACCTTCCTCAACCCCTCCCCAGCTCACTGGCCTCATACCATCCTCAGCCAAGGCTGCCTGCCTCTAGCGCTCGACACAGCATGCTCCTTACCCCTGGCCTCTGCCTGCGGCCTCCGTCCATCCTTCCAACCTCCTGTCCTCACAGGTTTCTTTGATCACATCTCCTAGACCGGTCAAGGTCTCGGAGCAAAGGAGTTTCTTTTCATTGAAGCCTGATCTCCGTATGTGACTTACTCCCACTGGTGTGGCTCGTAGTCGGCGGCTGCTTTGCTCATTAGCAGTTTATGCCATGCAGTGCCTGGCATGTACTAGGTGCTTCCTAATGTGGTGTGGACACTTCCTCATGGGAAGTCAGCCCTGGGGCCCTGTGGCACACACCCCTTCTCTGTGGCTGGTCTTGGCAGTGCTCCTCTTGCTGCCAGTTCCTCGCTCTAGGGAGCAGCCCCTGGAAGCAGTATCTGTGGTTTGGTTTTGCTTAAGCAGGAGCAAAAACACAATTTTTGGGGGGGTGGGGGTAGGGGTATATTTGGGGCCAGGCTGGAAATAGGGTCTGTTCTGAGATAGGAGACACATCCTCCTTTCCTATAGCGGAGGCTCTGGCCCCTGCAGCACTCCGGGGCGCGCACTCCGGGGCGTGCTGGGACACCGCCGAGACCCAGCGCTCCTGCCTCCTCACTGGCATCTGTCCCCACCTCCACAAGCTGTGCACCCCCCACCTCAGAAGAGCCCTTAAGGCCACCCCTGCCCCCATCAGGCCACACTGTTTCCCAGTCCAGGTCCTTGTTCCCTTTGCTTATCCACTGAGGTTCCTCCCAGGGAGGACCTTCTCTTCCCACAACACCTTGCCTGACCTCGGTGTCCACTTTGCCATCACATTGCACGGGACGGCCCTCCTGTGGCCCCTCCCTCCCAGGACGTTAGTGAAGCTCCTGACTCGATGGTCAGTTTCTCCAGCGCCATGAGCTCCCCGAGGACAGGCACTGTCTGTGCTCCTCCTCCTCCCTCCAGTGCCGGCACGCGGTAACCGTTCTGTTGACTCGACGAAGGACGTGCCCATGCAGAGCCCCCCAGTAAGAGCTTGCGGGACATAGGAAGGGAGGCCGCTCCTTTTTCGAGGAGACCGGAGGCCTGTGTGGGAGGGAGCTGTGCTTTCCTGGGTTAGCAGTGACCTGTCCCTCTCCCCTTCCCACTGTGGATCCTGCCTCTAATGCAGGCCCCTCAGCGTTGGTGCCAGGCCCTTGTTATCCCACTGGGATATTGGGATGGATGAAGGGGCAGTGGATTTCAAAGTATGTCTTTTCTTCTTTAGATGCAAGATGTCGCCCCCAACCCGGATGACCCCGAAGACTTCCCTGCGCTGTCTTGAAAGAGCCTGTGTCCCGGCCCTGCGGAGCCGCGTTACACACCCGTGGAGACTTTTCCGGCTGGGCCAAGAGAGTCGGACTCTGAGAACAATAGATGTTGCTTTTCCCATGTTGTGTGAATTTGTCGCACTTTTTTGGGCTGGGCTGTTAGAGGGGCTTCTCCAGAGGCTTGAGAGCAGGCCCTTTCCCAAGAAGGTGAAGAATGGTGACTGTGTTTTTACCGAAGGAATTTCAAATGAAGTTCAGTAATAATGTGTAAACTGTGTACATAAGAGATAGTATAGACTCCTCCGCGGGAGCGTGGAGGGAAAGGTTGTCGTCAAATAGACTCCACGGAGACTCTTAGGAAGCAGGAGATTCCCGGAGGCTGTGCCTTTAGCATAAGAGGAAACGCATAGAACTGGAACTGTTCATGGAAAGCAGTCACAGCTGAGTTTTCAGAGACCAAGAAATTAAAATACAATTGTACTTACTGTTTACTTCTAAATGTTATCTACTCTCCTGGAATATTTTCCTTTCTGGTTTTCACTTACCCAGTCATTTAAAAATCGCTATCGTGTAGCCACTGGCCACCACTCTGTGACACAGAATCAGAGAAAGTGTTGATTTTTAATTGTGATTTAAACTACCTCCTGGTTTCTGTGTGTGTGCACACACCCCGCTAGTGTTTGGGTGGTTTTTAGGAAGAATATTGAGTATACGACTTTAAAAACCATGTTATTTAACCTGCCAGTCAAATGGAAAGGGACCATGGCAAAAGCAAATACTGCAGCCTTTTCTTCCGCAGAGCTCGCGTCCGTTCGGCAGCTGTGTACAAAGGCCTCCGCCTTTGGCTTGGGCAAAAGTTGTAAATAACTAGTATTTATTAAGCACTTATGAGCAGTTTTTCTCACTCAGTCCTGGCCCCAGTTCTAGAGTTCCTCTTTATGGCTTTTGGTGAAAGTTTGGGGTTGGGGGTGCACCTCAGAGGTTCAGTAATTCACCTGGAGTTCCCCACTGAACAGAGCTGGACCCAGAGCCACACGCCCAAAAGCACACACTGTGCTGGGGAGGACGTGGGCCTAGGAGGGCCTGCAGGTCCAGGCAGCTGTAGAGCTGCTAGAAGCTGGGGTGTTGCTCTCCCTGCTTTCTCACAGACACCACAGGTATTGTCTGCCCGTTGTCACACAGTTCGTGTGCTCACTTGAGATGGACTCTGACACAGTTCGTGTGCTCGCTTGAGATGGACTCTGACACAGTTCGTGTGCTCGCTTGAGATGGACTCTGAGCCTCGGTCCCGGGATCTGCGCTTTTTCCCACCTTGCCACGCTGTCTCAGGTGGCTTTGAACTGGAAGCCACGTGCAAATAAAGGTTGGTATTCGCTCCTGACTTTGTGTAGAAAAAACAGTCCTTTGGTTACTCTCAGGCCACACCAGTCAGTCAGGATTTTGTTGAATAATCAAAGCTGAATCCATACACGTGAGGGTCAGTTAAGGATGTCTCCTTTGGGTGACAGCCTACTTTTGGTCTCATTAAATTATTATCTGAGTACTAAGGTTTATCAACTGAGTGTTTTCTTCCTTTTCCTGGAAAAGGCAATGGATGCAAGCGCCCTGATTTCCAGAATCTGAACCCAGCTGGTACAGCATCGGGGCTGCGTCATGACTCAGTGGCTTTGAAGCTGTCACACTGTCATTTTGCCTAACCGTGGCTTTGACGATTAGCCAGAGTTCCATTTGAAGAAACTTTCCTTCAGTGTTGTGAATACTACTTAAAAAGCCCATAGCAGTTGGTTTAATGTTGCAGTTGCGAAAACACTGACAGCTCCTATCCCATAGAGCTGTTGAGTCATGTGGTTGAAGACAGTTTTGGGGAATCCGGTGCATGTTCTGAACCTGTAATGGGCAGTGTTTGCTTACCAGGGCTAGCTCTTGCTGACTTGGTCCTGTGCCTGGATGTAGGAGTTTTGTTTGCGCTCTTTCTGGATTGTGCCAGGTTGTACATAGCCCCACGTGCCCCAGAGAAGCCAGGGAAGACAGAAGCGAAGGGCAGGGGGGTGTCACCAGCATGCCGTAGGGACAGCCAGATACAGAGGTGGCAGGACCTTTTGGACCACAGTGCCCCGGGCAGACTCCTCCGTCAGAGGAGCTTGTGACGTGGGCGTGGACATGTCCTGGGGCAGCGCACCCAGGGCACCACGTTTCTGGCGACTTAGACTCAAGCAGATTAACCCCATGAAGGACGCCCATGAGGATTGTCGTCCCCAAGTCTTCTGAAAAGTGGAAGTCAAGCAAGTTTGAGTTGGTTAGCCAGGCCCAGGCCGGACTGGATCATGTCTGAACCAGGAGTTGACTGCTGGGCCTCAGGGGTGTCCGAGTTGTGCCGCTAGGGCAGCTCCTGAAGACTTAGCTCAGGGGGAGGTCCTGGAGCTGCTGCGCACAGCCTGGCACCAGGCGGGGAAAGCCGCCCCGCAGTAACTGGGCTGAGGGACCAGATCTTCTAGAGATGGGGGTGCTTGGCTGGGGTGCGGTGGCTCATGCCTGTAATCCCAGCACTTTGGGAGGCCAAGGCAGGCAGATCACTTGAGGTCAGGAGTTCAAGACCAGGCTGGCCAACATGGTGAAACCCTGTCTCTACTAAAAATACAGAAATTAGCCGGGCATGGTGGCGGGCACCTGTAATCCCAGCTCCTCAGGAAGCTGAGGCAGGAGAATTGCTTGAACCCAGGAGACGGAGGTTGCAGTGAGCCGAGATCGTGCCACAGCACTCCAGTGTGGGCAACAAGAGTGAGACTCTGTCTTTGGAAGAAAAAATAAAAAGGGAGGTGCTGCCCAAGAGGGAGGGGATCAGTACTCGACTTGGGATGAAAGCCTAAGCTGCCTGTCAGACAAGTCTGGGAAGAGGCAGGCTGGACACAGTGCTGCCGGCTGGGAATGCCTCCGAAGTCAGATTTGGATGCTTTGAACAAGAGCCCTCTAGCCTAATGTTGCTCATGAGCCTTTGGCATTTTCATTCCACGCAAGGTGGGCCCCTCTGAGCCAGCCATCCTCCTTCCCTGTGCTGGTCGGACTTCAGACCATCTCCTTCTGTTATCAGCAAGTCCACGCCATTCCAGCGCACACGCGCTTCACGGGAAAGACATTGCCATCCTCTGAAACTGTACTGCGCGGTGCTGGCAGGTGATTTGGGGCAGCTGGGCCTGTCTCCGAAGCTGGGAAAGGCAGCACGGGAGCTGCCTGTGCCTGCCCTGTTCTCAGCAGCAGGGGGCCTGCCTGCCCTCGCCACACTGCGGCCTCCGCTGTAGATGCGGAAGATAGATTTGCTCATTTCCTTTGGCTGCTGCTGTCTCCTCTCCGCCTTCTGCAAGGATCATGGCCCATGTGAACAGCCTTCCCTGAACCCTCCCGACACTCATGGCTGCTTCGGACAACCTGGGGTGGGCTGAGGGCATGGGAGGCTTTGGCCTGGCTGTGTCCCACAGGGGCCTGTGCTGTGGAGGATGAGGAGGTGTGGAAAAGGGAATGAGGAAGGAAAAACGCAGGAATATGTTAAAGCCTTTTTATTATCAAATAGGATACAGATAAAAGTCCAAAACTAGACTGGGCATGGTGGCCCATGCCTAGAATACTTTGGGAGGCTGAGGTGGGAGGATTGCTTGAGGCCATGAGTTCAAGACCAGCCTGAGCAACACAGTAAGACCGTGTATCTACCATGAATTTTAAAATTAGGTGGGTGGCACACACCTGTAGTCATAGCTACTCTGGGAAGGGGCCGAGAAGTTGAGGCAGGAGGATGGCTTGAGCCCAGGAGTTTGAGGTTACAGTGAGCTATGATCATGCCACTGCACTCCAGCCTGGGTGACAGAGAAAACCCTCATCTCTTCAAGTGCAGAACTGCCTTGTAACCCCATTTTCCTCCAAAGCCTGGTCACGTGGACCATGCTGATCACCACCTCATTCCACCACCTCATCGCTGTCCTCAGTCACGCCCCACTACGACCCCAGGTGCCCCCTCCACACCAGTGCTGCCTTCTCAAAGAAAAGCCTTCCGAAGGATGCCCCTCCACCCACCTGCTTTCCCCCGGCACCTATGGCAAAGCCTGGTTACCGAACCCACCCGCTTTCCCCCGGCACCTATGGCAAAGCCTGGTTACCGAACCCACCCGCTTTCCCCCGGCACCTATGGCAAAGCCTGGTTACCGAACCCACCCGCTTTCCCCCGGCACCTATGGCAAAGCCTGGTTACCGAACCCACCCGCTTTCCCCCGGCACCTATGGCAAAGCTTGGTGACCAAAGGAGCAGAGCATTTGCTTGAGCGCCTGGGAGTCCTGTCTTGTCATGCCTTGTCATTTTACAGTCAGGGAAGGACGCTGTCTTCCTTGTTGCCTGGCTACTATTTAGGGCAGGCAGAAGCTGAAACCAGATTCAGTCCCTGAGCCCCACATCCTTTCTACACATTCCTGAAATTTCCAGTGAAAGGACTAGTCCCTTGGGCAAAGCTGTTAGGAGAGGGGACAGGAAAAGGGACGCCTGTACCTCAGCAGGGGATGAAAGGAGACATGGAGTGTTTGCCGTGTGCCTCTGTGCTCAGTCACTCCGAGCCATGTGGAGATGGCCATGGTGCCTAGCAGGGTACCGCACACCACAGCAGTGCAGAGGGACCCTCCTCAGGTATTCTCCATGCAAACGGGATGGAACTAAAACTTGGCCCCCTAGGCCTGAGGGCCTAGCGGCTCCTGCCTGCTTTGCCCAGTCCAGCTTTTCTGCACATCTCCTGTTGCTCCTGGAAAGCCTCTGCCTGGGCCACAAAGTTTCCTTGGACTCCAGATGACAAGAATTTCTCTAACCAGATTGCAAACGTTCTCACACCCCTCACAGCTACACCTTGGGCCAATCAGGCCTCTGTGGGGAGAAGCAGGGAACCACTGCCATCTGAGCACTGTTTCTTTCTTCCTTTCCTTCGCTTCCTTTTCTTTTTTTTTCTTTTTTCCCTGAGATGGAGTCTTGCTCTGTCACCCAGGCTGGAGTGCAGTGGCGGGATCTCAGCTCACTGCAAGCTCCGCCTCCTGGGTTCACGCCATTCTCCTGCCTCAGCCTCCCGAGTAGCTGGGACTACAGGTGCCCGCCACCTCGCCCGGCTAGTTTTTTTGTATTTTTTTTTAGTAGAGACGGGGTTTCACCGTGTTAGCCAGGATGGTCTCGATCTCCTGACCTTGTGATCCGCCCGTCTCGGCCTCCCAAAGTGCTGGGATTACAGGCTTGAGCCACCGCGCCCGGCCCCTTCCTTCCTTTTCTTTCTTTCTCTTTCCCTTCCTCCCTCCCGGGTTCACGTCATTCTCCTGCCTCAGCCTCCCAAGTAGCTGGGACTACAGGCGCCCGCCACCACGGCCGGCTAATTGTATTTTTAGTAGAGACGGGGTTTCACCGTGTTGGCCAGAATAGTCTCAATCTCCTGACCTCATGTTCCACCTGCCTCAGCCTCCCAAAGTGCTGGGATTACAGGCATGAGCCACTGCACCTGGCCTGAGCAGTGTTTCTTTACAAAACTGTGCCCAACCCCAGAGGGCTGAATTACATAACTTTGGGAGCTCAAAGCCATTTGTAAGGTAAGGAGCGCCTGTCGTGTGGCATCAACTTGTACGTAAACCCCACGGGGCTGCTGAGAGTCTCAAATGCTCTCAGACACTAAGGTAGGGTCAGACATTTCTCCTCAAGAACCACCACCCTGCAAAGGGACTGACGGCACCTCCAGCAAGGCTGCCCTATCTGGGCACCCATGTTGTGTGCTGCTCACCCCCCAGGAGCTGACTCACATTGACTTCAGTGTGCCTGGCACTCGAGTTGTGCGATGAACAACCTGCACAACTGTCCTGGCGGCCCACATGGATACCGGCCACTGGTCTTGCGGCAGAGCCACAGGGAGGAAAACAAAAGTATCCGAGGCAAGTTCTAAGTGAACTGACCACAACTTGCATGTTTTGCTGGTGAGAGGATGGAGGTGGAGCCAGTGGTGACGCTGGGGAAGTTTTCAGGAAGAGGGAAGGTGGAGAGAAAGCAGGAGAAATGGGAACACCATGTGGCTATGAGGGACATGCTTGGGGAAGCGGGTCGCTGTGACCAAGGCAGAAGATGCCCTGGGAATTTTTACTGAGGCTCCCTGGCAGGCCCAGGCAGGGTGAGGCTGCGGGGGTGTTGCTGATTGATGAATAGACCCTGCCTTCACTGCACACCTCCGGGAGCGCCCTCCACACAGCATCTGTACAAACAGCACCCCTGGGGTGTGTGGCGACAGCCAACAAGCCAGTAAGTTGACCCATCGATGCAGCCTTCAAAAATTTGGTGCGAACTTCTCTGGGGAGATGGAGGGGTCCCAGCTTCCATCAGATCATCTCACAGGGGGCTCCCAGCCTAAGAAAGGGTCAGCAGCACTGCCCTGCTGCGCCTGGAACGGGCCTGCTACCAAACCAGGCGGGTGTCAGCCTGGCCGTTCCCAACTCAGTCCCGCCCAGGCACACCCACAGCAAGGCCCTGGGCTGACGGCTCAACACCCAGCAGAAGAACAAGGCAGACACACCTGTGAGAGGCCTCAATTGCACCTGGAGAGAACTTGCGGTGGGCAACGGGCGTGTCCAGGAGAGACCTTCCCTGCAGGTCCAGTCCCTGTGGACCCCCAGCCAGATGAGAAGCCGGTCTAGAAAGGTGACAGCCTGGGACAGCCAACCATCGCTGGCAAAGGGGGGAGATGGACAGGGCTGTACTCACCACCGCCCCAGGGCCTGTCTCAGGGCTTGAGTGTCTGTGGACGGCAAAGACTCGTTTCCTCGGCCGCTGACTCAACCGCAGGCAAACTTGGGTTGGGGCCCAGAACGGCCGCGAGCCGTCACCCTCCAGCCTGGCCAGTGAGTGCTGGGTGGACACTCAGCGGCTGCTTGAGGACATGCCAACCGCGGGCCTGCCAGGGCGCCCCGTGCGTCTGGCTCCGGCTGGGCCCCGGCTGACCCCGCACTGCAGGCGCAGGCACGGGGGGGACCCGCTGGCTCCACCGCCCAGGCCACCCCGAAGTCCCCGCTGGAGGAGGCGCGGCCGACCCGCTCCCGGGACCCGTCTCGCGCCTCCCTCCGAGCAGCCCCTTCCTCCAGCCCCTTCCTCCGCCCTCCGGCCAAGAGAGCAGCGCGGCGGCTCCTCCGTCCTGTGCGCCCCGGACCAGCCGCCCTGGAAGCGAGTGGGCCGTTCCCGGGTGGGCAGCAGCAGCCCGGGCCGGACACGCTGCGTTCCCCGGAGTCCCGCGCCCGGGAGAACCGCCCCGCCTGAAAAAACACCTGGTTTAATCCGGAGACACAGCCGGGGCCGGGAGGAACCGCCGTCCTCCCCGAGTCCACGACTCCCAAAGCCCACGGCCGCCCGCGCACGCCGGGGCCTCTCCGCCTTGACAAGCGGACTTGGGCCCGCGGGGGCCTCCTTCCCCGGGGACTTGGGTGTGGACAGAGCACGCGTCGTCCGGCAGCCGCAAAGCCAGCAGACTTGCTGCCAGTCAGGCGGGGCTCGAGGCGGGGGGACCCCCACTCCCACCCGGGCCAGGGACCCCCGAGGTGCTGGGGAGGAACCCAGAAGGCTTTGCTCAGGGGGATCCATTTCTCCCCCAGTGAACGGATAGAGACGGTGAGGCGAGGGCGTAAGGCCAGGCTGTGCCACCCGCCTGGAAGACAAAATGCCCAACATCCATGTGCAAAAGCGAGAGGGCCAGGGCGACGTGCAGCAGGACAGTGGGCGCGGCCCACGCGCGGAGACCAGCGTCCTGCTCTTCACCGAGCAGCGTCACAGCCGCTGCCAACTGGAGAGGAGCGGGCAGCGGCGACTGTGCATTTCCACACGTCTCCTGGACAACATTTTTGTTCTCAGGCACCATATACATAGCTCTTAGCGTGTGCCAGACACTTGTTCTCAGCCACGAAAATATTAACTACTCATTTCATCCTCACGCAACCTCGTAAGAGGGACGTCGCCATCCCCACTTCAGAGAAGGAACGGGTTTAGGGAGCCCAAATCACTCTGCCCAGCTCGAAGTGGCAGCGCTCAGGTTTGCAAACAGCCTGGGCCCAGAATGCATGCTCTCAACAATTCTACCCAAGCTGCTTTTTCAGTGTACAGCAAAAGCTTTAACATCTTACATATTTTTGACCCAGAAATCCCCTTTGTAAGAATGTATCGTAAGGAAATAGCCAGCACCGCCCAGGAACAATTTCTGTAGAACACGGATGCGGTGCGTGGCCGCCAACTCGGAACGCGTGACAGCTACTCAGGGCACACTACAGAGGAGCTACAGGTCGTGTTCTTGGAGAATTCCTCCCTAGAGGCTCCTTTCCTGTGCGCCCACAGCTGCACTTAGACACACGGAGGAGGGAGACAGCAGAGTGGATGTCACACTCCCCCAGCTAAGGCACAGCCATGTACTTCTGTGAAATCAAACGCTAGGCGCTCGCTAGTCCAACTGAAACACTGAACGAAGTGAGGCTCGGCCAGTAGATCAAGGGTCCCCAAGGCTGCAGAAGTGGCGGAGCTGGGGCAAGATACGCCCAATGGGACTTGCTCTTTCCACAGCAACTTGCATTTCAGTCCATTGAGAGGCGGCGGGCAGGGGCCCTTGAATCTCCTCTCCCATGGCCCAGGTTTGCCTCTGAACAACGATTCTGGAGACTTACCTTCCATGCGTGGGTCCCCACTTCAAGGCAAAATAGTTTACGTGACCTCTTTTTAAATGTTTACACCATTACCCGTGCATAAAATGCTGCTGCAGGTACCAAAAATATCAGAAACTGAGGGACCGTAATCTATCAGTCATTCTTTCCCCAGTTATCTAGAGAAAATGACCTAAAATATATGACAAAGTAGTGAATTTAAAGATATGCCCCGATACTGTTCTAAGCAATTTCCATGTGTTATTTTAACTCCCATACTAACTGCAGAGGTAGGAATTCTTTTCATTTCCATTTCACTTCAGCAATGGAAGCAGAGGAGATCGTACATCCCACACATGCTGGCTGGGCCCTGGTCAGTGGTTCTAGATGACAGGGAAGGAGCTAAGTCTCTTAAGGACTAGGGGTCCCTGCAGCCTGCTGCCTCCCCCCGACAGGCCTGGAAGACAAAGCCCCCTGGGAGGAACAGACATGTCTCGTGGTTTCATCTCAAGCACTGCCTCCAAGCCAGCCCCTTGGCAGCACTCAGGGACTTCACAGAGCAGCGTGGTGGCGCCAGCTGCCTGGGCTCTAGCGGCCTCAGGGGAAGCCATGGAGGGACAGGGAGAGGCCACAGCTCCCACAGAGCCAGGGTCTGCAAACACACAGTCTGGAGGGTCATGTGTGGTGGGGAGTCGGGAGAGGGGTGAGAAGGCCGGTCTCTGGTTTTTTACTTTGGACACTTGTATCCCAGTGTGAATTCAAGCACAGCTCCTTGGGAGAACTGGATAGAACTCAACAGAACACAGGGTCTTGAGTCTCAGCAGTAAGTTGTGTATGAGGTATGGACAATGGGCCCTTGGGGTCCTGCCTGGCACCAGAGGCAGGGCAGGTAGAGGGCACGGGGGCTGGCGTCTGGGGTTGGACCGCAAGCTGGGGAGGGTGCTGGGGCCGGTGCTGCCTGCCCTTGGCAGGCAAAATGCCCTGCAGGATCCCAAGGGCCTGACTGACTTGAGTCTTATCCTCAGAGGTCTCCAGAAAGTCAAAGCTTTGTGTGGTGTGAGCTGGTGCTGGGGTGTGAGGAATGGAGGAGCGCCTCCAGTTCACCACCTTACCCGACAGAAGGGGGCTGGACTAACTTCCAGATTCAAACGCTAAAGCCCTAACCCCAGCCCCTTGAGATGTGGCTCTATGTGGACACGGGGCCTTTAACGAGGTGATGAAGTTACAACGAGGCCATCGGTGGGCCCCAATCCAATCTGACTGGTGTCCTCTTGAGGGGAGTGGAGGGGAAGAGGCACCAGGACCCCGCAGGCACCAAAGAGACGCCCCGCAAGGAGGCAGTGCCTGCAAGCCCAGGAGAGAGGACTTTGGAGAAACCAAGCCCGCCCACAGCTTGGTCGTGGACAAGCAGCCTCCAGAACCGTGAGGAAACGAACTTCTATGTCAGCCATCCAGTCTGGGGTATTCCATTATGGCCGTCCTAGAAGACTTACACAGACGCCGGGTTACCTCTGCTTTATGTTCTAACCCACTGCCTACCAGAATTCAAAATGCCTGGTAAGTAGCACAGTAAACAAAAAGGCTGTTGGGTTAATACTTTTAATTACATGATTGTAATTATACAATTTCCACTATTTGATATTTTTTATAAAACCAGTTACAACTCACAAGATTTTCCAATGTGACAATATGTATCAAACTACACACATATGCAAAGTTTACAGGCCATTAGGAAGCTTTATCTTAAAAATACCTTCAGGAAAATAAACATTCATTCAACCAGTTCTCTTGGCTTTAAAAAATATGATTAGAAATATACACTGTAAAAAAAAAATCAAGACAATGATTGATCAATACTGATCAGTTACATTTTACAACTTTTAATAATCTGTACATGAGTGCAGGTTAGATAAAAGTCTGCAAATGATTACTAGAAAACTGCAGTACTATCATCGGATGAACACGTCTGCTGACAATTCTACCAGATAATTAAGGAGGTAATTTCCTACACAGTATAGGTGAATTGTCCAGTCTTTAAACACATCTGGAGTCATCTCCGCTCAGTGACGTGGAGAATACCCTGATGTGGGGAAATGGAAGGGCAGCAGCTCGCCTCTCCAGGGCAGTTTCAGCGGGAGAGAACATTTCAAGGAACAATAAAATAGGTTTTAAAAGTTGCTTTTGATGAGCACTGCTTTCCAAAATGCAATACTGATTCTTTTTTTGAATGTGGAAAGAGAAGCCATGTTAAGAACAGACATCCAATGAGCGCACTGCCTCTGTGGCTCGGAGGGTGCCGGGAAAAGGGAAGGCCTCAGGACAGCCCTTGGGCCACGCACAAGCCCAGGCCATCGGCGGTGGGCACCCTGGCCTCACGACAATGCTTGGGAACTCCTGTAACACTCGCCTGGGCCCGAGAGAGGTAGCAATCACCCTGTGAGAGGGCTGGAGGGGAGGGGAGGAAGGAGGTGGGGGCAGGCTAGGGGCATCAAGCTCAGAACAGGGGAATTGTGGAGGCCGCCAGAGCCCTGCCGCGGGCCGCCGGGAAGCACTGGCCACGCCGGCCACTCCGCTGTCACGAGGCGCCGCTCCCCACCAAGTTCTATAACAAGCCAAGTCCGTCCGCACTTCTAGGAACCCAGTTTTGCAGATGCTCTTCCTCCGGACCGTCCCTGACTCTTGATAATTTTGAGTCCCCAGAAAGCTTCAAGGGCACCTAAAAATATGCGCTGCTAATTTTAATTCCATTGCAAACCGTCCCGGTGTACTTTCAGGGCTATTTAAGGCTCTAAAGTTAAGGGAATCTCTCCATCAGACACAGTTTCATGTTCCATAGCAACAAGGTCTTCTGTAACAAGGACTCTAAGTCAGAATCCCAGAAGATTCTGGGTGTTTGTGGTTTCAGTTGGGGATGAGGGGAAGCATCCACTCTCGTTCATAGCAGGAAGAACTTTCCATCCCTCAGACCGCCACTTCCTGGATTCTAGAGACGTCCCCATAAGGTAACACTGTTGCTCTGCACACCATCCCAAGTCATTTGGTTATTACAAGGAAGGCTTCTTCACCAAATCACAAGGTTTCTATGACGAATTTCAGTGAACCAGTTAAACAGAAGGATTTTTAGAAAGAGCCACAGTGATAGCAATTGTAGGTGGAAACTTGAGCAGGCAACATGAAGAGGCAGTTTATACAATGAAAAGGGACTGTGGTCCCGCTGACACCCGTCCTTTTCTTGGACGAAACACCAGGAGGCTTGTTCGCCGTGAGGGAGACCGTACTCTCAAGAACTGTGGCGCCTACATTTACTTGTTCTGACGGGACGAAAAGCCAGACTAAGAAGGGATCAGATGGAAGCGTGATTTTCACAACTACCTGGATTATTATTTATGGAGCGGATGGCCTTAAAAAGGGTAAGGGGAAGAAGAGGTGCCCTGAGAATTCAATGCTTTATGCATGGCACAGTTTGAATATTTACATTATCTCAGCTCAAAACAGCAAAAGGAATGTACCTCCTCCCACCCACATCTTCTTGAAGAGTGGTCTTCCCACAGCCAGGGGGGTGGTTGTGCCATTCATTTCCAGGGACAGAAAACCACTGTTTTTCTGTGATCCAGTCCCCAGTGTTGAAAAGCTGGCCTGACCCCACCCCATAGTGCCTGGCAGGGAAAGAGTCGCTTGTTTGGCTGAGAACACGGCATCTTCCGTCTCTCCTGATGCCGGTTACTTTCACACTTTCTTCCAAGAAAGTGCACCAAAATGGAGGCACTGCCTTTCAATTCCTTCCTGCATTAAAGACTTTAACTTGTTTCTTCCAACTGCTTTAATTTCTTGAAGTTTTGTGAAAAAGGCAGCTTCTTAAAATGGAGTTGCCTACTAGATCTGGCGCACGCCTTGTGGCTTAGGAGGGCATTTGCTTCTTACTGCCTGTCAACATCTCGGCCCTCCATGCTCCCAGCACAGGCAAAAATGGGTTAACAATCATTAAACCACCCACTTCTTGTGGAAGGAACTGAGGTGAGTACTAAATATTCTTTTATTTTGGCCCCCCCCCGCCTTTTTTTTTTTTTTTTTTTTTTTAGCAGCAAATCCATTCTGTTTCTGTAACTGCTTCATGGCACAGACTCTGCTGTGTTCCAGTAGGGTAGGGGAGAAGGCACTCTGCAGAGTTACTAGTTGTGTTCCCTAACCAAAGGCAACAGTGAGATCCAGAAGCAGATCATTGTCACTGAGATCGCAGGCTGCGTCAATGGCCTTAGGCTGATCTCATAAGAGAAAAAAAAAAAAAAAAAAAAAATCCAATGTTACAGAGAAGGACTCTAAAAAGCGGTTAACTCTTTTTTAAGCCGACATGATTTGGGATTGCTGTTTCCAAGGGGAATAACTGCCAGTGTGTTTCTTCCATGCAGGGAAGGAAATAGGATTTTAATTTGTATGACTGGCACCAATGAGCAGCCTCCCAGTTCTTCAGTCCCTAAAGGACAGAAAAAGGGATGACTTGCAACATCTTCCAACTCTGAAGTCAGTTTCTCCTCCTGAGTCTTCTAAAGCTACCATTAATATTATCTTGCAAGTTTTAGGTTACCAAGGTAACCACCTGGTCTTACAACATGCAACAGTATTTAAATGTGGTTTTCACAGATTCTTGTTAATAAAGCACTCTTTGGTGGAAGACAAGCAGCTTGGGTACTTAACAGAGTTAACATTACAACAGTATTACAAATAGGTGAAGATGATTAAGCCAAATAGTATCAAATTATAGAACGTACCATCTCAGTAATGCCTTTTGTATCTTTACAAATTTTGACACAGGGTCACAAGGTGAACAGAAAATAAATACATAAAAAACCTCCATCAGATCCTCAATTCTTCTGAAGGCCAGCAACTACAATGATTGCCATCACAGAGACACACGTGCACCTCAGAGCAGCCAGCTCCCTGGGAACCAGAGGGCTGGGTATTTACACCTGAGACTAAATTTACAACAGCATTTTTGTCGTTCAGCTTGAGAGCTGGGCCCTTCTCTGAGTCCTTCGCTTGCACCCAAACTCAAAGTTCATTATCGAAACTCCAGCGGACACTTTCTCCATTGATCAACTTCTTAGGTGGAAAGCAACTAAGGCTTCTGCAATTTTGTTTTGTTTTCAAATTGTGCTAATTTCTGTTGCAGTTTTCAGTTCCTAGAGTCTTCCTTCAGCTCTGGTCACAGGTTTTTACTTAACGCAAGACTGTTTTAGTCCTTGAAATGGAGAGACTACAGGGGGAAAAAAAAGGATTTTTACCATGACGTTTACACAGCGTCCACAGGCAGTTATCAAAGACAAGGAGGGCAACATAATAAAAGTGCTGACATGCTAAAAAGTATACTCTTGCTGTGAGTTTCTAATGACAAATACTTTGGAGAAGACAACACAATATCAACCACAAAGGAAAGACAAACAGGAGAAAGGCAGGGCAGAAAAAGGTTCAGTTCTGCAAAAAATAGAAATTTAAAAAAACCAATACAAGTAAATAGAAATCATAAAAGACGGACGGGCAGAGGCAGCAGGGCCAGGAAAGTACCATGATGCCGCCAGGGGCACGTGCTGCAAAGCACTCGTTCTCCTTCCTTCCCTCTGAGGAACCAGGCTGGGGGAGGAGCAGGCAGAATGAAAAGATAGACAACTGTTACTGGGTTATTTCAAAAGCCAGAATTTGGTCACAGAAAAAGCTCTGGCACCTAAGCGGTTTCCAGCGCCGCCAAGCACAGGAGACACCCCACGGGCTACCTGCCTCCGCACTCCATGATTCTCCTCCTGCCTCTCTTTCTCCTTCCCCAGTTTATGACGCTACACTTCCAGGTCAGTAACAACTCTCAGAAAACAAAACCAAGAGAAGAGTCAGAAACACCACTCCCAATCTGGAGGGCCCCGCCTGACGCTGCTGCTGCGTTCTTCAAGGAGGAGCGTTTGAATCGATCGTTTCATTTGCAGAGATCCCAACAGGGCACTGAGCCAAAAGATCCAGGTCAGCTGGTGAGACAAGTGGGAAAATATCTGGAATTTCAAAGGATCACTAATATTTTAAAAGACTGGAGAGAAACAGCATTTTACCAAGAAACACTTAGGGACAACCTTCTGGGACTCCTCTCCTGATGGACTTTGGAGACAATGGCAGTAGCCAAAAGTCAACGCCCAGAAGCAATGGAACAGGCACCCAGATCTGAGGCTCTGAGGGTCAAGAGGCAGTGGCAAGTGTGACACCGGCAAAGCCACCCAAGAACACTGAAGAAGTCAGAGGTCCCAGATGCAGCTGCTCCCAACTGAAGGGCTCCTGAAAACATTCGTGGTTTTAGAGGCTAAGGAAAGAGGCCGGGCGCGGTGCCTCACATCTGCAATCCCAGGACTTTGAGAGGCCGAGGCAGGTGGATCACCTGAGGTTAGGAGTTCAAGACCAGCCTGGCCAACATGGTGAAACCTCATCTCTACTAAAAATACAGAAAAAATTGTTTAGCCACACGTGGTAGTGCACGCCTGTATTCCCAGCTATGCAGGAGGCTGAGGCAGGAGAATTCCTTGAACCTGGGAGGTGGAGGTTGTAGTGAGCTAAGATCGCACCATGGCACTCCAGCCTGGGTGACAGAGTGAGACTCTGTCTCATTTAAAAAAAAAAAAAAAAAAGAGGCTAAGGAAAGAAGCTGAGCATTTCTCTCCCCAACCCCAGCAACATGAAGAATTAGGTACAGAGCACCCCAAAGTCCGGACCTTAGGTTTGGTTTGGCAGCTGCAGCAGAAAGTAATGGCTCCCAGTGATGCAACTCAAGAGTTAAAGTAACTTGTACATGACGATTTCTTAGAAAATGAATGAGGTTATCATTTTAAAAAAAGAGCCTGCCCAAAAGAAACTGCAGAAGCTAACAAACACGCACTGGCGGAAGGGCTGCAGAAGACATGAGTGAATGCGAGCAAATGAGGCGGCTGCAGGCTCACTCGGAGCACGATGAAATTTCCAAGACTGTTCTAAGACAGCTCTTCAGAGAGGTCATGTGAGAACACTGAAAACAGGCCAATTCAACGGAGCCAATTACTCACTGGATTTATTAATTCTTAAAAGAGAAAGGTTAGCATGGATTTATAGCTCTAACAGGAAGTGGGAAGTGGAGAAGCTCACTCGCCTCCCTCTCCAGACTCGGGGAAGGGAATGAGAAGGCGCCACAGAGAGCCCTGGCAGGACCGAGGGCCACACAGGCTGCCTGGCGGCCGTCCCAGACCTGTGGTCACATGAAATTCAGGTTTTGATGGGGCACAGCTTCAAGTGGATACACGAGGGGACAGGCATCTTCTGTGAGAAACTGCGGCACCTTTCCCCAAAGACAAACAGTGAAGACATCACTCCTATTTTTTCAGCTGCTGCAAGTAATTGCTCTTTTGACGTTTTTGAAAAAGTTCCCCAAAGCTGAAGAGCCTCTCAGTAAACCCAAAAATCAAAAGCACCAATTAAGTGCAAAGCGAGTTTGGGTGGAGTCTTCATCCTGGATGCCAAGGAACATGAAAATGGAAGGTCAAGTTCCTATGCGCCACAGAGATGATGACGAACCAGTAGGAACTGGCAACCCTGGTGCCTTGCAGGTAGGGATGAAAGGACCCCAAAAGGGTGCTCCATTTTTTTTTCTACTGCTGTTTAAAGATTTCACTCAATACTTTAAATTTATTCAAATTTAGCTCATACTATTGTGCCCAGAATCAGACCATGCACCAACATACTAACTCCCTCATTACCCTCCAACCAGAAAAGAATACGATTCAGTAGGATATTATGAACAATATTCAGTAGGATAAAAGCTCCAGGCTACAGCTTGGCTGACTCCAATTCTTAAAATCTATACATAATTTATTTGCTTTTCTTTTGTAAGCTGCAGGTAGATAACAGGTAAGGTGATGTGAACACAGGCCGAAGCCCCAAAAGAGGCACAAAGAAAGAACCCGCTTAGAGGAAGGTGAGCCCCAGCTAATCCTCACTGTTAGGCTCCTTTTGCTCTCCACATCATCTCTGAAAGTCCATGCTGGAATTTAAAGGAAGTCTTTTTGGTTTTCAGAACTATCCAAAATTCCTGGAAACTGCTTTGGGCCATTTCAACATTCAGTCCCGATCACTGGCTCTGAAATCTCCCTTAGGACCCTCACATCATCCCTTCCAGGGGCCTCAGGCAGATGCGTGCTGCAACCAGGAACCACTTCTCCAGAGAGGCAGGAGTTCAGGTCACCAGAGTGACATGGACACGCAACAAGACCTAGACAGAAAAACAGAGGCAGGACCAGCCCTTCCTCCCTCAAAGGAAGACGGTATGACCTGGCAAACACCGGCCAGGCTCCCGGGCTCTACTCCTCTGTAACCTAGAAAGCATAATCTAAAACAGCAAACAGCAGAATTAAATGTGCAAGACACACTGGGCTATAATAAAAACCTGAGCGGCCAGGCGTGGTGGCTCATGCCTGTAATCCCAGTACTCTGGGAGGCTGAGGCAGGTGGATCATTTGAGATCAGGAGTTTGAGATAAGCCTGGCCAAAATGGTGAAACCCCATCTCTACTAAAAATACAAAAATTAGCCAGGTGTGGTGGCACATGCCACCCACAAGTAGTAATCCTAGCTACTTGGGAGGATGAGGCAAGAGAATGGTTTGAACCCGGAAGGCGAAGGTTGCAGTGAGCCGAGATAACACTATTGCACCCCAGCCTGGGCAATTCCATGTCAAAAAGAAAAAAAAAAAAAAAAGCCTGAGTACTCATGCACTCATACCTAAAAAGGATATGCCCCTTCAAGACATGTCAAAAATAACTAATTAACTGTCATCAACGACAGGCTTTTTATTTGATTTTTTTTTTTTTGAGACGGAGTCTTGCTCTGTCACCCAGGCTGGGGTGCAATGGCGTCATCTCGGCTCACTGCAAGCTCTGCCTCTGAAGTTCAAGTGATTCTCTAGCCTCAGCCTCCCGAGTAGCTGGGATTACAGGTACCCGCCACTGCACCCAGCTAATTTTTGTATTTTTAGTAGAGACGAGGTTTCACCATCTTGGCCAGGCTGGTCTTGAACTTCTGACCTCATGATCTACCTGCCTCGGCCTCCCAAAGTGCTGGGATTACAGGCATGAGCCACTGCACCTGGCCTGAATTAATAGTGTGGCTCACCTAAAAGTGTCAGTTAAAACACTCCCATTTCCCTTCATTTATTGTAGAAAAATTGGAAAATAAGATGATAAAAAAGAAAAAAAAATCCCAACTGTCCCACCAACCAGAACTTTTATTAGTATCATAGCATATTTTTCCTTTGTCTTATTTCTATACATATAGACACTTATTCATCTATAAATATAGATGTATTGTAGGTATATAAATATTTATACATCTCTATATTCTATACATACATAGTATACTTACACTTACAAAATTAGAGTCATACTTCAGAATTGTTTTTTTTTTTTGAGACAGAGTCTTGTTCTTTCACCCAGGCTAGAGTGCAGTGGCGCGATCTCGGCTGACTGCAACCTCCACCTCCCATGTTTAAACAATTCTCCTGCCTCAGCCTCCCAAGCAGCTGGGACCACAGGTGCCCGCCACCACATCCGGCTAATTTTTGTATTTTTAGTAGAGACGAGGTTTCCCCATGTTGGCCAGGCTGGTCTCGAACTCCTGACCTCAAGTGATCCACCCACCTTGGCTTCCCAAAGTGCTGGGATTACAGGCGTGAGCCACTGCACCCGGCTCATACTTCAGAA
Source organism: Trachypithecus francoisi (assembly GCF_009764315.1). Taxonomy (NCBI): domain Eukaryota; kingdom Metazoa; phylum Chordata; class Mammalia; order Primates; family Cercopithecidae; genus Trachypithecus; species Trachypithecus francoisi. Next base: position 1,795,522 of record NW_022681461.1, read on the forward strand.
TTGTTATGCATGGCTCTTTTCACTCACTGCTTCGTGTACTAAACTGTATGACTCCCAATTCATTTGGCATAATGTAACAATCTTGAGCCCATTTCCTGTTTCTCACTGTTAGAAATAACACTCTGCCGTTGCTCCAGTGCACCTAAATCTTTGACCTTTCGTCAGTATTTCTCTAATATTCTTCTCAAGTAGAATCAAAGAGTAAAGAAATAGGAATATTTGGTACATTTCTAATGAAAAATTTTAAATCCTGGAATCATGCATCAGTGATTGACAGTCCTCAGATCCTCAGGCCAGGGCACTGCTGCGTCCTCATGTGAGTGTAAAGTGTGCAGTAAGGTTGTACAAAACAAACAGTGAAGAGGAAACACGCCAGAGCTGAACGAGTCTTCCAAATGCAAAGCACACAGAGCTCCCAGCTGTGCCAAGGGTCTCTCGGGAGACTAGCTGCTTTGCACTGGGGACTAATTTCACACTGATAAGGCCCCGAGGCCCAAAGCCTCAGACACACAGGGCAGGGAAGCTGAAGAGAAGCGGGGCACGCGTGCAGGACATTTTAAAGTCTGGTTCTGATTATCTTCAGGTCGCTCGTGTCTATTAGAAGAGATCGTTTTGGCCGGGTGCGGTGGCTCACGCCTGTAATCCCAGCACTTTGGGAGGCCGAGACGGGCGGATCACGAGGTCAGGAGATCAAGACCATCCTGGCTAACACGGTGAAACCCCATCTCTACTAAAAATACAAAAAAAAACTAGCCGGGCGCGGTGGCGGGCGCCTGTAGTCCCAGCTACTCGGGAGGCTGAGGCTGGAGAATGGCATAAACCCGGGAGGCGGAGCTTGCAGTGAGCTGAGATCGCGCCACTGCACTCCAGCCTGGGCAACAGAGCGAGACTCCGTCTCAAAAAAAAAAAAAGAAGAGATCGTTTTTACCAGGAGAACAGAAACAGGACTGCATGGGCTGCCAATACCAGGCAAAGATGAAAAGATGCCCCCTTCTACTCCTGAGCCATCTATCCCCACTTCCACTCCTGGGCTATCTAGTCTCTCTTCAAATGGGATCTGTTATCAGAAAACTTTAAAAATGACATGTCTACTTCATGAGAAATGTCCAAAGACAACAGAGTCACTGACGTGGTCATAGGACACCTTGGTTTTGCGAAATTTTGCCTCCACTTACTGAAGACAGTGCTGACAGTGAAAGAACGAGTGCCTCGCGTGTGGGCTGTGGCCAAGAGGACAAAGAGTCACTAGGCAGAGAAGGATCCTCAAACTCTCTGGAGTTATCTCATGTCCACCATCACACTCACTTGCAGCTAATCGTCCAGCAATGATGCTGCGTCTGATATACACCTAGAAAGATGTCCTCCAAGTCCTGACAGCCAGCTTTGGAAATTCTTAATTTAAAAACTTTCCCATATCATGACCCAGAGACCATATTTCCAGTGTTGAGAATTACTTCTGAAATACAAAACAAAAGCCTACATTAAAATGGTCCAGATTTTCTTAGATAATGAACAAGTAACACACAGACTCTACTTTCTCCTAATTTCATGTCAATCGCCAGAGGTAGGGTCCAAATATTAAAGTGGAAAGCCAATGCTTGCAACTTTTCAGAAGAGTAGGATTCTTTTCTCACCTTTTAACACTGCTTTTCCTTGAAGCAGATCTGGTGGTTCTTTTAGTAATGCCTGCACTGCCAGAAATGTTAGGTTCAGATGTTTTACAGCTCTGAACACTGGATTGAAGAATTACTCTGAAAATAGTTGGAAAAAAATAAGATTACATTCACTGAAACCATTTGCAAATACTTGACAGAGGAAAGTATTTTTGCACTTTAGTGCAAATTATCTTGAGAATTGAGAGGATTTTCCATCAACACATTTACCAAAAAAAGGTGGAACACATGTTTACATCAAGGCCTTTTAAAATGAAGCATCTCATTTCTCTTTGAAGGTTACAGAGATAACCGGAGGGCTTTGCTTCTGGAAGGCGAATGACTTGGCATTTTAAGCAATTCCCACACCAAAGAAATTCACCAGCCAAACAAATCTTTCTGCCCAACAAAAGTAAAAGTAGCTTCTCAGACTTTCAGTCATGAAACAAGACACCATTAAGAAGCCCAAATTCTAAAGAATAGGAACATAAATTCAGGAAATAACTACACAATATTTACTCTTCAAAGCTGTAAGTATGAGTAATAATCCACTAAATCAATACTAATTTTATGTAACATTTCAAAATTTTAGAAAGTGTTTAAGCAAAACATGAGTTTCGTCTGGATTATAACACTTACTAAATCTCCAAGTGCCACTAAAATGAAAGTGAAAACACTTAAATTTTGTAAAGCTTGCCTTAATTAAACTCTAAAAAGCTTGAGAAACTGGTGCCTATGAAAGTAGGCTGCCCAGGAGGAAGTACACGATGAATCAGAAAAGAACGCCCTGAGATAAAGGCCACACGGAATGTCCTTTTAGAGGCAGATGGTCCTTTGACTTTTTTTTCTTTAAATTGTCATAGGGAAAATTGCAGAAGACATTAAAAGATTTTACATGCAATTCTTTTCTTTCTTTTTTTTTTTTGAGACAGAGTCTTGCTCTGTTGTCCAGGCTGGAGTGCAGTGGTGTAATCTCAGCTCACTGCAACCTCCGCCTCCCAGGTTCAAACAATCCTCCTGCCTCAGCCTCCTGAGTAGCTGGGACCATGAGCGCCCACAACCTCACCTGGCTAATTTTTGTATTTTTAGTAAAGATGAGGTTTTGCCATGTTGGCCAAGCTGGTCTCGAACTCCTGACCTCAGGTGATCTGCCCACCTCAGCCTCTCAAAGTGCTGGGATTACAGGTGTGAGCCACCACGCCAGGCCTATATGCAACTTTTTTCTTCAAGAGATAATCAGTGACAAACTAAACAGATATACACACATTTACAGATACCAATTTTTATTTTTCTGAAAGAGAAAACACTGACTTAACAAGCTTTCTTCTCTCCTATTCAAACATAAAGGTGAGAAAGCCAGTAACAACTTATGAGAACCCAGCTCAAAAGAGTAAAAAGAAACCATTACAATGAGTGAGCATCCCACCTCACAGGCCTCAGCTACCACCATGCTGGCTAATATACCAAAGACAGGGCCTTAAAATATGCTAAGATTAATACATTTCTACAACCTTAGCATCACCCAAACCAAAGCATATCCAACACTTAGTGAAATGCTAAACGTCTCATCACTGAAAAAGCAACAAGAGGCTGGGCGTGGTGGCTCACACCTGTAATCCCAGCACTTTGAGAGGCCAAGGCAGGTGGATCACAAGGTCAGGAGTTCAAGACCAGCCTGGTCAAGATGGTGAAACCCCATCTCTACTAAAAATACAAAAATTAGCCAGGTGTGGTGGCAGGTGCCTATAATCCCAGCTACTCAGGTGGCTGAGGCAGGAGAACTGCTTGACCGCGGGCGGCAGAGGTTGCAGTGAGCCAAGATCACACCACTGTACCCCAGCCTAGGCCAAAGAACGAGACTGCATCTCAAAAAAAAAAAAAAAAAAAAAGCAACCAGAGCATAACCTGGAGCTTGTCTGGGCCAGCGGTCTCAAGCCTTTTGGGGAGAAGGGCGGGGCAGTTTTTCCCCATTGTTTCACTTTACTCATGCAGGATTTCTGAGGGCCCCTTGAAACTAGCTTTCTGTCTCACACAGGGATGTGAATCCTGGATAAATCAGCCAATGTTTGGTTCAGAAGTTCTCCTAGAGTGTGATCATCTGATATGTTGCATGTTCTAACACAACAGAAAAAGGAGCTGGGTGTGGTGGCTTATGCCTATAATTCTAGCACTTTGGGAGACCAAGGCAGGAGGATCACTGGAGGCCAAACGTTCGAGACCGGCCTGGGCATTTTAAGCTATTCCTACACCAAAGAAATCCTCCAGCCAAACAAATCTTTGTGCTCAAAAGTAAAAGTAGCTTCTCAGATTTTCAGTCATGAAACAAGATACCATTAAGAAGCCCAAATTTTTAAACATAGTGAGACGTCCTCTCTACAAAATAATAATAATGATAATAATGAGCTGGGTGTGGTGGGGCGTGCCTGTGGTTCCAGCAACTTGGGAGGCTGAGGTAGGAGGGTCACCTTGACCTTGACCTCCCAGGGTCAAGACTATAGTAAGCCATGTTTGTGTCACCGACCTCCAGCCCGGGTGTTTGTGTCACCGACCTCCAGCCCGGGTGATTGTGTCACCGACCTCCAGCCCGGGTGATTGTGTCACCGACCTCCAGCCCGGGTGTTTGTGTCACCGACCTCCAGCCCGGGTGTTTGTGTCACCGACCTCCAGCCCGGGTGATTGTGTCACCGACCTCCAGCCCGGGTGTTTGTGTCACCGACCTCCAGCCCGGTGATTGTGTCACCGACCTCCAGCCCGGTGTTTGTGTCACCGACCTCCAGCCCGGGTGTTTGTGTCACCGACCTCCAGCCCGGGTGATTGTGTCACCGAC